>NC_088246.1:136139671-136744116 GCF_036013445.1 Caloenas nicobarica | reverse complement strand
ACAAATGAAAATCTAACACAAACATGCACGTTTCTTAAGACTAAACGTTTTGAGAATCTGCTAATGGAACATGATGGAAATGAATGTTTGCCCTCCCAGCAGCGTTTTAACAGAAAATTCAAAATTCTTAACTTCAAGTTTAGAATTCCCCTCTACCTACATTTATTTTTCTTTTGGAATGCAGTTTTTTCTGTGTTGGAGCTGCTTTGCAGGCCCTTTCTCCTCCCCCTCTTAGCTTGAGCTTTCACCTTAAGTGACTCAAGAGAAAACAGGCATGAGTAGGTAGGTGGAGACAGCATGTCCCAATAGTCATCCCAGATTCATCTACCATAAATGAGACAATTTTTGTTGCTTTTAGGCATGTAAAGATATGCAGAATTGACAGGCCTTACTTCCACTGAATGCTGTTTTTTGACTTCTTCTCGATAAGATCAATCCCCTCCAAAACATTGGTGATGTCATAAATCCTTCTCTTCTGCCTCACAGCAAGGGTATCAGCAGCCTGTCAAAAGAAGAACAAGTATCAGCAACTTGCACGCTGAGGGCAAAAGACACTGTTAAGCCATTCCCTTGGAAACTGCCAAATAATGTCATTCTGGAGGAAGATAGTTCGGCTCTTCAAAAGCCAGATGCTCAACCGTTAATTCAGAAGTTCTGCACCTGCCTGCAGTGCTGTACAAAGCCTGCCAAGAGGAGTCGCCTCTTTCAAGGCCAGCGAGTCTGCCCTCATCAGACTCCAGCAAACACCACGTTTGGTATTTGGAGCATTTGCTATTCAACTGCAATGCTCTTTTTACAAGGTAGGAAAAAGCGGGGAAGGCCAACAGCAACACCCTGCAGTGAACAAGACTCTGAAAGCAACAAGTTATTATCATCCCTTCCGCTGACACTCGAGGTATCGCGGTCTTTGTTTGGATTAAACCACGCTGGGATATGGAACGACAGGGCTGTGATTTCCCCCAGTGGCTGCAGGAGAGCTGCGATACTTCACAGTCAGCATCGTCCTCTAACGTGTCACTGCACGGACACACCTCACAGCGCACCGGGGCTCGCTCAGTCTGTCACGCCGAGTACCAAGAACCATTTCCCAGTCACCAGAACGCTGGTTCAGCTCACAGCGATGCTCGCCGCTGCCACACTATCCCTCCTACATCATAGCTGGCTAGGTCGTGTGTCTGCATGCTGTAACAGCTTGTCACTCGAAGCAGAGTGTCAGGCAGAGGAAACACTCTGCTTCACGTTGTAATTCTCTCCACAGTGACCTTTATGTACCTGATGCAAGACTTAAAGACAAAATAAGCAAACTTGAGGTAGTTGTGCCTTCCACACCCTCATCTCTTTGGCGCTGCAAAGCTGCTCGAGTTCAAAGAATATTAGCCAAAAGGACAGAAAGCAAAGAGGAGTCTGACTCTGTAACTACTCAGGACCCTCGCATACATATAATCCCTTGTAATCATTGTATTAAAACAGACTAAAAGAAAAAAAAAAGAAAAAGAAAGAGAAGGACAGCTGGCAACAGCTGGCAAAAAACTTCTGCATCCCAAATTTGAACTAATGCATAAAACCAGCTGATTTCCACTAAGGGCACATAATGATTTATTTCAGTTTGTCGAACAGTCTATTAAAATAATGCTTTTAGTAAAGTAGCGTATATGATGAGTACAACCTGAGACAAGCACAAATAGGAAGGAAAATCAAATCCATTTTATAGCAAAGTCCATGTAACTCTTTTACAGCATTTTCTGAACCATAAACAAACTCGCTAATCTTCCAAAGAAATGATATTTTCCTATTAGTAAGTTAATTACCAGGATTTAGTAGTACGAGTATTTTTTTGCTAGTGAAGTAAAATAAAAGGGAAAAAAAAGGAAATTAAAAAACATACTCTTATAGCCATGAAGTATAAAAACTATTCTTTCTCCTTGACAGCGATGTACCTACTAAAAAACGAAATATCACTAATTTTGAGTGCCCAGCTTCAGATGTTTCAAAGTTGGAGTGGTCTCAGTACTCTAATTCTATTGCATTTCATCTGCCCAAAGCAGAGCTCCCATTAACAGCGGCAGTGGAGATTCACTGCTGCTGCAAACCAGGCTCCACAACCCCAGGTCAGGGACTGAGAAAACGAAAAAGAGAAAGACATTGTTACATATGTATTTGGCTTGACTAGCTCTGGAAATAATTCAATCACAGCTATATAGTCCAACTAGTTACAACAAGAATTCCACCAATTAAATCAAAGTGAGGCCAGTCTGGAAAGTTTAATCCAGACAATCACTTTCTGGTGCTGGTCTTATAACCTAATTATCTTCTCAAAATTTTATGGGATGTTTCACAGATATTTTTAAAAATCAATAGAAATGTGCCTCCCCAGCACTCTAGCAGTTACCAGTATAACACCTTCTGATAGGCACATGGCTCAGAAATCAGGTTCAGGCATTCAGTTCTTCCACACAAACCATGTACTAATGACTTCAATAATTTAAAGAGCCTCTGGAGACTTTTAAACAAATATCCTTTTGTCAAAACCACTTTTAAAACTCATCATTTCTCAGCCTATGTCAAATGGTTGAAGCAGATCGAGGCAACACAAGAAAGGGACATCTACTGCAATGGCCCTGATATGACAGTTGGATGTAGCTTGCACATTCCTTCCTCTGAATCATTTGTATCTGGAGTTTCTTCATAAAATCTTTTTAATGTAAAGCTGGTGTTTGACAGTCATTCCTTCTAGTATCTCCTCACACTTTGAATACATATGTGTCCAAGACAAGCACTACAGGAGTGTCTCAGAGACAGGTCCCGAACTGGAAGAAAAACATCGAGACGCAAGTGCTTCAGTTCTGTGCGCATTCAGCTTGTGCAGCTTCTGGAATACAGAAAACATGCTGGTCAGCACAGTTTCAGCTACAGACGTGTACATACACACGCCTCAAAACCTGCCCAGAAATTTAAAAGACGACAACCAGAAAGCAGGTGCGTTCTCATACAACTTCTTCTTTGCTCCCTGGGAGCTGACAGAAGGCAGCGGGAATTATCAGCTGCATGTTGGCTGCGTTAGCGCTGAAGAGCAGAAGAATTCGCTCGAGCACCATGGCAGAGTCATAGCTGAGGTGCTTAAGAGAGCAGAAGTGCCAGCAACGCGCGCTTGCTCTCCATGTGTCAAAGGAAAGACGTCCTGCATCTTCTAGCCTCTGCCCACAGCAGATGACAACATCTTCTCCTTCAGAGGACTGTCAACAGTTTGGTGGGAATTTTAAACTTAATGGTGTGTCTGGCAATCCACACGTAAAAGTACTGAGTATCACTGCACACAAAAGGGTTAAGGGAATATGAAATTGAATAGATAAGCTTTTCCTTCTTCTGTGGAATAGAGCAAGCGTAAGGCAGTTGTTGTTTGCTCCTGATCAACACATTTGGTAAAGGCAGCAGCAAGCAAGTAGATTTTAAAACACCTGAAGTTTTGCACTGATGATGAGAAACTACTTGAGTACAAGCAGGGATGGCATTCTGCTAGAAACCAAGCTCATTTCATAAATCAAGGCAGAAACAATTGTATGCTACTGAAGAGGAAGAAGACACCATGTTTGGGGAGTCATTTCAGGTGGCTTGTCCCTTACTCAATCATTGTGCTCTTTTTCTCTCTGCCCTGAAATTCGTGGGTTGCTGCATACAGGAACTTTGTTTTCTTTCCCTACCATCTCATCTCTTAATGTTTTAAGCTTATTTCCATAACTGGATTTGTTTATACAAGGTTATTCAGGGACAGTTATGCAATTATTCAAGAATAGCTATTTGATTTTAAAATAAGCATTATAGAACTCGAATTCCAAGAAAATCCTCACTTCCACTCCTGTAAGTTGTCAGATGCTAGCAGAAAACTGTCCAGCACTGAAACATTTAAAAATACAGAACTCAAAGCGCTCCCTGCACCTAAAGCAAGGAACAGGCTGCACAAACTGGACAGTGCATCACTACTGCTTCACGATGGGTCAGCAGACATCCCAAAGTATCCTCTTACAGACAGCTTAACTATCATCATAGATGTATCACCAGGAAATGTCCTGTAGAACAGCTTTTCACTCTCAACTGCTACATCACAAAGCCAGAAGTACACTTAATGTTTCCAAATTATATTTTCTTCATAGTGCACTACTGGTTTTGCTACAGAAATACTAATCACCAGCACAACAGCAGATGATCAATATCTGTCAGCAGGGAGACAGCTGAAGATCACTGCATGAATCATTTCTTGGAACGCTTTGTTCCATTTCAAGACTGTCCTGTTCTTCAGTTCCCTGAGCACACCAGCATAACATGCGTGCTGGTTTTCATTTTTCCTTAGATATATGACATATTTATGAGAAATACCGGTTACAGAAATGTATGTACTGACTCATTCCTTATGAAAGTACCAAAGATTTATTCACTTCAGTGAGTAGTTACTTTCAACAAATAGCGTCCTGTAATTCAGAAACCAGTTTCCAGTAAAGGTCTTGAGCAGAAGTTTTTATGACTTGTTGCAATGTCCATTTACTTTTCCCTGGATATCCACTCTTTCATTCCCTATGGGTGGCTACCTTCTTCACAAAAGCGAATCAGAAACATCATCCCATCCCGCTATAGAGCCCAACTTGATTGTTCAAATCCATCTTCTTTTCTTCTTTTTTGGCTCAATGTCTTACAAACTGACTATGTGCACAGCTTAGTTCCATTTTACTACAGAACGAGGCAATTAAAGACAAAGGAATTCATCGTGTACAGACCACGTCACTAACAGAGTATAAAACCTATTCAGTATCGTTCCTAGTTCACGCTGAAGTTTCACTGGCCACTCTAACACCACTGAAGTGCCTGCTACCTGAAAAAGGATGCACAAAAAAGCTGCGGGAACACTGCTCACCTCCTGGAGCCCACTAAGAATAATCAACAAATAAGGTCAGCTTTCCAGAAAAGACTGAAGTAACCGCAGCACCAAGCCAGCCTCTAATGGCACTTTGCTCAACTCCTCAGCAGCGCTCTGACGACCTTCACCAGCCAGGAAAAAACACACTTTCGCCTCGATGCGCTGCGCGCCCCGACAGCCAAGCAGAGCCGCAGCCTGCAGGGGACTGGCGAGCAGGACGCGGACCAGGGGTCCCGGCGGGAGAGACCCTGCGCACGGTGGGTTCACCCCAGGGCTTCACCTCCTGCAGCCGCAGCCCAGCGCCTCCGCACCTGCGAGGCAGTGGCCTGCAGAAGTGGGTGGAGATGATTCGCCACCCACCCCGCCAAACAAGCGTTATTATATTTATAAAATAAGTACTTTGGAGGTGATGGTCTGTTTTTCGACATGGTTTTTCCCTTTAGCGCGAGGACACCGAGGGGGACAGGTGAGAAAGAGTTTTAGGTAACACCCCGCGCACTGACCCAGCGCGGAGAGCAAAGCAGGAGAGTAAAGAATAAACGGGAAACAAACAAACAACGAGCTGCACTTTGTGCACGGTGACCATTCCACTCCTTTCAGAAAGAGTCGCAACGCCTATCTCAGCCGGCCGCGGCTGTCAGCCCCCGCAGCGCTGCCGGGGCCGCGGCGTCCGCGCCGCCCGGGGAGGGAGCGGGGGCAGCGGGGAGCGAGGGCAGCGGGGAGCGGGGGCAGCGGGGAGCGGGCGGCCGGGCCCGGCCCCGCCCTCCGGGCAGCGCGGCGGGGCTGTGCGCGCCGGCCGGGTCCGCGGGCGCCGTCCCCCCGCCGCGGGCAGGCCCCGGCATGGCGCCGCCGCCCCGCCCCGCCCTCGCACCGCTTTGAGGTCCAGCACGCCGTCCTTGGCCTCCTGCAGCAGCGACACGAACTTGGTGGTCAGCAGCCCCAGGCTCTTCTCGTGGCGGCTGCTGCTGCTGCTGCCACCGCCCGCCGCCTCGGCCGCCGCGGCCATGCCGGCAGCGGGGCCGCCCCGCCGCGCCACGTGTCGCGGCCGCTGCAACGGCCCGAGCCCGGATCGGAGCCCCGGCCCGAGGGCTGCGGCGGGAGGGGCGGCGCCGCAGGAAGTGACGCCGCCGCCGTTGCCTGGACACCGGCATGTTTCGGCCGCGGGGGGCGAGGGGCTGCCCGTGGGGAACGGGCCGGGCCCGCCCCTCGGGGCAGGTGACGCGCCCGGCCCAGCGCCCGTGTCCCGGGGGGGGCCCGCGGCCGCCAGCCGGGGGCGTGCGGGAGGAGAATCACACCTGGCCGAGGCGCGCCGGGCCGGGCTCTCGCCCGGGGCTCTGCAGGGCCGGGGGCGCAGGCCTGGAGCCGCCTCAGGGGTCGGACCGCGGCGCTGGCGGCACAGCGGAGTGCCTGCCTGCCCCCCACACAACCACTCCTTGCCTCTCGTTTCACCGTGAGCATTTGATGCAGGAACACTCGGATTAATTGTAAACTGTGTTCTCCCGCCTCCTGAGGCAGGACACGGGATGCACTGATGTTCCAGCAGGAGGCACCGAGAATCCCGGGTGCTCAGCCCGTCCTTTGCGCTGGTGTCCAAATACACTCGGCCTCACCCTCCGCTGAGGTTCACCTCCTTCCTTCAGTCACCGTCGGATAAAAATAGAGCAGCTTTAAGCTCCACATCTCGTAAGAATTCAACAGATGCACTTGAAGAGAGAAATGCTGTTGTGGAAAGACCTTCAGATGCCCCATCACACAGGGCAGTGGGGCACACGAAGGGACGTTGCCATGTCACGTAAGAGCTGTACCTTCATAGCCAATATAACTTTCAGGGCAACGTATGCATGTATAGGAGCAAGCAGGTATGCACTCTCTGGACCCTGAGTCACATTTCTACTGGTCCGAGGTAATGCAGGAATTTCCTGACTGATTTTACATTCAGTATTGATCTAAACAGATCTGTTATCTTGTCTGGAAATGAAAACAAAGCAAAATCTAATAATGGATTCAGTTTTAAATTGTCACGATCGATGCAGGAGAACAAGTCCTGCATCTGACAAGGACAGAGTTCACATTTTTATTTTTATGTATTCAGTTATAGCTTTCAGGTATCTCCGGCTGAAATTTATCCCTCAGTATAGGCATATTTGGCACAGCTTTGATCTACACCATATTTTTGTTATTTTATCGTTTTGAGGCCTTTTCCCATGGTAGAAATAACCTAAGTATCTATTAAAAAGTTCTAAGGAAGCTATGCAAGCATGAAGAGGGAAACAATGCCAGAGGTAGAATTAGCTACATGAAAAACAAACAATCCAAACACTACTAATGCGTGCACGTACCCTGATACTGTAGTATGAGCTTTCTGAGCCAAGAGCAAGGAACAAAGAGAATTTATGTTAAAAATAGTAACAAATAGTAAAAACTCACTATGATGAAATCAGAAAATCATTTTAGAATGAAAATTTTGGAGGAAAAACTCTAAGCTGGTATTAATAAATTGAATTGGGGTAAAAGTAAGTTTTTTATCTTCCTGCTGCATTCCAGGTATCCATTTTGTTCACCCCAGGGTGTAGCTTGGTTAAATAATAAGCAAAGAAAAAAAGGAGTGCACAAGGAAACACTTGATAAACATGACAGAAAAGCGCTCTGAAATGCTGCAGCCTTTCTACGTGAGTGACCTCCATGTAAATGCTACAGAACAGCTTTCCAGGTAGTTCCTCACATAATATGGCTTCTGAAGTAGGAGGGTGTAGAGCACAAGGTAAGAATGAGAATTTGTTTTCTTCTGCATTTAGATAACATTGATATATTTGTATCACAGAGTCAAGAGATCACTGGGATGCAAACAGACCCATAAATTAGGCTGATTTTAAACTTTACAGTAAAATAACATTCATTAACCCAATTGTGCCAAGAGTTCATTCTTACACCTTGCTAACCATTACTAGAATGTATTGATTTTCACATATTATCAGGTGTTAGCACGGATGCAAAGCAGTCAGTCCATGACGGCTGTATCCCACCTGGGCTGGAGCACACAGCACCAGAGCAGACGCCTCCTCGCTGTGCTGATGGCTCCAGCCCTCGGGGGTCTCCAGGGCCTGGTGCAGGATTTCTGCATACAGGCAGCCCAAGCTCAAGCAGGGCTCTTACTTCAGCCCCCTCCCACAGATTTGGAATCTGACCCTTTTATAGGACTGCAATCTCTAGGCAATTCTCCACACTTGGACAACATTACTGTGTGAAGCGGCGAGCGGGTGCTGTTTTCTCAGGCCACCGCAGGTGCCTTATTCAGTTGTTGGGCTGTTTTTCTGTTTTGCTTTGCTGCTGCTTCCTTTCTTAAAGCCAAAGCAGTCTGTTCCCAGCTCTCCAGCCTGTGCCAGTCCCTAACCATCACTGAGTTGTTTTTTCTGCTTTCAACTTGCTCCCATGTTCTCAAGGCCTTTTACAACCCACACTTAAGCTGCACTTCATAACAAGAGGTAGCTGGTATCAAGCTCTGGGTCACACAGCTTGATAACAAGCCCAACCAGCTCACACAATTAGCCAAAGGCCAGAGGCCTTTTGCTGGCACCAGTGCTTTTACTGGGCTGCCGGGCACTTATATGGATATACAGAGTTACACCATATGATTGTACTTATGCCTGGGTTCTGAACAAGCTGATGGAAAACTCTTAGTGGCTTCCATTGTCATTGGAGCATCAGGACTCTGATTCAGCTACTGCCGGATGGGAAGAAATAGCTCCACCTGGTGTAGCAACACAGAACTCATTTTACTGCTTACTATTTCACTCACTACTGCAGCATTAATCGAAGTGTAGTACCTGGACAGTTCAGGATGTGATAACAAGCAAATGAAATAAATGCCCACGTACAGTGGAGACCGTAAAATCTTAATTGCAAAAGAAGTAGAACCACCACAGTAGCAGAAGGCTTATGAGTAGCTTCCATAAGAAGCTGTTAGTTTATTATCTCCTGTTTCTCAAAAGCCCAGTAGGAAGCCTTTTGCTGTGGAAAACCACACTATGCTGGCAAAAATGACTTAGGTTGCAGGAGTCACACGTTCTTCATCAACAGCGGCTGAGTAAACATTTCCAGGTAAATTCTTGGATCTCTCCTTGCAAGAATCTTTACCTCAGTGAAGGCAAATATGAAGCACTTGTCTTTGGGCCTTTCTACCTTCTTTTCCCTTACTAAACATGCTAATTCATAATTTTGTATGATGCTTTTCATCTATATCTGTGTTTTGAGCCATACTGACAAAACAGTTAAAAATAACCAAGGATTGGAAATCATTATTTATTATTAAAATATTGTACAAATATTTACATCTGATTCCTGAACCATCAAAATAGATCACAAATAATTTATTCTCTAGCAAAAAAGAAAAAAGTGCATTGTGGTGTATATATTTGCTTAAGTTTGTGCAATACATGTTTTCAGTGTATACATTAATAATCTTCAAAGGTCCTGTTGAATATCATTCAGTGCGTGCGTAAGTCGTCTTATTTTATTTTCCATGGCTTTTTTATTGTTTGCCATTTCCTGTAAAAGCTGCCGCATTTCTTCTTCAACACAATAAACCTGAAAGAGCACAGAGATCATAAAGAATTCTTGTTTTTCTTTAATGCACCTAAAAAACCCATATAATTTGTCAATTTTTAACACTGATGACCAATGCAAGGGTTATATGCTTATGTTTAACTAAGCAATGCACTACCTTTGCCACTGGATGCAGTAGCAGAGTTTTGCTTTAAAAAGAAAAAAAAAAAAAAGTATTAACCTGCTAGGAGATAGTGAGTAATTTATCAAAACCAAAATACTTGCTAGGCAGAAAAAGCACCAGTTGTCACGCTAACAAGAATGCAGTACATGACAGGACCAGTAACTGTTAACACTGGCCTAGGTGAGTTAAATGGGTTATACAGCATAATCATAATCATTTTTTCCTGTCTAGATAAGGAATGTTTAGCTATTGCCACGTAACAGCTACATAGCATGGAGCTTTGCTGGAATACAGAACCTCCTGAGGGTACAGTTCTAGAGATTTTTCTTGCGGTGCCAAGATTGAGTACTAAACCAGGGCTGTTTCCATCCAGAGATTAGCCAGAAAACCAGGTAACTTTAAGCACCACTGTTGTAGTAGCTGTAGAATAAAAATGCAAATACATTAAACATGTACATTTAGTATTAAAGTTACTTTTTCATTTGCTGCTTCAATTTGTTTTTCCTTTTCCTCTGCCAGCTGCAATAATTCTGCCTGATGAGCTGCCAACATGGACTCAAGTTGTTTTCTAAAAGCATCATCCATTTGACGGAGTTTTTCCACAGCAATCCTAAAAAATAATTAAAGAAAGAAACCAAAACATCACCACATTTCTGGAAACAACCGAAGTACTTTGCTTTGCCCAATTCTGCCTTCAACAAGGTTTTAATAACACAGGCATTAAGACAATTATTTCAATACCTAGCTTCAGAACTACGTGTTCCAGTTTTATGCACCACATTTAGGGCTTCTGACGCTCCTCTTAGCAAAAGCATTTAGTCACTAGCAAAGAGTACAAAGATTTGGGATTGCTGCTATCAAGAGGGATAAGGAGTCCCTGTTTTCAAACATCTGCTCAACGTGTTTTTGCTTCCCGAAAAGTCAATGACTGAACCGTGCAATCCTGTAAGCAGCCTGGCCGCCTGCATCTTGCAGAAACAGGAAAGTGTCTGCTTCACAGCAGTGAAGCATTTCCTTGGCTCCAAGCAAATTCTGCTTTTAGGGGATAATCCTAAAGTATCTAGCAGGAGAAAACAAGGCAAATTATTCCACTATGCAATGAAGTTACATCAAAATTTTGACATGGAACAGTGTTATTTGGGACAAAACTTCAGTCTCACTACTGATCTTTCAACCATTACAAAACCTGGTAACTATTGACTATTTGAAATGTGTGTGGGTTTATGTTTTGCCTTTTGTTGTTGTTGTTTGGGTTTTTTGGTGTTTAAATCAAACTTGACCATCAATATATTTTCTTTCATTTATTAATCAGGTGACCTTCCCTAATTACACTTTCACTGTTAATTTTAAACTGTTTAATTTAAAACTGGAAAGCAAAAAACCTTAGTCATACTAGCTCATTCCTTCAGGAACAGTCTGGTTATCACTGCTAGATAAATATGCAGACTTATTGACTAGCTAGTCTTAAGAATAGTTGGAAGGAAGAAAAATAAGAGAAAGGGGCCACAATAAAATAAAATTTAAAAAAATCATGCTATCAAACTAAGCTCATGACAAGCAGCAATCCAGCAGTCTACTGTAGTTTAGGCTCCAGTTATTTTCAAAGAAAATGGCACAATAGCTAAGAAGTTTAAAGGACAAATGCTGTAACTGAATGCCAGTTCCACAAAATAAAGTCACCTGTATAGCAAGAACTACTTCTACACACACACAGCTTGCAGCAACTGGGCTCACCAAGCACTTTAAAAGGTATTGTGCCTTCTTTCACCGTATAATCAAATGGTTTTTTTTACTTTTTAACAGTGCAACTTGATAACAACTGAGCAGTCACAAAATAAGCTATGAAGGTTTTCACCTCTGAGTTTGAAGACTTTTATTTCTCTCTTCAATCAGCTTCTTCTCCTTGATATCAAAGTTCTCCTTCATTTGTTTAACTTGCACCTCCAGCTGGCTTAATAGCTCTCCTTTACCTTGCCACTTCTTTTTCAGTGCACTGAAAATCAAACAAACATATTTACAATGAATGTAGATACTACTCCTTCGGAGGGTGGAGAAAGTTTCCATTTTTCCATGTTTCTGTAGGTTGTAATAGCAAGCAAGTATTCTCTGAACAAAAAAGAACTTCGTGGCAGTGCTGCATGCTATTATGATCCCAAAGAATTATTGCCACTTGTATATATCACCTGTGTGCATTCTTAATGTCATCAAGTTCTACTTCTTTTTCTTCCAGCAGTTGCTTTAATTCCTCTTTTCTTTCATTTTGCCTTTTTAATTTTTCCATCAGCTCTTCAGTTTCGGCAGCTTTTTCATCCAACTGTACTTGAAAAAATTTCTGAGCTTCCACATTTTCTTCGTGCTGTTTTCTGATTTGTTTATCTTTTTCTTGTAAGGCCTTTAGAAGAGAAATATTTTAGAACACACAAAGTCCCTTCATTTTAACTTTATTGTTACCCTTAAAGAGTATCATTTAGTCTATGCTGGAATAAAACAGAGACTGACGTGGAAGTTTACTCTTCTAGACCTATTATTTTATGGAAAATACTTAGTAAAGTGATAGAATTAAAACAAAAAAGTATCAAAACAAAGATCTGAAATTGAAAGAAAAGTTTAGAACTCTTAATATAACAGCTTAATTCTACATACACAAATCACTGAGCTCACATTCTGATTCGTGGCTATATAGTTTAATGAGTAAACTATCTAACCTTGACTTAGATAACATACTATAAAACTTTGCTCTGATTAATAAGCTAAAGTCTTAAGTCTCTAAATGAGATTAATGGAGTTAATAGAACAAAACACATAAGCTCTGCTGTATTCCTCTCAAGAAGAATTATCAGGAATAACTTGAAGCAAGGCAAAGACAAGAAAGTCTTTACATAGATATGGTTCAATGAAAGATTCAAAGTAGCATCTCTGTACATCAAGTTAACACAAAGTTCTCTTCTGCTCTCAATGAAATCAGTTGCCCCGCCAGCCCAACTGCGCTTCCCCAGTTGGTAAAACTAGGATTGCAGAGCTGACTTTCATTACAGCCTTTACAGTAATTTTCACTGCAAGTCTTCATTTGAGCTAAGCACACAAACCGTCAGACACAGCACTTACTTCTTTTAATCTCCTAATTGTTTCTGTCTGATCATCCACTATTTTGTTCTTAATTTTTATAGTATCACTGTCTTGTTCCTTTTGCTTTTTTAACGTGTCAATCTCATTCATTAAAACTTCAATTTTTGCCTCCAGTTTTCCCCGATCTTGAGCAAGATGAGCTCCTAGATGAAACAGGATATTCACACTGCAGCACTCATTTTACAGATGACTTCAAGCTGTATAATGCTGGGGAAGGCAGGTGTGCAGGGGAAGAACCGCCTTAAAAACTGAATAGGACCATTTTGCCCACTGAAAACACTGTAGTGCTTTAATCTGTAGGTCGGTAACACTTAAGAGGAAACACAGGACTGAAGGTCTGTATTTTATCCTTTGAAAACTCCTCCAACAGAAGTCGACAGTAATTTTTACAGACTCAGCCAATCTCAAATAGCCCACAAGGTGGTGCTGAGTCACATAAGGCAGGAAAACATGGAAAAAGCCCAAGCTTCTCTTCACCCAGTATTAAACATATTTAACTTTTTTTTTGTTTAAAGATACCTACTGAAATTTTCACATCAGACTTAATCTAGTAAACTAGTAGCATTACATAACACTATTTACAAATCCTTGTTTTCCTATTGTAGTTTCATGTTTAAACGTTCTTTGTGTATCGTTATGGTATTTTGACATTTTAGGGAAATAGATAAACTGCATTCACAACTAACCCACAACTGCTGTTACAGTTCCTATAGCAGTCTGCATACTACAGAAGATTATTTTTGCACACCATCTTTACAGCTGGGTAAGATCAACAAGGCATCCAGAGACCTTGCCATGATTACAACTATATTGGAGTTTTTATTTGAAAGGTATGGCATTACCCTGCTGTGCCAACTCCTGCCCCCATATTTTTCTTTCCATTTTTAACCCATCAATCACAGATTCCTGGGCTGTCAGCTGAGAAATAAGTTTTCCATTTTCCTTTTTCAGAAGCTCAACTTGCAGAGCCTTCTGTTTGTCCTCCTCAGTCACAGTTTCAAGTTCCCCAGTTCGACACTGTATGAATGAACATTGGAATAAGACAGTAAGAGCCTTTAAAACAAGTATTCAAAATTTCAAATCAACACTAAGCAGCTAAGAAAGTAATACTGATACACAGCAAATTAAGTTCACTGAGGAATATTCTGCTTGCATAGTGGGTTCTGTCTGTGTCTCTTCCCAGTGCTGAAACACAAACATTTCCTTGAAATAGACATAACTTTGATGCCAGGAAGCTGTAAAGCTGATTTCTAAGTAGCCACCTTAAATTAGCAATCCCATTATAAAAACTTGTTTAGAATCATAAATGCACAAGTCAAAAACCAAGAGAAACTAAAAGTCAAGATATTAAAAACCAAATCAAAAAGCAAACAGACAGAAGCTGGGATGAACTTCCACTTCCCATGATAAATCTTTATCTTCAGTTATGCAGGCTACTTTTTGTTTTACAGATTACAGCTGTTTAACAGTTATTTTTAAATTTTGTTTTTAGCAGCATTGCTGACCGGCAGAATCCTGTTCTGTATAACAATAGAGTGTTTGGACACCCCAACAGCAACACGTAGGGAGAAGATTAGAAACAGCTGTGCAGGGTTGTACTGGATACATACATGGACTGGATCACACAACAATTTAAAAGTTCTGTTTCGAAGATTTTTAAAAATTATTTATGGACAACATGGTACCATAATATGTTACCATACGGTGATCAGTAGTGCAAGATAAAGCAACTGTGCCCACGGTATTTAACATTAAAATTAGACAGTAGATAATGGCTAATACTGCTAATTTCATGCAACTCTCAGAGATATTAAGCTGCACTTGCTTATTTGTGCAATTTCGTTTTTACTTCATGTACAGTGACCACTGCACAATCATATTGCATTACTTTCAGAGGTTCGGGGGTATTATTGCAGGCTTTTAAATCTCAGTTTGGAGTGACCACTTCTTATACACAAACTGCCAGTGCTCACAAGGCAAGGAGTGCACTTCTGAAGATGTGAACAAGTCTAGATTTTGCTAAATGAGGAGCAAAGTGTTTGTGAGAAAGGAAGTGCAAGATGCAAGAAGAAAGGCTGATGTTGAATGTTAGGTTTTAGTCCAACAGGAAACACACATCTTTTGGTCAATCTACCTTGCATGGAATTTTTACTTTTATAGATAAAATATTACCAAAAAATCATCTATGGAGCTGAAATGTTTTTGAACACGTACCTTTAGGTTTGCTGTAGCGTCTTCATTTGATTTTGTTAATTCTGCAATTTTTTCTTTCTGTTCTTTCACTATACTTGTCAGGTCCTGGATCAGACTTGCCATCTCTTCTTCCTTTTGTTCCAACTCAAAGAGGGCTTGTTTATATTCAACTAGGTCAGCAGCAGCATTTTCGAACCCCTCTTTTACCTAAAGTTTTATAAGACAATTTGAAAAATGCTAACATTTGCAAAAAGTACGTATACATCACATGTATGACATTTGAATTCCAAAGAAATAGAATTTCATCAACAGTATGTGAAATAAGTGAATATCTGAAAATGGCTTTCTACCAGTTTGTTGGTGATACTTCAGCTCAAAAAAACTGCTTCTACTCAGCTACAAATTCGTAAGAAACAAAAACCTGGAAAAAACTAAGTCATGACTGGATGGGAAGCAGTGCAGAAAAATCACGGCTTGGGAAAAACAATGCCTTGTTTAAATCTCATTGTTCATTAAGATCAACATGAAATCTGGAAAGATTTTTTTTCCCTTGCAAGAGAAAGATTTGAAGGGTGAAAGAACAGTCTTTTCTTTGCTGTCTTCTCCCGTGTATCCAACTGATTTAAAGTGAAGAAAACCAAGTTAGTGAAGGCGAAGCATATAAAATTTTATCTCACTTAACTTAATTCTATGGCTAGTGTTCACATTATTTTATATGTTATCTCAGGAATTTTAGTAAGCAAGTTTTGTATTTGAATTTCAAAATGCATATCCAATATTCAATTTTGAAAAGTTTAATAATAAAGTTCCCTGTTGTTTAATACACTGGTATATACGTAACCATAACCTTACTAAAACATCACAGAAGTTTTTATAACTGAATATATTCTAATAGAGGGTCAACATCTTTTAAAAGAAATTAATACCACCAGATAGAAGTTTTTCTAACTTCTTTTGATTAAATTTTACTTCACAAACAAAAATGCCTTTTTTTTTTTAATTGAGTGCTGACTTGCCGCTTTGTGCTTATTTTCTAGCGACTGATATTTCAAATCTTACTACCAGTATTTTCAGATGAATCTTTAGAGCAAAGATTTTAAGGATCAAGAAAACCAATCCAAAACTACAAACCCAAGCACGTTAAAGAGATGAAATGTTCTCTTAGTCTTACCTCTTTAAACCTTTTCCCTTCAATAGTTAAAGCTAAACGAAATTCATCTTCTAAATCCATATACTTCTGGTTTAACATATTAATTTTCTCCTCAAATTCTTTAACACGCTGTTCATGCCTCTGTTCCTCTTTAGCCACTTGTTTTGACAAAGCATCTTGAAATTCAGGTCCATTTAAAGTGATTCGAGTTTCAAGTTCTTTCCTGAAGCAACCAAACATACAGTTGAGACAACAAGTGCAGTATCTCACAATGCTGTTTCAATTGATTTCCTCAGTATTTCTTAAAAAGGATAACAAATTACATAATAAATGGGATAAATTCCTTAGTTTCACAGACAGATTTCGGTCTTCTATGACAATGGCCCTGGGATGAGGAAAAGCGCATTGACTACTGTTAAAACACCCAAAGGAATGATCTTACTTTTTAATTCAAGCTTCTGTACAAATTATTCAAATTGCTCTTTTGCTGTTAGTTAGCATTTGTTTGCTTTGCTAATAGCAAAGACCTGGGAGAGACACTGGAATCAGGAGAAGCACTGTACGGCCAGTTACGCTCTTTCACAGTCACTCTCTTCACCCTCACTCAACAACTGTTGCTTCTCTCTCAGACCCAAAACCTGAAAAGCAGCAGCAGCAGAGACCTGTTGTATTCCAGGATAAGCCTCCTTTCTGCCTGGAAGCATCCTTACGGGAGAATGGTGAAGCAAAATTACCCTGCACTCGAACACTATTCTGTTCATCTGAATTAAAGCGCAAACACAAAACATACCCACTGTCCTTCTCATTACATCTTTTGAGGATTTGTGAGATAATGAGTGGAAGTTCTCAAAACACAGCTATCAGATTCTTCCCATCTAAACCTGCAGTTATCCTTGTGTTTGAATACACTTATGCTTGTAAAATTTGCAAGTGTAACCACCTTATTTTATTAATAACCTCCCTCAGATGCTAGTATACCACATAGCAGTTGTTGCTTTAGTTTGTACACATATTTGATTATATCAGCTTAAACAGCATAGAACTTGCGTTCAAGTATTTTCCAAAACCAGGAAATTTTGGGAGGCAAAGAGGATAACAGCCAGGCAGGCCACCCACCCACCTGCCCTAAAGCAAGATACTGTAGCAGCAGATTGGGGGTTTTTTTGGTTAGGAACACTTTGTGTTATTGTAGTATATGCAAATCTTCAGAATAATTCAAATGCAATTTTATTTTTGTCTATTTAGCGTTTGAAATAAAAAATTCAGCCATATAAGATGACAACAGCCTATCAAATGACAGGCCAGAAGAACACAGTTGCCTACATGGACAAGGGAAAATCAGAAACCTACAAGACATGAAGATATTCTTAAATGAGCAAGAAAATGAGTGGGAAGACATCTACGTTTTCATAAGACTAACTCTCCCATTAAAAAAACCAAAAACCCCACGTTTTCCTGAATGTGTTTAAATAAAACACATTTGCAACACTAGTATCTGTATTTTGTGAAAAAAATAGGAGACCCCATACCTTTGTTCTTGCTCTCTTAATATGAGAAGCTCATGTAGTTGTTTTACCTTCTCCTTCTGTTGTCGCAAGGATATTCGAAGTAACTGTACTTCTCTTTCATTTGCTGATGCTTTAAGCTCTGCTTCTTGCACCTGTTTCATCTGTGTAGAATTCATAAAGAGAGGAACAAGATTTTCTTGAAACTGTTATCTATTCTTCATGTCTTATACTAGACTACAAAGGAACAGGTGCTTTAATAAAAGTTTCATACATGACCACCTGGGCCATTATGTTTACAGCATGCTCCACAACTGTCACTATTTTTCATAACATTTTACGGAATTCTGTTACCTAGCCCATTTAATACATTTTGTTGCACTTGAGAAATTTAAGACGATGTTTACAATTAGCTTAACTTACTACAACACACAAAAAGCAACTTTCTTGAAGAAGCAAGAACATTTACTTAATTTAAAACAGAACCCGAAGGTGTCTTGCAGAAGTGGAACAAGTGTATTGTCAGAATGATTTCCTCAATTACGAACTCCCATATTGTAATGCTTGCATTAGTTTCCAGCAAAACATTTTTAGCTGTATTCAACAGCACTTTTTTTTTTTTTTAAACACTCCAGTTTACAAAAATCTTTATCTTTCTCAGTCTCACAGATTAAAGTTCCTGAACAGAGCTGCAAAAAACGGAGCATTAGTATAAACACCAGGTGGCACACTCCACTTCTTCCATTTGATGCAAGCTTTTAGGAAAAATTCCATTTTATAATCTTAAGCCTTTTACATACAAAGCTGTCTTTTCTGTCTCAACAAGTAGGAAAAAATATATGAAAAAAGTTATTAAAAAGGTTTTAATTACTTATTAAATGTTAATTCAGAACAAAGACACTTCAGAAGGCTGCAAATTAGAGCATGCAACAGAAACAGCAGAGGTGATATTAATGGAGATATTCTTATTTCTAATCATTACTTGTAGCATTTACCTCAATCCTTTTGTGCTCAAGCAGTGAGCAGTAACTACTATCTTGTCAACATGTCCTCCTAAGGAAAGCAGAGAGTCTCCACATTTGGTAATTACACAGTGCTAATCTCTTTGCTTTCCAGAGTATCAAATCTGTGGATGATTAACAGACTACTCTAAGTGTCAGTTGTCTAATGGTATAGCTGGAATGCAGACACAACCCAGTTTACTTTCCAATGCTCACAAGAAAACAAACCACCCCCTCCAACAAAAGAAAACAAAACAAAAACAAATCGCAAATCTGTTTGCAGAATTCCATCACAACTGTCCACTCAACTTGATTTTTGCCACTGAAAAGACACCAGTGAATTATTCAGTCAGAAATAGGGGCGATATCTGGGTCCAGCATCTTGTTCTTAACGTATTTGTATACTGAACAAAGTGACTTTGACAACAAAAGCATCATTATCTTCTCCAGCTGTAAAAACTAAATGAACAAATCCCAAAACAAACCAACTCCAAAATGATCAGAATCTTTACAAGATGTTCTCAGCAATTACTGTTTTCTTCTGGTTGCAATTAGAAGCATCTAATTCGTTAGATCAGCAAAACAAACAGAACCGCCAGATTTCCATCCCACTAATATGATCTTTATTGATTTCAGCAACATTTAAAAAAATGGGTTTTTTACTGTGTATCTTCAGAAAATATAAACTCTCAGTTTTAAGTACATGCGACTTGTTCTCCTTTGTCTTAAGACCACATCACATGACATACTTCTATTTAGAAAACACATTCAGGGATAATTATAATGTATACTTGTTATTAACTACTACGACATAGAAAAAACAATCAGCTTTTATTGTGGAAAACTCAGACTTCAGGCTTGAAAAATCTAGTGTTTTTAAAATATCTTGAGTAGCCATCCTGTTGCCATCATTATTCTTTACTCATGAAAAATATTTACCTCTATTGTTCGCTGCTGCAATCTCTGTGTCTCCATCTTGGACAGTGTTTCTTCTAAAGCTTGCACAGCCTTCTGATGTTCTGCTTCTTTATTTCTTGCCTGATTTAACTCATTAGTAAGTCTTTCAGTTTCACCTTTCCACTGTTGGACATCTGCTTGCAGTCGTGCTTTAACATCTCTCTCTTTCAATATAAATTCTTTTAACCTGAGAATGAATGCAAGAGAGTTGTATTACAAACAGTATTTAGTTTGATACCAAATACATTGAGAAGAAGACATTAGTAAGTGTTGCGGCACCTTATCTTGCTCTTTGCTGAGTGTTACTATGTACAGCACCACCATGTAAACCTGTTTAAAAACACGTAAACTATTACTAGAGTCATGTGTAGCATGACTATATGGAGCTTAATTTTAAAAGAAATTAAGCTGGAGACAACCTCATAGATGCTCTTTAAGGAAATGACATTCCAGTATCATTTTACTTTCTATAGAAGTCAAACATATTGCATCAATTTATAATTTGGTAGTTTTCTTAAGAAAAAATTGCCATACTCTTAAATACTCTAATAATTTTTGATACAAGAGCTATTTCAAAAGAAAAGGAACATAATAAGCCTCTTATCCAAGGTGATAACAAATAAAGGTGGGAAGTGAACCTAAAACAAAAAGACAAGAAAAAAAAGGGGAAATAATCAAGTCATGGATGGTAACTCAGGAAGCATTTGACTTGTTTCTTCCTTACAAGAAAGAAAATGTGTCTTTGATAAATACGATGCAGTTAAGAAAAAGCCAGAGAGAGCAGACATCTCCAATCATAGCTGACAACAAACAATGCTTTGTGAGAAGGGAGAACTGAAAAAAAGGACACTGCTCAGAACTTTCAAGGATGATGACAGCAGTCTGTCCGAAGATACCCTAGACCTGACCCACACAACGTATTGCCTATTGGCCAGCTCTGGCCTCCCAGAAACAACTTCATTCAATTGCACCATGCAGGGAAAAAAAGAGAGTTGTTTGTATAGGTGGAAAGGGAGATTGGAAATTGGAAGCTGAAATTATGACATGAAACAGCTACTAGAACCTGAGCTGAAAGAAAAAGTACAATTATGATATAGATTGCTTGGAAAGTAATGGCTGGAAATGTAGGTAAGTGACGTACTGATAGCGTTCCGAGAGAAGAACAGGAAGAAATCTGTAGAAAGGAATTTCATTAGGTAATACAGAGAGAAATTCTAGCACTACTTCTTGATGCATTATTGCAAATATATTGTTTAAAGCTGTTCTCATTTCTTAAGGCTATAACTGGAATTGTCCTGAATTAAAACCCAAAACTCTTAAACTACAGCACTCTGTTTCCCTACCTGCCTGTAGTGTATACAGCCATACTCTGAATGTTCTTCTCTTCTTTTGCATGTTTCTGTAGTTCTTGGACATGCTCCATTAATTTCTTTTCTGCTTGCTCTGCTTTCCACCTCCTTTCTTTCTCTTGATCCAGCTCTTGAATCAGCGCCTTAGGAAGAACATGGTAAGAATCAGCTTACTCAAATGTAGCCAAAAAAGACAAACAATATTCATGATTGTAGAACAAGACTTTCTGCCTTTCTGGAATTCATGGATGACAGAGGAAAGTGCAAGCCACCAGGTCAAAAATCCCCCTAAAAGTGAAATAAAATAAATTCTCTTCCAGCTGACACTACAAGAACTCTACTCTTTTTTTGATGCTAATCTACACAATTATTTTTGTCACCTCCAATTCTAAAGTTCCACCAGGAGACATACGCTTGGCTTCAGGTGAAGACATACTCAGATTTAACTTGAAATTATACAAAACATACTCGGTATGTTGATTCCTCTGTGGCATTTGAATTAATTTCTTCTACTTTTTCTATGTTGCTCTGTCTTTCAGCTAATATTTCAGCTTTTCTTCCCACTACTTCCAAGTCTCCCGTATCAGGTGATGAATTAAGATGAGCATCTCTCTGACTGGAGTGTAGACACTTTGAGGAACTCTTCTCTTCCCTATAATAACAGGACATCAAAGTATGTTTAGGAATATGCAAAGCTTAAACAGTAACGGAGGATTCAGACACTTTTACAGGACGAAATTTTACAGTTCTGTGTAGAGGCTGCATTGTGCAGAGTTCAAAAACACCTAGAAAATAATTTGCAAGCAGATCATAAAACAAACAGCTAAATTAAAATCTTCAGCTGTAAAGTGTATAGTACTGCCAGATGCTATCTGAAAAACATCTTATGATCACATAGATATGAAACAATTTTAGAGAAGCAGAGTAGCTGTAGACCTGCACTGGCTGACTAAACTGATATATTCCAATTTATATCTTCTCCTATTAATCACTTCTGATATTTACTAAGTAAATCAAACAAATTACTATGGCACCTTCGGTTTCATCACAAGATATGGGCAGTTATGCCCCTGACCACCATTCTGACACCATGAATCTTTTCATTTTTTTAATTTGACTCAGTTCTCCTGTCTGTGGAGAATTCTTCTTTCTCCACAATTTATAACTAAGTTGAAGTGTTAGAATTTTGAAAGTCTTTATTCTGGAATCTGCAGTTCAATTTCCTTGTCACCTAAAGACAGAAAACGCTCATATAGGGAAATGACCTGAGCGAAGAGCAAACGTCAAAAATTTTCAAATAATACATAACACCTAAAGGACTAATACAGAAAAACAAGGATGCAGAAGGTTATAGATGAACAGTTAGATTAAGAAAAAACGGCTTGTATATTAAACATTAATGAGCAGGGCCAGCTGACAAATAACACTTTTTATTTGGGTCAAGTGGAACACATCTTCTAAAGTTTAACACAATTGTTTTCCTAATCAACAGATTTGTTCTAAAGCCTCAGTACCTACTGATATTTAGAGCATTATTAACAGAACTAATTTACCCAACCTGTCACTTTCAGCAAAATTATGTTCAAATTATGTTCACTCTGACAATATCCAGCTTAATTCATTTTGGATTTCTATGGCAAACATCAGGATACCTGTCAGTTATTTTGCTCTTAGGATGATTCACATGACCCCTTGTAGATAAGGTAGTTTTACGATAAGTAGGGATCTTGCTTCTTTTCACAACCTTCCTGTTGTTCTCTTTCCCACTCTCTGTTTCACTCTCAGAAGTTGGATCTGTGTCTCTCTTAGCTTTGAGAACATTTGGAGGAGCTTCACTTCTTGAGGTATCAGATACCTAAGAACAGATACAAGTTTTATCGATTTATTTCTCGATTTCTAGTTGGCTAATCTCTCACACTTTTTCAGGTCTTGTTTTTAAAAAGTTAACAGTTACAAAATAATATTGATACAGAAGAATTGCTTCCAAACTACTCCATCCCTCCTTGCTAAAACATTGCTGTTTTAAAGATCAAATAAACCCAACAGAACAGCATGCTTCAGAACATGTACTTGTATCTTTCTGAAATACTTGGAAGTTTGTTTAGAATCCTTAGGCGCAGAAGCTTGGTGCAAAATGTAAAACAAATGCAGCACTTGAAAAAAGCCCTGCAAACATGCAAAGTACACAATCAACTGTTACTAGAACATACCTAACAAACATAACAGACCAACACCAAGTCTATAATACAGATATTTTACTGCATTTCATATTTTACTCAGGTTCAGTTACATATTTTGATAGCTTCAGGGTCAAACCCAGAAAATTTTGTATCTAATGTAATATGATTGGATAGTCTATGGGACTAGGAGAACTACGTTTTTTATTTGGGATGAAAGTTTTCGTGATTCAAAGTATGATATTCAGTTTTAAAGACTTTTTTTTTATTCCCAGTTTCTCAAAATTACATTAGCACAAAGTCAGCACATTCATACCAGTAGAAATGCTCCAGTCTGTCCCAGCAAACTCTTGCATTGTAAAAGGAGTATATGCCTTGATAAACAAAACTTCCTGTGCAATCACAGGAAAAAAAAAAAAAGTTACCTTTTGCAGTATCTGTGAAATTTGATCCTCTATGTTTTTAATTCTTATCTCACTGTATATTTTATGAAGTTCAGCCTTCTCTGGTTCTGAAGATGAGGCAAGCTCTGTAGAGGAGCTGATGGCACTTTGTACCGGTTTTCTTGTACGTTGACGAAAATGAGCCAACGCCTGGTCGATATGTGGTGTCACCACTGGTAAGGTAACACAGTTCTATCAAAAGGAAAGACAACCATGTAACATTAATGAGTTGCATGCAATATAAAAATAAAATTTATTAATTATAAAATCAGCACACAAAATCTCTGGCACCTGATCTCTGGGTGATGGGCACCCAGATGAAACTAAACAGTCCAAAATGTCTTCTAAACACTGCAAATCTGAACACTTTTCTTCTGCCAGGTCCACTGGTTCACCAGCAGTATTTCTTCCATCTAGAATTGTTAGCTGAGGCAACGTCTGAAGAACAGCTTCTCTATAACCTTGAAGAAAAGACCACATTTAAATCGAAATCAATCTCCAAAAGAGAGGTCTAGTGTGTTTTTGGTACCCTGTCATCTTAAATTAGTCATTGCATTTTATTAGAAGAAAATAAAGTAGCGAGTTATCTACAAGTGTCTCACCTTTCCCCAACCATAGGACTTTCAGCAGACAACACTACACAACAAACTGGGAAGCTGCCTGCCTGGTCCTGGCCTACACAGGGATTTCTCCCATCGTCAGCACACTGCAGTCACACGTGCAACCTTTTAATATCAGCCCACTGCACCAGAACAGTTGTACCAAGTGCAAGGACAGACATGGAATGGAAGTAATGGAAAGACAAGCTCTGAAATGGGTGAGATAACTTCATCCTTTTTCAGTGAGTGAAATAAGGTATTATGAAACTGTAAGGCGTTGAAGTCAAATTTCTTGAAATTGGTGGAATTTGGGCTCCTAAACATTGCAGTTACATTTGAAAGTGACACCAGTGAGGTAGATTTGAAGATGTATGTAAACACTTTCAGAAGAAAACCAGGGGAATTTTCTCAGTTATCCAGGTAGCTTTAATAGTCCTGTTCCTGCTTCCATGGTGTCTGAATGCATTTGTAAACCTTGTTCATGGGTGCTTTTGAAAACATTACTTAAGGCCTTATTCGGCTTCCCTCAATTATCTCAGGTTTCTTTCCAAGAACTGTACACATATTACATCTGTATCAGTCACACGCTCACGATATGGTTGTTATTTTGTATCACTGTAATTCCTACTGTTCTACACTTCGTAGTTGGCAATGAAATTTCCAGTTTTAAATATTTCAGGAAGCATGAAGGGTCATGGACTGATGTTTAAATACTTTCCAAATGATCTTTGAGCTGTCCCAAGAGTATCAGTCCTCCACTTCTAACTTGCTGTAAGAGATTTTCTCCTTTCTTATACACAAAGGAAGAAAACAAACAAAACCTACACCAAAACAGGCTACTACAGTTTAGTTTGTTTGAACACAGGGTATGACATTTAAACAGCACAAAAAAACCTGCCCTCAACAGAACTGAAAGTGATGTACCCACACACACTCCTCCAACTTGTCTCCACACTGCCTACCATTTTGATGAAAATGCTAATTACCGCAGAGTAACTTACAGACTGTCACTGCTTACTGAAGCTGTGGGGAAAGGAGGAAAGGCTGATAGTGCTTATTACTCATCTTCCTCTTGTAGTGTCTATCACTACAAGACAACCGCGTACTCCCATGCCTCCCCATTTTCTGTATAGCACAATATCTTTATGTATATGCTTCAAATTCTTCACCCTCCAACCTTATAATATTACCCTGTTTCCCCAAAAGTAAGACCTACCCCGAAAATAAGCCCTGACTTGATTTTTCAGGATTTTTGAGGATGCTCAAAATATAAGCCCTACTCAGTTTGTAAAAAAAGTAAATTTAAATAGTGTCCAGGCAGCTATACATGTAAAAAAGTAATAAGTTTTGGAGCAAAAAATTAATAGAAGACCCTGTCTTATTTTCAAGAAAACAGGGTAATACTGCCTTCCTCCCATTTCTGCAAAACTTTCTGTTCCCATCGCTCTTTGTCCATCTCTTGCCTTAAGGGAAAAGTTGAACCTTATCAAAGCAAACAAGAAGTTACAATTTTGAGCGTATACCCAGGGCAGCAGAGGGGGAGCTTTCTCTAAGGAAAACAAATCCATTTGGACAGAATTTAGATTTCTGCAGGCTGGCCAGTTTATGAATGAATTGACGAGCTTCTGAACCTTGCTGACAGCTTAAGGGAAATCACTGACCTAAGAAGCGCAAAGTACGTACCAAAGATGAGATCCCTACCTGCTGTGTGACAAACTGGATTGGCCTTTCCATTTTTTTCCAGCGTCAGATTCGTCAAACAGCTCAGTCCCTTCATGCACTGAAGTAAGTGATCAATATTGTTTACATAGTTGCTGTGAAGGTCAATACGGCTAATCTTATGACCGGTTCCATGAAGGTGCTGAAATCCTGAAAATTTGAGGGGAAAAAAAAACACAAACTGATTTCTGCTATGATCCTAGACTACATGGCTTAGAATAAACAGCATCTTGTTGAAAAATATTCAGTAAATAATTCATCAAAACTGGTAATGATGCAACAACCTTTCCTCCAAATCCCTGTTTATTATGTATAGGTCTATGCATAATTATCTACAGTACACTTCCACATAGTACCAAAGTCAAGCTACTTATGGGAGCTAATTTGAAAGAAACAGATTAGTTTCTAACTGTTAAGAAGCAGGGAAAAACAAGCATTTTGCTTGAAGTTCCTTTCTATTACTCAGTTCATTAACAAAATTGTTGTCAGTGTCCTTTTTAATTTTCTATTATGAACTCCCTTGATTTTGTAGCTTAGACTCTTTGTTGAAATGGTCAGTTGTCGCTTCTGCTAATAGATTTAGAAGAGAACTTGCATGTCATACCCACATCTGCATCTTCTGAGACTGCTGCATTTTTCACTTCGGAAATGAGTTTGAAATATTTACTGGACTACTTTGTGAACAAGCTTGGTCTGGCCAAACACAGAAGAATAAATTCTGGTTCAGAACAACCCATTATGTTAGAAACTTGAAGGCTGAGAGCAGCAGCAATTGCCACCTTTAGTAGCATTGCTCAGTCAATTGGCTTAACTACTAGAAATGTCTAAAAAATGCATTTGGTCAAGTTTTTCAAAATTTAAGTGAGGCAAATACTTTTTTACCGCACATGCCAAAGTCACTTACCAGAGAGATCATGTATGTGATTATATGACAGATTCAGTATAGTTAAATTATAGAGTTTTTCCAGTCCTAAACAAAACAAGAAAAAAGTGGAAACAGTTAACATTTTCAGAAGAATGCTCTGCTTTCATCAAATCAAATCCTGCAAAATAAGCCTTTTAAAGTCATAACTACAAATTACAATAATAAACTATAATCATAAACTAAAAATCAAGTTTTCTTCTTAAATTAAGGCATCCTTCCATGATAAAGCTTACACAGACTATGTGCTCTTTTTAAAACTTACATAATATAGTTAGCAGCTTATATTAACTTCGCATAAGCTTAATTACACATGTATTTTCCAAAAGCAAGCCTTAACGCGAGCGTTAGAAAAGCCTCATAAGTTGCTAAACGGACAGAAATCAATATCGCAGACCCTCCACTTTGGTTATGAGGTTACAGGATAAGCTGAGGGTGCGTAGCTGAGCCAGGGAACTCAGCCCCTCGATCCGGCGGATCTGGTTTGAGGACAGATCTAAATGCCGCAGGTTCTGGAGGTGGCCGAGCCCTTCGATTCTGGCGATGCGGTTACAGTGCGCGTTGAGCGTGTGCAGGTCCGGGCAGAGGGGCAGCTCCAGCAGGCTGCAAAGGAAAGGTACCGCTGTCAGCTTTAGTCACTTGGTTTGTTCAGCCTGAAGAAGAGGAGACTGAGGAGAGATCTCATCGTGGCTACAGCTTCCTCACAAGGGGAGGAGGGGCAGGCGCCAAACTCCTCTCTCTGGCGACCAATGACAGAACCTGAGGGAATGGCAGGAAGATGTGCCAGGGGAGGTTTAGGTTGGACATCAGGAAAAGGTTCTTCCCCCAGAGGGTGGTGGAGCGCTGGAACAGGCTCCCCAGGGAGGTGTCACAGCCCCAAGCCTGGCAGTGTTCAAGAAGAGACTGGACAACGCCCTCAGACACACGGTGTGAACTGTGGGGTTGTCACATGAAGGGACAGGAGCTGGACTCGATGATCCCTGTGGGTCCCTTCCAACTCAGGACACTCTATGATCAGCTTCACGGCCGGGCCGCCCTACCCACGGCCACAGCCACGGGCTCCCCTCAGCCCAAGGGCCCAGCTCTCCGCGCCCGCTCCTCACCTCTTGACGCCTCGGTCCATGAGGCTGAGCTGGCCGGGGATGGCGCGGCCGCCCGCCATGGCGCTGGGGCTGGGGCTGGGCCACCCGCGCGAACCGCCGCCCCACTTCAAACTGCCCGCGCCGCCCAACGGCGACACGCAGCGCTTTGCGGCTGAAATACGGCACCCTCACGACAACACCGCCGCAAAGCAGCACCTCCCCACTTTTCTTCCCCCCCTGCTCCCGCTGGCCGCCGCCGCCGCGGTCAGGGCGCACGCACAGGAAGATGGGGGGGGGGGGGGGGGGAGAGGGGCGGGAGGAGCACCTGGGAGCATGCGCACTGAGCAGGTGAGGCCGCTGCCTGCCCGGCGCGGGGCGGGGCCGAGGCGCTGTGGGGCGGGGCCGAGGCGCTGTGGGGCGGGGCCGAGGCGCTATGGGGCGGGGCCGAGGCGCTGTGGGGCGGGGCCGAGGCGCTGTGGGGCGGGGCCGAGGCGCTGTGGGGCGGGGCCGAGGCGCTGTGGGGCGGGGCCCTCCCTGAGCGCGGGGGCGCGCAGCGGGGAGGTTGCGGCTGCGCTGCCGAGGTGCCGGGTTGCCAGAGAGGGGTTGCGTGCTCCGCTTTGTTGGTTTTGTTTGTTTGTTTGTTTGTTTTCAGGGCTGATGCCAGCACTGCGGTGGAACCCCCAGGTTTCAGCGCACCGGCCCTGAGCAGGCAGGCCCCTGGGCAACGGCCGAACCCGCTGCACTGCCCAGGCCTGCCCGAGCTTCAGCCGCTTGGAATCATAGTGTCCCGAGCTGGAAGGGACCCACACGGATCATCGAGTCCCGCTCCTGTCCAGTCTCTTCTTGAACACTGCCAGGCTTGGGGCCGTGACACCTCCCTGGGGAGCCTGTTCCAGTGTCCAGCACCCTCTGGGGGAAGAACCTTTTCCTAATGTCCAACCTAAACCTCCCCTGGCACATCTTCCTGCCATTCCCTCGGGTTCTGTCATTGGTGACTAAAGTGAACAGACCAGCACCTGCCCCTCCTCCTCCCCTAGTGAGGAAGCTGTAGATGAGGTCTCCCGTCTCCTCCAGGTAGACCTCTTCTCCTAACAGACTTCTTACTTGGGCTGGGCGCTGTACATGCTTTCAGATGTCAGTGCTGTGGTGGTGGCCCTGTACAGGACCATACTGACACTTATTCATGGGCGGTTTTATCCTTCAGCTCACTATAGCATCGCTATATAAGCTTACAGTAGAACCCTGAGTATTTGATAGAGAAAATGCAGGCGCATCCCGATGGGGTGGGTGGTGGATTATATTTATCTAACCATCTAAAAGTAAAGTGGAATAATTTCCAGTGAACGCTTCATACAGATGTTGCTGGGATTGGATGAGTTTCACCTTGTCTCTTGCTCTTTACTACAGGGGAAGCCTAACAAAATCTAGACACCTAGTTATCAAATGCCTACATTCACACAGACAAGTGCTATCGTTCGACATGCGTCCCAGCCACTGGTTGTTAATATCTATTACTGCAAAAAGTCCATCATACTTTTCTTCACATGTTACAGCCCAACAAATAATGTATACAGCAGCTCATGTAAACACACTTATATTGATATTTTAACAAAGGGGAATACTTAAGTAAACTCTATGGCTAGTGCGAACAGCTGTATAGGATGAAAGTGGAAACACTGCAGCGTGTCACAATACAGTGGGTTTCCCTGTGTAGTTTGGTTTGCCATTAGCTGACTACTATGTGGGGTCACTTTCTTGATCAATAGTAAAAGTAGGGTGATAATACCTGCCAGGAAAACACATTTATTAGATCCTTAAGTCGTTTACTAAAAGGCAGTTGTATAGTAAGCTTGGCAGAGCACCAGGGGAAAAGGATACTGCCAAGGTAGTAGATTGTCACGTGTGCCTATGTGCAG
Source organism: Caloenas nicobarica (assembly GCF_036013445.1). Classification (NCBI taxonomy): domain Eukaryota; kingdom Metazoa; phylum Chordata; class Aves; order Columbiformes; family Columbidae; genus Caloenas; species Caloenas nicobarica. The sequence goes on along the minus strand of NC_088246.1, from coordinate 136,714,345 downwards.
ACTCATTTTCGAAGTGAAAGTCTGTGAATACATCATGGGGTCCACTGTGGCAGGTGGCAAACTGACTTCTAACAAATGGGACTTAAGGAAACCCGTCAATAGCTGTTGAACTCCTTTCAGAAGCGCTACTTAAGATGACGCTACTTTAAGATGTCATATTTCCCGCAAAAGGTGAGGTGAAGAAGAGGCAAAAAAAAGGAGGATTATAAATAAAGTTTATCAGTCATTAAATACAGTCTGTCTCTTGACATATGCTAAGGAAGACTAGCTATGACTGCTTTTTTTCTAGAATCTCTTTTCAGGTTTTGCTTTGTTCCTCTGCTTCTTTTTCCTTGCTGAATGTCAGCAGCAGTAAGGTTCTTTATAGAGAGCACAAAGAATATCTATTGACACTTTGCAAGACAAATTAGATTCTAATTTTTGCTGTATCTTCTCCCATTAAAGGATTTGGGATGATGCAGAGATAAGTCAATATCATGCTTGAAACACTGTGTAGTTAATTGAAAAGGAACTAAACAAATATTTTAAAATCTGACATTGTTTAAACAGATGGGCTTCTTTCTAGTCCATCTAATCAGTGAGTGGATCATAGGAAAGACTGCGTGAGTACACACAGGAAATTCTTACAAGATGGAAATTGAGACTCCTTACCCAACTACATTGAAATTAAGTTCATTACAAGTAGGATATAATACATATCCGTTTTGGGCCACAAAAGTATGCTTCCATTATTTTTCTGTATTATTTTTTCTCTTAAATCTAGAGAAACAACAGTGGTTGAAGATGTCAGCCATGATAAGCATTTGATAGTTGACAGTGAAAAACTTGACACTGAAGGCTAAAATAATTTTGAAAGTCAGAAAATGAAAAGGGAAAATCCTAAATGCCAGCAGAACTGGAAATGATCGGCTGAAGTTTCAGGATCAGCCATAGCTGTTTTATTGCACTCTCTTGACCTCACTTTACTGTCAAAGAGAACTCGGTAGTTGTCACTCAAAGGAAATGTTGTCATTCCCTGTTGACTGTAAAAATTGCGGTACTGTGGCATTTTATTTAGATGATGGTGCGACTTTTCAGTGTACTGCATGTATCTGGAGGATCTCAGGCTTGACTTACAAATGTGTCTGGGTTATTTTAATCATTTGTCTTTGCCCTATATTCAGCGGTTAAGTCCCTGGATAATGTCATCAAAGTGATCGTGACCAGGTATTGAGTACACAGCTGGATGTGAGGCAGGAGACACTGACATATGAGACCTTGAGATAATCACGTAGAGTGTGGCAATTTATCCTCTCAGCCAGAGGGAGAAGCTGGATGCGTTACAGAAAACCTGGGGAGTGAATATTTATGATGTGCTTCAGAAAACTCTTACCCTTACACCTACTGAAAAAGAAGTTTGGCTGAAAACTCCCTGTTGTTGTGTAACCAGCTATGTTACTGAGTTCTGCCCTGGTAATGCTCGTGTCAGTGTGCTGTTCCCCGAACGTCAGTTTTTGTTGGATTTGTAGGAATGCTGTCATTGTCTCTGCTCTTGCCTCCTCTTACCCTGGGAACAACACGCCAAAATGAAAAGCATGCTTTGCATAAATCTCCAAAGGGTTTCATTGAAAGTCTAGAAATGTTCATCTGAGGTAGGCAGAAAGCACACACGAGAAAGTAATAATCTCAGTAGGGTTTTCTGAAATCAGGCAGCTTTGTGATAAGTGAAAAACTTTGCAGGTACTAGTTTGGGCATTTAACAACCCTTAAGGTATATGCTGAACTTCTTTTTTGGTTATTTTACCACTCTCTGCCCATTTTTCTCTACATCTCTTGAAAAGAACAAACATGTTATTCTTGGAGCAGATGTCTATGGCAGTGACATATCCACATCTGATTGAAGAGAAACTCCTTTCTCATATTTTGAGCAGAAAATATACCACAGATTGTTAAATATGTAGAAAAATCAGTGGCCACACCTGACGAGGTGGTGGGACCTTTCATCCTTCATCTTTCTGTTCCCCATACAGACAAGAGAAATGATGATACAGCCCCTTCCCCTTGCAGCAGAGTCCAAAGATTAATACCTTCTTAGGAAATGCTTGGCTACTGCTGTAACGATGAGCGCTCCAGAAAAGCTGGGAATAAACTGGTAATTTTCTTTCTAGGGCAGTGTTTAATGTGTGAAGTATAAACGAGCTCCACTATACCTGGTGACTGATGGGGATTTGGCAAAACATGGTGGTGTTCACTGGTGGTCACTCTCGTTTTTATGTATCGATGGTGGAAAAATAGTGCCAGACTGTTCAACTAATGCCTGGGTCACTGTCAATAACATAAGGAGGGCTGACATCTTTCTTCATGCTGCTATATCCTTCCCCCTCCCCTAGGTCTGATGCCAAGGTCACATTTACCCACCTCTCACAGTTGTCTCTGAAGACATACATAAAAAATTTGAAATCTGCCAATGAAAATCGGCCAAGAAAAGAGCATTTACTCTGCACTGTTTGTTATGGCAGTTTCTTTAAAAATACCCCCACAGATTTCTGAAGTACATATTAAACCAACATGTACATGTTTTGCCAGTGCTTCTTGAAGTGTTTGGTTAATCATCTTCACACACAAGGCATCAGAACCCAAAGTATGCTCTCTTTTCTGAATGATTAAGCCAGGCTTCCCATAGCATTTCATTAGCAAGTAGGGAGGGCTGTGACAACGAAGTGAGACAGAAATACATGTAATCCTCCGAAGTCATAGAATCTGCTGTGAAAAAAACAAAACAAAACAGAACACAGGAAAAAATGGGAAAACAAGAGAGCAACAATCCTAAAGATGTGAAAAGGAAACAAAAGGCCAAGATGCAACTCAGAAGAAATATAGGTTATTTCGATGGGGTAAGTTTTATTATAGGAACGATTGTCGGGGCAGGGATCTTTGTGTCTCCCACGGGGGTGCTGAAGCATTCCTTACTCAACGTCGGGGTCGCGCTGATGATCTGGACCGCGTCTGGACTGGTGTCTCTGATGGGTTCCCTCTGCTATGCGGAGCTGGGGACTGCTCTGCCCTTCTCCGGAGGAGAATACAGCCACATCAAAAGAGGCCTTGGATCCCTACCCGCCTTCGTGTTTATCTGGACGTCAACGTTTACCAAGCCGGCGTCAAATGCTGCTCGGGCCTTGCTGTTTGCTGAATACGCCACCCGGCCCTTCTACGGCGTCTGCCCTGCACCGGACGTGCTGAAGAAATGCTTGGCCTTGGCCGTTCTCTGGTCTCTGGGGATTTTGAATGGCCGCAGCGTCAAAATGGCTGCCTGGGTGCAGACAGTCTTCACCCTGCTGAAGATGATGGCCTTGTCTGTGATCGCCGTCGGTGGCATCGTCCTCCTCGTTGGCGGGAGGAAGGAAAGCCTGGCCAGGTTTGAGGACGCGTTCAGCTCGGAGATCCCCAACGCGTCGCAGGTGGCCGAAGCCTTCTTCCAAGGGCTGTATGCATACGGTGGTTGGTGGTCCCTCAATTATATGGCAGGTACCTCACTCCTTTCAGTTTCTTCTGCAGTCACCATTCTCGTGTTCCTCAGCTCGTCCTAGTAGAACTTCTCTCTCTTTCAAGACCACAGCGTCTTTCAAGTTCTACGCAGGTCCTGAGTTTGTCTGAGCTGGTAGAAGTGGCTTTGTTCCTCCCTAGGGAAGTTTCCTGCATCTTGTGCAGTCTCCAGAATCTGACATTTCCAAAGGAGCACAAGAGAAATCAAAATAGTTCGCTTACAATCTCATGCATAAACAGATTTTTTCATACCTTAAAAAGTTGCATTTTGTCTTTCCCAGTGTCAGTGCATTTTTAGAAAAGGATTAAGATATCCATGCCAAACTATGTCCACAGTAAGGACCAAATTGAAAAAAAAAGATAATTTATTCATTGGTATTTAAAGATCCGTACCTTCTCTGAGGTTATGTAGTTGGCTTTTTACATGGACAAATTCATTTTGAATTGTGTTAAAATGTAACAATTTTATGGTATATATGGGATGGTCAGTAGTCACTTCCTTGAGAAAATAGAGTTTTGCACAGAAGGCAAAGAAGAGTCTAAGGAAAGTGGTCTAAATCCCTTCATATAACTTGTACTTGTTTTTAAACGTTCAAAAGGTTTTTGAATATCCATTTACTTATCCTACTCTGTATCTGATGACACGTAGCAGTAATAAATAGAGCAGTTTTTTGTGAAAGCTACAGAGATAATGTTCATGTTAGTTATGCTTGCCACAAATTGAATAGTGTTTCATAATATAATCAGATTTATAGAATTAAGTTGTGAGCAAGTGAGTGTTACTTTTATATCTTTAACTCTATTTACCCATTGACCTCTATCACATGTAAAACAGCAAATAAACTATGTGTGAAATGCATAACACAAAGTTCAATGGTGAGAACAGTGTGAAAATTGGGTTAATGTTTAAAAAAATTACTGTTATTATTACAGACCAGCTATTCCGGTGTTAACAATATGCTGCAATAAAAAAGTGATATAAGTCAGCAAAGTATAATTTTGAAATCTTAGGATTTCCTTAGAGGCAGGCATTTAGCTTTGTAAGCTTGAGAATATACAAAGTTATTGATAAAATGTAAATTTATTTTCTGATCAGTTAGCAGTAGTAATAAATACCATACATTGGGCAGCACAGCTGTTTAGACAGATGCAACCTACGCATTTGTCCTCTTCTGAACTGAGTTTCCTATTCTTCAACAATAACTTCGTTCCTGTGAGCTTCAGCTAAAGCATCAGGTGCCAGCTGGATGGCAGGGTAACGAGCAACAAAACAAATGGAAAGATAAATTTAAATTGGCAATTTTGGGGATTGTCCACTTCTGGGCTGAAAATTACCATGTGTATTTCTTACGTTTGAAATAAATCCCAAATTCTCCGATAGTCCATATCTGAATTGTGCTGTTGTGCTCACCTCTGGCTCTGTGCCTGGTGGCTGGCGCTGGAGCGGCTCGAAGCTGATGCGTTGGGAACGAGACAGAAATGGTATTTGAGGGAGAAAAGGGGTTTCTGTCTCCTATGATGAGCTAAAATAAGCTCCACATTTGACTATTCACTTCATCCCCCTTGTGAGTTATTGGCTGGTAATGCTGAGGAAGGGTTCTGTAAATGCTGAGGGAAGCGGGAAGGGGAGAGGGAGCGAGAGGGAAGGGATGAAGGAGTGAAAGAGATGAAAAAGATGCTTTTTGACTGAGATGAGAATGAATTAGTAAGGTTCTGGAAACCAACTCCATCTTCTTCTGGGACTATTACAGGGTCAGGAATGTGTGCCAGTGCCTCTGTTGTTCCGCTGCAAAATCTGGAGGTTTTTCTTATTTGTAAGAGCAGTTTTAAGTTAAAATGCCAGGCTTAGCACTGAACAGTTTTCCTCTGTCAGCTTTGCCCTGGAAAAGATAATCAACAGCAGAATCGAGCTGGGAATGACCCCATTTTAAAGCCACTGCATTACGCCTCTTCTGTCCCGTTACTTTTTCTGCACTTCCTGATATACTGGCAAAGGTAAAGGTTTTGTGCAGGAACAGGAAAATACACTTAGAAAGCGTCAGATCAGGACACATGAGGTGATGTAAGAATAAATGATCTGACTTCAGAGTCTCATGTTTAAGCTAGTGATTTAAAAGCGTGGCTACTTGAAAAGTTCTTACCGCATCAGTTTTCTAATATAAGTCAAATATGGGTTTAATAAAATCAGTCCTTTTGTAATTTTTTTCAATCAGTTAGTCAGACCTCCATCCATCTTTCCTTCCACAATACTTAAAAAATAGCTCAATAAGAAAAAAGAAAAAAAATGTTTAGGGTTATTTAGCAATAAACTGTTTGAGAATCACACCAGGACCTCACAAGCAACGTAGCTTAGCAGCCATGATTAGCGGTTGGGGCAGGACTTGGGTATTCACCTTGTCAAGCTCTGCACAGATTCACTCCTGAAACAGACTTGCAGAAGCCACACTGCTTGCTTTATTAGTCTTTTAAAATTGTCTTTTTCAGAAGAGATGAAAAACCCTAGCAGAAATATCCCCTTAACTGTGATGACTGCTGTTCCTGCAGTGATTGTTTTTTATTTACTGGTGAACATCTCCTATCTGACTGTCCTCACACCTAAGGAAATCGTATCTTCAGGTATGGATTTGGGGTTTTTTTGAATTAAAAAGCTGTGGGCCATTAGCATACCCATCTGATGTCAGTTTACTGGGTTACTTTTGCTCATGTAACTTCACAGTCAGGAAGTTTGGGTTTCTTTCTAAGTTTTAACAGGGAATTCTTGTTTAATTTTACTGTATGAAACACATTGGATTGAATGTAGACAGCTGTTATTAGGTGTAGAAAATGTTGGCTTATACCTGCACTGTCAAGAAAGAAATCAGAAGTGTATTAAAACCTGGAAAATCAGGTGGAGATCAGGTCTCCACTGAGTATAGAAAAGACCTTTGTTTTCCTGTGGTTTTACACCTCTCTCCTCATTCTTTCACTACCTGATGGTGTCTCTGGTTAAACGCAATAGTGTTTAGCAAGTGGACAAATCTACTGTGATAAGGAATATAGAAAATACTATGGACACAAAACTGTAGCCATTTTTGGGGTGTGTGTGTGGGTTATTCATGACAAATATTGTGATTCCTTAGAAGAGCCTATACTAAAGCCCAATGTATGTAAAACGTCTCTCAGATCCTGCACCAATGACAAGGTACAAGAGGAGCTGTATTTCTCCTTGATTGTCCAAGCAACACCTTTTAAATACCACTCTAACGAGACTGAGCTGTCAGACCTTGCCTCCAGGAGTGCCATAAAACATTTGTCATTTGGATGGATCGGTTATTTTTTTTTTCCTGTGAGAACAGCTCAATTACATAAGTGGGAGTGGTGTAGCTGTCACTCCGCAACCTGGTATTATCGCTGAGCCATCGTCAGGCGATCTGCTGGGACACATGCACATTACAGATCCGTCCTAGGATGAAAGAGGCAGCGAATACCAGAGTACCCGTGAACAGCAGCTGCCCAGCTGCTCCAAACATGCCGAGGGGGCTGTGCTTATCTGCATCAGCTGAGGACATAGCCTTAAAATTATAGCTCTTGTTTCAAACATTGCTATGCATTGCCGCGGTTCTTGTTTGTTCACTACAGGTCTTTAGATGTTGTTTTCCCCTGCTCTAATAACATTGCATGCTGCCCAGATCGCTGCAGGACCTATATTCCTCATGGCAGTTGGTTATAGGCCCACTGAATATTAGCCCTCGCTATAATATGGGCCATAGCTAATTTCCAAGAAATATTGAATATCTCTTGTTCAGAAATACTCTCACATTTCCCCGTTCCACCCCAAACAAAACCTCATTAATAACACGCTCGCTGACCCGTCTCTGCCCGTACACGCACTCCTGTTGGCGGTTCCCTCATAACAGTAGATCACGTCACCGCCGCGGTCACGCCGAGGACTAATGCGTTCATTTTCTTTCCCCGTGTGGCCTTGCCCATGCGTGTGGGTTTGTGATTCATGGCGGTGGGACGCAGGTTGCTCCCGCTGGGCAGTCCATTACCTGGTATTGGCCCCAGCAGGTTTGCCCAGCTTGCTCTGGCAGGCAGCGCTCCTTCTTGCTGTCACCGCCCCCAGGAAATCTGTAGCTCTTGAATTAAATACCCTTAGGATTAGATTAGTCATGTTTGGCAACTGCAACAAAAAAAATAGGCATTGCTGGTAAAGAATAGGTATTTCACGTATTTTGAGTTAAGTTTCTGTTGAGTCTGTTGGTAATTCAGAACATGGTACCCATGCGACACTAATGCTTTGCTTTCTTGCAGTTGCTGTGGCGGTCACTTGGGCTGATCGAGTGATCCCCTCGGTTGCCTGGATCATTCCTCTCTCTGTTGCCGTCTCAATATTTGGTGCCCTCAACAGCAGCATGTTCACACTAGGTCGATTAAGCTATGCTGGAAGTCAGTCAGGACATCTACCTGTTTTAATATCCATGCTTAACGTCCACTCCTGTACTCCAGCACCAGCCATGATCTTTTCAACCATGATTGCATCCATTTTTATAATCCCCTCTGACCTTATTATGTTAATGAATTACTTTGGATTTTCTGGCTGGCTTATGATTGGATTGACTTGTACAAGCCTGATTGTACTTCGATACCGGGAACCTCATCTACATCGACCATACAAAGTAAATGGAAATAAGTAAAAAAAAAATATTTTTAAGGACTTTTTTTGAGTCATGGGTAGCGTGCAAAAGTTAGGGAACAAGTAAAGTCAAAAGTGGATAGTCACTGCAAAAATGTAAAGAATAATCACAATGTTTAGAGCCCTATTCAACACCTTTACTTCACACTGTAGAAAGAAAGCAAAAAACAAAACAAACCAAAACAGATGATCTCTGCCCCAGAGAGCTTGCACTTGAAAACAAGGGGTGGGTATGTGCAGAAAGGGGAAGATGTGGAAACAGTGTGAAATGGGAAACCATGCCAGTGTGGAGCAGTAACCAGAACAGTGTGGGGTCCAAAGCGGCCATTCGTGGTTAGTTAAACCTTGATCTTCTCTTGTCTTTCCTAACACAGCCGCAGACATTAAGGGTGTGTTTAATCTCAATCTAGCTGTCAGAAACACGGGTTAGAAGTGTGTGCTCATTGTCAAGACCTCTGGTAGGCCCCCAACCCCGAGTTTCTTCTAGGTGTCCATAATATCAAATGTGGATGAATGGTTTTCAGGGCCTGCCCATCTCTCTGCCTTGACAGGAGAAGGAGCCTTAACAAGTATTTTAGAAAAGTTGCCTGTCTTATAGGGAATTTGAGGTCAGATGAATCTCATCCTGGGTGAGATTGCAGCAACGTGAGAAATGGTACTCAAATGTGGCTAAGACTGCATTATTGCTCTTATGAATGGTGCCTGAAATCGTGCAGAGTTTATTTCCTAAACCAGGTTTTTCCTTTCTCTTGCAGGTGTTTCTACCTGTTCCGTTTGTGATGGTGGCAATGTCTTCCTTCCTGGTTGTAGCTCCTATAGTCTGGTCTCCAAACATGCAATATGTTTATGCTTCCCTGTTTATGCTGGCAAGTCTTCTCGTTTATTTCCCTTTTGTATATTTTAAACTGCATTTTGCATTTCTTGATAAAATTACTTGCCAGCTACAGCTGCTGTTGGAAGTTTCTCCTGCCGATGGATCTGCTGAGAGCAAATGTGAATAGTGGCAAATGTTTAATCCCAGTGCAACTAAGAACCGCCAAGGATTTAGTTTAACCAAAATTGTAGAAGGCACAGGTTAGCTCTTAGGTGTGATATACGGATGTGCATGCATGTGCATGTGTATTTGTATATGTAATATATACATGTATAGATGAGTATACATATATTGCATACGTATATACGTGTATATATATGCATGCATATACATGTATGCACATATCTGCATATATACTTACATGCATATGTATGTATAGACATTAGCTTCATGAGTTAATATGTATATATTTTTGTGTGTCTGTGTGTATACATATTTAATAGGTGCAAAGAATCTCTCTTGAACGGTAAAGTCTGTAAAATGCTCTCTGTTGCTCCTGAAGACACAGCTAAAGCTGCATATACACTCGCGTTAATAGAAATAAGACTAAATTACAGCACCAATACTTATCGATGTTATCATACAATAAATGAATACACGCATACTTATCAGCATCATTGTACAGCATGCTTTTGGTCTCCATACTAAGCTGTCTGGATTAATTATAGTTCATAGTAGCTGGTTATAAAGGCTTTATACTTCTGTTCATCAGCTACTTTTTTGGTCTGAATTTATTTTTAATAAAAACCTTTGAAAGACATCATAAAATTGACTGAGACCTTTTTTAATCCCAAGAAAACTGTGCCTGGTGTGCTTTAGCTATTTTAGATCAACACACACAAATGCAGAGTGTAATCTTGCTAAGCATAAAGTAAAGCAATAAGAATTATTTATCTTCTTTGTTACAGTGATAAAACTCAGGATATCTAGATTACTCATTTTTTTAAAATCTTAGCAAGCATTAATATTACCTTGTTCCTTAGTTCCTTCTGGGTGTTATTGAGAAATAAGAGTTTTTAGGCCTCCTTCCCTCCAATTTTGGTTTGTTTATGAAAGCAAGATAAATAAATTCTTGATTTTTTATTTTGTTAATTGGGCCATATTAAGTCTACTGAATATTAAAACTTAAAACCAAAGAACCACTACACAAGAAAGATCACATACTTAGGTGATTAATCTGTTAATATATGCTATTGGTTTTGTACTTACAATAGAACTATGTGTGTAATTATTATTATTATTTTTTTCTCCCCCTTTCAAATCTGTCTATATGAGGCTCAGGACTACAACCAGTAGATGGCTCTGGACTAACATCGCTCTTCAACCGTGATGTTCTGGGTTGCTGGATGCTGTGTCAGTGAGACAAATAGTTTTACAGAGCATTCCCTTTTAACACAGTAGAATGAAAAAACGTTTGGTAGAAGATCCAGTTCTCTGATATATCAAAAATTTAGAGGTCAGAATGTTAGATAAAGACTTTATCCATAGCTACCCCAAATCATAGGTCCCATAATGCTAGGAACGAACTGAAGGTTCAGGAGGATTTGACTTTTCACAGGAAAAAGCCCCCAAATGGAAACTGGTACATGAAGAAAGTGTTTTTTCTCACAGCTGATGATATACACAGAATGAAAATCTGAAGTGAAAATTAGACCTTTTAAAATGCTGTAGGAAGAAAAATCCATGCAAGTGAGGAGTTAAATGAATACAGCTGAGCTGGAGACTGGATCCTGCTGAAAGCAAGACAGGAATCAAGGTTTAATTTAGCTCAATAGTGCTATCAGAAAGATAGCACTTGTCATTCAATTATAAAAAAAAATCACAAAACTAGACACAGTTTTATAGGAGTAATATTTTAAGAACTGAATTCTAGTGAGTATTAAAAGGAAGGAAGGATCTTACTGTGACTAAAGCACTAACCAGGGATTTGCAAATGCAGGTGTGATGCCTGGCAGTGCCACAGGTTTTCAACTGATCTTGATCAAGTCATCTATTTAAACCTGGGTTTTAATCTGTAAATAAAAATGGGAATCATAAGAAGAGAAAAGAGCATAGAGCAACGATGTTGTACTGAAGACCGCATGGTTAGAAAAAGCAGACATCCAGGGGATGTCGCTCAATTGGTTGTGTAATTTCTATGTAATTTCTCGTCAGTAGATCTACTTGGGCTTGTTTTTACTCTTGAATTCCATAATGAGTTGAGTACCTAGTGAATACACATATCAGGGTATGTTTGGATAACGGGAGCATGTGTGTGCTAATGGTACAAGTCTTGAATTTAGAGGTTTAGCAGTTCCAACAAATCAGAAAACTCAAAAGTCTCAGTGAAACATAATATTAAATTGATTGCATCTATGTATCTTCTTGTAATACAAAGTAGATATTTTTTCTGTTAACAAAAACCTGGGAAATGGCATATAAACAGGCACGCACACAACCCAAATTTTCAGTTATTATTGCCAAAGAATCAACAAGGACAAGAACAGTAAAACCAGGTCAGAATTAAGACTGCCCATCTGCTCGCTCTGTGGAGGCACCTTAGAATGGCCTTTGATTATCAGATTATAAACTGTTCTTTCAATATACCCTTACCTCATTTATTGGATAAAATGGATGGTGCTCAGATTATTCACTTTTATTTTCTTCCCATTTTTCAACGTGTGACCTTGCACATAATTTATCACTCTCTGCTCAGATGCTGTTCTTGATACAGGTTATTAATTTCATACAGGCTTTCCTATGGTGTTCCTCATGACAGCATCTGAGCACTTCACAAACAACTACTAATTTGTCTTTACTCTCATCAGCTGAAGCAGTGGTATCATTTTGCTTTGTGGAAAATGAATTAAGCTAATGGGTGGGTTGCACAAGTGAGATCCGTCAATTCAGATCAAGAACCTTGATGGAGAACCATTGATGGAGATTCAGGTCCAGCTACGGATGTTTCTTTACCTTAGGAAGCAGGACAAAGAAGTGGAGAGGAAAAGGAATTGATGCACACCTACCTTGTGTGGATATTCAGCCACCATAGGCAGATTTCAGTTCTTCCATGCCTTTTAGGTGGGAACGAAGGAAGTATGGCCAAAATTGTTCACTGATGTTGGATTCCTAAGATGGGGTACCGGGGACCTTATTTCTCGTAATAATTAATACATTCAGAGTGCATATAGTCTCCTGGAATTAAGTTCTAAGAATAGTAAAAAAGGAAGTCGAGAGAGGTTCTCCTCCCCCTCTACTCTGCCCTGGTGAGACCACATCTGGAATATTGTGTCCAGTTCTGGGCCCCTCAGTTCAAGAAGGACAGGGAACTGCTGGAGAGAGTCCAGCGCAGGGCCACAAAGATGATTAAGGGAGTGGAGCATCTCCCGTATGAGGAAAGGCTGAGGGAGCTGGGTCTCTTTAGCTTGGAGAAGAGGAGACTGAGGGGTGACCTCATCAATGTTTATAAATATGTAAAGAGTGAGTGTCACGAGGATGGAGCCAGGCTCTTCTCGGTGACAACCAATGATAGGACAAGGGGCAATGGGTACAAACTGGAACACAAGAGGTTCCACTTAAATATGAGAAGAAACTTCTTCTCAGTAAGGTTGACAGCACACTGGAACAGGCTGCCCAGGGGGGTTGTGGAGTCTCCTCTGGAGACATTCAAAACCGCCTGGACGCCTCTTGTGTAACTTCATCTGGGTGTTCCTGCTCTGGCGGGGGGATTGGACTAGATGAGGCCCTTCCAATTCCTAACATTCTGTGATTCTGTGAAAGAAGAATAAAATATCATAGTCCCTTTGGTTTGGATGAATAGCAGGTAACCTATAACTCAACCTCTGACTAACTGTGGGTAGCTGCGATTCCTTTAGGACATTATAAGGCCTATGAAGTGTTAAATTACAGCTATGAGAGTCTAAAATTCCACCAAATCAAAACATTAGCATTTAACATGGGGTATAGAAAATGAGAAAAACAGAATTAATGAAAATGTAAAAAAATATTGCTTTAAATGATTCCAGTATGACCTTGGAATTTTATGGAGAGAAAGGTTAGAATTCTTCTGGGCAATATTCATATTCCTTAATCCAGCAAGCCTTCTGCAAGTGCCACCTCATTCACTACGTCAAATTACATTTCTACAGCAAACGCAGGATTTGCTATCTCAAATTTAGTATCTTCCTCTACACAAACTCTTGACGTATTCCCAGATCTGAGTGAGGCGGATGTCTTCTGAAAAATAATTCTCTTACGAAATGATCTGCTGTTTGGAAATGGACTTACAGAGCTGAGCTGCATTAACATTATAAAAGCAATCTCAGATATGGTATTTCCTGTCTTCTGAATATGAGTCACTTGATGTTCTCTTAATGCAGCCTTTCTTTTGCTTGAGTGTTTTAGAATGCCAAATCACAAAGAAGCAAATACAGTGTTCAATTCATATAGATTTCTCATTGTTACTGGTTCATTCCACATTTCCAAGCACTAAGCATAAAGGAACAGAATTCAAATTTATAGCTCCTATTAACTGCTCTGGCCAAGAGCAATTCAATATTTTAACATTATAGCTTGTTTTCAGTGACACTAGTTGGTCTCAGCTGCTTTCCTCCTTGAACATATCTCAGAAAATGCTGTATAGAAGTGTGACTGTTTTAGTATTATACTATATCTGATATTTATTTAAATTTTTTATTTATTTTTTTTTACCTTTGACTTCATAATTCTTGTAAGCTCATGCATACCTGCATGTTTCAGAAGTTCAACCTTAAAACAAATCAACTTAAAATGTGGACTTTTTTTCAGTACTATACTGGTGAGTTTGGCATGTAACATCCCTTGCTGTTTTTCTAGGTGCCAAACACAATATTTGTATGTATTTCTGCAATATTTTTTCGTATTTTTGCCATAAGAAGATAACATAAAAAACCAAATGATAATCAGTCTTATTTTGAAAATTACTCGGAGATATACTTTTTGCTAATTCCCTGTGTGCTGGCTGCTTTATGAAAAGTTTCGCTGTGAGGCAAAAACCGGCAACCGTACAGAAGAAATGGAAAAAATCAGCAATTAATTTATTTACTTCCCTTTTCATAGTTATTGTTAGCTGCGATTCCAGTAAAAAGATAATAAGTAATAAACAGTTGTGCGTTTTTGTTTGTGCTTTGACGTGGTGATTTTTGGCTGTAACCTGTGGTTTGCACAGGGGAGGGTGTGTGAGGAGCTGCCTGCAGCTGTAAGACGTGGAGCGGCACAGACCTCCTGACTTCTAATCTTAGGTTTGGTACATGGCACTGTGGGCATTGCTGAGGTTCCCCACATCTGCTAAACCAGAAACAATCATGTTTTACCAGCTTACAGGTGAAAGCGTATTCGCTTGTCACCTTCTCTTCTGGATCACAGTCAGGAATTATTCTTGTCAGTGCCCTCTATGACTTATTCGAAGTGATGGGGGACCTTGTGCATTCCCAGTTCTCACTGGCTTGATGTGGAGGAGTAAGAGCCACAAGTGCTTCAGGAACTGTGAAGCTGCTGCTGTTCTGCTTTGGAACAGGAAATTAAACATTTTTAAATTAGCAGGTTTGGATAACCCGTATCTGACAGGTTTAGAGGAGCCTAACTATTCATGTTGATTTTTAATAACTCTTGTAACACACGGGAAGTTTTAGGAGAGCAAAAGAAAGTTAGCATGCCGACATTTAAAAAGAATAAAAGAGATGACCCAAGTAATTATAGGCTTCTCAGTGTGACATAAATCCTTACAAAAATAATGGAACAGCTCATATGAAACTGAATAAGGGATTAAAAGAGAGTAGCATAATTAATGCCAGTTCATTTGTGTTTATAGAAAATAATCCTATCAAACCAGCTTTACATTATATCTTCTGTAATTTTGGTTGATTAAAGGATAATAATGTTGATGTATAATATTAAAAATTTACTTGAAATGAGATGAGAAAAGTCTTATGAAATATCTGGAAGATGACAAAATCAACATGACACACATTAAATGCTTTAGAAACTGTCAAATAAGATCTCAGTTTAACCCGTGAAAAGCAGTCCCTAGAGCAGCCCCACAGAGATCAGACCTTGATTCTACCCTCTTTCATATGCCTGTCAACGATCTGTAAAAATGAAGCTATCACTGGAAAAGTTTATGCATGACTACAATGGAAAATGCCAAAAAGAAAAAAAATTAAGATGACAGAGCACAGAGCCAAAGAAGTCAGGATTCTGTGATCAGCTGGAGAGAGGCAAACAATGTGCTATGCAGGAGTTGTGGTCATACATGTAATAACCGAAACCACTGCCTCCTTTCTGGTGGCAGCACACTATTAGATCAGGGTTGCTGCCGGTGGCTGTGAGAAGTGGTCCACAGTCACCGGGAAAGGTCAACTGAAGTCACCTTCAGTGAGATTCTGCTTTGTGTTCCATTGGCAGCAACGCTGAGACCTCCCCTGAAGAACTGGTTCCAGTTCGCTGTCCACAAAGGGAGAAGTGGCTGTGATTTCTCCCTGAATCCTTTCCAACAACAGAAAGTTAATGACACAAAAACAACGATGAAAGATATCTGGAACCTGGATATTTTGGCTTAGCCACACAGAAATTGTTTGACTTGATGGAGAGCAAAATATTACGAACAGGCACTTTAATTTAGCAGATGATGATATAGCAAGACCCTGGACCTGAAAGTTGAAACAATTCAGACTGAATTTGAAATCCATATATACATATTATTTTGCTATGCTCAATATGTTCATTCAGTCCTGTTTAAAAACTAAAGTATATTCAGGAAACATGAGAGTAACTTTTATTTATCCTATTTCTTCTTAATCCCTTTTTGCAGCAAGGAATTTGCAAACTTTGACACACGTTGTAGCAGAAATCTCTGTCAAAGCAATTCCTGTCACTGATTAAAAGTTTCTCTTATGGAGCACATTTTGGCAGCTCTATTTTTTTTTCCTCAGAATTGTCTAATGATTTCGGTTTGTGGTTGTGAGTTCATTCTAAGCCAAAAAGGTTATGGAATCATTTTTAATTTACTTTCAAAAGCTCCTGAGGATAAACATGACATCTGCCAAAACATGTCAGTTGAGTTTGATCATATGGATTTCAGTCTTTGTAAAAGATACTTTTCTGATCTGCAGTTTATCCTCGTTGCAAACAGTGATTGGACTAGTTTGGCAAAACTACTGTAGTAATACTCAAAAAGTCACCCAAACGTGAAAACATGCAGGACACTGAATTGTGGTCTTCAGCTTCCAGCACAAGAAATTTCTGAATTTGCGGTCAGAAACAACATCTCCTCTGTGGATTCATTGCCGTGCAAGTTTTCTGCATGTTATCTTACGCTTGCTGGTTGATTTAATTTTTATGTCCACTAATACTCAAGCTTGTATAGTTGTTCTGATATGTAAAAAATACATTGCTAAAAGTATTTCCCTTCTGAATTTGTCGTCTTTGACTTTCTGATTTGGCTTTAGCTCTTTCTTTGTTTGCTATTATTGAACTTCTGTTCACAATAGAGATTTTATTAGACAGACAAAGTCATTACAGAGCTTTCCCTGTTCAGAGGGGAAAATCTTCACTAAAATCAGTGATTTTTCAGTTTATTTAATGGGATTGATTTTGCAGTTCTTTCTTCATTTTCTCTTAAGTGAGCCCGATCAGCATCCTCTGAGGACAGTAAAACTGGGCTTAGTATCCAAGAAGCAGACGCACAAATGATGTAATGTACAGTTCTTATAGGGTGAAACGGGATTTTTTACTTGCACTGTGTGAATTGTGTTCTGAGCCTGGCCACAGTGTCGCTCTAAGGAGTTATGCTTAGCTAGTTATTTGCCAAGGTTTCTAACACCTGCTCCAAAGCAGTGATTCCCAGGAGAGACTCCCACATTCTGGAAACATGACTTGTATTTCTTGTTTTGGAGGGGTGATACAGAAATTCATATTTCAGTGTCTGTGTCCAGATTTTTCAGCATGCCTTGTAGCAGTGGCTTGCCATTTCATTACTTGTGATTTCCCTCAGCTTTGACAGACCAGAAGCGTGTCAGGGGTAGCTTTGTGTTTTTTCTCCAGGCTAGATAAAATATTTTAAAGAGCCTAAGGATGAAAGGTGATACATGAGGGACTCAGGTATCACTACAACTGTTGGAGGATGCATCCTTGTTCACAATTACACTTTGTAATTTACCAGCTTTTAACTGATTTAACATGTGCTGTAGTAGTTTTGTATAATTCCTGGGTTTGGAACTGAAGTATAAAGTAGGAATGAGTCAAATATCTTAAAAAAATATGAACTTATTGCATTGTCATTATTACATTTAACTTGGGGGATTCTGAACATGCTTCATAATCACTTTCCCAGTGCAACAGAAGAATACATTGAGGTTGTGGTAGCTGATCATGTTTGCAACTCTGCTTCTTCTTGATTCTCTTAGTGGCATTAATGTTTTCACGTGGGCTCTTAGCTTTCTTCCTGTAATCAAGATAATGCCTATATTTTAGTTGGAGAAAACACAAAAGATTCTCTGGAGCTGAAACCCACTGACACATACCCTGCTTAGTACTAGCTTCAGCCTTACTAACCTTAGCCTTTCAGCATTTTAAAAATCTGCACAACTGGAAGAATCAATATTTAGGCCATCATCACTATGAGCATAATTGATCTTTGGGATTTTATATATAATCAATAACAATGATATCGTATATAATCAAAATCAATATCAGATCATATATATAATCAATATAATATATTAACCCCAGAGACAAGGCCTTTCATTAAGAAAAAACAAAGAATGTAAAGATCAGTGTTGTAATTGATCTTTCAGTCTCACGAATCCCCATTTCCTAAAATGCTTGGCAACATGTGGTTCTGACTCAACTCTTCTAGATCAGACATGTAATTTGAGGCCTGAATTAAGGACTCATTTTGGTTTTGCTCTTGGTTTTCAGAACATGCAGGTATAACAATACTAGCCAGATATTTCAGTATGTTGCACAAAGGGATTCCTATGCTTAAGTGGCAGAGCCATTTTATTAATGAAGCTGGTATCAGGTTAATAACTTCAGCTGGGACCCAGGTGAAGTGCATCCAGTCCTTGATCATGTCACAGTATTTCCCCTGAAAATCTTGATCAAGTAATTCAGACCTGGGGAGTGGGTTTTTGGAAAGGTATGTTGAGATCTCAGCATCACGTGGAGATGTCTGAAAAAGACAACTGTTTTAAATGACCTGCCTCCTACCAGGAGCCTGCCACTGTGATTTCTGCAGGGTCAATGATGCAACTTGGCCACCTTCAACTGACATGGCAGTGAAGACCTCTGAGAGGAGGTTTCCTGCAACCAGTGGAGGTGTCAGGAGCCAGCAGCCCTAAATAAGTGACCACAGCTACAGTGTCTGACCCCATCCTCTGTGCATTTATTATAAGAAACATAATTTCCCTGGTTGTGACCTAACATCAGCTGGGGCGGACAAACAGGTTGACAAATGAAAGATTAATTCCATCAGAGCCAGAAGGCTTCTCTGCTCCAGACCCAAGCTGGGGAAAGATGAATTTAGTATAAACTAACAGCACCAAACAGAGATCGGGGATCTGGCAGAGGAACAGGCAAAAATAAATGTAGTGGTAACCACAGAGTGATGCTGATCAGTGAACAGCTGGCTGTGAGCTGGTCTGAAGTGTGTAAAAAGTGAGAAACTGGGACATAGGCAGGAAAGCAGCATTTATCATTGTCTGCTGAGTTTCGGTACAGTTTAAGAAATCTTCCTCAAATAAAAAGTACTGATTTGAGTTTGCAAATCTAACTTTAAATTAAAGTAGGACCATATCTGAGGCTTGCTGAAGTGAAATCCCAGTGAAACCAATGGATAGGCTCCCGTTAACACAGCAGGGTTTTAGTTCTTTATTGGCTTGAATCATACCTAGGCCTGAAGGGTCTTGTTTGAACTTTCATTCCACATAAATGTTAATGCATTTAGAACACCCTGCCTACATTTTAACTCCTTGAAGATCCTTTGACGGTGTTTTTCTTAAGTTTCTAAAACATTCTCATTAAATTTATTGAAATGCATCTCTTAGAACATTTTCACATATTAAAAAGGAGCATTTGTCCCTTCTTACTGTAGTAATTCAAATGACATTGTTTATGATTAATCTATCACAGTAGTTTCTTTTGACACCAGAATTTGTCTCTTGAAATTTTTCCTTAGTGTATTTTTTGAGAATTTTAAGCATTTTTTCTCTCACTGTACTTGCATGTAACATCTCTTCTTTTCAGTCCCTTTGTGCACTGAAGACCCACACCAACTCCTGCAGTGTTTATTACTCCACCGCTGTTCTTGCACATCCTCGTGCAATCAGTCGCTGCTGTAATCTGCTTTTCTGGATAAATAGTGGGAGTTTTCAAACACTCTGCATATATTCCCAAAACAAGGGGATTGCATAAAAGTGTAGGATTCTCAGAAAGACAAACAAGGGGTAAACTGAAAGCCTGTGACACAAACACATCCATTGACACAACTAAAACTAAAAGCAGGAATGAGCCTTTCTTTTTTTCCCTGTGGTCTCTCATACTGTTTCAGCTGCCTGAGATGGGGTTGAAACAGCAGCTTTAACTGAGTTTTCCTTTCTCCCTGAATTTGGTGTCCTTTTACAGAATCACAGAATGGTTGGGGTTGGAAGGAACCTCTGAAGATCATCTAGTACAAGCCACCTGCTAAAGCAGGTTCAGCTGGAGCAGATTGCACAGGAACGTGTCCAGGCACGTCTTGAATGTTTCCAGAGAAGGAGACTCCACAACTTCTCTGGGCAGCCTGTTCCAGTGTCTGTCACCCTCAAAGTAAAGAAGTTTTTCCTCATATTCAGATGGAACCGCCTGTGCTTCAGTCTGTGCCCGTTGCCCCTCATACTACTGTTGGACACCACTGAAAGGAGTCTGGTCCCATCCTCTTGACACCCACCCTTGAGATATTTATAAACATTGATGAGATCTCCTCTCAGCCTTCTCTTCTCCAGGCTGAACAGACTCAGCTCTCTCAGCCTCTCCTCATAAGAAAGGTGCTCTAGGCCCCTCATCATCTTTGTAGCCCGCTGCTGCACTCCCTCCAGTAATTCCTTGTCCTTCTTAAGCTGGAAAGCTCAGAACTAGACACAGCACTCCAGATGCAGCCTCACCAGGGCAGAGTAGAGGGGGAGGACAACCTCCCTTGATGTGCTGGTCACACTCGTCTTAATGCACCCCAGGATACCATTGGCCTTCTTGGCCACAAGGGCACATTGTTGACTCATGGTCAACCTGTTGTCAACCAGAACTCCCAAGTCCTTCTCTGCAGTGCTGCTTTCCAACAGGTCCACCTCCAACCTGTACTGGTGCCTGGGGTTATTCCTCCCCAGATGTAGGGCCCTACACTTGCCCTTGTTAAACTTCATTAGGTTCTTCTCTGCCCAGTCCTCCAGCCTGTCGAGGTCTCGCTGAATGGCAGCACAGCCTTCTGGTGGTCTCTTAAGTGCCTGTTGCAGGTGCATTGCACCACTTCATTGCTGGAAGCCAGTTGGAAATCTGCTGAGGGAGCTGGGATTTCTGACATACAGGGAGCCTCTGGTGAAAAAGCCAGCTTCACTAGTTCTCCATGATCCACTCCCTGCCCCTGCATGCAGGCTATTTTGTAGGAGAGAATGGAGCAGAAAGCTTCAGCATGGCTCTGCTGGCCCAGTGCACATTCCTAGGTGAGTCCAAAGGCTGCTACCCTGAGAGCACCTCAGGCTGGAGCTCTCCATTGACGGTGTCTTGGCCTCCAGCCTGCACTTGCTTTTCTGCTCTGCCTTTTCTGTCCCAGAAACACTTACAGCACATTTGGCGAGGCTTTCCTAGCCTTTGTCCCTGCCTCCATCATCAGTGTCACCCTTGAAGATGTGAAGCTGTCCTGTAAAAGGGACCAGACCTGATTTGTGTTGCTGGTAGTTGATGACTCCTACCAGAATGTGTCTTTTTTTTTAGGGGTGGATTAGGTCCCTTCCAAGGACTCTGGAAGAGATGTCTGGCATTTTCAATCTCCACATTTCTGGCTCATCGACTTGACAAGAGACAAAGCAGGGAGTCGCTCTTCTCTCTTTCACTGTGTGTAGAGACAGAGAAGTGTTTCTTCTGCCTTAATAGAGTCATTGGCTGCCAGGGTGCATCATCGTGGGCTTCCACAGCACCTCACTGCTATGTGAGGTAACACAGTTATGGTCAAGCTTAAACTGGTGAAATTACATTGATGGACATTTCACCCCATTACCTGAGAAATGCTGAAATTTGTCATTTACATGCATCATTTTGCAAGATCTGTCCTCCATTTTGCAAAAGTATGAAAGCATAACATGCCAGTAAAGTTTTTATTCTTACCAGTCGCACTTATTATGTACTTGCTGAAGTATTTGCTTTTATCTGAAAGAAGTCTGTATGTCCAAGATCACAACAGAATAGCATCATATGTTTTCATTTTAATTTTAAAATTATTTTGTCTTCTTTCTGTCTGCACCCAGTTTGCATTTCCTGTATGTGAACCGGCTGTCTGGTAAACAGCTAATTTTAAGCAAGGACTGCAGTGTATTTAATAAGTGAATTTTGAATTTTCTACTTCTTCTAGTCACGCCATTAACATAATTTTAAAGGTTATCATAATCAAGTCAGGTAATGAAATATACCGTTCTCAATCAAAGCATTAGTATGATCAATTTTTTTTGCTCTTCCTGAAGAGCAAGTTAAAGAGCAATATTTGTAAAAACTTTAGAAGTTAGTGTGGAAAAAGAATCCAAGAAAGGAGCAGAAAAAATCAGACGGTACGAAAGCAAAACTTATTTACTGCATTTCTGACAATGAATTATGTTCCTAAGAGTGAAGTGCTGTTCAAACCAAACAGGCACATGGCCTACATCGTGGCTATTTGTCTTGAAAAATGTTTATCGTCTAAGTCAGTACAATAATCTTTATTTTTTCCTTGACATAATATAAACAGTTTTATACTTATAAAATATTTGGGGTGCATATTCGCAAAGCTGCACACATTAAATGTGTCTGACAAACTTAAAAGTAGCTGTCTTCAAACATACACCTTGCAGTATCTCTGTAAAATTTCCTTTCTTCATTCTAATATGTAAAGAAGTTGTTTTTCACTAATATAAACCAGAACAAGGATTTTTTGCATTCACGTTTGAATTTAGGCTAGAAATGCTTTTCTAGGCACTTTTTCACTGCAATGGAAATGAGAATGAAAGCAACAAGAATAAGACAGAAGAGTAAATTTTGTATTGTGAATAAGAAAGAATAAAACTGGTTATCAAGTCTGATTAGTGGAAATAAACCCAATATGTTACTGCCTCTTTAGTACAGAGAGAAAACAGCTATTTTAAAATCGTGAGTCCATTAACCTTATTAAATGCAATCTAAACTCTTGGGAAAGTGATGACGGAAGAATCTAATATTTAAAACATTTGAGACCTGCTTACTCCTTTTTCATCTCTCTCCGAAGATTTGAAGTCTTCAGCATCTCCCATGCTTGTACCACACCGAAACAGCCAACGAAGGGGATCAGAATCCCTTGCTCTGCCTGGCTGGTTGCCTAAATCACACTGTATGAGTTATGCTGATCAATTCTGGTGGTTGAGTGCTAAAGACATACTTTCTTTTAAGAGCTCTCTCTTATTTTTGAATATGCAAAGACACAAGTGCTCTTACATGATTATTTCTAAAAGACATAAAATCTTAGGGGTGAATCTTTGTCAATTTAAACAAATTTTAACTGCCGCTGTGTGAGCTCTATGAAATAATATGGTATTTCAGTGTGATTTTTCACTGCTGCTCCTACCATCCTCTAAAACTCAAGGATTTGTCTTTTTAAAGCCAGGATGCACGACTGCGGATATCTAATTAAGCTGAATACTCATGAAGATATTCAGATGGCTTCACTACACTGCTAACTCAAGAAACAGACCAGCAACTATCATACCGAGTGTAAGAACTGTAAAGTCATTCAATCACAGACTCACAGCAATGTTGGTTGGGAGAACCTCTGGCAGTCATCCAGTCCAGTCTGCTGCTCAAAGTGGGACCATCACCAACACTCGACTAAGTCAGCTGTGCTGATGTCTAGACACAAATCTTGAAAGCTTCCAGGGATGGAGATTTCACAGCCTTTCTGGGCAACCTGCACTACATTTCCAGTGAAGGAATTTTTCTTAGTGTCCAACCTCAGTCTCCCTTGCTGCAATGTGTGGCCCCTTGTTATGTCATTTGCCACTTCTGAGGAGCTGTTGGCTTTGTCACCTTTGTGACTACCCTTCAAGTAACTGCTGGTTCTTGCAGCACCCCCTCTTTGCCCAGCTCCTGCAGCCCCTTCTCATGGGGCTCTCAGCCCCTTGGCAGCCTTACCCTTTTCTCTTAGACTGGGGAGCCCCAAACTAGACCCGCTGCTGAGGAGCACAGCAATTTTCCTTGATTGTCTGGCCGTGGTCTTCATAAAGCAGTATAAGATGCAGTTTGCCTTATATATGATGAGAATAAAAATGTTACACAGTGTAAAATTGTTCTTTATTTTAAAATGTTGGGAAACGCTGGGATATGAGAAGGCTACAGAAAGTGACCTCAGGGTTAAAGCAGGTCCTTTTGACGAAAATATCAGCTCCAATCCCCATCACAGTAAAGGAAGGAAGCAAATACCATGCCAGAAGGATGATCAGAAAAGGAACAGAGAACAAAACAGAGCACGGCACCATGCCCATTTGTAGGTTAAAAACTGTATGTGCAGTTTCAGTCCTATTTCAGAAGGGCATAGTAAAAACAGAAAAGAAACATGGGTTGCAAGGGTAAATAAAGACAAAGAATAACTCCTTACTAGTCCTAGATACTGAACCTGGAAAAGAGGCAATTGAGTGGAAATGCAAAATGTAAAAAGAGGCTTGTAAATTTGTGAATGGCATAGACAAAGTGGACAGGGAACATTTTTTTATCTTTATTTTTCAGTATAATAACTAGTGGATACAAAATTATCAGTTGGCAGCAAAAGTGAGGGTATTTTTCACACAATGAATAGTTAATCTGTGGAATTTCTTATCACTGGATGTTGTGAATGCTGGAAGTTTACCAAGATTCAAAAAAACAGCTGGACAAATCAACAAAGGAAAATCCATTGTGGATTATGAGAAGTTGTATCTCTAGATTGTAAAGTGCTGGTGCTATGGATTGCTAGAGGCTGAGAAAGTAACTCTGGGAAAATATTCACAACATGCTTGCTCTCCTTTTTATGGTTTTTATCGTTTGCCACTGGCTAGCATTGGAGGTAGGACACTAGGAGCTAGAATACCCTTTGGGAATCCAGTACAGCTGTTTGATGTATATCTTTTGTGTTCTTCTGAAAATCACATATACAATATTTGTATTTTTTTCTCCTGAATTTAAATTAAATGAAAAAGAATATGATATGTGGGTTTCTAAATCCTTCAGAGAAAGAGCACTTCTGTCCTCTTAACACCAGTCCACCTCGTAAGTCCAGTGGTGTGAATGGAAAAGACGTGATCTGACTTCATTATCAGGTGCAGTGGGGATATACTAAGTGAGAAAGAGGCAATTTGGAATAGGAATTCACTACACTGTCAAATATTTGTCATAGCTTAATCCTCTGAAACCTCTCTCATAGAGAAGTAACAAAAAAAAAAAGCTCTCTAGCCTTTTTATTTATTATGAATCTTGTTCTCAGTTAGAAAAGTTTTCCCTTCCGTGTACAGACTTTTAACTTCTGAGCTCTATTAACTTAGAGGCAAGGCTTCAGAATAGCTGGTGACAGCTTTTCTGGGGTTGGAAAAGATTTTTTGAGAACACCGTGTTTCTGATGCTGAAAATGACAGTGTTCTTCCTAAGGTCATGCTTCAATTTTTACATCAGCTATAGTTCCCTTCAATACTATGAAAGCAATTTCCTTTGTGCTATCAATACAATGGTGAGACAGCTTTTCCCTTGCTTTTCAGTGAAAACTACTAAATAAAAGTAACAGAGCCAATTTCAAAAGGCAACTTGAAGACATTATGCAAACACTGTGCTTTCAATTAACTTAAGCATATGAAGCCATACTCTTAGAGCATACTAAACAAAAGCTGAATCAGGATTTACAGAGTCCCACAGCTCTTTCCTCTCTCTGGCCAGGATCAAAAACCATTGAATTTTCTGAGGGACTTTCTATTTGATGTCAAAGGGCTTTGTAGCCAAACTAATTGTGGGATGAGATTAATCCTTGCAGCAGCTGTGAAATGCACTTTTAGCCTGTTTTAAGGCTTCTCTCATGTTTGAAGGTATTCATGGCTCTTGCCCTCCCATGGGCATACCTTTTTTTGCAGGCGATTTAACCTTTTTGTTAACGTGAGCATCTTAATTTCCTATATTTGGCTTCCAAGGCAGGCAGGAACTACCATGAGTTTTTGCCTTCCTGGGCTGGCCAGAGCCATCTAAATACAACAGTTAACGTGCCTGAAGCAGCCTGTGCTGAGCATCATGGCTGAGTCTTTCTGGACCTCGGGCTGCTGGGCCGCAGGGTGAAGTCCAGCATCACCCCACGGCTCTGGTACCAGCGCTGAGCATCACGTCATGGCTGGTGCTGCCACTGCACATGGGTGTCTGTCCAGAGAGAGGCAGGAGGGACCACTTGGCCTCATGTCCCTCCCTGACAGACTGTGGTTATTGTCATCTCTTAGGTCTGCAAACGTTGTCAGTAAGGATTGGTCAGTTATACTTCTACTGCTTTTACTCACTCATCAGATAATGGTCTGTTTCCAGACCATGCCCTCCCCACTGAATATGCCTGCACATGTGCTTTCTGTTATGTCACTGTGCAACACGGGCTTTGGAACAGTGCTAGAATTTAAAGAAATAAATATATTGCAGCTTATCCGTAACTACTTCAAGAACAGATATTTTGTTTTAAAAATGCAATTCTGGGTTCTTGTAAGTACTATTAAAAAAATTAAAAAGAAAACAAACAAAGAAGAGCAAAAAAGACAGTATTAAGCTTTGCATTTCAGCTGTGCGAAGCTGAACGTGTCATGTAGAGGGTCTGTAGTGCAGTAATATTGTTATATTGCTGTTAATGCTTAAATATTGTTTGCACCCACACATTCCATACCACTTTTTAAAACTCTCCTCTAATGCTTTGGATTGTAAAGAAGAAAGAAAATATGTTCCAGCTTTTTACACCTCTCTGGCAAAGGCAATAAATCACTTTTTCTTTGGGGACAAATATGTAATCTCCTATATAATCTCTGACCTTAATAAGAAGACAGAACAACCAAAAGCAATTTCTCTCGTTATAGAACTCTGAATACATAACCAGTTTTAGAGAACCTGGTAACTCTTGATAGGAGTATCTGAAGAAAGGAAGAATTCTCAGAGAGACAATGAATTTCTATTACTAGGCACAAGAGGAAACTGCTTTGAATGTTTTCAGAGATAAATTAGTAGGATGTGGAATTAGTGTATTTGGAGTCCTGTGCCTTTGCTATCAGTTACTGACTTCCTAAGAAAAAAATACAGTTGGCAAAGTCATTGTCAGGTTTTGTGGTGCAAATCCATACCTTACATCTGTCTAACATGCCCCCTTCAGAGAAGAAGTGGAAGATGAGAAAGTTTCCAAACCTGGACATACCTTAAAGGAGCTGAGGAACAGTGGGGATATAGTCAGTGCAGAGCCCTGAGTTCAAGGTAAGCAGAAACACTCTCAGTATGCGACACCCGCTGCACCCCTCTGGAACGTACATTAGTAAAGTGTGTTGCACAGTGCCAGCAATGACAAAGGAGGAAAAAATAACTGTATTCTTGGTAACACCACTTTTATTCATGCAAATGGAAACTTTGAGTCTTGGGTTTATTTTCTAGTATAATTCTGTGTCACTGCAGTCCATGTTTGAAATGCAAAGCCAGACACAGTAATACAAGTTAGATACTGTATAAATCTGCTTTTTGTTTTGTTTTGTTCTGAAAATTACTGTTCCTTCTTTGCTTCCTCTATTGGTAGCAAATTCCCAAGGTCTGAACCTTGCGTATGATACCATTCGGTATTCTTTATTTAACACAAACACTTCCCAAATAAAAAAGATTTGCCACTCTGTGATGCACTGTGAAACCTCTTCAGAAACAACTTCACACAGAGATTCATTAAGTTTGATTAATCATTCATTTGTGTAATTGCAATTTGAGCAGGATTCATTTAAACTTACGGTAAGTTTAAGCGTGAGGAAAAGCTGGCCAACGTGGACCATTAAAGACAACGGTGCTCAAAGCTCAGTCAACTTCAAAGTGGGCTTTCTCCCCAGAGCCAGCTCACGGTTATGTAGCGGCACAGGCAAAATGTAAGTTCTGCCCCAAGATGATGGTGTTGGTGACCTTGTCCTTCACCTCTGTGGGCAGCACCGTTCAGGCTGTTGGGGCAAGGGGTGCATCCCGGGAGGGGCTGCGGCAGGGAGGATGGGATGGCAAGGGGAGATTTTGAGAGGTGGTAGGTGACAACCATAAAGTGCCAGAGCATGGAGGTGGGCTGGACTCACAGAGCTCCAGGGAGGAAGGAGGTCTCTGTGTCTCTCCTCACTGATCCATGTCACCTTCTCCACTGAGCTGGTGTCTCCTCCCAACCCTTGGCAGGATGCAGTTTGTTCCCCCCCTGCAAGGTGAGGGCAGGGCTGGGAGCTGCCCTTCTTCTTCTCCCAAACCAGCCCCTGCACCCAAGGTGGGCAGTAACAGAGCTCGTGCAGGCAACAGAGACCCTGCCCTCCTCAGGCTTTTGAATTGCCTCGGCAGCCACCTACTCCATCTTCTGCTATTTGCAATTATAAAGACTTTCTGCGCTCAAATTGTCTATTTCATACCTAAGTGGTTCTAATCTTTTTTGCAAGAATAACTGTAATTGCAATGCTTTTCTTGGATTCATCTACAGTATCATTATCCAGAGCAAAAGACAGGATTCAGCAAATATAAGTGTTAAAGAAGATTGTGGGCTTGGAGTAGAATTCATGTGAAAATGTGAATATGACAGAAGCAGCAGATTATTTGATTTTCTTTTCATGAGTTTGGCCAGATTCTCATTTCACTTGTGATGATGCTGACTCCTGGACTTCAGATATTTCTTGGTTTTAAGTCGAGGAAGTTTTTCACAGTTGAATGACACCTAGGAAAGGGTTTGGTAGAATTCTAATAGGAAGAGTAAAATCTCCAAAAATCAATGAAAAGCAATTCTATGAACTGTTTTACATGTCAAGAAATCAAAGCTATTGTATTTATAACATCACATCAAGGAAATCTCAATAATTTTCTTACGTATTCATACTTATTCTTTAAATCTAAATCTGTTCAAGTAAGGGCTAAATGCCTCCCATGATAAAGTTGAAAGATAACTAAACTGTGGTCATAATTTAAAACCCAAACACATGCTTACATTTCATTATTCATAACAGCTAAATTCAGTTTTGCATGACATATCTAACTTCCTTTTTCCAGGTAACTCATTCATAATATCAGATGGTAATATCAGTTTAAAACTAACTTAAGTATTTTAAAGATGTTTATGTAGTTGCAGATACATCTGAAGAAAAAGTTCACATGTTTTTTAGACATATTCCGGGCTGAAAATTAGTGACTTGATCAAAGCATAGGACAAGAAGGACAACAATGACAAGGAAAAAAAAAGTATTTTTTTCTAATTTTTTAAAATTCACTCTGGTGGGCACTCTTTTGAAAGGTGTCAGCATGAAATTGATGTGAAACATATATTATAGATGAACACCACTCAGATCCTCCAGAGGAAGCTCCTGGCTGATGTCATAGACAAACCCCCATCTTTGGTCTTTGTTTCAAGTCTTATGCTGTAGTGTAAAAAAATCCCATATCTTTTATGAAGATACTTGCCAGAGTGTCATAGATGCCAGTTTGCCATGCCTAGAAAGCTGCTAACTTGTTCTTGACTGAGTTGGCTCTCCAAGAGAAATGGTGGTTGTCTCAGAGACAAAATCTGGTCCTTGGTTTGCACAGTGGTATAGGCTGCCTTTAGAGTTTAAAGACATTGCTATAATGTTTTCATCTTTTCCAGATCGATGCTGAGTTTCACACAACAGCTATAAAATAACTGTAATTAGAAACATGATTAAGTGTTAAAAGTTGAAGGTACTGTTCTTGACACGTCAACTTCTTTAATGAGAGCAATTTTGCTCGGGTGGTTGGCAAGACTGACAGTGTTCTTTCAGCTAGTACCCACTTTCTAGGTATGTAGGAAATCTACTTAAATCTTTCTGTCACTTGCTGTAAATCCAGAATACTTCAGTCCCCATCTACTGCTGTGTTGTCACTGTGCTCTTAAACTGATGCTATAATCCATCAAAACAGTGGATGTATTTCACTGGAAAATGATGGGCCTAAACATGAGCAAACATAGAGTTTGTAAAAGCAGCTGGGGATCTTTCATGATGAAAGTGCTAAGCTGTAAGCAATATATTTGCTGGCCTGGATAAACACTACCAGCTCAAAGGTACAGCTAAGTTGACTAGAGCTTGTACATAACAGAATACATCTCTGGAGGTTACTCAAACATACATGAGACCAGATACTTTAATTTTTTTTAATCACCTGAAGTTAAAAAAAAAAAGGAGAATATTTAAAATCCCTATCTGGATATACATGCAGAAACTCATATTCATCCTACTATTCAGTTTATTCAATGTTTCTTCTGACTAATGTGGCCTTTTCAGTATTCTTTTGGAAGAAAAAAAAAGATGGAAGCTCATATTTTATTGCTTTAGCTTGAATCCCCATGTTTGAAAAGATTGATAACATAAGGCAAACACCCAGTACTACACTGCAATATAGAATGGCTTTTTCCTTTGCCAAACAGCTGATTAAATGAGTTCTGACCGATATTGTTTTTTACATCAGTGCCTCTTCACATACACAAAAAAATGGAAATAGAGATAATTAACCTCAATGGAGTATGACTTAAATAAGGAACCAGATTTTTATAGGGTCCTAAGTGAAATACTTTT
Organism: Caloenas nicobarica; assembly: GCF_036013445.1. Taxonomy (NCBI): domain Eukaryota; kingdom Metazoa; phylum Chordata; class Aves; order Columbiformes; family Columbidae; genus Caloenas; species Caloenas nicobarica. The sequence goes on along the minus strand of NC_088246.1, from coordinate 136,684,242 downwards.
CTTCTTAAAGAACCTGTGGCTGTTTCCTTATGTTGTGCTGTACATCCCAAGATTCAGGCTAGAGGTTAGATTTAGAGACACGCTTCTTTCAGACACAAAGCAGGTAACAGTGTAAATATTTTACTCAGTAGCTCCAGATTTATGTTTAAAAAACAAGTGCTTCAAGTTGATGAAGTTAACTTTTCTTGCATCATTAGTCTGTAAGTGTACTGACTACAGAAGTACTCAAATTTAGTCACCATAAGCAATTTCCTAGAGATCTGGAGGAGGCTGGAAGTTCACCCCAGAACCCAATTTACAAACCACCTGCTCTAGTTGAACCTGCTTTAGCAGATGGGTTGGACTAGATGATCTCCAGAGGTCCCTTCCAACCCCAACCATTCTGTGATTCTGTGATAAGACTGCGTCCGAACCCCACAAAATTTGTTTTGGGGCATTAAAATTTGAAGCTGAATTTTGTGGTACGGGTCCAACATGCAATATTTATGCTGGGCTGATGAATGCAGCAGCTGTGAACAATCAAATCTGAATAATAAATATCTGGTTTCTCTATTGTGTTGTTTTGAAAGAAGCGGTTTAGTGTAGCCACTTTTGCAGCTGGCCTTTTGTCAGTGTATTTTAAATGAAATGGTTGTGGGGAATAAATTAGTCAGTTCATCGAGCTGGCTCTTGTAGGAAAAAGATGTCCACTGTGAAGTATTTTCCCATAAAACAATATTTGTCATTTTTCAGTCTGTTGGAAAAATCCTAACATTAGCTAGGAGATAAATTGATTATTTTGGTTATGTCAAAGGGATTAGAACCAATAATAACATGCCCATTATCACAATTGTGACCATGCTGAAGTTCGCAGTTCAACAAAGAATCAACATTTGTAGCTAGATATGAGTGCATGTCCCATATTTGTGAAGAAACAATCTAATCTGGGAAGAAATCTTTCTTCCTATCCGGTTGAGACAGCAACTAAGTTTTAATACAAAAGATGAAGGTACTCCTTAGTATATTGCAAATAAAAAATTAAAATACTGTCAGGAAGTCAGGATGTTCAGGGTAAAGTTTATAGAGAGGAAAGCTATCTAGAGCTATCTTTTTTTTTTTTTTTTTTTTTTTTTTCAACAGGAATCCTTTTCCACTTGAAACAACTGGCTGGAAAGTTTTATCGTATTACATGGAGATTCCACAAACACCTTCAACAAAGCAAAATAGCTGAGCTATCCAAGATCAAAGGGAAGTAAGTGTATCAAGGCAGGTACAGATCAGTGCTTTGTGCTCTTGCGGTCTTTCTTGACTTCCCTTCATAATCGGGGCAACTTGGAGAGTTTTTTCCTGGATTACCATACAACACATTTTACAGAAACTAAATTTGGATTGCGATGATTTTAGAATCTCTGCTAAGCACTGTGATTTGTAAGTATTGCTTTTATGTTTGTTAATTACGACTGCATGCTGTTTCTCAGTAAGTCTTAAAAAAAATTATTTCACAACAGATGTCATCCCTCTTGTTACGTATGAAGAAGTTTGTAGAGTCCGTACAGTTTCTTGCAGCTGAAGGAGTGTTTCACTTGAAGCTGCCAGTTCCTTACTCTTTATGGTCCTTGGCTGCCAGCCGATTTTATTCGAGTTGAAAAAGGTTCGATTATGGTAGATTCTCTGTCTGTATCTATTGGTCCCCCTTGCATACCAGTCTGCATAGGTATGGTGGCTATGCACATGTGCTAGAAGTACCTCATACACATCACATGGAGTAACACATTTCCCTTTGTAGAAAGACATCTCTTTTCCTCTGCTGCATGGGTACAAAACCCAGGTGGGCCAAAGTGGTTTTAGCTCTGGTCAGCATGCCACCACAACTCCCACTGTTCTGGACATCATCACTCTCTATTGTTAAAAGTGGCTTTTTCAAGGATTACTCATTTGAACACTACCGCAATGCCAAAACCCAAGCCAAACACTTCTACTCCTTTTGCCTTCTTATAGTTTTATTTCGTTTAAAGAGGAGCTGATGGTTCTACTTTTGCAGACCCAAGGACTTCTAAACAACCTTCAAAAGGAGATACATATATCCAACAATGAAAGTCCCTCGGTTCTCTTTTCCTGACTTGTCTGGAAAAAGTCTGAGTTGTGCTGGGTATCTCTGAATATACAAAACTAGTGTGTGAATGTAATCTGCATTCACCTCTCCCAAAGAAAGTAGCCCTCTCTGCTCCACTTGTTATTGGAAGTGAGCTCTGAGCCCAACAAGCAGAATCGAACTTAAACAGGTTTGAGAGAGAGAATCTGTCTGAATCCAAGAGTGTTTCATGGTCAAGTTACCGAGACGTTGTTTGATCAACATCTGCTACTGCTAAAAGTGGAAGGTTCTATGACATTTACAACATATAGCTTCATCTTTCATTGGTGTTACTATGCAGTAAAGTTTGAAAATCAAGCAACTTCTCTACATGTAGTGACATTATCAACCAGTAGGTATTGCATTAAATAACTTCTTGACAAATACTAAATATTAGCATGTCCCACAGGTCCTGAACTGTTAAATCAGAAAAAAAAGCAGCTGTGCTCACCTTACTTGGATAACATGAATGACAATCTGGACAATTATCTGGAATAATTCGTACAAAGTGTGAATTATTGCTGAAATTAGGGAAATGCTTATGTTGCTGTTATAAAATCTGCTCCTCAAGAATTACTGTCTACCATTGTATTTTCCACTCATGTAACCAGAAATTCTTTTATGTCTCATTCCCATATAATGAGCAAAGGTGGTGACAGAAAAAGCTTAGGACAATGAATAAGCCTGTTAGCCACTTTCTGGACTAAGCTGAGCTATGGAACAGGGCAAAATTATCAGATACTGAACAAAAAAGCCAGGAGAAGTGAGGCCTCCAGCTCAGAGATGGACGAGGTTTTACAAGGATATTTTTTTAATGATATAAGGCAACATGAAACACCTAAATTAAAAGGAAACTACAGCTACAGAAGAAGAAAAAAACCCTTAGTTTTTAAAAAGATACAGATGGAGCAGCAGAAGTCTGTGGAAAAGGACAAAACCTATGTCACAGACAGGTGAAGGAAATTCTTGGAATTATATGAACAAAAATGTAGGTCCAGAAATGTGTTGCTGCATTATGAGAAAATGTTGTGTTGGCAGGTAAAGAGGTGTTTTAGGACTCTTAAGAGGACACCATTGCATGGATGAAATAATGTTATATCAGCATCATTAACTTTTTGAGCCAAACTTGAAAGGTCATTAAACATCTAAGATTAGTTACACAAGATTTACTGTCTATGAAGCAGAAAAACAGTTGAGACAGAAACAAAGCGTAGGAATCAAAATACCAGATCGCCTCATTTTCCTAAATCTAGAGCAGTATGTTCCTAAAGAAATGCAATTTGAGTTAGCTATTTAAATTTTAAGTTAGACAAAGAAATGTGTTCTCCTGTTCCACAAAATCCATTCAGCTTGCAACTGTAGAATTTCTCTCCTTGCTGTCCAGTTAAAATACCAATTAAACACTTAACCTTGTTAATCTTTAATCAAGAAAATGAATGCTACTTTTAAACTCTTATTCAAGTCTTATGCTGTAGCATAACAACAATAATTCCTCTCATTTATGAGGACTTTAATGTTGCATCCAGCTGCTCTACTAATGTAACAGCTATGCAGTACTGGCTGGTTATTTGCATTCTTTTTTAATGTAATTTATGTGGTAGCAGAGTTGACCAAAATAGCCTGCCTGAAGTATTAAAATAATTCAATAAATTTTGTGACCTATTTGAGGTAAGCACCTAGTATTTTTCCATGACTTTACTGGAATTTATTTTGCTGTGTGCATGTCCAGCTTTCTAATGGATCCTGGTAGGATTTTTGTTTGCTAGTTTATTGTTTGGGTTTGTTTTTGTTTTTTTTTTTTTCCTTTTTCATTCCACGAACAGTGAATGACTAAAGCCAGATGAACTTCTGCCAAGGTTCCCCAGGTCACGTATACCTAAGAGATGCAACTATGTCTATGGGTGGTATTCAATCCACCTGACTTTTACATGGCAAATATCACTGGGCCAGTATGAGACATGTTGGTACGCTCTTTCTGTAATGGTGGTGAGGGACGAGAATCTCCAGAAAGCAGAGGACTAAGGCCTGGAGGATAAATTAAGGTCTCTCTCAGAGACAGACAAGGTATGGGGCTTAGAGCAGACACCTGCCTTGTAGATGGCTGTTTATGTTTGACTGTAAGTGCTTCATGTGGAGAAGGAGGCACAGAATAATAATCATTTAGAGATTGGCTCTTGAAGATTTGCCAAAGTTTTCTCAGTTATATGACTCCAAACAGTAAGTTTCCATCAAGTTTTGCCCATACCGGTATCACACAGTCTTCAAGTCTCTTCTCAGTCTCACTGTTCACACTCTATTACAGGAAGTTTTAGCTCTGGGGCCAGGACTTAAAGGACCTGGGAATGGTTTGCATCAACACAGTAGCAGCACAGTAGTGTCTGTGGGCAAAACGAACTAATTAGTAACTGGATTTTCTCTAATAGAAATAATTTATAAATAGAAAAATCCATTTAAGCTCTGTTTTACACTAAAAGATAAATCCAGGCACGTATCCAGGCATAATTTCAAACATCACAGCTGTCAATTATAATTTTGTGCTCAAAAGGTGTTCTTCAAGATGTGCGGTGTTTTCTTAGTGATCAAGCTTTTGCTGCCATGATATTCTGAGTGTGTAAATGGAGAAGGATCTGAAATGAGGAGTAAGACCTTTAATCAAGCCAATAAAATAATAAATAAGCTGTTGGATAGAGAAGCCATCTTTCAGGTATATTTTTTGCTTTTGTCTTTTAGAAGGAGAATGGCTTTCTTGTAGAAGGACAAAATTGTATTTTTCTGCTGAAAGGTGAATGAGGCATTTTCACTGAGACTAGAATTTTATTTGGTAGAATAAAATACATGTTCTTTTCTAAAAATTGCTTTAGAATGATAATTGTTTCTTTGTCATTATTCTTTCTAGATTTCTCTGTGGAGAAACAAACAGGAAACAGTTGGCAGAAAATCACGTCATTAACAGCCTTAATAAGCCTGGGTTGTGAATTTTTTTTTAAAGTCTTCCCCTTTTGAATTATTTTTTATTTTAACACTTTATAGTAGTGTTCCTCACTTATACCTGGTTTCCTGGAATCTTCACTATAGATCCTGTGTTTCGTGATACACTCTTGCTCTTTTAAATTGAAAATGCATTCTCAACTGTTGCTCAAAACTACAAAATGTGTGCCAAAAAAATTTACTAGTTAAATAATTACCTCTTGTTTTGCATTATCTGTGTAGAATTTCTATTAATTCATGAAATAATCATTGAAGCATATCCATGAAATGGGTTAACAAATATGCAATGAAAATACTTCTTAGTATTATTTTCTGCCAGTTTTCTTCTCCTGATATCACAAGCTTTCTGGAATCTGGCAAGAGATGTTGCATTTTAAGGTAGTTTGCTTCATCTGATTTGTATTTACCATCTCTATCTCCAAAAAAGCCAGAACTATTCCCAATGCCCATGTGTTATTAATGAATACAGAGGAAAGATTTTATTTATTATCTCTGACTAATGCTATTTTACAGCTTTCAGAGATCCTCTACATCCTGTCATTTGGTGCATGGAAAATCTGGGTTTTTTGCATTATCAAGCTTGGCTCCCATCTAGCCAGGCATTCACAACTGAAAAGTATGCCACATCACTTGATAAAGAAGAGATAATGAAGTATAATCAGCTTTTGCAATAAATGGCAAACCTCCCAATGACTGGCAGGGTTTGTATTTAGTACTGTTGTATTTTTTCATGAGCTCAGTTTGCAAAAGCATCATGCAGCTTCATTTCTAATCCTGCTCTGTGTGCAGTGTTCTTGCAGGCTGAGATCAGTCCTCTGGGCATCACTGCTCTCAGATGTCCTCTTCAGGATTTTAACTTCAGTTATTCCTTGGTAAAAAAAACTTCATATGCACTGTTCTGCACTTTTGTATGTCTCCTGTTCTCCTGAAACTTGATTTGATCTTTGCTATTCAAGGTCTCCTTTTGCCAATAATTGACTTGTTCTTTCAAAAGTATTAAAAAAAGCCAGAATGACATTTGGCTTTACAAAGGAAAGGTTACTCTTTCTAAGAAAGATCATGGGATTTTTCAGACTGTCTGGAAGAAATTGCAGATTCGATCTCTAAGAACTCTCTTTTATTGATTTAGGTAAGATATCTGTGTATGCACTCAGTGCTGGCAGGAGAAGATGATCCCAGCAGTGATGGCCCAGGAAACGTTATGCCAGGCACTGAGCCTGTTGCTGTGCAGCTCGTCAGTGTGTGTAGAAAGAGCTTTGCCATAAGTACACCAAGTCCCTGAGATATCCCTAGCTCTACTGACAGCAACTCTGGCTTATCAGCTGCTGGCATCTCCACTGGCTGGCGGTGGTTTGCAGTGGTTTCCCAATGTCTTTGATGCCATCAAGTCCACCACTGATTCCCTCACAATTTTGTTGCCTATGGAGAAACCAGGACTATTGCCATGGTCAGGGTGGCCAGCGCAAAGAGTCCCAGCACCCTTGAAATGCAGACAACTTGCTGTGCCTCACCTTTCTCTTGGTTCATTATGGACTCCTTCCTTTGATTCTTTGCCAACCTTTAGCCCTTGTATGCTATATCATTTGCATCCAGGGGACATTTCTCCCATTCCCAGTCTTCAATAGGAGAGCTACAACGCCCATCAGTCCTCTTTCTGGGTGGATGGAATCCGCTTTGGACAAGTGCCATCCTTACTCTTTCTGGCTTCTATGCAGACATGCTCATCAAGTCACACGGCCCACATTTTTCCCATGGCTATGACATGACTTGCAGTAATATGGAGCATTCATTGTCCTGTCCTTCAAATCCATCTGAGTAGCCACCATGGGGAAAGACCAGAAGAATGGAACCTGCAGCTGTGAGACAAACATGCCCAGCATGACCTTCACGTTGAAAGGTTGTAGGTGTTATAACTTGGTCAGGTTTGGGCAACCTTGATCACAATAGGCTAGATGAGTTAAAGTAGCTGTGAAAAGTAGAAGTTAATAAAAATTGAAGGGTATATACTGTTCTAAAAGATTTCTGCCGCAGAATAGTTATAAAGGAAAAAAATCAATAAAATAGTTGCACTGCAAGTTATGTCTGAAAAAAACATAGAAAAAATATGCTAGAATGTTATTTTCAAAATTCTAAGACCGTTATGGCATATATAGTCTTTTGTCTTTTTCAGTTATCAAGCCAATGCTTGCTTACTTAATTAATTGGCTTCAGTTAAAGCCACTGAGGAAGGCAATTCTCTGTTGACTCTTGTTTCCCAAATAATTCCACATCATTTTTCACTTTTGTGTGAGTAATGAATGAAAAAGAATTATAATTGGCAATAACATTATGGCTCCATGATGTGAGTTTATATAAAAACTCAATGCTCAAGATAATGACTCCGCAAGGCTTTCATCTTATTGCTATGAATACATATGTTTTTAATGCCAGGTATTAAATCTTCAATATTAAATCGTCAGTTCTTGGTATTAAATCATCAATACACTTTTCTTTAAAAAAAAAAAAAAAAGTACTCAGTCTGCCACTTACGCGAAAGGTATATTTCTTTCATTCAATGATTTATTCATCCTTCCAACCTTCCTAAACTTGTAGTCATATTCCCTAAATATAAACCAACACTTTTTATGGTAAACATGACAAATTTAGGGCTCAGAGGTATCATGAGTGTTGTCTTCAAAAGCATTGTTTATTTTCATCTCTACCTGAGCCTTAGCTTTTAGTTGGAGGCCTTTTGATAATGTTTTAAGAACTAGACTTTCTTCTTCCTGGTATAGGCAGTTGGTCACTTTTTTCTTCCTGGATCTCAAAAGCTTTGGCACAAATCCAAGATGAAGATATCCTCTTTCACACATCTTTCTTCCGAGTTTCAGAACAGAACAGAGAACAGAAGTGAGGGGCGAGGAAAGGGAATTTACATTCCTCTCTGTTAACGTCACACAAATTTGAAAGCCAAGTAGAAGACAGCAAGCTGAAAGTTTCATTACTCACAGTGGACCTGATGAAATGAGATGGCTAAGGTTCCCTGCATCGCTCTTGACATTCAATTTGAGAGATTACCTCTCTCTCATCTCCAGAGGCTGGCTGAGCACTTGGGTGGAACTGCAGAGACTCTTCTCCTTGGTTCTCCACTCTGCAAGGAGGCAGAAACATCGTAGTCTGTCCACCTATCTCCACCATTCCCTCAGAGCAAAGCTCTTGAGGAAAGAATGCAGATCTGCTTAAACCATTGTCTGCCACCAGCCCCCTTCTTCTCACTAGAACATTTTTGAAGGTGTGTTGATTTTGACCAGAGGCCAGATGGTGACAGCAGTCTCCCACAGTAACATCTTACTCCATGATTATCTGGTGACTTCAGTGGTATCCCTTGTGGAATAAGGTGCTACTTGGTTAAAACATCATGTACTAATCAAAGTTATTACCCTGAGAGATCTTAGAAATCTTGGGAGTAATAGCCAATGACTTTTACATCATTGTAAAAATAGTGGTGGAGGAAAGGACAGGTTTCTTCTTTTGAATCAAGCAGGGCCTTTCGTTAAGCATTTCCTTCCTGACATTCTTTGGCTACATCCCAGCTGGCAGATCATAAGGGAACTTGGAGGTGTCATGTCTAAGTGCACATACTGGCCCAATACAGACCCTGGGTGAGCATCGGACCACGTGCTGTCCCCTGCCAGACACCAGAAGCCTCGGTCCTGAAGGCACACAGAATATGAACATTAGCTGGTGCTTTGTTGCTTTCACAAACTGGCTAAGCATCTGGATTGGATGTACTGAGAAGACTTGTAAAATTACCTAATTACAAGAACTCTTCTGGCATTTCTCTTTTGATAAGGGCATTTATCAGGATCAAATCCTAACATTAGGTACATTCACTACTTTATTCCCTTGGATATAGGAGGATTCTTCATTTGGATAAATGGCTTTTCATGTATGGAGAATGCATACAGTACGTAATTTATGATGGCAGAAGTAATTTTATCAGCTTTTGGTTTCCTTTAAAAGCCTACAGACTACTGAATAACCCCTCAAGTCTCTTAGCAGTAAAGAGCCAATATGACTTTAAAGCAAAAGGAGCTTTTTCTTAACTTCCTGGGTATTCTTACTGGGATTTACTGTTTAATTTTTAAAAGCATTGATAATGTGATATTATTAGCTAGACATATGATAAACTATATGATAATGACTACTGTCTATTTCATCATAAATCAGAAAATAGATACTCAATATTTAATTAAAGTAGCACACTTTTAAGAAAACTTGGTAGGTTTGTAAATGCCAGTAAATAATAGGGCAGCATTGACTTCAGTGTGCCTAGGATCTTACCCCACATGTGCTTCACATCTGTTTTATTGTTTTACTCAAGTAAACATGGATTAAACATTTTTTGTTAATAACCCAGACTAAGAACCTAGGCCTGAAGCATTATGTTACTAACTTCCAACAAAAACAAGACTTCTCCAGAAAGCTTTAACTACTGCTGAGTGAAGGCAGAATAAGAAATATCAGTGTTTAAAGAGGACTTTTTAGGGTAAAACATTTGTCTCACTAGCTTGTATTTCATAACATTGTTTTATTATATTCTGGTTTTAATAGCACGAGTGTTAGTTTGAGCAACAGTTTTGAGAGTTCTCATTAAAATACTTCTGACAAATACCGCTTTATCCAGAACTAGATTATAGACAAGATACAGCTAATATGCACTTTTGACATTAGTTACAAAAATGAAGTTCTGTTAAAAAGAAAGGCTTGTAAGCACGGGGAAACAAACTTCACTCTGGTTTTCACTAGAGCAACCAGTTCATCCTTTTAGAGATCATTCTTTTAGGGTCTCCATCCAACAAGACTGTTCAATCATTATGGCTACAACTAAATGTTTCAGTATCTGTAATATAAAATACTGAAACAAGACTTTTATTGGTTTAATGTGGCTATTTTTATGTTATTGCTTTCACTCATAAAGTGTTATGAAGACTCAAGGTTTTACTGAAACTATTCCTTAATATTTGATGGAAATCCCCAGTTTTCAGAGAAAAGAAATCTTCCCCATCCCTCTCTTCTGCTCATCTCTCTTCTTTCCCTCTTCTTGCCTTTGCTCACTTTTCCTTCCCTTTTTAAGGCCTGCCTCCAACCATCATGGTTATAGCACAGCACCTGAAATCTATGACCACAGTACACATCAAAAAACTCTGAAGAACACCAAACATAACACAAATGAAGTGTCCACATACATGTATTTTTCGTGAGTATTAAACAGGAGTCCTGCTTATGAATATTTAAGGTTACCTTCTTCTTGCATCCAGTACTACCTTCCTTCTCTTCACATGTCCTTTCAAATGTAGACTGTTTTATTTTTAAGTGCTCAAAACATCTCCCTCACCTCTCTGCTGCATTTCATGCCATCCCATGTCACATGCACAGATTACCAGGACCTTCCTTTCTCAGTGCCTACTCAAAAGCTGTGAATTAAGGCTTATCAAAAGCATCCCATCTTCTACTCTGTGCTGCACATTTCACCCAAGATTACAGAGATTACAAGATTACAGAGCAGATGTGTCAAAGGTGAGAGACACATTGCCTAGTCTTCTACTGAGAGCTGCTCACAAGTCATGAAGATTGGTGTGGTTAGGAGAAGCTTCATAAAGAAGTTAGTTTTCTATTTTTCATGCTGAGGTCTCTGTACGGTTCCTTACACAGGGGTCCACAGTGTACATGAGATTGATCACTGATTGGGCTGTACAGGCTCTGAGGGTAGCAGAGGTCACTCAGTGCTTGGCCATAAATGTAAGCTAGTTCCTCCAGAAATGTGCCACACTTGGCTGGGATGGTCTCTGGTCCTTTTGCCCCTTCCCAGAGCCAACAGTCAACAATAGCTTCTGTAATGCACACTGTGGCAGCGACATAACTGCATACTTCACTGTCTGCTAGCCACTGTCTGCAGCTTGGAGATCCCAATGGAGATGAGCAGAGAGCTGCTGTGCAGTGAAAACAGGTTGGAGGCAAAGCTCACAGCCAGCATTTTGGCTGATTGCCTGTGAGAGCCTCAAGTGGTTGTTCACACTCCCCACAGCCCAGGGACCACACTTGTGTCAGAAATGGGGGAAACTATAGATGTCCAAGGAAAAACACCCAAAAGACTGAGTCAGAACAGGCTTTACAGTCAGAAAGAATGAGGAACTTCGAAAAAAATAGTTGACTTGCAGAGGAATTATTTTGTATATCTCAAATGGCTGCTGAAGTGCAAGAAGTCGCTGTTGGTTGGACCCAGTAGGTTTGGAAAGAAGCCTCCAGTCATTTCTCATGCTAACTAGGAGCATTTGCTTGTTCAGAACTGCAGAATCTATGAGAATACGACACAGAATCAGGCATCTGTGCCAATGTATGAGCAAACTCTAAGGTCATTTTTCAAAGTCAAACTTCAAAGTTAAAGTAAGGCTACAGGACATTTGAGTCAATAATAAAGCAATCCTTTTCTCCTTAAAGGCAGATGGCAATTTTCTTCTATTTGCATTTTCCTGCTATTGAGTAAGCGTTTTGATGACTTTCAAGAATTTCATCTGGGGATCAGTTTTATTTCTGGTACAGAGGAGAGCTTGCTTTGTCCTTGCTAGGTGGACACTATTTATGTGCATTTATGGGATTTGAGTAGTTTATTTCTTTGTCATTTTATGGATCATTACGATGTGATGATGAAATTGAAAATACTCAGAGCTGATCTGATGGATTCAGTAGACTTAGATTTCTTAGTGACCCTCTGTGGTAACTCATTTTTAAAGACTACCTATAGAAGTGAGAACTTAGAGAAACAAAGCAATAAGCTAAGAACTATGGCAGCTTAACTATATTTAATCTCAATGATGTAGTGCACTCATCTTGAAGAAAACATGAATCTGCTGGATTGCAAGTGCTTCATCCATGTTCAGAACTTAAAAACATTTTACAACCTGTTTTTAAACTATATTTCAATATAATGCTTCCACTATCCTTAAAGAGGAAATGGCTTTGGCAAAAATGCAAGGGAAAAATCTAGCACTGAAATCCTGAAATAACAGATTAAACTATTTCAGTGAAGTCTGGGGACAGTACAGTCTTGGCCCGGTTTTACGGGCTTACAAGTGAAACTATTTTGCATCATTGCCAAGTACCAGCCAGTTAGCTGGTCTGAACCAGTAGTGTAATTTCTTTAAATAGGACATGGATGATTTATCACAATATTCAACAAAAATATTTCTGCACTACCACAAGCTTTCTGGCAGTATTTTTTTAACATTTCTATAAGGCAAATTACATTTGATGGCAGCGATGTGTAAAGCTAGTGCCTTTTGCCCAGATAATGTGCCTTGAAATATTCAAACCAGAAGAGTTCCTTGCAGTTATGAGGCATACTGAGGAGATTTGTTTCACAGAGGTTTGTTATTTGAAATTCAGAAAGAGATATTACTAAATTCTGTCATTAACTACCTAATTTGACTTAATTTATTGTTATTTGAAGTTTTAGTGGCAGGATTCTACACTCAGTAGGCAATATGAGAAGTTCTGTGAGAAATGGGCAGAGCAATAAAATTCAAAACGGAGAAAATTGTTAATGCACAATATATACTCCATTTGAAAACATATTACATACTCAAGAGAAAGAACTAGCACTGGTTTTTGTTCATCGGTTAAAACCTTTCTCAAAGCGTGAAGTAGAAATGATATACTCTGGCTTAGGTGATCGATCATAAATACGCAGGACAAATAGATACCAACAAATCAGTGTATCATTTATCCAAGGTATTTGGCAAATACTTATGAATATCAAATATGTGCACAGAAATCAAGGTCTATTTATGACTGGCATGTGAACAGAAAATAAAGGTTGTCAATACATTCATAATTAGACCTATTGTATTCTATAGTTACTTGTTCTATAATTTCCTGTAAACTGCAGTCAAGTGCAACACACAATTTGCTGAAAATACTGCTGACCATTTGATCTTGGAAGAATATGTCACCCAGCCTAATGAAGCATAAAATAACTTTTTCTTCTCTTGTTGTGTAGAGAAAAACATCATCTAGAAAGATTAGAAAAAAAGAAACATGAAAATCTAAACCCCAAGGAACAACTTTTTATTCTATTATTGTGTAGGGAAAAGCATTAAAAAGAAACACAAGAACGCAAACCCTAACCATCTTATGAACGTTGTTATTATAAACTATTGCAAAAACTGAGGGCAAGTTTCTGAGAAAGCCCAAAAAGTTTTGACAATATATAAGGTACAACATAGCCAAGACACCTCAGTGAGTGTGTCCTTCCATTAAGCCTATGTATGTGTATAGTACTAAATGCATACATACATTTTTCATGCGTATTTTATGGGGAATCATGGCATGACTCTATTCCTTCAGCAAATCCCAAGCTCCTTCAGCATTTTCTAATGGGCACAGAAAATGTTTGGTGCATCATAGATGCAAATCCTCAAACAGAGTTTAGGTTACAACCAAATTATTGAATAAAGGGGGAACCCCTGTGTCATTTTTCCAGAGAAACTGCAGCATGTCTATGAACATCTGTTAATTTAACAGCTACATTCCCTAAACCACAGTTTTACAACACACGTTTCCTTTTATCAATTACATCAAAGAGCATATAAGTAGTTTTATCTAGTGAAGAACAGAATTTTTTAGCAATCACAGTGCAAAACAGTTTTGTGCAAAACAGCAGACAGTCCCATAGCTTCAGTGAAGCTGGAAAACAAGCTTAAGCAGCATTCGGTTAAAATTTCAGACAGTTTGCCACCCCCTGTCGGTTCATCTCATTTTCTTTGTCCTAATGATCTTTGTTGCATTGTGTGGTATTGACCACATTCTACAGAAATTAAAGTGTCAATTGTGAGTCCATAAATGCAGGAAAAAATGTTTTCTCCACTTCTGTTCCTATAAACATGTACCTTGTGGACATAATTAAGGGAATAAAACATGTCTTAATAAATATTCTATAGTAGTCGTACATGTTGTGATAAAATACATATGTCATCAAGAGGCGAGAACTGACACTCATTTGAAGGAACAATATTATCTCTATAAATACGAATACACTTATTTCTTGCTATGTTTGAAACACTTAGTCTCTAAATAATTTGACTTTCCAGTTTTCTTGCTATGAAATCAGCAGGAAGAATGTTCACTTACTGTGAAGTGAAAATAATCTTGATTTTATTATGGTTTGAAAACTATCATAAATCACCAGCTTTCTGGTACTGTATTTTGAAAAGATTAAGACACCAATACATGTGGGTTTTTTTACTTATTCTTTTAATGTCTAATCACTTTTTGCTCTAACTGCTGACTTACGTGGGAAAAACTCAAGACCTTTTCCAAATGAAATAAGTGTGCTTACAGTAATCTATAGATAAATGCGTTGCAACAGTAGCCCATGCACCTTAGAAGTAGGCCAACCAAAGGTTTCCACGGCTTTGGAACGAGGCAAAATGTGCTTGAAGGTCAACTTATCTCTGAAAGCTCTGAAAAATAAAGAAAATATGTAAAGGCATTCCTTGAATCATGATGTCTGCTTCCAGAGGCAGACAGGGAGAAGAATGCTTAAAAGAAAATACACCTGGGATGCTTGGCAATCATCTGGACACAGTTCAGAAAAGCACTATGTTTTCTTTGTGTACACAATTTTAAGAACATTATCCATAATCTAAAGAGAAGAGGGTGAAGTATATATCAGAGGCTTATAGATGGACAGGTCTTCCATGAGACTGAAATGGCAAGTGGTGAGGAGGATCCAACTGAAAAGGAAAGATACTGTTAGTAAAGAGCAGTAACGACAACTGAGTTTGCAGACTGAACACATTAGTAAGCATAGTTTGTTAAATGCAAACATTTAACAGTAAGCAGAGTCAAATTTTTTTTCTTACTTTTGATGGTTATCAGAAAATATCTGTTTGGTTGTCTGAAGCTTTTCAGATGAATAAATCTGAAGAAATAAAAGATACCAAAAGAAAGTGAAGGACACCATCCCCAAATACCTAGTTGTCCAGTGGATATGGCACTCAGTGTGGGTGTAGGAGACACGGACTTCTGCTTTACTGGGTACTTTCTTATAGCAGAGAATACCTCTAACACACGAGGCTGATAAAGGTACATCTCCAGTATTATGGTGAGTAGGACACTACTCTGGTCTTGTTCCCAAAGTGAACATACGAACCCAGGACAGCAGTTGTTTCACTTACTTTCAGCCAACTAGAAGTTGAGAATGAAGTATATAACCTCTATTTAGACAGTTACTTTACTACATTGGGAGAAATGTTTCCTGATAGCTGTCTTGGGTGAATCATCTCCCGGATGTACCTATTTGTCTCTATTTGCTATAGCTGAAGACTGCACGTAACCTTTGCAGTGGGTTATACGCTTTGACAAAGGAACCAGTGCTGAAGCTCAGATCCTTTTTTCATGCCAGGATAGAGAAACAGATTAGCAATTGTGTCAAACCTTAATGTCCAGTCAACCTAGATAATTTCTACTCTGAATGCAGTAAGGCTTTGCTTATTCGTAGGGAAAGCAGAGAAGAAGGTGTCTGCCACTGTCACGGTCTTCTGGAAAAAGTATTTATTGATTTTGATCGAATGTGGAACGAAAATGCTTTTTATCCCCACAATACTTCTTTTTTGTTTACACCACTAAATATTCATGAAACTTGAAATGTAGCATGAAGGGAGTGACATGTCACAAGACCTAATGACTGGGCAGTTTACACAATACATAATGCTGTAGACAGAAGGCTATCAGCTGGCATTATAGAGTTTGTCACTTATAATGTCATTCACTTAATTATTGTGAATTTTTCAAACACACGTCTTTTCCTGAAGATTATTTTTAATAGTCTGATCAAATTTATGGGATTTTCTCTACTTTGTATATGTACCGTACGTGATGCAATTCAGCATTCAGTCACAGTAGTGTGCCTAAATAGGTACAAAGTTTAAGTGAAGCTGTATAACTCTCCACTCAAAAGTTTCTCAAATCATTTAGTGCTTTCCTCAGAAATAAATATACTGTGGTCTAGAGCTGGCTGAATAATGAAGGAAGTTATTCATGGGTAATTATTCTATGAGAAATGGCCACATTTACAATAGGTTTTATTCACAATAGATTATTTGACCGGTTTCACTGGGGACTGCTGTGAATCAAATTTTCTAAGCAGTCGAGCTGTCTCCAATGCGAGATACACATCTCAATGCTATTAAATGAAATTAAGCATTTCTGCAATATTATTCATGGCTCACTGTAGCCAAAGAAATACCTTATGCTCTGCAGCAGTTTTTATGGTGATATAAAATACTTTGAATACCTTTAAAACTATCAGAGTGTTGTCTTGGGATTTTTCTGCAATTAAATACGTTCCTTTCTGCATCATCATTTCTATACCATTTCAATATTTGTATTTTACAATGCCTGCATAGTGGCAGTCAATACACTGGCTTCATGAATAAATCATTTGTTTGCAGACTGTTCTCTGATTGAATACCTATGGGATTCGAGAGGTTTATTGTACTTCAGTTGCATATAGTATATTTTATTATTATTTACTTACCTCTTCTAACATCTAACACTAGGAAGAATACTGTGGTGATGGGTAACAGACATTTCAGCTGATAAAATATACGGTTTGCTTTTCAAGAGCAGGTAAGTGACCTGAAAGGTGGTAGGTCTTCTTAAATTGCAAAAAGCCACACTGTGCCCCTGATGAGCTCTTGAGGAAATCTGTGGAAGTGTGTGATAACAGCTGTAGACAGAGCTAGAAACTGCAGTTGGTTTTTTGTTGTTTTTTGATTTTTGTTTTTTTGTTGTGTTTTTTTGTTTTAATTAATTTGATTCATTCTACCAATGTGGAATGGTTCCTTGGACTTCAGTCAGTGGTACTAAACATAAAAAAAAAGCTGTCTGGCAGTCTTACCAAGTACAGTTACTGTAGCTGAAGTTTTCTTTGGCTGGTATGATTAAAATTTGTGTATTTAAGAAGAGTGATATCAAAGGCTCAAGGCCAAACTAGTCAGTGTTATAAAATCTTTTTTCCTTTATGATCAAAGAGGAAAGATTACACCCCAAATTTATTATTACAGTTTTAAAGCCAGTGGAAGCCATTACATAATGTTTCCCAAACTGCAGGAAAATAAACCAGTTTTTACTATGATATTATGAATGCGCAGATTTTTATTTGACATCTGTAGGGAAAAAGACATATTAATTTAAAAAAACTTCCATATATCAACCAAGAGGAAGTCTAGTGTTACTCTAAGTTGGTCAAGTAAAAAGAAAACCCCCAAAACCCAGGTCTCTGTTCCTACTTTTTAATTGTCTTTAATTTCTAGTTTCATAAACATAGTCCTTGTCTGAATGAGAACATTGACTTAATTTCTCTAATTGACTGTATTTCTATTTTTATTGTTGGATTTTGCCACGGAACAGTTTTTACAGTCAATACTTCTTGGTGCCCTGTTTTAGTTCAAAGTTAACTACATTTCCAATTTGCTTAAAGAAAATAATTTCTTATTTCTTTTCTGTCTTTGAAAAGGCCAAGGTAGTAAAATTTCCCAGACTGCTGGTGCTTCCTTATTTGCCCTTTGCATTCCATAACCAGCATCATTTCCTGCAGCATCAGAACTTTGAAAGTGTAAAATATGAATGTATATATACCTTTCCTTCTCACTGATGTACACAGACCTGGTCTGTGTACAATGAATGTGAGATGGGTGTTTTCTCCATGCAGCATCTTAAGATAGATGCTTAGCAATATGTATTTTTTTCTTGCCTGAAACCTCTTTGCTGGGTCACTGCAGTTATCAGGACTGTGAAGAGCAGAAGGTCTTTGGAGCACTACAGCAAAGCTCTCATACCTTGTAGCCCAATAATTAATACCTTTCTTGTGGGCTGTTGGAAAAATGGGCCAAGAGCCTCCATCTGGTGCCTTGCAAGTTTCTTCTCTGTCGTCTGCATCCAGGTCAACCTGAACTTGAAGCCTGTCTCCTAAAATCCTGGAGCCCTGGAACTGAGGTGCTCTCCTGAGTGTTGAGAGCCTTGGTCCATGTCCTCCGGAAGAAGAGCAGGTCTTCTTCTGTGAAAAATAAAGTGAAAAAATTAACCCCACTATGTTTAGAGCACAAAGTTACTTTGTTTTTGTGAGTGCTGCCCGGGACCCTCTTCCCCCTGAAATCTTTCTTTCTCCATAGTCATTGTTTTTGTTAAAATAACCTTTTAAAAAGCTTGAAATTTAAACTGCAGAGACCATGTTGCGACTACTAACATATCAGTTCAGAATTATTTAGTTGGAAGTGTCGTCCTTCCTCCCAATGTTGCTTCGTATTGACCATAATTTTGAAATGTTTTCTTAGATCTGCTGGAAATTAAAAAGAAACTACCTCACTATTTTCACAGATTTACCAAGGCTTAGATAGTCTAATTTTATCTCAAACCAAAAATAAACAGGTTGAAATGCAGCGTCCTATTCCTCTCAACTAGTGAAGGAAAACTTACTACTGAATGCAGCAGTGGTTTTATGGATATTCACTGATGAGAAAAACAAAAGCTAAAACGTAGCTTAATCCAGTTCAATTTTTGGCTGTTCTCAAAGAAGGTTATCAGTCCAATTTCAGGGAAGAAGAAAAAACATGTAGGAAATTAAAGGCCATTGATATATAGGCTGTTATTTTCCTGGTTTAGACATTTATGTGCATTTTGTTTAGTTTGACTATATTACCTCAGTGGTGGTTAAAAATATTTGAAAATAAATTAGAGAAGGAATTAACTAGAGTGTAATAGGAAACTAAATTATGATTGCTGCTATTTACCAAAACTAATTGTGGAGGCAAAGGTATAAGAAAAAGGAACTGAATCAACTTGAAGTGGATGTTTACAGGCCTGCAAGGTGTCCTGTGATAATTAAAATAACGAGTGAGCAGCAAAGTAGAACAGTTGGGTGTCACTGTTTCACTGGTGGTCAGCATAGTTCAAGTTAAAGGCTAACTTATTTCTCATATATCTCATTCTCAATGTAATCCATAATCACTTTGGGGAAAATATCGATATAAAAGATCCAGAAGAACTTGAGAGTGCAGCTTATGGGTATTCTTCACAGGGGGCTCAGGTATTTTAAACATTATTTATGAGACCATTTGGTGAAAGTAAGCAGTATCACTGTGAGTGATATCATGCATATAAAGCCACTACAGTTCTCTTGTGTAAACCTGGTTCTTGCTCTTACTGTATAATTTATGAACATAAAGAGAGACTCAGAAACCTCAGAGGATCCCTCCAGGTCATGGAAATAAGGTTGTATGGTTACACAACTTTTAAAGGGTGAGCAACCAATATGACCTAACAGCTTATCCACAGAACAGCACATAGGCTTACATTTGATATTTTAAGCCATTCACAGAAGAACTGTGTCAAACAGCGTATTAAAAAACCAAAATGAACCAGTAACCTATTTATGGTTGTTTTACTGAAGACTATAAGTTGTAGCTTGTCTTAATTTGCTCTTTCCAGGAGCATCAGTGAAATAAGACCCTATGAGTTTTACTGTGTCACATAATACCACTGGATGCAGATGGACACCTTTGCTTCCATGCTAATCATTCTTTCAAATATTTTACCCAGGCTCTGAGAAGCTAAAGGG
Source organism: Caloenas nicobarica (assembly GCF_036013445.1). Taxonomy (NCBI): domain Eukaryota; kingdom Metazoa; phylum Chordata; class Aves; order Columbiformes; family Columbidae; genus Caloenas; species Caloenas nicobarica. The sequence continues at coordinate 136,664,485 of NC_088246.1, read as the reverse complement.
GATAACTCTCAAAAAAAGTCTTTTTCTCTGACTCAGGACAAACTGGAGGGAGAGAGATGAAAGGATGGCAGAGGCATGAAGGGTTTAAACAATGGCCATGATTTGCAAGACAGTAAATAAGCATAAGGGACCATTCTCTCCTGCACTGGATTGCATTTTTGAAAGCAGCATTTTGGCCTACTACTACTCTTTATTAACTCTCCTGTATGTGTTTCTCGGTTTCCATGTAAGTAAACTAAAGACTGTATATTGTAACCTGGCTTAATTTGCTCCCTTCTGAGGGCATTTCCTAGAGAAATCACGATTCTATGAGTCAAACTACTTTTAGATGAGTCAAATTACTTGTAGACTTGCTGAAGTAGCACCACACTGCTGCTTGCCTGGAAGCTATCTGCAGAGTGGTCTTTTTATGAATATTTAGTAAAGCACCTGGATGAAAATGGCAACAGGCTTAGGGTTCACATGCAAAGCATTTTTAAAAATTAAATTCTTGAATCTTTTATGTGGAAAAGAGTGCAGTCCTGATAAACCATGGGACAGGTCTCTGGGAATAAATTCTTCTGAATTATTAGGCAGAATGCATACACTATGTTGAGTGTCATTATAATTTCAACAAAATTATAGATAATCATAGTGAAGTACTTTTCTTTTTTTTAATCTCTTTTCTCTTCAGTAATTAAAATAATTGCCAGAGGTTTCAGTTGTCAACATTGTGTCTGGGGTGTTTCGTATTATTCATGTCAGGGTCCATGAGGTGAAAGTGAAATTCTTTTACAACACTGGTGACAACACTTGCTGAGATAAAAGAAAGAGGTAGCAGTACCAGCACTGAAGGGATCAGATTGACTGCCAATATTGTACTACAGAGAAAGAGGTAAAGAGGTAAAAATTACTTCTTTTGAAGGTCAAACTGAAAAAAGGAAAAGAGTTATATGATTTTGATAGTCTAAAGATAAAAATTCAAAATTTGGGAATGTTAAATTGGAGCATTTGAAATCTGATTTTTTGAGTAGCTGCCTCTCTGCTATACTCATGGAGGTTCATGAATGTAAATGGACCTCGTTAGAAAATGTCTTACTAAATTTCTTACTAATTGCAAGACATTCCATAAAGTAGTGAGAGACTACATCTGAAAACTGTCAGTCTCAAGGGATTACTAAGCAGGGCCTAAGTTTTGCAAAACTCTGACATATGTAGTCAGCCTGACATCCTTGATGCCAAAGTGACTACTCAGAATAATGGTGCTGAACCCAGAGGTGGGACCAGATGAAGTATAAATTGGGGTCATGGTCCATTGGTCTGGGGTACAGCATACATATAACTTTAGAGTATTAAGCAGAATAATGTAAAATTAGGATTCTTTATTTGACTAATCTATGTTCCTAACATTTTTAATTAAATAAGCTAGTGTAATTTTTTCTGTCAAAGCTGGTGTTATGATGTCTAGCTTCATATTATGCTGAAGAAAATGGGATTACTTTATGGTAGTAGACATACAGACATTTTCAGAGCATGCATTATTATAATTTTCCCTAAAAGGTAACATCAGCTTTCAGAGAGCTTCAAATAAATCCCAAAATATGAGAATCCAGATAGGACATGATAATAAGTTATTTGTTATCTCTCTTGCAACAATCTTTCTCTTCAAGCAGTGCTAGAGATTTAACATTGGAAAAAGATAAATTTATAAAAAAGCAGTGATTTTCAGAATTATGGAGGCAGTGACATATAGTATAGATTCAGAACATAAAAGTCTGGGAAAAATAGGCACATTCGTTTCTTGTCTAAAGTAACTGCAACTACTTTCCTCTCAGCTTTACTGGCCTAATGATCCATAAATTTTGCTGGTTCTCCTTGTATAGTAAAAATATGAGTATTGCCTTAAAAACTAATTCGAAGCCTTGCTGGGTAAAGCCTGATATAATCCTATTTTAAATCTCTCAGCCACAGTTAAGATTGTGGAGGATTTAGAGAAAGAAGAATTATAATAGAGAATTTTTTTCCTTTTAAACACGCTATTCAATAAGCCTGTATCCCTTCATTTCCTTTAGTTAAATGTTCAAGTCAGCAACACTTGAGAAGAGAGCAGTTTCTGGGTAAAACACACTGGTTTATGTCAGGATATGCAGGCCATAGGGCATTTGCTTGCACACAATTTAAATATTATGGGCTGTAACTTCAGCTGATGTAAATCAACACACATCTTGATTCCAGTGATTCCAAGTCAACTTACATCTGTCAGGGATTGTCTGGTTCCGTTCCCCACTTATGGGTCTATATACATATGTTAAAGAAGAAAGGTAAGCTTTACTGATTTGCTGTTTGAATCACTCCTGAAGTTCTGTGAAATTCAAGTCTCTATCAACCTCTCATACTGTCCGAGAAGGAAACTAGCAGCATGATTTATTGTTGAGGTTGTCAGTGTCACATGTACCTCTCATATTTAAAATAGGCAGAAAGAACTCATCTGAGTGAATGGGCATATGCTGCTAATCTTCATGTTGTTCCAGAAAAGACGGATAATGCTTGGGGTATTTAGCCTATATAGGAGAAACTAATGAAAGACTTCAGTAGCTTCACTTATTAAACTTAATAACTTACATTATTATGTAATAATTATTAACTTCAATAACTGACATTATTGCAAGCTTAGCATTGTCTCTGCAAAAAATTAGAGTTACAGCAGAGAAATTAGAAATATGCTTCTAAGCAAGAACCAGCCACTGGCAATGGGACTCCAGATGGACTGTCTCCATCAGGATTCTATTCCAGAGCAGCTTACCCTGAAGCATCTTGTGGCTGCCTTGAAACACTGAATTGTGTCCAGTGGCAGACAGAGGTTCACTCAGAGACTGAGTGGATCACTTGAGGCTGCCTCTGTTCCTGAAAATACATGTATGTTCTGCTGACTTCAAGGAAGAAGTGTGCTAGTTTGTCACAAGGTTTATTCTGTCAGAGCAGAGAAACTCTTTTACAGCAGCAGAAATACAGTTTACTTTCTCCACTGGAACACATTGAAAATGGGAAACATGCACTGTGAGGTATGATTCACCCCAAAATAGAGAGAAAAACCTCTTCTGCTGTGCTAGGTTTCAGAGATTCCCCAGCACACACTCCCATAGTAGGACAGCAGCTCATTAACTTTTCCTCTCTCTGCAGGCACAGCTGGATAGCATTTCAGCTCCAAAAAGCAAGCTCTACACATTTCATGCTCTCTCTTTCTCTCTGAGGTTAGACTTACACTGGATAGTTTCAAGTGCATTTCTTCCTACACACCTCCTTCTTCTGTGTTCTTCATAACTGGAAGAGGATTCTGCTTCACAAATAGTTAAAGAGAAGGAGAAACTATTGCAGGCCATAGGTCTTAAGTATACAGGTAACTGTGAAGTCAGCTAGTCTGAGTTCCCATCTGCACAAGCCAGGCAATTTTTTCCGTATTGCATATAGGTGTTCTTGGGGGCTTGAGTTCAGACTGAAAATGAAACAAGGGAACCCAAATTCAGAGGGCATCATGGCACTGAGCAAATCAGGAAGCTGAAATACTCGACATGTTCTCTTGTCTCAGTTCTTACAGGCAAAGCCCTCTCCTGGGATCTCTGCTGCTGTTGATATGGTTGGGAAGCAGAGACGTAGATGACCATTGGGGAGCAAAAGCTTTAGTGGACTATTTAGAGCAGCTGAATGTCTTCCAATCCATGGGACTGGATGGGATACACCTGGGGGTACTGAAGGAGTTGGCTGAAATGATACTGTGACTCATCTAAGAAAATTTTTGTTGCTCAGGGGAGGTTCCTGCTAACTGGAAAAAAAAGCCAATACTGCATCCTTCTTTGAGACAGGCAAGGAGGTGGAAGAAGTGGAGAATTACAGCATTCTTGTCATAAAGCTGATGAAGTCCAGGCTGGATGAATGTGACATTTTCAACCCAGATAGCAGCCCAATATTCTCTGTTGAAACAGGATGTTGAGAAACTGGTGCGAGACAAAGGGAAGGCTACCACTGGCCAGAGATAGAGAGCATGTAGTCCACAAAGAGAGGGTGAAGCATCTGGGTTTATTTAGTCTTTCAGAGAAGCTAAGGGGCAGTAGAATAGCAGCCTGCAACTACTCGAATGGGGATTAGAAAGATGACAGAACCAATAGTGACAAGTAATATAAAAGAGGTAGTGACCAGACATTGCTACTTTGCGGATTTAGACTGGACATTATGAAAAACCTTTTCAACAGAATAGCTCAGCACTGAAACAGGTTCGCCAGAGAGGCTACTAAACCTCCATTCCTACTTGTTTTCAAGACCTAGATATGCCTACAGCTTACCTGAAATAGTTCTGGGATTAGTCTTGTTTCAAGCAGGATGATGGACTAGGTGACTTCCAGAGGTCCCTTTCTGCCAGCAGTTCTAAGGGTCTGTGACTACCACAATAGGAAGACAAAAAATGGTAGTGTAATTATGCATGGGCTGGCAGAATAGCTTGTACATGTTTTGTAAAACCTACTGCCCTGTAGGTTTGGCACGTGACTTAATATATGGGTCCTGATGTATTTTTTATTAGAAACATAGTATTCCCACCAAGGACACGTACTTCCAATACCACTTAAAACTATCTCACTCTGAATATTTTGGAGTCTGTTGGATGAAACAAACAATGTGTTGTACTGTAATATAACGGAAGATACCAGGTTCTAAGAAATGTTCGTTTACTTAACCACCTACACTAGAAAACATTAGCTAATATTAATTGCAAAATAAGTTGTCCAGCTAAGATAATTCTCCTTGGTTTATGCAGTTTCATACACGTGGAATACTGGAATTAAATTTATTTTCAGCCTGGAAAAACATCTTACCTTTTAAGTGTTCACGTTGAACAGCACAATGTCACTTCATGAAATACCTTGTTTGGTTGTGTAACATAGCTTTTTATTCTCGCAAGTCTGAGTTACACATGTATCTGTAGCGTACCAGAGTAAATTCAGTCAGCCCTTCAGATAATGGTGTTGACTACAGAGAGAAACATATAAATAAACCAAATATCCCCTCTATAAAAGGAGACCCTGCAGTATAATTAGGTCACTAACAGCAACACATTGATTATACTTGTACAAAAGAAGAAGCAATAGGCTTTTAAAATAATTTGTTGTAAAGTTCCTGGATTCATATGTACAGTTAAAGGAACAGACTTCAGGGAAATGGAAGCATTTCTCTAGCACAGAGAAATTTTGTAATTTTGATACGTATCCATACCTTTAAATTAAATTTTAGGCAATTGATCATTAATCAAATGACTGCTTTCACAAGATCAAGCATTATATTTGAATTGTATCCCTGAATTTCTCCTATTTATTTTATACTATATTTACTTTAGGAAAAAATCAGTGTAAGTTTATCCAGCATCAAATGATATAATTGTAGCAAAATAAATTTGGAATAGGGTCAACACTGTCCTTCAAATGTACCTTTGTGGGAACAGACATGTTGTCACGCAGCAGTAAAACAGCTACTACCTGTGCTATATTCTCTGCTTTCTCAGGTGGGTGATAAGAAATGGAATTTAGGTTCTACAAATATGTGTGTAGATAGCAACTTGCTGTTGGTGGAGGACAAACACATATGATTAATCTTGCCAAGGTCAGGGCAATTCCTTCCTCTGTCTGTCTCTAGGACTCATAGTCTATCCCCAGAAGATCACAAGTCAAACAAAAACAACCCCTTCATTTCAGATGGATTTAAACATTGTTCATTTTTTCTTTTTTTTTTCAAAGTATATCTTTAGTGTGATGTGACACCCCACTCAAATCCCTCAAAGACAAAGTAAAACGTCAGTGTTATAGCAGAGATTTCTCTTCAATCACTGTCTCTCTCTTCCTGTGAGATCTGTAGGGATAGTGTAAAGCAATAGGAGAACCGATATATTTAAAGCTCTGGCTCAAAGCCAAGGCTGAAAATGAGTTCAACAAAAGTCTCTCTGTGTAACATCTGAAGCAATGCTGTGGATAGAAATACATTTCTAGAGAAAATATCTCCCTAGATGCTGAAAATATGTGGCAGTCCAACCAGCGTGCCAAGCAAGATTTGGAAGTATTTTTCTGCCCTGCACTGCACTGCACAGTGCACTTCCAGCACTCACTGGAAGAGATTTCCTAACTGGCACGAGATCTGCATATACATTTTTCACAGTGAAGACGGCATTGTAGAGTGCAAATTGCCCAAGGTGCCACCAACTATTTTATTTCAGCAACTAGGTCAATTCTGCAACATCTCTGCCAACCCAGTGCTTGGCCCTTCTTTCACAGAAAAGGTGAACAGTCTACAATTCTCTGGGTGTATACTGAGACAAAAAAATCCAACAAAACCCAATCAGATTTCACTTCCAAAATTAAATACAGACCGGTAATTTACTCTTATTCCTCCCCTCTTCTTCCTCCTCCCCACCCCGCCCCCCATCCTCTTATTTTTTGTCTAGTTCAAGTCATAAATTGCAGTAAGGCAAAATAATTTTCATTCTATGCTGTCTTCCTCACACAGAGAAACTTGGGGTTGACGGGTCTTAAAAGAAGATTATTTTTATGATGTATAGTTCACCTGCTGCAGAGAAAATCAAGTATTATGACCAAATAATTCAAAATAAGTAAATTAGTATCTGTACTTCAGTGTATGCTTTAAATACCTCTAACAGATGAGAATGCATTCTTCTTGAGCCAAAGATTTTAATAAGAAAGCTTAATTGTTTTTTAAAGAAGCAAAATGCAGTACAAGTGAAAAAAAAGTGGAGTTGGATGAAAGTGAGTGTCTTCTGAAAGTCAAGAGTTGTGATATTAATAATTAGGCAGTAATTGTTCAAAAAGATAGTTAATTTTAAAACACGACAAAATACCTATTTTTTTTTATAATCACATTTTCAGTTCTGTCTTCCTCATAATTTTTTTCAAAATCTTAATTATTATGGGAGACTATTAACTATATTGAAAGGATCTGATTACTTTATAGCAGGGGTGTCAAACTCATTTTCACTGGGGGCTGCATCAGCCTCATGGTTGCCTTCAAAGGGCTGAAGGTAATTTTAGGACAGTGAAAATGAGTTTGACACCCCTGCTTTATAGGCTGATATGTTGTGGTTTTGCTACAGAAAGATACTCTCTGTATTCTGTTCAGAGTTTAAAGTGTTCACTATTTGCAGCTTCTTAAAGCAACATGAGAATATTCCTAGACCTAATTCTAAATAGCATGTGACATTTTCAGAAACTGGTAGCTGTGCTGGTTTTAGGTACCAGACATCACTTAGTGTCTACTTATTACTCAGCGTCACTATAAAAATTTTGCAAAGTCTAACAATTTGTCCTCACTTCTGATGCATTCAGCAACTTCCTAACCCCCAGATTTTACAAAGATTCTTAAGAATAGTCTTCTATGTCAAGGAATGTTCATGGACCTGATCACATCTGTATAGGTAACTTGCCCACTCACAGCAGTGATACCTGTACCTGTGCAAAAGAAGTTGAAGCCACAAGCAGCTTTTCTGAAATATCCAGCACTGGCGACTTGTAGAAACTAAACAGGCAGCTGTTCTGCCTCAGCACAGTCACTTGTATTTGCAGATCCAGCTTTGCAACAGTCAATGAGGTTTCAGTATTGTCTTTGTTTTGAACCCTTTGCTCCACCTGTATACAGCACACCAGCTGATGGAAATATTTGCTTAAAATGGACAGATCAATGGTAGAAGAAAAAGTTCACTTCCTCTGACACAAAACCAGAACAGCTTCACGCATTTACTTCATACAGCTAAGCTCTAAGAGTATTTTCCTGTATTTTCAAGGCTTGTAAAAATGCTGGTAGCGGAGACAATGCTCAGGTATACATATAGAGTGAGTCAGTTCTCACAATCTTGTGATTTGTGTGGTTGAAGTTCAATTTCTACAACTTATGTACTCTGTGAAGGAGTGATATAGCAGTAAAAAAGAAACTCTGGAGTTTCTGTCTAACTGGCAACTCAAGATCAATTGGTCCACTCAGCCAACTGACTAAGACCTTTTATTAGTTTCTATCAGAGAAGCACCTCTCACGTGGCCTCTGGGGAATGCCTAATAAGGAAAAAAAATCCTGTTCTTGTTCCTGTGATAATTGAAGCAGGGCCACTGAACTTTAAGGATCTGTACTAATGTACAGAGGCAAAGGAGTTTATGCAGGTACAATTAGTTGATCTGCATGACTGAAGATTGGTTCACAAGTGAACTACACAACTCACTAAAATGCAGTCCTGTAACATTTTAGGTACTCGAGCTGTTATGCTGATTTTGGGTAACAGCAACATTTTACTGTGTATTCATTGGCCAAAATGTCACTGTGAGACTTCATTAAAACCTCCAAATCAACAATCTTGAACTCTGAAGAAGAAAGAAGCTGCAGATGTCTCTCCCCTGAGAGAACTGTCTCCACTTTCTAGATGTTCTCATGCATAGATTGATAAGGAAATAATCCAAGTTTGCATCACCTGCCAAGGCAGCCCTTAAGAAATAAAGATATTATGTATTTTCAAGCTGTATTTGGTCCTGTTGTAAAGTTTATAGAACCAAAGAATGGTTTGGGTTGGAAGAAACCTTAAATATCATCTACTTCCAAGCCCCTTGCCATGGGTAGAGACATCTTCTATTAGACCAGGTTGCTCAAAGCCTCATCCAACCTGGCCTTGAACACTTCCAGGGATGGGGCATCCGCAGCTTCTCTGGGCAACTTGTTCCAGTGCCTCACCGCCCTCATGGTGAAGAATTTCATCCTTATAGCTAATCTAAATCTACTCTCTCTCAGTTTAAAGCCATTACCCCTTGTCCTATCACTACATGCCCTTGTAAAAAGCCCCTCCCCAGCTTTCTTGCAGTCCCCCTTTAGGTACTGGAAGGCTGCTATAAAGTCTCCCCAGACCCTTCTCTTCTCCAGACTGAACAATCCCAGCTGTCTCAGCCTGTCTTCTTCAGGGAGGTGTTCCAGTCCTCTGGTCATCTTTGGAGCAGGCTGCCTATGGAGATGATTGAATCGCCATGCCTGGAGGTGTTTGAAAGACATGTAGATGAGATTCTTAGGGACATCATTTAGTGCTAGTGTTATGTTAATGGTTGGACTTGATGATCTTGAGGGTCTTTTCCAACAAAAATGATGCTATGATATTTTCCTCTTCAAGATATTTGAGAATTCAGTGGTGACACCTGTAGGTTGATATTAATCTTATGACCAATATACTCATCCCTGCAGCATTGGACCGCATGTCAGATCTATTTCCTGGAGTATATCTTCCTTCTCACTTACTTGGGCACAAATAGATGTCCCAAAGAAATCTTCTTCAGCAGCTGCAGCTCCATGTGTTTGTAAGGGCCAAAGCAATGCAGAACTGTCTGCACTGGTATGTGCAGGAAGGACTGTGTAACTTCTCCTTGTCTCTCTCTGTGGACATGATACTGCACTTCCTCAAAGCCAGTCCAGCCAAAATGTGTCCAGTTAGGTACTGCTAACTGCTGTGATCTGCTTTGGAGGAGTCATCAGAAAACCAGCACATCTCTGCATCCAGTTTTCCCATCCAACAGATTCACACCAAAGCACCTCTGAAGCCTGGAGGAAATTGTGTGAGGACTGCTTCAGCACTGGAGGCCAAGGACCTTCTCTAGACTAGAAATCCAGAGTATAAAGAAATACTTTTCACAGAATCACAGAATGTTAGGGATTGGAAGGGACCTCGAAAGATCATCTAGTCCAATCCCCCTGCCAGAGCAGGAACCCCTAGGTGAGGTTACACAGGAAGGCGTCCAGGCGGGTTTTGAATGTCTCCAGAGAAGGAGAATCCACAACCCCCCTGGGCAGCCTGTTCCAGTGTTCTGTCACCCTCACTGAGAAGAAGTTTCTTCTCACTTTTAAGTGGAACCTCTTGTGTTCCAGCTTGAACCCATTACCCCTTGTCTTACTGTTGGTTGTCACCGAGAAGAGCCTGGCTCCATCCTCGTGACACCCACCCTTTATATATTTATAAACATTAATGAGGTCACCCCTCAGTCTCCTCTTCTCCAAGCTAAAGAGACCCAGCTCCCTCAGCCTTTCCTCATAAGGGAGATGCTCCACTCCCTTCATCATCTTTGTGGCCCTGCGCTGGACTCTCTCCAGCAGTTCCCTGTCCTTCTTGAACTGAGGGGCCCAGAACTGGACACAATATTCCAGATGAGGTCTCACCAGGGCGGAGTAGAGGGGAAGGAGAACCTCTCTGGACCTACTAACCACCCCCCTTCTAATACACCCCAGGATGCCATTGGCCTTCTTGGCCACAAGGGCACAGTGCTGGCTCATGGTCATCCTGCTGTCCACCAGGACCCCCAGGTCCCTTTCCCCTACACTGCTCTCTAACAGGTCATTCCCCAACCTGTACTGGAACCTGGGGTTGTTCCTGCCCAGATGCAAGACTCTACATTTCCCCTTGTTATATTTCATTAAATTTTTCCCCGCCCAATTCTCTAGCCTGTCCAGATCTCGCTGGATGGCAGCACAGCCTTCTGGCGTGTCAGCCACTCCTCCCAGCTTGGTGTCATCAGCAAACTTACTGATAGTACACTCAATTCCCTCATCCAAGTCATTGATGAATATATTGAACAGTATTGGTCCCAGAACTGACCCTTGAGGCACTCCACTAGATACAGGCCTCCAACCAGACTCCGCCCCATTGATCACAACTCTCTGGCTTCTCTCCTTCAGCCAGTTTGCAGTCCACCTCACTACCCGATCATCCAGTCCACACTTCCTCAGTTTTGCCGTGAGGATGCTGTGGGAGACGGTGTCAAATGCTTTGCTGAAGTCAAGGTAGACCACATCCACTGCTCTGCCATCGTCAATCCACCTTGTTACGTCTTCATAAAAGGCTATGAGGTTGGTCAAACACGACTTCCCCTTGGTGAAGCCATGTTGACTGTCCCTGATGACCCTCTTATCCTTGATATGTCTTAAGATGGCACCAAGGATAAGGTGTTTTCTTCCAAGGATCCACAGGGCAGACTAACTTTCAACCCCTTTTTTCCTCCAAATTCTTTTATCCTTTCATCCGTTCTCATTAGACCTGACTTTTCTCTTTTTAAAGTTATGATGTGATAGAGGAGTGTTCCACATTCTAATAAAACAGCGCTAGAAGGAAAAACAAAGGGTGGTGGGTTTCTTTTCCAGAAAGGGTGAGTGGTTTCATTTCCTTGCTCTGGCAGACATGGTCTCTTGTGGTTCCCATTCCCATACAGCACCTCTGCCAACCTGCTTTTCGAGCTTGGCTCAGGTGATACACTGCCTAAACAAGGCCATCTGCAGGCAAATTGGGGCTAATATGGAAGTTTGGGGAAGCAAGAAGGGGGCCTGACAGTCGTGTCTCTTCTTCCACTACTTACTGTGCTGGTTAGAGAGTAACACTACCAGAATCATTATGCAAAAATATGCTGTGGAAAATCTTACAGTCACTTTCACTGCCAAATGTATTTTGGAGAAACAGATTAATTTTTGCACTTCTAGGGTACTTTTCTGCTGCTTCTTCTTTCCTTGTAGCACTTAGTGGTAAATTGAAATTATACAAATTATATCCAGGATGTTTTTTTCCTGCCTTTTTCTCTGTATGTGTGAATATGTGTTCTAGCTCTTTAGACCAGAGAAAGCATGTAAAGGCTACAAAATGACCTGTCCCAATTCCTTTAAATGAAAAAAAAACCAAAAACGAAGAAGGGAAAAAAGTCAAACATAAGTGATAGACATAATTCACACCACAGTAAAAGGAAAGAAACCCATGACAGCAGTGATATTTTTAAAGTTTGAAATTTCCAGTTTTTGTGAAATGGGAAAACTTTTGTAATACCAAGAACTGTAAATGAGTTTTGGTGGGTTTGTGTGATTTCAAGAGTAAGAAAGTTGGCTTAGACTATGTGAGTTATGTCAAATAGTAAAGAGAGAAGGTTTGTTTGTTGGTTTTCTTTTTTGATCCTTATCAAATTTCTGCAACTCTGGGGGCCTCAGCTTAAGAAGGACATGGTGCTGTTGGAGCAAATCCAGAGGAGGGTCATATCTGATCAACAGGTGGATTTTTAAAATGAATTTAATCTCAGTGTTACAAATGATGGACAAAACAAAAGAAGTAGTTGTGTGGAGGTATTCAGACTGCCCATACAGGATGTGAGTGAGCAACAATCCTACCTTTTCAACAAACCAGCTAGTTACACAGATTATTTTACAAATTATGCTTCAAAACAGCATTTCAAAAGATGCCAACATGGTTCTAAGAACTGTGTAACAACAAAATTTACTTCTCTCGTTGTTGCAGAAGGCAGTATAACACCACATAGTTAGTACTTATTAGTGTAGGTTCACAAAAAGTTCTGCAAAAAACATGCAAGCAAATGGAAATGCCATTTCACCAAGTTCAGAAAATGCTAACATATTTCTAGGTTTAATTCAGATATATACACAGAAAGAGAAGATAACAGTGCAGAAAACAGCACTGCAGTATATTATTTTGCCTGGAACCATAGCTTTGACTTCATGCAACTTGGTCCTCAGGAAACTAATTTCACCCTTCTTTAGTACTTAAAAGGCCCTGAAAAGAGCAGTTATTTATTTATTCCAATAACAACAAGAAGAAATGCATAACAAGGGAAGAGGAAAAACCTATTTACATTGTCCTTGCTTTCTTGTGTTGTTATTACAAGCTGAAGAGACAATGTTGTATTCGGTTCCACCAAATCGCATGTGTGTGCATCGTGCAGGTCAGGGAAACAAAACCGACATTCCCGAAGTTTATAATCTGTGTTCAGGTCCAGCTATAAAATAAGGATACATTAACAGCTCCAGTGTCTCTTCAGCCTGTCTCCTAGATATGCATTGCACAATGGTAACGCTGGTACACCATTTCATATGCCCAAGATGTATTAATGAGGTACACAGGAAAAGGGTCACAAGTAGCTATAAATCATCTAGGTCCTCCTGAAACAGGTACATCAGGTAACGCTTGTCTCAAACTAGATGTGATGTGGTGCTTTGTGAGACTCGCAGGTTCATAAAGCAGCCACAAGGTCTAAGATTGTCAGATACCACCAAGGACCCAGACCAAAGCAAGGCAGATGTGTTAACCAGATGTGACTGCAGCTGCACACGTGATTTCTGAGAGCTGTGCTTGCACCTGCTTCTCTGGGGACAGGAACAGGAAACAATCTGGGACTGCTCGGTGCCTGAGTGCTGCCAAACGTACATATTAAAGCAGAAAGTATTTCGAATTTTGAGGGATGTCTCGCTCTCTTTCATATCTACATCTAATCTATACGTATAATCTCTCAGAAAACCTAATAATGATGCTGCACTGTATATATATATATGTCTTTTGAATAATATAGAAACACTCTGCTAGGTTTATCTGGTTTATTTTGAGAAAGCTGTCAGACCCTTGAAAGCAGCAGGAGCTAGCAATGCAGAAAACCTATTGAGAGGTAAAATAGGATCTCTGAGTTTGCATGTATTTGCACTGCTATGTGGAGGACAGTGGGAAAAGTAAGATATTTTCCCTTCTAGGACCCTTGGGAAGCAGACTTTGTTGCCTGCTTTTTCCAAGTTAAGTCAACCCTCTTCCTAACAAAACAGTTATTGTAACATATAGATAAAACTTGTTAAGATATCATATTTGACATATGATTAAGATAAATGAGTCATATCTTGAGGACTGCATTCAGTAGTAAAAGAAAAATAGTCATAAATATTACTTCACCTGTGACTGAATAAACATTGTTATCACTCCTTCAGTGCAGGGATTTGGGCAATACTTTTTTCCGTATGGGTTCACAGTCAAGGGTCTCAATGCTTTTTTCCTTAAGTACACCAGGAGGAAAAAAAAGTAGTATTCTGCCTGTGCTTTTTGCTGTAAATGACATACTTCAAAGACTCCTTCAGATTTTAAATTGTGAACTGGATATGAAGTGGAAAGGATACTGCAGATAGAAAAGTCACTGAGACTGAAAGGAGAAATCCAAATATTTTAGAAAATTGCCACACATAACTACATCACTATTTAATACTTCCTTTCAAATAGTTTTACTTTGGTCTAAACAGAATGTAATTCTCAAAGGCATGATATTGAACTTCCACTTGCTATAAGTCTTTGCTTAGATAAAAAAGTTTTTTTATGTTGGAAAGAAAGAATTATTCTGCTTTCCCGGTTATAAACTCAACGGATCTTTCAGTGATTTCTTTCCACATAAAGTGATGCTTATAAATGCCATTTAATAGTGTCTTTATATTTGGTGTATTCAAAGACTGTCAATTTTACAGTAATGGAAAATACATAAACTTTGAGAAGAATTAAAAAGAGTGAGAGAAGATGAAATGGTATATTGAAAAATCAAGCTGTTTATAAACAACATTTAGCCCCCAGAAACGCCTCACCGATACCAGAGTCAATATTAAGGCAGCCATGACGATTGCATCAGATAATTTTTTTTGTTTATTAAGTGGAAAAGGAGATTGAAGTCCTTTTAGCAAATAAATAGGTGTCTGAGAAGAAAGTTTGATTTTTTTTTTCAAAGAGTAGCCCAAAACTGCCTCAGACCTGAGGTTTTTCTAAAGAGAGCTACATGAATTAGATGCTCAGCTGCTCCCATGTGTTAGAAGATATCAAGCTTCTCTCAGTTTCTCCGAAAATCTCAGCTTGGAGAGTTACAGTAGGTGAAAGAAGATGTGTCTGATTTCATTCTTTTGAAGCGAATGTTTGTTTATGAAAATATTAGATTTTAGTGTATTAAAATACAAATTACAAGAAACGAAGGAACCTGGAAAGATTCAGGATTAAAAACTAGGACTATCTCCTTAACTGAAGTGCTTGCAGAGTCTTACAATCAGAATTCATCCAAAAGGTCTTAAATACAAATTTATCTACATTTTTTGGAAGACTAAAATTTTGTAAATGGTCAATACTGTGGGAAAACTGCTTCCACATCAAAGTATGAAAATACAGACCTATCTACACTTTTGGTCTTGCTTTAAACAGCAGGAGCACATATAAAAAGCAAGTAGTTGAAATTGCAAATAGACAATACGAACACAGCTTTTTGAAAATTTGCTTGTCTGTTGAAGTACAAGCTCCCTGGTGACATCACCTTAGCAGTAATCCCAGGAGAACCCGGTACCTTGAACTCTGCTCCATGCTGTGCTGCACCTCTAAGTGTTGGGATGTGGTTTGCATCAAATTGAACTGACCTGGGAAGGAAATGAAAAGCTCTGACAAGTTATCTTCACCTCTTGCCAGTTCAGACAAATTCCAAAGGGGCTTTCCAGCTTTTTTTCCCTTTCCGGGTCTCACACGCCCACTGCCTCCTTTCTGTCATCTGTTGTCACCATGGAGTTGAGCTGGGAGCAGGCTGGAAGTCTGACCTTACAAAAAACCCCAAACACCCCCTGTCCCACCTCCCCCAACAAATTAGGAGTATCTTTCAGTTCATTTTGCCAGTTTATTCAACCTACGCTGAAAAATCTTTGTTGAATGCAGGGTAGTACGCAACACTGCCACTGTCTGGGGTCATCCTCAGCTGGGGAACTTCACCTCACCCATACGTATCAGATTGATCTAGTTTAAACTAGTTGGTTTTATTTTACCTTAAAAACCAGTGAAACTTGCAATTAACAGTCCTAGTTGCAAGCCAGTTCCAGCTCTGATGCCGTCCCCCGGTGTATGTGGCTGACACTGTTCAGACCTGGAGAGCCCCAAAACCTCCAGGAATCTCACAGGGCCGTTGCAGAGTCCCCCAGAAGCTGGCTGGCCTGCCTTCGTAGCCCCTTTCTATGACCCAGTATGAAGAGTGAAATAAATTGTCAGAACAGCTGTTTACATTCTCCATCTCGCCTTTACATAATTAGTTGCAATCTATTTCTTTGGGTCTGCTCTTAAGAGTCTGCAGTTTCTGTTCTTGATTAAATTTGTGAATAGTTAATTAAACATACTTCCAATCATTTAACTCACAAATAAACTAGATTTTACGTAGTTTCTTATGTAAACTCTGTTTCTCTCTGTCATAATACACATTTCGCAAAAATCTGGGTTGTTCACAGCCCTTGACTCTGATCTTACAGTGTGTGACAGATACATGTAACCTTTTGACATTAGAATCACCTCTAATTGAAATCTGTCATGATGCATGTATCTCTTCTCTGACTGACCTTGGTAATGAACCATAGATTGTGTCGTACTTCTCAGGCAGCATGAGAAGCAGGGTAAAACCTGTAGGAAAATAACAAAGAACTACCATATAAATGATAAGTTCTGTGGTTTAGTGAATTACCTCGAGGAAATATAATTTTAAATTGAACTGATACAGAACAAGATATTTTAGTTCAATAATCTAAAAGAAATGCAAATGTAGGATTGCCTTTTTTACTTAAAAACCACTCAGCTAAAATGCTTGACATTTTCTAATTTTCCCACGGTATTTAATTCCATAAGAAGCATGAATATTTCCATTCCTAATTTTAAGTTACAGAAATATTAGAGCTATTGATAAAAACCTCTGAAGCATTAATGTAAATATGGAAAAATTACTTTTCTCTACAGAATAAAAAATTTCTGATGTTCATTAAGCTTGTTCCAATAGCCAAGTTAAATAAGTAAACCTGGTGGTGTCATTCACAGATTTGCAGAATGGTTAGAGTTGGAAGGGACCTCTGAAGATCATCTAGTACAAGCCACCTGCTAAAGCAGGTTCAGCTGGAGTAGATTGCACAGGAACGTGTCCAGGCGGGTCTCGAATGTCTCCAGAGAAGGAGACTCCACAACCTCTCTGGGCAGCCTGTTCCAGTGCTCTCTCACCCTTAAAGAAGTTTTTCCTCATATTCAGATGGAAGCTCCTGTGCTCATTGCCCCTAATCCTGCTGTTGGGCACCACTGAAAGGAGTCTGGTCCCATCCTCTTGACATCCACCCTTGAGATATTTATAAACATTGATGAGATCCCCCCTTAGCCTTGTCTTCTCCAGGCTGAACAGACTCAGCTCTCTCAGTCTCTCTCCATAAGAAAGGTGCTCCAGACCCCTAATCATCTTCATAGCCTGTCGCTGGACTCCCTCCAGTAATTCCTTGTAGTTCTTAAACTGGGGGACCCAGAACTAGACACAGCACTCCAGATGCGGCCTCACCAGGGTAGAGTAGAGAGGGAGGACGACCTCCCTTCATGTGCTGGTCACACTCGTCTTAATGCACCCCAGGATACTGTTGGCCTTCTTGGCCACAAGGGCACATTGTTGACTCATGGTCAACCTGTTGTCAACCAGAACTCCCAAGTCCTCCTTTGCAGTGCTGCTTTCCAGCTGCTTTCCAGCAGCTTTCCAGCAGGTCCACCCCCATTAGCGTGCTCATTTCATCATCTCCTTTGCGGTAAATCAGTAAATTTAGCAGATTCTCCACACGCAGTGGAGACTTGGTTTGTGCACGTCAGGGGCCAGCAGGAGTCCGGCTGGTCCACTGAAGAGAATGAGCTGGGAGCTGAGAGCCAGCATGGCAGGGGCAGGGCAGGGATGAAGGCACAGACCCACCTCATCAGGGCACAGTGGTGGTGAGAGGGACAGGGTCCACAGACAGTTCCAGGTGAGGTGAGGTATTGAGTCTGGGGTGAGCCCAGGGATCCCCTCAGGAGGGGCAGGAGCCATGTCTGGAAGAGGCTACTACAGCGTAGGTGGAAGGTCTATCCAAGAAACCCGCAAACCAGGACAGCTTGTCTCCTCCCTTACTCTGCTCCTTACTAGGTGATGGTGGCCAGATTAAGTTAACCACCTTAAACAAGGATATCATGTAGCCTCAGTTTTGTGGTTCAAGAGATTGTTGCAATATTTTTTTTAAGGTAAACATAATTTTAAAGACTTCCTCTGAAAATATAAGCAAAGCAAAGCAAACCCCCGAAAGACACCACAAACAACAAAAAACAACCTTTCAATTATATCGAATTGTTACTATTCAGTCCTCAAACCCAACAATAAAAGAGGAAATCTAGCTAGAGTTTTTCAAGATCCCTTCCTTGCAAGGGCTTGTGTATGTGGACTTGCCTATGCACAGATCATTGGGGACAGAGAAAAGGTCTGACACTGATTGCTAAGTTAAAGGTCTCATCATTAGATAAATTTAATTCATAAAGAAATTATCAACTTCCCTTGAAAATTCTTAGAAAATTAACTTTTTACTCAAAGAGTAAGTGCAGTAATTGGGGGTATGATTTAGTGCATTCTTTATACATAATAAATAGGATGAATCATTGCAAAACTAGGTGCAAAACTATGCCATTTCAACCAGAAAACTCCCATTTTCATGCTGATAATAAAAGCTGTATCATGTTATGCCTAATCACAGCAGGCCAGATGACTTTAATAGCAATACACAGAACAGCTAGGAATTAACACTAGATTAATTGTATGTATAAGAAAACAGACAGTGGAGTGCTGTGCTATGAGCAACACGGTCTTTCAGCTAAGCCTGAACACATGAGCTACTCTTGTGCCCTTTTTTTTCCCTAAAGAATATGGAAATGCTGGATAAACTTGTGTCGTATCTTCACCTCCTGAGTTACTAGCAATGTATTTGTACTTCTCTGAAGCATGAGAAGTGCAATGCAAACTGAAACACAATAGTATTCTCTCCTCTATGCTGTGAAGGACTCATTACATTATAATTTTGCTCAGTAGCCAGGAATATACAGCTGTAATGTGTCTATCTCTGCTTTATGTCTTTTAAACCTCAACTTGCCTCCATCAAGTCCTATTATACAGTCTGTGATGATGCTGCCCTTCAAGGGTGCAGAGAGAAATCCCCAGGTAAATAGTCATGGAATAACCTGTTTCCTCATTTCCTTTGTGCTGTCAGTTAGTGTTTAGTTTGTGCAGTAGTAGAAAAAATATGCGCTTCTTAAAAGAAGAACTGTTCCCGTTTAAATACTCTTGTGGAAGTTTTCGTTATCCAAAGAATGACTAATCCCTTTCTGAATGCTATTCAAGCTATTGGCTTTTATTATCTAACTCACAGGGAAACAAATAATATTAAAATTATAATTTGGTGAAGCTGGCTCAGGTACTGCAGTTCTATCAAGATCTTCAGTTTTAGCCAAAGACACTAGGAAAATGTAGAGCTGAGGAATAGTTTTTGAAGAAATGCAAAGGCTCTGTATTTTTGCATTTGCTCAAATAATAAAGCTGGACATAGTTCAAAACTTGTTACATCCATCTCAAAACTGGTGTCTCAAATATTACTCTAGCTGGTGGGTTTCTCAATAGAAACTGTTGTATTACATATCTGAGTATGTGAGAATGAATATGTAGTGCAACAAAGGTTTAACGGAGCAATATACAAAACAAGAACAGTACATATTATTAATTATAAAGGTAGTACTAATGTAAGAATAGCCCAGTCTTTGAAAAAACGCACCAAAAAGGCCAGCGTCTTGTAAAAACCCTTGCACCTTTCTCTTGCCTGCCCCTTTTTATGCTCCTCCACGTGGCTGTCCCTGTGACAGCCACGGAAATGGCCAGGGTATTGCTTCACAGCAGCAAGAATGCCTCTATAACAAATTTAACTGTTAATGAAAAAGAAACTCATTACATTTCATGCATAGCAAGTTTGTATGAGACTGTGGTTACACCCTCACTCAATATACACTCTACTGCTACTGAGACAGAAGGACAAGAGAGATGTCTGTGGCATTCATAAAGCTCTGGTGGGGATGGATCCAACAGCGCTTGTGGTAGGGATTGCACTTGGGACTCAGCTCTTCCTTCCCTGAAAATGACTCTGTTGGCCAGTGCTGATTGCTTTTCAACCTAGTTTATAGCTGAGTTACAGGACTGCTTTGGTGTAGCTTTACCGAGCAAAGCGTCTCTAACTCTAAACCAGAGATGAACCTTTAATTCAAAGGGAAAAAAGAAGTCTGCACCACTTTTATGTTCATATCACAGTTCATGGTGAGAAATCATTCTTATTTTTCAAGCTCCTAGAGTGCTGAGCTGAGAAAACAGGCCTTCAGTAATTTTATTTTAATTGGGAGCTCAGCAGTACAAAGGTGGCACAGGCTGGGGTGTTTTCTGAAATAGCCTGCTGCAGCTAGCACTGTGGTAATAATTGAGTCTAGGTGTGACTAAAGTATAGTCCCTCTAATGGCAATAATAGGTGCCGAAGTCTGGTGTTCTTTCATGGGTGATAAAAGGATAATTTAACACATGCGATACCTAATTCTGTTTTCAGTGGCTAACACCATATCAGGGTTTCAGTTCCTACTATAGGTAACTATTATAGCTGTCACCAATAACTTTGAGTTTTATTGCTGCCAGTTTACTTTCTCATGAGCTTTGTCCAACCTACTTTTTCCAGTTTTCTATGATTTTAAGAAATTCTCAGTTATATCAGCAGATTTTTGGAAACTGTTGCTGACATGAATGTGAATTATACAGCTGCAGGTTCCCGTTTGAAAACATACTCCTTAGGTCGAAACTTTTCCCCAAAACTGTTCCCCAGTTACCCTATAAAGACACCACAGTTAAAACTGCAGGGCCCATTCAGGAATCTAAACATCTGCATCTATGCCATTTCAAATGTCCTGAGTAACTGAAACACCCTCCTGGGACTGCAGGCATGGACAGGAGTATGTGAGTGTTATTCCTTTGTGGAGGATCTAAAGGGACATCTAAAATGACGGTAGACATTTGTGTTTCGGCATCTAAATTGCTTCTTTATGTCTCTGGTTTGGGATCCTAACGAGGGATGCCTGAGGAGCTAAGTGTATGGTTTTGCCATTGACTCCAGCAGGACTCATGAACTTTTGGTACTTCTCCAAGTCAAGCCCCCAGGACTACAACCACTGAAAGACTTGTGTAGTGTATAGATGCCTCAGTTCAATCGCATGGTCTTCAGAGCCTGCCCTCAACTGTAGTCCTGCCCATGCTGCTTTGGTTCAGGAAGCAAGAAAATGCTCAGCCTGGACTTGGGCTGATTTGTCTTAGACTTAAGAATTCTGTGTGCCCTGTTCACATAGCTCATCCCCACAACCTGTCTGCGTGCATGCAAGAACTCTCCCTCCCTTATATTTTTGGTAGGTCTATCTCATGTATGTCTTTAGATGTTCTGCTCTGGATCCTGCACAAAACAGATTTGTATCCAGTGGCATTTTGGCAATGGGATAACCTCTCACTCTGCCTTCCAACAGCACTACAGTCTTCCCTGAGATTCTTACCACTCCATTCTGCACCTTGAGCCAAACATTGGTTCCTTGGCAACCCCTTTCTGGTTTCTCCCTCTTAGTCTTCCCTTTGCTTTTCCCTCTGCAGTGCCTTCTGGCTACTACCATTTGCTGTTTGCTTCCCTGAAGCAGATGCGTAGCCTGTCTTCTTGGGAAGCATCTGCCAGTGGATCTCAGGAATTTTTCTCCTCTCCTGTGGGAACAGCTGGGATGAGTGTTTACCTAATCTCAGTCTTCTTGTAGGTCTGCTTTGTCCAGTAGCTCATTGCTTAGCATAGACAGCCCAGATATGGAATAGGCAGGACCAGCTCACCTCACTGCCTCACAGACTTCAAGTCTCCAGCTACCACCTCTGTGATGCAGAGCTGCAGAATTTTCTGAGATAGCACTTTTTGATTCTTTCCAGCTGGAAGTGTTTCTCTTATCGTGAACTAAGTACTCATTGACTATGAATGAATATTAATCCTAAATAGGATGAGAGAAAGCAATCTGAGTATGATTTCAGCAGCTACAGGACTCTACTGGGAAAATAAGGTTCCTGCTTCAATAAGCGATCATGGTGAGAATGTGTTTTGAGTATTCACAAGAGATTCTTATGATAAGGAATATATATAAGATGGGTATTACATGCTGATTCTGGCATGTTGCCTGTGCACCTTCAGTATCTTTTTAATGGAGACTTTATGGATGCCATTTCAGTATAACATAAAATCACAACATCACAGAATAGTTGAGGTAGGAAGGGACCTCTGGAGATCATCTTGTCCAGCTGTATTACATACCATTGAGGCACATCTACACCGGTAGGTGCAGGGAAAGTCTTGGCCCTCCTTTGCACTGTGGATGGGCTGAAAAACCTGAGCCGGCAGCACATGTGCTGACACTAGCACCAGGAGAGCTGTAAGCAGGGTGTGAAACATAAGCTACAACAAACACAGCTGCTCCTGGAAAGCAGTCTAGGTGTATAGGTACCACACTGTACCCGTGTGGTTAAAGTGCTCCTACATCTCAGCTGAAGCATCAACATAGGCTGCAATGTTAGATTTATTGGTTCAGATTTTTACCAGTTTATGGATCTCCCTAGTGCTCTCTGTTACTTTGTGTATATGCACTTAATCTTTCAGTCCCGTGTTGCATTAAGCAACCTTCCTGGGGGGACTGCTGCTGCTCCCTCTTCTTCAAAGAATCCATATTAAGGGCAAATTAAAGACTTTGTCTAAGAGATTAATGAAAATAAAGGCTGTGATGGGTAGAGTCTGATGATACAGGATCTAAAAGACACTTTTGGTATTATAAAGGGTCTTAATGTTATGCAAGAACACAGTAGATTAATTTTTTTACATTGCAGGAATTAGTAAGAGGAATTCTGTATTCTAGGTTATGTTGGTGACCAGGTTATCATAATATATCATTTTGACCTTGAAATATATGAATCCAAAAAATAAAATTGCTGATAAAAAAAGTAGGAAAAAATCATCAAGACTTTAGGCTGAAATCTATTTGGCAAATTTCTGATCTCGTATGATTTGGAGATTTTTATTTATTAACACATAAGGTGTTGAATAAATTACTAGAGAAAATATACAAAAATTAATAGTTCAGAAAGCTTTAGATTTGTTTGAATCAAAAATATCTGCAAAGAATACGAAAGTAGAGATACTTTTTCAGAGAGGCAACATGCTACTGTAGCATGACCCTTGCTCAGTTATAATGATTCATGGTAACTAAATCCTATTATTTTCAATGGCAAATGTTACTTAATTTTCTCGGCATTCCTGAAAACCAAGCCTCAGTGGGATGTATTCTTAATATTATGAATTTCTTTATTTGCTGTTGGATACCTTCTTGGCTTTCCAAATTTTCACCTACATTGCTATGGAGACCACTAAAATTTGATTATTATTGCTGAAGAAAATATACAGCACCTCAGCTTGAAGAGATTAAATAATTTTGCTTTTGCACATTATTTGCTGCAAAACCTGATTAACAGTGTCAAATTAGAACCACACCTATTGGGGCTTTTTGCTGGAAAGTCAAATGTGATTTATGACATAAATTCCATTACTATGCTGATTATTCACAGCAGTAAAAATTTATACCCCGCATGATGTGAAATATTTACTTTTAGAACTCTGCCCATAAGGAAACAGAAAGATCTACTGTACTACCAGGTCGGGATCCTATGTCGTCCTCTGAAATTCTTGCTGTTAACCAACAGGAAAAGCCTTCAAGCCAGCTAAATGGCCTCTTCATACCCTATGTTCCCTGTCTATAACCCAGAAAGTATTCAGTTTTCTTCTTCTGTGACTGCTTGAGGTCTGCAGATTAAAAATGATCTATAAAAATGATCTATAAAAATGTATATAAAGAGGAGTTTATAAGCTCTGTGAGAGTTTTAATCCTTTAAACTCAGTCTCTTGCAGCTTCACTGAAAAAAATGAAGTTTCACACTCCTCAATGAGTTTGCCCTGGGCAGTGGAGATGGGAAGATCTGCAGGTCTGTGGGTCATGTGTGTGTGGGTGTGCACTCACTCATACTCTTCATTCCTAGGAGGACACCACTTCAGTGCATTTCTCTTCCCTGAAAAACCTTGTGGTTTAACCCATGAGACAAACCACACACAAATGGGGGATGAAGGTGATGGGTAAAAGGCTTGAGCTTGTCCCTTATAAAAAGACACCTTTGAAAAGTGCTGTCTGAGGAAGCTGCTGGAAATCTAACATCTGCTTGGGTTCTTTGTTCCCTTGCGTAGGCAGCAAGAGCAGATGTAGCTCTGCACTGCACGGGGTTTCACAGAGCTTCTCTTGTACTCAAAGTCTACATCTGACAGAGCAGTCAGCAATGTCATTTGTCTCCATGGCTGCTCACATACAATTCCATGGGCAATGATTTTTTGTCATTTTTCTTATTGCCATTATTGATTGTCTGCTGCTATCCTGTTATCTTGTGACATGTCTTGGATCCTCCAAAACCAGCGTGAGACAAATTGTTCAGAATGAACCACATTTAAGATGGTAGCAGTCCTGTTTTTCTACCTCATTGGCCTACTAGAAATACCACTCAGAACTTGCAATTCACTTAAAAATGATCCTCACATAAGTGGAGAAGTATCAAAATCTGAAAGGTCACTCATCCTTGAAATCAGCACAATTGATTTTATATAGCTTGTTGTCATAAACCACTTTTTTCTTCCTGAGACATGACCTGATACACTTGCTCTCTGAAGCCTGCTACCTTAAATAATGGTGCTCAATGAATAGATTTGTAAAACAGCATTTCATACTCTGATACGTTGATTACAAGTAATGCAGTGTGTTGTCACAAGCACAGTAAACCTCCTGATGTATATCACTGAACGTTGTCCTGTACAGAACTAAGAAAATTAATGTCTAGGCATTTATTTCCTTGGCATCACATATTTCATGAAACTTTGTCCTCCTGCGTTGACTACTGATGAAAACCAGAATACAAAAGACTGTGTGTAGGCAAAAAAAAAGAAAAAGAAGAGAAAAGAATGACCAACCAAAATTTATCACGTCAGACACTGATTTATTTGTTTTATACAAAATGATTTGTGTAACAATTACATAAATCAGAACTTTGACTTACTAGAAATATGAGTTATGGCATAGCTCCCTTGCTGATAAGAACATATCTGTTGCATTTTAATTTGCTGTTTTTAACAGCAGTGTTTTTGTAGACAACGTGATAAAGTCACATAAGGATGGTGTAAAAGTAAATTAGAAAAAAATTCCAAACCACCAGATAGGATTGTACACCTGAAAGATTTCCTATTTTTATCAGTTCTACTTGTCAGTCTAAAAAGATACCTTTCTACTAAACTTGTTTCCTCTTCATGTTTGTGAATTAAAATTTCTCTTTTTTGCAAATACTTTCTGAATGATTTATTTGCTAAGAGTTTACTTTTTTATAATTCCTTCCAGTTTAACACGGTAGAGAGAGAAAAATGAGATCAAAAAAAGAGATGAAATTAAGAAAATGTGCTATAAAAGCTCAAGAATATTCTGAAAATAAATGTTTGTGGTCTTCCCTTAATAGTCAGAGATAGTGAACGTTACTTACCCTGTATGGCACTAAAGCTGAAATAACTTTAAAGAATGTCAAGCCAAATTGTTTGCTGGTTTAAGACAGTGCTACTTCATTTACCTGAGAGCTGTTTTACATATTTTCACAATAAAAACTAACATAACATATAGAAACACCCACTTACCTATGGAGGAAGGATAATGTAAGGTAAAATGTCCAGCTGCTGCTCAGAAGAAGTGGATGGAGCGTGGGCTTCTGTCTAGGTTAGTTTTTCTGGTGGTAGCGCCCAGTTTCCATCTTGTTAGGATTGCACAGCCCTTCTCCTCACAGGACCAGTGTGCATTTTCTTGGAGTTTGGTGTTTAGATTGCGTCAGAAGTGTAGGTGCCTCGTCTGCAGTTTTCTCATCAATGTAAGGATAGATTTACAGTTAATGCATCCACTCAAGTAAACAGATTTATTAAATCCCTCCCCCACCTTGTGGATTAAACAACAAGGCCAAAATCCTGAACAGTGGGTTAATTTTGCATGTGATTTGCTACACATTGACAAGTGGTGAATTCTCGAGAAGTTAAACCAAAATCACCTGCAAATTTGAAGGCCTAGCCCGTGAAATAATAGTCAGAATCATTGCATCACAAGTAGGAATATGAAAATAAATAAATATGTGGGAGAGGTTTCTTCAAAAGTAAAGTGAATGCAAGTGCAGCACATCCTGTTTCAGTAATTTCCTCAGTCATTCCCAGGTAAGACCCTTTCAATGCTCCTTCAAGTTTCAGTGCCCCATTCGAGTTGCAGCCCTACCCTGCTGCATATCCTCTGCGCCCCCACCATGTTCCCCTTGCAGTAGCAATACTAGCAACAGCAATGTGAGTTATCACTTATTTTTTTCTTTAAATAACATGCTAAATGGTGCTGTAACTCCTCATAAGGTGGGCACCAATCGCAGTTTCTGCTTAAGAATCCAGTTGGAGTAGATGTCAAAGGTACTCATTTAGTGACTGATATCAGCAGACTTACCCCAGGGATGAGTTCGAATCTTATTTTCCACAACATTAGTTGTCTCTAGTTGGTGAGAAACCTTTCTAATTATCTAAAACACAAAGCAATGGAAGAATATTTTTTTCCATGCATAGCTACACATCATAGATATATTCACATAGAGTAATACACCACAGAGTGGTCACACAAAGCTTCTTCTTTATTACCTTAGACTGTTAAATATACATAGCCAGAATAGTATCAGAAAATTTAAATGTAACCTTCAGAAACATTTTTACTTGGTAGGTTGTATTTATATGGGATGTATGATATAAGAATTAGGTTTTTTGTTAAAACATGATGTGATAATTCTGTCTTAATTCTGTTCACACGTGTGGAACAGCAATCTTTATTTGAAAGGTTAAGCAAATAAATAGTTACTATAGCAACCTCAAAATATGTATCAATGAAAAACATTGAGTTCTTTTCATCTCAGATGAGTCTCAAACTCTACTATCTACAAAACAATAACTATTTGTTTCCTATGGCACTCAATGTTTTTTCTAAGCAGTATCTCAAAGGGTTTTCTTATCAGTTTTCCAAAGCTGGTCATTGTAAGGGCATGGATCACCAGAGTAGGGCTGCAAAAGCTGTACACGGATGCCCTTTGTCTCTCTCTCATCCTCATAGCCAGAGTGTTCCACTGGAGAAAAGCTCAGATCTACTGTACTAATTTGCCAAGTTGCGCTGATTTTACTTAGTGTGCAGAATGCTTCCTGCATCTTTACTCGTAACCTTGGCCGGACTCTTCTTGCTCTAGAAACCGTAGTCAGGTCTGTCCTTAGCTGACTGTTAAGATTGGCAGCCAGTGGCCAAACCAGACACCTTTTCTCCTAGTTTAAGGTGTCCAACTGTCCTTAGCTTCACCACACACACAATCCTTCCTCTTGTGTGGGACTCTAACCATAGAGAGATGGTTTTTCTGATCTGCTGGATCCGAGTGGGTGACTTTGGTGAGCTCTTACTATGGAGAAGTCCTACAAGTTTCTTTCAGAGAGGATAAAAGCCTGAAGTTATGCAGACATGGAATGAGGTTACTGTCTCAGAGTAAAGAATTTCTGACAGAAGAAAATCTTTTCAATGCTTTGCTTTGGAGCCACTCTTTCAGATTCTTAACGCAAAGAGACAGGATTCCATTACTTATGTGGAAAACTCCTCCGCCCTTCTAATAATTTTTCATTATTTTTATAATGCTTTTCCCTACAGGTTCAGAACTCAAAAAAAAATTGTCTCTAAAGGCAATGAATGAGGCTTAGAATGATTCTTCATATGAGTAAATAAAAAATACTGGAATATAATCCTGAGTACAACTGAATTGAAAGAATTACATTTTCTGTACTTTATTATTAATCATGCAAGGGTTAAGTATTTCTCTGTACCAAAAATATTTGTAACATATTGCTCCTTTGTCCATAGAATGTTAGATTGCTTGATGTTTTATCTATCTAACACTTTAGGATGCTCGCTCTGCTTATTCTTGGCTGATTGATACTTAATTTCAGTAATAATTGCCCTCGTGCCCAGTATCATCCAACACAGAATTTAAGATTATCAAAGTGATTTTTTTATGATGTTTATTATGTAAGATCTTGACAGACAAGTACAGAAAACGAAATTACCTTAATTATCCTCTTTCCTCTCAAATCAGATGTATTCCTTATTTAAGTTTTCTAGACTATTGAAGATTCTTCTGAACATGGAAACTGGAAACTTTTCAAGTTCTCAGGCTGCCTTCTCTACTAAAAAGGAATCAGAAATTATTTTAATCATCTACTATTTCATCTCTATCAAGGATCTTTCTGAATGAGGAATTGGCCTTGTATCATGCATAATAAGACTAACTTGTTTATAAAGTTCACAAACTTGTGCGAAATCTGTCATAGCTGTAACAATTAGGGACAACACATTCAAAAATGTAGAAAATGATGTGCCATATGTAAATCATACACATTTCTAAGTAGTCTTGCTTCTCCACAATTCCAAAATAGTTTAAAAACATTCTCATAGACTTAGTGGACCAATTTTCCTCCGTTTGCCTGTGTAGCAGCAACTTGGAATGGAATAATAAACTATTAATAAAAAATATGTTTGAATACCAAACAGAAAACTATAAATATTATTAACATGGTTTTCATAAGTTACATGTATGCTACTTTAGTGATACATGAAACTTAGAAGCTTCCAAGATTAAGAAAATGAATTTCTCACATTCAATGAAATGTCACCAATGGGCCTCTCTCTTTCTCCCTCTCTCATCCCACCAAAGAATTTCCTCCTTTTAGGAAGTTGGTCATATTTATTCTCAGTAATTTTTTAACACAGGATTGGTCCTTAAATTTCTTAAACTCTGAAAATGACAGCAGTATTTACTACCTTTTTCTCCATCTTACTTAAGATAAGTAATTCACACTATGGATGCCTGTTTCTGTTTGTTCTACTTGGAAAGTTTGTGAAGCATGGTTGTAGTACAGAGCTTTAAATGGTACTTTTCCATGAGGGAAATATATTTTTTCCTGGAAAGTTTCTTAGAGTCATATTTTAAGAGAAGAAATTACAAAACTGGATTAGTGCATAAATCAGAGAAAATATTTATTTACAGACATGTAAAAATTATGTTACAATATTTTGAGAAAACTATAATGAACCATCAATCTGCTCTACACGGGCAAACCCTGAATGTTTTAATTCTAACTTGCAGTGGCACTTATTAAAACTATGACTGCTTACAAGATTGTAGCTATCTACATAGTTTAAGTACAGTGATTTTTCAAAACTAAAAATGGATCTACAGAGAAAACTAATAAGAACTGCAATAATATGTCATACAAGAGTTTACAAAAGTAAAAATATTTTTTCTTGATCCAAACTTTAAAGCTTTTTAGTAAATGTTTTCCATTCATGCAGCTGCACAGTTTTGAAACAAATATCTGAAATACACAGAGAGTATAGGTCTGTGTAGAAAATGAATTGGTTTAATTCAGGACTGTCCATAAAGAATTTTATAAGACTGTTGACTATCCAAACCAATTGACAAGATCCTTTACGTTTCCTATTCTTCCATAGTGCAAGGGATGAGGAATTTTGACAAAAAACAACTGACAAAACCCATGTAAAAGAAGTATAGGTAGTGATGGCAAACAACACTGAGCATACCACATACATGAAAAGTAGAGAACTATCAAGCTCTGCTGACGCTACCGGCATACTCTGTAGTGATTTGAAGCAAACATGCCAGTAAGAAACCTTGTGAGTAATTCACTACATGGCACAACAATCTTCTGGTTTGCAAATGAAGTAGTGTCTGATGGTGTTATCAGAGGTGTCTTTTTGTGTTCAAAATATATTCATGACATAAACTGTGGCGTGAAACAGTGTTGACATTATGATGGTGCAATCATTTCTGTGAATAGATAATCTAAGGGTAATGATTGGAAAGAATTTCTAAAAATCTACTAGAGTGTTTTCTGTGATTATTAGCTCATTTGGAATGGAGGTGGTGAAGAGATGATACACCTAGCTGATTCTCATACACAGTTAACTGACACCAACACCAGAACTGATCTCCTTGGATGACATTCTGCATCTTTTAAGTCAGCCAACAGTTCACATAATTGAAACGGGCAAAATAGTTGTTGAGCTGCTCACGTTTGGAACTCCTTTTTTTAACAGTCAGCTAGAGATGGAGATCCCAAAATGGCAATTCTTTTTGCATTTTTACAGTTAAAAATGATCATAACCTATTCTAATAGATAAGTGGAGAAATATTTCACTCTTTGACTTGACCTAACATTTCACTTACACATAAGTAATCTTTTTTTCGCTGCACTTTTCTGGGAGAGTCAGCCTTGGTGGATTCTGACACTGATTCTTTATGCTCAGGAGTAACTACTTACACTATTCTTTCCTTAATTAAGTAGCTAGGTACTACTCAGCACTTAGGTAAACCATGTAACTCCACACACAATAGACAAGCTAAATATAAGATACACAAACATAACTGAGAGTGCTATGTTACATAATCTCCTAGTGAAGTAAATTCCCACTCAGTAATAGATAAATAAATTCAAATGTATGCTCTTCTTCCAAATGTTTGAAGAATATCAGTCCTTCTTTGATGATAGTTCCCATGCTGGAAAGTTGACCATAGACCTTGAACTCCCACCTCCTCATACCCCCACTGTTCGAGGTGAACCTGTCATCTCAGAAACTGCTGTTTTTTATAGAAATGGAAAGTTTGATCTTTTAAAGAGTCTCTCTGGTACCTTTATTTTTCTCTTGCTTTTAGCCTACTAAGACTGATTGAAAGGGCAAGGCAAGAATTCGTTTTTGTGGTTCTGAATGATACTAAATACCAATTACCCCTGGCCATAGATGTCAGTGGACATGAGGGCTCCACACTGCAGATTGGCACACAGCCGGGTCTGAAGTCCATTTGGCTGTGTCAGACATTTCTTAAATTAACTCCCCTCCCTCTTGGAAGGCTGTAGCTATTAATTTTTTTTTTTCCCCTGAAATCACTTTAAAGACTTGTCTCTTTGTATAGGAGTATATCTCACATAAAGATGTAGAAAAACAAATATCTATTCCTTGTTTTATGTCATCTGCAGTGCTAAGGAGGTCTAGCTTTGGGATAGTGGACAAGTTCCTACTTTCATTACAGAAGATGACCTTGTGCCCATGTATTAGATGCTTTGATACCCTTAATATCTCAGTAACACAAGAGAAATAATGCATCCATTCCGTTTGAAAGGAAATATGATTTATTAAGAAATTCTAAACTGAGATTCCCCCTACAACATCTGTAATAATTAATTATTCCAACTGATGTATTTTAGGAAGGGTTTAGGTGTTTGGGAGTGGAAAGACTACTGCCAGAAAATAAACCAAACAGTAATCAGTAGGCTAATCCAGGCTCTCAGATATTGGCAGTCTATAAGTAATATACATTGTTAGACAGGAGACTGACTGTCATGTAAACTTTCCATATGGTAACAACAAACTGTCTTTAGTGACTTGAAGGAACAGCTGTAACAACTGTCTGATGAATGGCATCACAGACAGTGCTTATCTGAAGAAAGGGATCTACAGGAGCATTCAATTTACAGTTTATCAAGGATTACTCTCTTATTTTGACATTTTCACTTTTCAGCAGCTATCTCTGTTAGTAAATATAAGTATTTCCAATGGTGAATATAATAAATAAAATAATGGAAAATACCATACAATGTATTTAATTGTGACACTGATCATAATGATCTTGTTTGAATTAAGCTGTAAACAAAGAAGTGCAATATCACCTGACTCTAAATATGGTAAAACACTAAACCATGCTAATCATAAAAATAGCTTTTAGAAATATACATTTGTATACAGTGTTTCCCACACCTGTTAAATATGTCCTTCATATTATTATGATACAGTACATTGGCCTTTAAGACATCAAAATTAAAAAAATAATACCAATAATTAGCCAGAGAAAAACACATTTACAATCTAAACCATAAAAATCTGACAATTGTACAGCTTAGAACATATAAGAAATGGAGTTTCTAATATTCGAACAATAATGTCCATTTTGATAAGTAAATTGAGTTTTCATACAAATTGAATCAAAGGTGTTGCTAGCCAGTAAGAAACCGCAGTTCACAATTTTCTGTAGGGAAGTCAGAGTTCCTCTTCTCAGTCTTCAGGGGGTTCACACATGACATCTCGTTACTTGATCTGTAGAAACTGAGAAATGAAATGTTTTCTTTAGTATGAAGGCACAGATATTCCTCCAGCACAACCTCAAAAGGAAGCCAAGACAACTGGGGAAAAGAGGGAAGAGGACTATGACTTGACTTTTTCACAAATCAATCCAATATTGGTAATTATCGGACTTTCCCACCTTAAACCTTTGAAGGCTAAAAGAAAAGTCGTGTACCTGCACCAGTGGACAATCGGGACTGTGCAACAGTCCTAAATTAGACTGAATGGCTCAAAATAACCACAGTGAATCCAGCAAGAGCTGTTGAGCCTGAAGGATACTTCCCCTCAACAATGCTATGTGAGCAACTGCTGAATAATTTCTATTTTAGCAGCAGAAAATAGGAGAATGTATCTTAGCTGCTTTGCAATGAAATGCTTTATTTGGATAATAGCATTTAATATAAATAAATTTCATGTAGGATTCTTTGGTTCAGTCCCATCGCACTATTTATATCCCTTATTACAGACCATTTACAATGACTGTGTGCTTTCGACAATACTTATAGTTACCAGATTGAAGGATCCTTCCTCAGTGGCTTCCCTTTTGATGTTGTCTATTTTATTACTGTTGTTGTGTACATGGTATAGGCTTTAATTGCATATTTTTTGATTTCTTTTGTTGCTTCACAAGCCACAGTGTGAAATAGCAAAAGTCCAGTGTCAGCCAACACTTCTTCTAGCAGTGGCTGGAGGCAGATTGCATCTAAAAATCTGAGAATCCTGCTATGTGACCCATTAATGCTACCAGCTTCAACTAGACATTCAGTGATGCTGCAGGGGAGCATAAGACATACCAGCTCTACCAACCCACAGAAAAACTGACAACACTTTTCCAATCACATCTGTTTGGAAAACTGACAGTAGAAAATGTTAACAGAAATAGATGGTTTCTTTTTTTAAGTGATTTTTTCAAGTTTTTCTAAACTTTTGACAAGAAAAATATATTCCAAAACCTGGTGCACTTCTGGTGCAATTTCCCCCTCCCTCAGTGAGTTTTAAGTCTGCTTTTTTCTTCCCCAGAAAAAAAAAAAAAGGATTATTTCAGTTAAAATTTCCATTTATTAAAAGCCTAATTTTCCAATGAAAAAGGTTATAGCAGAAACATGAGAGTCTCTGCAGGACTGGTCCCCTGCCCTTTGAAGCAGCCAGCCATCAGATTTCTCCCTTGTTGCAAAGGAAGCACCAGATTTCTGGTTTTACTCTTCACAGGTAACCAGGATTAGGGGGAAAAGCGCATGTGAGAGATCCCAGAACTTTCTCCTTTCAGTTAAAATATCCTGAAACTATTATTCTTCACTTGCATTGAGAAAAACCATCTCCTCTATTTTTAGCTCCTGATCCCTGGACAGACTTAACTACATGAAAAAGATTTTTAAAATCTCCCCTTAAGTCTGAGAGAGGCCTAATGGTTGTTAAGCAGCTATACATCTTACAAGAAGCAAAAAAAAAAATCCCATTGTACATCCCATTATCTCCAGAGAGCGTTCCTCTTTTCTAGCCTTTTCTTCACATATGCTTTGCTCTTCCATTATGCCATTATAAAAAGCAATAATTATACAAGTAAGATGAGAGACAGATTTTCAAGTTATTTATTGAAGCTTTTTTCCTGCCATAAACCTTTCAAGCATTTACCTGTCACCAGCACTGAAAAGCTTCATTAGGTTACTATTATGAAGCATTACTACTAGCCATCTGGATCCAAGTCATCATTGCTGCTTTGCTGTCGTTTAGAAACAATGACAAAAATTTACCATCCCCAGCAGTCCCAAATCTTGTGTTCTTCAGTACATGGGCTTGTTATTTGCCTCTTAAGGCAAATAAACTTAAAGGCTGAGAAGAAACTTTAAAATTTGAAATATTCAAGCTTTTATTTTCCATAGAATGACAGTAACCCAGAGCTATGATTAAGACAGTGTAATGGAATACTGATTTTATTCTATTACTTTCTTCTGAATAGTGCGCAATTTATCAGCTGGCTTTATGGTAGTGCTGATGATATTAAAAAACCTCATGATGACTAATGTTTTTTGGTTTATTTTTAATATTTTCATTTCCTTCCTGTTATATGTATAAAAAACATTCTGACACAACAAGGTTGAACTGAATTATATTTAAGCCAGCAATATGGTTTTCATTTGATGTAGTTCTAACAGAAAACCACTTTAGAAAGCATGATTTGAACACAATGCATTTTAAGAATTGAATAACCCAACTGAGTATATAGCCTTGGCAGCTGTAGACAATACCAAAGAAACAGTATAAACTTTCCTAATTGCCATCATAATCTCTGAAAAAAAGGTAGAGGTAGGTTATAGAATATTTATTGGTTCATTTTCTACCTGAAATTATTCCTGCTGTTTTTTTCCCTACCTGGGTGGCTTTTGGAGCATGAGTGATTGGAAACAGTATTCTTAGGCGTAACATGGTATTTCAGTCTTCCAGAAATGCTATTGCTACTGTTATTATAGTTCCAGTATGATCCTTCTAGCATTTTTATCAGACTCAAATTATACTAGATTCAATTAATTTTAACTTTACACTATTACAACGTATATAACATTGGGAAGCCAACATTAAATATTAAACATCTCACTAAATGAAAGTGCAGTTCTACTTAATGAGCCCCAAACTATAATCACTAAAAATGATGGAGTAAATTGATAAAATTCAGTAAAAATACAGTTTTCCATCTTGACTTTTAGAGGTTCAACAGTTTTATCACTTAACATCCCCTCAAAGCCTAGATAATTCCAGTCTTTACATCTGTAGATATTTAAGAATGCCCTGCGTGTAAAGGACATTTTTTATGGGAGAGCCTGGCTGTCAGATAACCTGCCAGGTGACCATTTCCTCTAAGCTCTGTGCTTCGTGACCAGCAGGTTGAGGGAGGTGATTCCCCCGCTCTACTCAGCTTTTGTGAGACCCCACCTGGGACAGCTGCATCCAGCTCTGCAGCTTCCAACATAAGAAGGACATGGACCTGTCAGAGTGAGTCCAGAGGGGGGCCACAAAGATGATCAGAAGGCTGTAGCATCTCTCCTGTGAAGACAGGCTGACAGAGCTGAGATTATTCTGTCTGGAGAAGAGACTGCTTTGGGGACACCTTAGAGCAGACTTCCAGTACTTAAAAGGGGCTTAGAAGAAAGCTGGAGAGGGACTTTTTACAAGGGCATGTAGTGATAGGACAAGGGGTAATGGCTTTAAACTGAGAGAGGGTAGATTTAGATGAGATACAAGGAAGAAATTCTTCACTGTGAGAGTGGTGAGGCACTGGAACAGGTTGCCCAGAGAAGCTGTGGACGCCCCATCCCTGCAAGTGCTCAAGGCCAGGTTGGATGGGGCTTTGAGCAACCTGGTCTAGTGGAAGGTGTCCCTGCCCATGGCAGGAGAGTTGGAACTAGATGATATTTAAGGTTTCTTCCAACCCAAACCATTCAATGATTCCATGATTTATAGTCACCGAGCACAACACAGTAGGAATAGTTTGCACCTAAAAGCTTTTATGAGAAGGCAAGCTCAATATAGTTTAAAGACCTGAAGGCACCATTTTTTTAGAATGAGGTGGGCCACCCCCATTTCCCAAGCCTCCCCAAGCAGCTGGAAGCCGCAATGGTGACCACTGCTTCTGTGGCAGGGGGAATGCTGCTGGCCTTTCTAAACTCATTCAGGTGGACTTTACTTGTCGACAGGAGACATGATTTTTGATCTTTGCTAGCTGGATCCAAACAGAGATCAGCTTCTTCCCTGTTTTGGTTTATTTCTCCTTCCTTACAGCTCTGAAAATGGGTATATATCAGGGATATGTTCCTTGATCCCCATAAATATCTAGTTTCCTTCTCACAGGGTTTATGGGAAAAGTGTTCTTTACCATGCTCATCTTCCTCACCTAGATGGACAGGAATAAATCTCACTGAGAGCGTAAATTCAGCATGTGTCCTTGGGAGAGAGTATTAGGAATGCAGCATGAATAAATGCCACAAAAGGTGTACATCATTAACAACTTACCTTGTAGTACATTAAGAAATGTTACAGAATTTACTCTATGGTTTACTCCACAATAACGATAAGCAATAAGAGCATCCAACAAGTATATACAAGATGTTAGTCTGACAAAATCCATCCGTTTTGAAACAATCGATTGCTCTGAATGGTTTTTGTGATAACAATAATGTTAGAAATTCCAAGAAATTTCAGCTAAATGGTGGATAGATAGATGATGGTGCACATATACACATGAGTTTGAAACCCCAAGCCTCAAATATCCTTCCTGTTCCTCTCCTGCCTCTTTTTCCTTGCCAGACAAACCCATTCTCAGGACTGGACTTCCGAGTTGAACAGCTGCAAGGGAAGCATCTGAAGCTAATTCTGACCATTGCTTGGTTTCAGGTGAAATAATTCTGCCTCTGTCAGGCTCCTGTTGATTCGGAGACTCTATGCCTGACGCCTTCCTAGGCTGTTGCTGGTGTCTGACGAGGCTTTGGCAGTGGGTTATGTGACAGCCATACATCACTTTCTGCAAAACAAGTGCAAGCTCCATTAAAATGCAGCTGCTACACTGTCCTTTCACTCACAACACTGGCCTTCATACTTGCACTACCTCAGACTGCAATCATAGCATGATTGCTTTGATTGCCTCTGATGCTCACTCCTGTGCTGTTATCTGTACAAATGAGAACACTGAATCCAGGTCCACAGATGCTACTACTATGTCCTCTAGGATGGCATATTCTGTTTAATTTCTAGTAATTTTTCTGATTATGAAAGGTACTTTTTGGACAGCCAAGGAGGTGAAAAACCGAAGCTGTTTGCAGAATAGATTTTTTATAAAAAAACCCCAAATCTTGGTTAGTCATTATTAATCCAGGTATTCCTGTAAAATGGGAAAAATCAAGATGCATCACACAAACTAGTATTGCAAATTGTCATTCTTTTTATTTGCTGTGTCTAACTCAAGAAAATATCCTTCCTATCTCTTAAGCAGGAAGCTCACACTGAGTGCAAACCCAGCAATTTATGTTTGTAAGATACCATGGGGGCAGGAGCTTCTATGAGCTTCTTTTACACAGGATTCATCGTGACGAATGGGAATCCACAAGCAATGAATAGGGCTTACCAAAGAACCTGGAATTTTTATTAGCTATCACGCTGACTCCACAGCTGCGTTCATTTGAAATACACCCTGAACTGTCCCTCGATTTAAATAATGAAATCTCTGATTAGGTAACACGGTTATATAGGTGATGTAGTACAATGTCGCCATATGAAGTGTAAACAGTCAATTCAGCAGGTGTTAGCAGGGGAACATGAGTGTGCATTATGGGTCTGCTGATGTTATTTGTAACGCTTGTAAAACACGACAGACAAAAATTATAGCACTAAACCAAAACTTTTTATGATGAACTAGTGATAGAATATTCACTGTGTATAACAAATAGGAGGAATTGTACAGTTTGGTAAATACTAAGAAACAATAATTAAAGGAAGCAGTTACACCTTCTTTAAACCTTTCTTCAAATGATGAAACCTAATCATTATCTTTTTTACTCTGTCAATCATACTTTAATTGCTGAAAACACTACGGAATTGTTTTTCTGTTCAGTGAGCAGTTTAATTGCTTTGAAGTGTTAGTACTTATGTGGGTACATGTGAGAATGGCTGTTTTACTCATCAGTGAAAACAAATTTCTATCTCCTTTGTATTAAAATGCTCTGTTTCACTTGCTTGCCTGAAAAAAAATCAGCAGGAAGAATGAGATAGCCCTATCAAATACTGATTCTTCCCCTAGATCAACATATATTTTCTTTCTCGGAATCCTGTGTAGGCAAATTTGTGATGAATACTGTTCGGCATAGTGATGGAGACAGGATCGAATACTTGGAGAGTGCCAGTGAGGACATGCTGCAGTTGAGATGACAGTCGGGTGTGAGGCTGAAGGAATGCCTTTGGGATTAGAGTTACCATGGTCATTTGAGAGATTCGTTGCAAGGAGCTACAAGGGCAGCGAGGAGGAGGAGGAGGGAAAAAACTGGATCTGTCCACTTCACTTTACTCCGTAGGTTTTCCTGCTACCCTACTGTTTTTGAAGCAATACCTTCCTCTACAAGGTCGTTTTTAGCTGTAGAAGACACAAGGACTAGCAGTGTAGTTTCTGGTAATGGTGGGAGGGATCTGAGGCTGGAGGCAGTGGACCTTCTGCAGACCCTGGGTTGGGCTGCAGGATCTCCCAGCATGAGAACATGGAAGAGCTGGGAAGGTGGAAAGGTGATGCTTTTACAGCACTCACTGCCCTGAAGCCTTTACCCATAATACACTTGTAAGGCTACCCCATGGTGAAGCTGTGCTCCCACCACCACCACCACTCCATTTTGCGTCCTCTTTTGGCTAATATAAGGCGAGATCTGGAACAGCGTGAAAACCAAACCAAGCACAGTAAGGCCTCACTGATTCTGTGCACAGAGTTCCCTTCGCTTGCATCAGCGTGTCTTGAGAGCAACTCAACACCTTTTTGGGATCTAGTGTCAAATATAGCAAAGGGGAGAATGTCCTACTTTCCTTTAACCCTGAATATGAATGGATATTCATCGTGAATTCCCAGAGGTATGACTCTCATTGGAGATCACTACGTGCTTTCTGATTCTTAGGGTGGGTTCTGTTCCATGAGAAACAAGTCTAACTGAGTCCTAGCAGAAGCAAGGACCATCCTTGATCATTCTGAATGTTATGAAGGAGATGGCCTTAGGATGCAGGGTGCTTTCAGAAAGTTGTAGAACAAAATTCCTACTTATTTAACCTTTGCTTGGTGTGGGGAGCAGGAATTACCTGGTGTGAGGTGGTGGTCCAATTAGTATGAATTCCAAAGGCAATAGTTCCCGTCCTAATGATGCCAAGGGTGCAAGTTTGAACATACAGCTTAATGTATAAAGTAACTATTTAAACTTGCGCCCTGAGGCCACTTACTATGTCTACACTTTAAGTGGTATGTTTTTAAAATATGTGAAAGTAGGAGCTTATGTGCTACTAGAAGAACTACCTTAAAGTAATGATACAGAAAGCACCTGTTAAACTTTCCCAGTATTGCCAAATTAGACTTGAGGTAGGTATCAAAAACCAAAGTGCATCATCCAGTAAAAGAAATTGTACAGGAGGATGGTAATAAAATCAAGAATGTCCTACACAATCAACATGAGATTTTTCAGTTACTTTGAGGCGGAAGTTCTACTCAACATAAAGACCAGGTGAAGCAAAGTAAAAAGCAAATTAACAGAAAAGAAATGGGGAGGAGAGGTTGCTGGAGGAAGCACCTGGAAGCATTTAACGTGAGATGACAGAGACACTGGGAAAGCTTGGAATAAAACATAGGAAGGAAGAGATGGATGAGACTAACCATGGTGCACAACAGGTACTTAAACGGTGACAGTAGTTACTGAATTAAGACAGTCAATTAAACATACAGGATGTAGAGTTACCTGCAAAAGACTTATCTGTGAAGGACTTGGTTTGGCAATGGGATTCAGATGGAAAAGACAATAAAAGCTGGTGCTATTTTAGACAGGTTTTGCTTGATATTTTCCTCGATAATGCTTGCATGAATGAAAAGTGCATAGTAGTACATAACATTTTTGTTTTATGAGGATTTCAAGAGACATTTCCTTAAAAATAAAAATTACAAAGTAAATTGGTGGACTTGGAGTTACACTGTGGTTTGCAAATGGTGCATTATCATCTAGTGTATGAGAAGGCAGTAGTATAACCCTGCAAAGAGGAAGCAGAGAAGAATTTAGCCTTTTGATTTACTCTTTATTTGGGCTGGCACACAACCTGCTCTTTTTGAAAGACATTATAGATCCGTAGTGTGCTTTTAGAAATCAATAGCAACACCAATTTGAAAACTCCAGATACACATATCAGCATAACGGGCTGGCTAAGATGGCATGTGATTAACTTCCAAATCTTCATTTTGGCAGACGGAGCTTGTTTTATTCCTCACTGATTGCTTTTTTATTGAAATGGCAATTACAGTTCTATCACCTTCTAAATAACTTCCCTTTTCTGAGGTCCATAAATGTCTCTGTACAGATAAATTCAATCTGCCTTTCATGTTTTGGTATTAATCATGCAGAAAATCTCCTTAGTAACACATTTATATTTCTCAAAAAACGGAGACCTTTTGGAATAACTGGGTCACTAACTGCAACGAGTCTGCAATTTGTATTGAAAAAATAAAAACAGATTTAAAATTTGTGACTTTTTATATGGAAAAATAGCAACCTTTTAGCTTTTCAGTGTTTACTCCTCTTTACTTGCATGAAGACTTTTGACAGAAAACTGTTTCCTCTGGGAATTTTTGATTCAGCATTCTTGAGGCTCAAGCATACTGATAAAGCCTGTGAAATTAGTGTTTTCTAGGGGAACTAAAGCTATTTACTTTCAAAGACTGACACACCAGGAAAAATGTGTGATGCATAGCAATTGCTCAATTTCAGTTAAATCTAAGAATTTGAGGATTAAGCTGACAGGCTCAAATCCATAGCCAAACACAGACCCAATGGCTGGCCTGAGCTGTTGTGGAGGATTTCAGTGTCCTCGTGAGAGCCTAGAAAATACCAGTGTCCCCTTCCCATTCCTTACCACTTTCCCACTGTACCTTGCTCTGCTGCTTTGGTATATGTGCTAGGTTACTATTCTGATGCCTATTCCCCCTACACAGGACTCAGGAATATTTGTTGCAAATAATGAAGGAACGAAACCCTATCCAGCACCTTTCACAAGTCATCCAAAGTTTACTGGAGTCAACCAAAATACAGGGAGGTAGAAGAAGAGTGACTCCACTAGAATTAGTGAAAATTACATTGGTAAAAATGTTCAGGGGGAGAAACTGAAATCAGTCTTCATTTTTAAAGTGTTGAGGTACTTTAGTTAAATCTGATGTTTCTTTACCAGTCATAAGTCACAGCAAAACGCTTGTGATCTTTTTTATAAACCACCATCAACCTCCCCTGAAAAGGGATCTAGGTTTTCTTCTGGGTGGTAAGTGTTTGGCTGTCCTTGTTTCTGTACTGCACTCAGAAGTTGTCTCTATGCTCATAAATTTTTGGCTAGGAAAATCTATGGAGCTAATTCTGATTTACTTAGAGAGAGTAAACATAACCAGGCCACTAGTACTGAATATTAAGGTCAATTACATTCTATCAGAGAGGAACTGATCTTTTTTAGGCAAGCATTTTGTTTGCATGTCTGAGAGAATTTTTGGCCTGATCTGACAGCCTCTGGATCCATTCACAGGTTTTTTTGTTTGTTTTAAGTTGGAGGCACAACTTTTGTTTTTAACAGTTGAAGCTGAGCCATTAAATATTTTGATGTCTCAAAAACATCAAGGACCATGACTATCTTATTCTTACCTAAAAGCTTAAAAGAAACATAGTCCTGCCTGAAAAGGAAAAAATAATAATAAAAAACCCCCAACAACATGAAAGTATCATAAAAACAAATAATGAATACTAAATAATGATAAAACTACTGACAGTGGGTCAACGAACAGCAGAGTCCCTATTCCCCTCAAAACAGAGAAAGCACACAAGCTACCCTTCAAAACATAGGTTCACAGGAAGGCACTGCATGAGCTTGACACAAAGCACTTAGACAATATCTAAAAACCAGTAAAACACATTAAGCAGTAATCAGAAATTCTTTTATGTATCAGATGTATTGCCAAGATGTCACCCATGTTAGTGTTTCCAAACAGACATGTCACCAACCTTCCACGAGGCTGTAAATCCCACATGCAAACCAGTGCTCTGTATTGACAGGCATCTGCTAAATAAGTGTATTTAGGACAAGCCTCATGCAGCATTGGGCTATAATCAGCTGTTGTTTCAGGTTGTCTGGGGTAGTCTAAATACCAGAATTTTGTGACCAGTTCTTACAGTGTCTCTCAAGGAATACAATAAACAAACATCCCCCCCTTCCATTTAATATTTATACCCATTTATTGTCTCGGAAAGGATGTACCCCATTTAAACTGCCAAGGACAGATGGTTCTTCCGTGCTCAGTGAGACTGACAGGGTGTAGGAGAAGACGCTGCACTTTTGCTGCTCTTGCTGTATGTGCCTGGGCGTTATGCTGGAAGCTGCTGGCAGGGTTTATTAACGTTTGCTCTGCTGGGTCTGAAGGGACCTGTCCAGAATTGCCTTGCATATAGGCAGACCTCAAAAGGAGAGGCCATGCTAATAATGCTACGCAGTAAATATAGAAAGTTAAAGGATGACTGAAACTTCAGGCAGGTCAATACTGATGGCAGGGGACAGTAAAAATTAAAACAAATTCATTGAAGAGTATGTTCAATGTTGTTCAACATGAAAAAATAAAATTTGCAATTTTCTTGACAGGAAAGCATATAATTTATATAAGTTTAATCCATATATTTGGGGAATGCTCCTATCCCACATGTTGGCAGCTGACCTCAGAAAGAGAGGCTGCGTGGAGATTCCCATTCCGTCTGCTGAGCTGCATTGCCCACTGCATTGGCTCAGTGGCAAAGCTGAGAATGGGATCCAAACTTCCTAATTCCCCACATTTTGCTTAAAAAAAAAGAGAACCAGAAGACAAAACCACTCTTTTCAAGCTCTTTTGCATCAAGATTCTAATGACTGTAAAATAATTATTTACCTTATAAATGTTTAAACAGTTTCATGCTTTTGATTTGTTTTTTTACATTTGGGGACTAAATAACATAGAGCAGGTTCAGAGGAATAGATGTGAAAGGTGACGAAATTATTTTGCTCATTCATTTTACAAATATGCAACTACAGGGAGGGAAGTCTAGCAGAGAGACACAAAGTGCATGATAACAGTGCCTGCATTTTCTGCAGGTTCCCATGTGACGTGTAGGAGACAGGATGTAAATAATAATTAGAAAAATATTATGTAGTCAGTCAGGAGTAACCTGTTTAAAACCCTGAACACCACTTAGGAAGTCTTCCTCTGAGAAATCGACTGCCAGGAAAAATGGGGAGGAGGAGCTGGTATCAAGGCTTTTCCAGTGGCTCATACAACAGTGTGTGAACAACAAACATGCCTAGTGTGCTGTTGCATATCTTAAATATAACAAAACGGCATGTCAGGAAGTTTCTTACAATTTTTGATTTCATGACATGCTTTTATTACTTTCTCTATTTT
Source organism: Caloenas nicobarica (assembly GCF_036013445.1). Taxonomy (NCBI): domain Eukaryota; kingdom Metazoa; phylum Chordata; class Aves; order Columbiformes; family Columbidae; genus Caloenas; species Caloenas nicobarica. The sequence continues at coordinate 136,621,235 of NC_088246.1, read as the reverse complement.
CTCAGTCACAGGTTATTAGATTTACTGGAGTTTTGGAAGGCACAACACATTAGTATCTGTCAGGTATGCTGCCTCTAATGACTTCCTTAGCTTGCTCAAGTACAAACATCTTGCACTGATATTTATCAAGTGAACACAATCTCTTACCTATTCATTTGTCTCAGGAATGAAGAGCTTCATGTTTTCCCTGGTACTGAAAACAAAATTTCAACGAAGTCCAAAATGTTCAGTGCATCAAAAAGACAAAATTTTGCTTGGTCTCAATGATTTTTAAAGTAATCTAAATAAGATGTCTGGCACAACATTGCTATGGCCATTGCCATTAATTAGAACTTCTGTCCCTATTTTCTTTTTTCTAAGTAGTACTCTCTATAAGTGCACTCAGCAAGCTGCAAATTGTCATGGTAGTTATTGATCTTGTTGACACGCCTAATCAGCCTAATTCTGCTGATAATAGAAGAGTCAGTCTGGTCTGCCCTGATGCTATTGACAGAAAAAAAAAAGTATATAAAAGGGGAATGAAAAATCCAGTTTGATTACAATAATACATTAAGTACTATCAATCCTTTCACATAGTCACATATTTGATCAATCTTGCTATTTGAATTATGCGAAATTTTTCTTGAACTATCCGATAGACAGAAAACATGCAGTGCAAAGGTGGAGAAAAGGACAAGAGTAAGAAATGAAATATCCTTGAGAGGTAAATGTAACTGAAATATACTCAATAGAAAGAGAACTGTAATTGTTGTTGAAATAACTGCATAAATCTACACTGTAACCAGAACTGGGCCTTACACCGTCTCTGTACCTTTTGCTTCTGACATAATTTAATAAAAACGCCTCTCAAGGCAGCTCATTAAAGGTGACTCATTATTGTGGAACTCTTACCTAATGCTTGTGTGGCTTAGTTATTTTTAGCATTGCTACACCAGCATAAAAACACAATGCCGTGACTGTGAATATATCCTTCAAATTCCAACCAAGTTACAAGATCTGAGTTACAACACCATAAATCTATTGTATTTGAAATCAGAAAACTCTGTTTGCTCTACTGAATGCTAAACTACTGAACCACTGCTGTGCTATTACCATTGTAGTTATTTATTGTGAAAGACTGACAGTTTGATAGAAACTGTTCTTCTCAGGCAATGTAATATAGACATGAGTGCTTGTGTATAACTCATTGCAATTAATTAATTTGTTGATATTTTATTCAGTGTTAGACAAAAGGTTATTTTGTTTTCTTTTTTTTTTTTTAAATCTATAGTACTTCAGGCTTTCAGCTAATTAATTGGATGCCACCTTTGTTATTTACAAGGGGATTGCGATGATGAGTTATAGCTCATTTTGAGCCAGTGCTTCCTCGATGATCGATTAGAGCCATTTAAAACAAATTCAGAGAAGTTATATGAGATTCTCTGGGCCTGCACTGGGTTGTCCAGCCACTAAATGAGCAGAGTAAGGAAACCACCACACATACTAACTCGGAAATGCTTTTTCTGCGTTCTCTCAGCAGCGCCACACATCGCTAATGCTATTTCTACTAAGGAGAAGGAACTTGCTTTCGAGGTGCTGAGGCCAAGTTGCTTCTCAAATATCAAAATGTGTGTTGTACGGTGCTGCAAAGGTGACTCTCCTGCTCTCTGCTGTGCAGCCACAGGAATAAGAGGAGGTTACTGGCTTTCCTTCCCACTCCTTACAATTAAAAGCCGTGGCAGCCACCTGAAAACTGCTTGATATCACTGATGACTTGTGGCCTGTGGTTCCCACGATTTATGGCCTGTTTGTGACTTGTGTGTGAGGTGAATTTAGTAAACATAAAGATCTTTCTTCCTAGGAGCTTGTTTTCCTTCAGCTGAGAGGGAAAGCTGCAAAGGCGTGTTGCTTTCTTCACAGAGCAGCTGAGGGACAGTTTACATTAAAAACAGTGAGAACGGATGTGTGCTCACTAGGAGGGAACACAAAGATTTCTAATTCACTGCAACTAGAAGCTGTTCAATGCAAGAAAGCTTGACTCATGGGTCCAATAAAATTTGGGATAAGAAACTTTTTTTTGTTTTTAATTTAAAGGGAGCAAAGGAAACAGACTTGAAGTTTTCATCCCCTCCAGCTATCTCTGATAATCAGTTAAGTGAGATGGGTTGCAGAGTAAGCCCAAGATTTACATTCCAAGTTCATTATTATTTTTTATATATATATATCTACAATGTATTATCGCATGCCCTTGTACAAGGGGCAGTGGAAGGCCACCATGTAAGAGCAGGTGGGTGAGAGGCATATGACACTCTTCACAGAGCAAGATGAAGTCAGTCGTTTGATTCAGTCTCTCCTAGCGTATCCATACATAGCTGGATCATATATCTGAAACCATCGTTTAAACAAGTTTTCAGTACGTCAGTGCAGCAAAAGTCGTTGGGGATTGTTCTAAAAACATTCCCAAGCTGAAGTGTCTGCAGCACTGGAGACACTGAGACACATTTGTGGGCAAACAGTTGGTACAAAAGAAACTTTCCCAATAGGTGATGTTTGATGACTGTGGCAGATACTTCAAATGCAGCATGTCTTGAATTAGAGTTCAGATGGGCAATCAAGTTATTGTGGCATAAAAGTTTTTCATGCTTCAGCTGAGCCATAACGACTATTTGTGGGTGTGTCTTTAGTCCATAGAAAATAACAGTGCCAGGATGAACAACATCGTGATCTAAATGGTGGGTGAAGGTGTGCAGCTGTTGAATGTGATGTGTTTTTGTGTGTGCAGCCAGGCAGGTAAATGAAGAGGCTAAAACCTCCTTAAATCCATGCCTGACTTAACTCAGACTGCAGGCTAAACTACTTAGCAGTTGGTCCAGGCTGAAGGCAGGCATGAGGACTGCTGCCATCACTCAGTTAATTTGCTGTAACCTGTTCCTCCAAATAGACAGTGTGTGAATTCAGAGAACTGATCCTACCACCTAAACCCACAACATACATCCTGCATAGTCACTTCCTTTGCAAGTCAGAAATAAAGAAATATAGTTTTGAGTCCTCTGGGCGGAAGATGCAGACCCACATACACAGATTCAGAGGCTCCATTCTGGCAGCAGCTGGACTCTGGCCGTGGGTCTGTCCTCACTGAACCCTTCCCTTTACCGCTAGCCTTGAGGCTGGTTACAGGGGAAACAAAAAAGAGACAACAATATCGTGTTCAGCAGAAAGAGCCCTGCAGCAGGCTATTGGCAAATAGCTTGGCAGGAGATTTATAGCTAAATATGGAGCACTGCAAAAAAAGGTTAAGATCTAAATTTAAGTCATACTTCTCTCTCCTTTTAATAATATTTTTCAGACTAGTGGACCCACAATCAATTTTTGGTGCTGAATTGACTTCAGAACATTAGCTATGCCCATTTCAAAAGTTCTCCTATTTGCTCTGCTGCTCTTAGTGATGAAAGAAAAGAATTTTTTTTTCATGATTGTCCTAAATCCCTTTAGCTTTATATTTGGAAAAGATTATAGATTTCAATTAAAAAATGCCTTTTGGAGGGATATTTCTTATTCTGAGTCCAAGGTTATGTTTTTCCACATGGCAAGTTTGCCCTAATTGTTTCACGTTTAACACTTTTCATGCTTGAAAATCTTTTTTTTTTTTTTCTGCAAATGAGTTATAACTGGCTCCATTCCAAAATGACACATTTGCTATTAGTCAGCACTTTTTCCTAAATAACTTAGTTTTCATAAACCAGGAGAGGAACCTGTTAGGACTTCTTGTTTTATAATAACCTTATCTATCTACTTTGCCTTTCACAAAACACAGGGTAATGCCAGATAGCAGGACACAGAACTGGTAGAGGCAGACTGAAATCTCAAGTATTCCTACTAGAGTATTCACTATGGATTTGACAGTATTCATATTGACTTTCCAGTTATACAGCTACCAGTGATCAGAGTGGGAAGTAAAACTTATAGGAATTGGCCATTATATCTACATAAATATATGTAAGTATAAGTGAAAAATAGACTAAATTAAAATATGCATCATAAACTACCAGCTTCATATTATAATGGTACTGGCTGTTACTGCTGAGTGTTTGGGTAAGACCTGTAGAGGAAAGATGCACGGTTCAATTTATAATTGCCTCTCCATGGCAAACACCCATTGCCTGAGATTTCTTTGAAGTTATCCTTTGCAGAGCAATCCTTTATCCCATCCATAGCAGTTTTTCATTCATTGATCTCCCTAGGCTTTGCAAAAGAAAGAAAATGTTATTATCCCATTGTAGCAGGCAGGAAAACTAAGGTGAAGGGGCCTCTTCCAAAGCTTAAGGAAAATGGCAAGTGAGGATGAAAAGCACAAGGATTTTACATCAGTGGAAATATTGGCTCTGAGCTTTAAAGTCTACAATACTGCCAGCTTCTTGGCTAAACGGTCCCAGTGTCTGGGAAGGTGGGAGACATGAGGCAGCCTGTCTTTGGAGCTGTGTCTGCAACATGCTGCACTTTAACTAATGTCATAACATACATCTTGGAAAGGCTTTTTAACTTGGAAGCAGGGGTGTGCGAATGTGCTGTGCCGACTCCAGACTTTCACTGCTAATGAAGTCTTCCTGTGCTGCTTTCTTTTTAGAAAATTTCCTGCTTAGGCCTTTGCTAGATGAAAAATTTCTTCTATATCACGCTTCATTATACAGTGTGGATACATGCTAAATCTGTCATACTCACTGGGTGAAATGACAGCACTGAACAATCAGAGGCTAATATACTGTACATTAACTTCCCCACTTAGTGTCTGCAGTAGGGAGTCTGACACCTAATTAGTGCAAAACCCACCAGTCTTGCTAAACTGTGGTCACCCCTATTGCTAATATCACTTCAGCTGTTCAGGTATTAGCCATGGTGGAATACTATATTTACAACTATTTATTCATTAAAAAATTACAACTTCCTACAAATTTAGAATGACAACTGCTGACAGAGGTCCCTCATACATCTACAAGAGAACACGTTCCTTTGAGAAAAAGCGATAATGTCATCTGTTCTACATGGCATGTTAAAAGATGGGAGATTCATGTTGTAGTAGGTTCTCCTGGGCATAATGCTGTTCAGGATTTATAAATCAAGAGGGCCATGTGCTGGCTAAAGGGACACTGACCCTCAAATTAGCAGTAGGTTTAAATTGCGTCTCCAGTAAGCAGTACAAAACACTGCTTATTATCATGCCCCGTTACTTCAGACTTGGTGTTGGCTCAACTGTGCCCATCGCTGACTGACTTCTATTGGCATCACTGAATGATTTTTGCAGTGGAGATGTGATTAAGTGTGTGTTAAAATGCAAGCAGGGACACTGACACTGAGCAACAGAAGTGATGCCTGCTCGAAGCAAAAGAATATGAAATCTGGGAAGAGAGGGAGAGTATTATAGAGTCTAAAATGATGTGGCTGATCCATTCTTATTAGGAGTGAAGAAAAAAGTGTAAATCTGACTTTCAAAATATTTTTAATGTTTTTCCAGAGGAACCTAGAAGTTTAACAACATGATGGACATTTCATTAATTGTATGGGCTCAGGCTGAAAACCCAAACATCTTAGCTGAACATTTCTTAGGGAAAAAAATCCTTCCACAACAAAAAAATCTATAGCTGCCAACACAGTCTGCAGAAGATGCACATGTTTACTCATGAGAAAGTTCTCCATTCTAGAATCTTATTTGATTTAGATATGCTCCAGTTAGGAAAACGTTTGCTTTTTTTTTTCCTCATCTACATCTCATTAAATGTAAAATAATAAATGTAAACCAATTTAAAGTACATTTCCTTTTCTTTCTAAAATCACCAAGTGTAGTAAAATATATATTTTCTTGTTTATCCTCAGAGGGCCTTATGCTTAATTGGTACTAGACTGTATGAAGCACATAGGACTAGGCACTAGTTACAGAACATTACAATGCTGCTGTGAGCTTCTTTTGCTAACCCAGATTATTGGTTCTCTGTGGTTACTTGTAGCACCTGTACAGACAGACATGGCATGGTTATTCCTTACCAGCTCATTGCTGCCATCCTCATCAAAATCCTCCTCTATCCCATCAGTCATCTCTTCTCCATCCCCATCTGCATCTGGCCCTCCTTCAATTGGCTCTTCTGTAGAGTTATCTGCATTTTCTGATATGCATTCTTCTTGAATCAAATCAGCATTATCTTCCATTTGTTTCTTTTGAGCTTCTGTAAGGAAAACATACTCTATAGAGATTCAGTAGCCTTCCCTGTTGGTGGCAAAGAAAAGCGGTCTGAGGAAGAACCCTAAACTTCCCATCTCCAGATGAGCTAGCTTTGTAAAAATCAGTGTATTAATATCTACAAGGCAAATATGATCAAAACTCTTGTTTTCAAAAATTAATGCATAAATCAACCATAGTACCAACACACTCATCTATCCCATGCAGTGGACGAGGGTGTGATTTACCAGCAGATCCAACTTTTTGATTTTCTGGACTTTACCTTGGGAATCCAAGTGGCAAAGTCACCATATATTTACTTATCTGCAGCCAATGAGAAGTACATAAATCTCTATGCTCAGAGAAGCAGAAGGCTGTTAATTGCCAATAAGTGAACAAGGATTTGCATAAATTTGCTGTGAATACAGCAAACATACAGATAATCAACAAATCCTCCTAGACATCCAAACATACTTTTTATGGAGTAAAGTAACAGTTTCTCCCGATTGGTATAATGTGACACAGTAACTGGAGAATGTCCCCCTCCAATTACCCAAATATAGGGCTTCCTATAATTTCTGCAAAGTGGTGAAAAGAAAGACCATTTCCATGGAGGCCCAGAGGATCTGTTCTGGTTGGCTTAGTGCAGAAAGCTGCATTGTTGTGATTATTCATTGCAAGACTCCTGGATCTGCTGAGGAATTTCATCCAGCCAGCAGAAACCCAGAGGAGGATTTAAGGAGGAATGACAGAGACAGAATGGCCAGAAGAGTGGTTGGAGGAATCAGTCTTACTCATATGCACATCAGGAGTTTAGATGAAAAGCTTTATGTACTCGAAGTGAATGTGGGCCAGAGAATTGGTTGCATGTAGCTGGAATACCAATGTCTTTTCAGGTGACAATACCCATCAATGATCAAATTTCTAGGACAAAACCACTTTTTTCTTTGTTAGATTGACTGTTCTGCAACACTAGTAGTGCATCACTTATCTTGTTGGAGAGCCAATGAATCTGCAGATTGCTTGTGAAGCTCTGTATTTTTCAGCTCTATGAATACATAATTATTTTACTATAAATTATTTTGAGCTGCATATAGTAGTCAAATTTGCTTGTACTTTTCTGTATCAGAGTCTTAAACCAAGACATTTTTTTCCTTCCACCTCTGCACATAAATTTTGTAACTTTCATCTTTTCAGTTTTTGTTAGTCTCTAGTCCTTCATTCTCATATTCATTTATTGAAGACATATAACAATTAAGCTTTTCTCCCTTAGCCACATAATTCCTCCAGAAAGATTCTTGGATTTAAAGAATAAAAATCATCTTAGCTGCTTTGACAGTACTGTAGTCACCCATATTAGTAGAAGATTTAAACCATGGCATGGTACTCTATAGAATACCATGCTAGTTATGTCATTGTGTTACTTGCCTTACCGTGCAAGAAAATGTGGATTGAACCTGCTGTGCCTACTATGTCCCGTCCCACCACCTTCTGCCTCAAGCCATTCCGAGATTAACCCAGCTGTGGCAGTGTCAACTGAATCAACTTTGGTCAAGGAAGTGTTCCTGAAATTATGGACTTGATACATGTACATTGGAAAACTTTTGGGATACAGCTGCTAAATTGTCTGAATGAGAATGTAGGTTAGATTCTTCAGAGGAGTCTAAAATACCAGCTCAGCATCTAAGTCTGTTGGGCTCTTCTGAGAAGCTAAACTTAAGATCCTACCTTTCAGCATCCATCTCTGATATTACAGGGAGAATATTCTCCCCTAATAATTTTTCACATCACAACAGTTTCTTATCCCTGGCTTCATGGTTCAGATTTTTACAAACAAAGGAGCTATTCCTGCAGTTTCCCTATGTACAGGAAATCCTCTTATCTATATTCCCCCAAATGGAGCGGTCAGGGGTTGATAATAGTAAAAGACAGAACATCAGCTCTTACTGTAAGGAAAGTTTTCATGCAGCTGTAGAGCTGTAACCAATGTATGCACTGACCTTGTCCAGCTTGTCTGTTTAACCTATCACATTCCTCCTGATATATAACTTTTAAGACTAATACTTAAATATGCTTCATGAGAGTGATGCAAACTTGAAAAAACAAAAGAGCAAGATGATGGCTTGATTTTTGTTTTGCGTAAAAAAGACATAGATCCTCTCTCTCTGATCCCAGTCTTAGTGAGGTCACACCTTCTGGCAGAGGAAAGTAAGAAATAATATTGCCAAACCATAGAGAAGGAACAAAATCTTCTCATATATGACATCATAAACGAAACAGTTCATCTACCAATGTAGCTTGATATTACACAAATCTTTTAGCTGAGGAAGGGATCATCTGCAGACTAATAACCCAGGCTGCATTACCCTCTACATCTGCTCATGAGACCTAAATGGGGATCCACGTTTACTGATCTCTCTGAGGTGTTTTCTTCTCTTCACACCTTCTGATGGGAGGCAAGGAATATGGGGGATGGGTTTTGCACCTGACATTTTAAAACATCAACAATTTGAAACTAGTTTTTAATCTCTGAGCATATTATTCATTACTTGTCTTCAAAAGGCATAACAGTATGATTCAATACAAGTCAAAGTTTTCCTCTTTGAGCTGATTTCTATTTAAATGAGTTCACTACAGTCTTTTAGCAAAAGTGAAAATTGGATATCAAAGTACAATGACATGCAGGTTGTTTTGCATAGTAATGAATTTTATCTAAAAGCTCCCTGAAGTAGGGATACGCCATCTCACAGCATTTCAGTACAGAAGTGATTCAATGGAGTGCCTTGCAATTACATCTTCACTGATTATACCAACTTTTGTCTAACTTGCATAAAGTACAAAATAGAATATAATGAATATATATTGTGTACGGTTCTCCTGAAAGGGATAATCACACTTTCTACTAATGGTTTACCTTAGACTTGGAAAAAAGCATTCTGCTTATTTTGTGGGGTAAACTATAACAGCTGAGGGATTCATCCGTGTCCATCAACTTAGAAAATTATTATAAATACAAAATAGTTTTTTTAAAGAGGTTTGGGTTTTTTAAAAAAATTGTTAACGACAAAATATTTTTCTGTAGTGTTCTACCCTAGGAAGACATTAATTAGAGTTATTTCTGAATGCTAGCAGGAAAATTCTGGATTCAGAGAGATACTCCCACAACAGATCAGCAAACAGGGCAGGCACAGGAGGGATCCAGATCTGAATATCTATTTTGCCTGTGTCAGGTTCCTGAACCTCAACTGCTAATTCCCACCAATGTTTTAGATAGGGTTGATGGAGCTTTCTTTATGTGTCCTGTTGGGCCTTTTTGGCTTCACGTAACTGATTTGATTTAGGCAAGGGACAGAAATCTGAGTGCTCAGACACCCAGGCAGCTGCAGATTCTGAGGCAGAGTTTCTTTCGCACATTCCACACAAAATGCATAAAAACTTTTCTTCAGAGAATGGAGGGAAAGAAAAAAAGGAACATTGAGATTTTCCATGAGATAAGGCTTCCATTTCCCCGCTGGCTCTCATCAAATCAGCTCACTAGTACACAGCTCCTGTACAGAGATATATCACGTAATTTATAAGGAAATAGCCAAGCAAATACCATAGACAGTGGTAAGAACTGTGATTGTTTTCTATATATACCATGGTGAAAATACAACCTTATAAATCCCTTATAACTGCTCAGCATGGCTTTAAAGTGCTGCCAGGTGAGATCATTCAGCTAACAACATGATCACTGCAATGATAGAAATAAAGATCTTGATTAAATTAGAAAGTAGTTTTGGATTTTAGCATTCCCAAGATGGGCCTCAAAATAAAACATTTAAAGCCAGAGAAAAGCTGAACTAGAGGTGCGGTCAGTTTTACAGAGACACCACAGCTTCACACAATAGCTTAGGCTGGAATCGATCTCTGGACTCTCCAAGTCCAACTTCTCTTCAAAGCAGGGCCAAACTCAAAGTTTGGTCCAAGTCCATGGGGCCTTGCCCCAATGAGTTTTGAATGTCTCCAAGGATGGAGCTACTACAGCCTCTCTGGGCAACCTGCTATACTGCTTAGTTGCATCTCTTTTCCTTAGATCAAACAGGAATTACCCTTGCTGCAGCTTGTGACTATGGCCTATTGCACAGCTAATAATTCCTGATATAGACCATCTAACAATTCTTAATGTGGGTAGCACAAGTGTCCCCAAGGTCAACAACCTCTAACTTAATTGTGTCTAGTCAAATTTTTAGCGATGTTTTGTTTCCAGAACATCTAGTAAGAATATGGTTTTTTTCATTACACCACAGAAAACAATTCTTGAAATGATGTTGCATGCTCTGTGGAGAATATTCATTTATCCTCCCAATAGTTCTACCTGAGAATTAATTTACCTTGCTTCAGGCCTCCATTATGTAGCAAAATTTCTGGAAGGCTTTCGTTCTCTCTGGTCTGTCTGTTTGACTGACAACTAGGTTCTAATTTATTTCATTTGACTATAAATTGCTTTCACCTACCTGCTTCAGCTTTTTGCTGCTTTTCAATCTTTTCCAGTCTCCCTAGCAAGGAGTCAATTTTTGTTTTGATTTGGGTTAATTCCTTCTTGATTGTTTGCAACTCATCTGATTTCACTGTGGAAAGAGAGCAAAGATGCAAAACATGAAATAAACTATATTTACAGCCCCCCAAGAACAAAACATGTTGTTTTTTCTTTCCTCTGTAGTCAGAGTCTAGTCTCTCATTTCTGTCAGTGATTTTAGAGATGTAACTCTCAAAATGAACATTGTTAGCTAAAAATTCCGAATGCTAGGAAATCACAAGATTCTAATCCCTAATGGCAAGACGTTATGTGAGGTGTATTGCTCTGTAGTAAGCATTTCAGGTGAAAAATCTCAAGGGCATTCTTAGTAAATCCAAGTAACTTTTACAGAAAAACAGCATGTAGTGAAAGAATGATTCAAATATGACAGACAGTTCACAGTCTTGCAACGCTATTTTGCTGGACTATTTTGTAATAATAGAGAGAATAATAAAAAGATCCCTTACAGTAGCAGTAGGTATTTTTCAACAAGAGTGAATGGTAACATAAATGCTAGTGCAGCCAGGAATTTAATGTTGTGTTCTAGTCAACAACTTCATTGCAATATGCGTTAAGTATTATTCTTTCAAAAGCTTTCAGTTCTGGCAATTTCTTCTACTTTTTCCCTGCTATGGATAACATATGAAAATATTTCTTTTTATGATCACATCCAAGGACATGGAGGCAACACCTATAAATTAAGAGCTGAAGTTTCCAAATCTTTGTTGCATTGCATTACTCTTCATTTATGTTCATTACTGCACTCTCATTGTCTAACATAAGAAAGAGAAACTGCTTTGGAGGTGTTTTGGCTTCAGAAGAAACAGTACTGCAGCACTGACGAATGACCTCATTATTATGGCATTGTCAGGACATGCTTTTATGCTCAGAAGATAGTCCAAACAAATCCACTTGCCCTGTCTATGCTAGGATATCATGTTGAAAAGGCCAAAAGAAGAAAATGGGAACCCCATGCTAGCATGGAAGAATAAGGCCATTTATAAAGGTCAAGAGTATATAACACGGATGTCACTCTTGCAACTCTTGTAGGAAGAAATGGACCATCACCTTAAATTGTGAGGGACTGGCAATGGAAGAGCACTGAGCAGTATTACTCCTCTATCCTTACCATTGGTGAAGGAGGATGTGGTGTGTGTATCCAGAGCAATCAGAAAGCCCTTAGTAAGCCTGGGAAAAGGGACGTTCTGCCATGGAGAAGAACATGTTCCATTTCTGTCCAAAGGGTCTCCTGGCTGCATCTTGCCATATCAGTCCCATTCATTGCCTCTTGGGCATGTATCTCATCATGGTGTTTCATGGGTATTTTTTTATCGGACAGTCAAAATCTGATGATGAAGTGTGCAGACAAGCTACTGTCTGTGGCAGTGGTAGTAAATGAGTATGTGCTTGTGTCAAAATCAGCCTTATTGCATACTTGGAGCACATTCACCAAGGCTGAAACCAAGGCATTTTATCTTAGAGTTTGGGTCATATGCATTATAGTTAAAACAAGTCTGGTAAAGGTAGTAGGTTGCTATATGTGGTAATGAACTTGTTTAATCATGTGCTCATATTGAGAAATTGAATATCTCACGCTATTATAGGCTGAAACCTCTGATCTCATATTAATGAATGGTAGGACTTAGAGAACAAAGCTTAAAGGTAACCTTTGCAATAGACCCTTATATGCTATAAAGTATTTGATTTAATTATTCTGTATATTTGTAAGAGCAAGGCCTTAAAATGTTCTTGGAGAAATAACAGTTCACTGTCTAGTCCTCCAGATCTGTAACAAAACATTAAGATTCTGACAACTGTGTATTTAGAAGGTTACTGCTTCCCTCAGGGCAGTGGTTGGTCTGGGCTGGAGCAGCAAGGCAGCGCACATTCCAGGATGAAATGGTGTGAATCTGTTCAATGGGAAATGCCAAATGTCTGCAGCAACTCGCGCTCAAGCCGGCTGGCAACAGACCCTGTGCAGCCGAGCTGTCGGGTTAGAGGTGCGCCCTTGACTGGCAAACAGCTGGCTTGACCAAGGCTAAAAGGTCAAAAGTCAGAAGTGATACCACAAGGACCCAATGATATTTCTTCCCAGTCTAAAAAGCAAAGCAGAAAATGTTTGCACTTCTGAATTTGGTAAGGAAACAGGCAAATACGTAGGGTTACCGTTCAACTTGGGTCAAACCTTCTGCTTCACAGGGACTTCCCTGTGGTGTCTCAGTGAGAAATCAGTTTGGGAAGAATGCACCAGAGGGAACACAGACACAAGTAAAAATTCCATAGCAAACAAAGATGCTGTAAACAACTAAAGAGCTTTATTGCTACCTTGTAAAATACTCCTATGCCAAAACTATTTCCTCAAGCTTTGGTCACTGAATCTGCATTGTTTCACATTCCATCATACAGCCAATCACTACAAGTTAATAATAAAAAGCACTGAAAGAAAAAAAGGGAAAGATTTTTCAACAAATTTGCACAAGTTCTAAATTTCCACCCTGCTTTCAACATTGCTATGGTGCAGTTATCTGAGTTGTTCATTGTCTTCATCTGCAGGGAATTATACAAATCTTAAAAACCATTCTCCTAGACAAATACCACTCTCAGTTACATTGTACTAGGTATTTCTGTAGTGAACAGCAATTACTAAAGACAAGTTACGAAGGGTCCTGATGGACAACAAGTTGACTATGAGCCAGCAAGACACCTTGTGATAAAGAAGACCATCAGCATCCTGGGCTGCATTAGGAGGAGTGTTGCCAGCAGGTTGAGGGAGATGATCCTTCTCCTCTACTCAGCACTGGTGAGGACACATCTGAAGTACTGTGTTCAGTTCTGGGCTTTCCAGTACGAGAGGAAATGAAGAAGACAAAGCCAGACTCTTCTCAGTAGTGCCCACTAACATGTCAAAGACCATTGGCATGAATTAGAGCACATGAAATTCCATCTAAACACAAGAAAACCTTCTTTTTTTTTTTTTTTTTTTTCTTTTACTCCTGTGAAGATGGCCAAACACTTGAACAGCCAGCCCAGAGACACTGTGGAGTCTCCACCCTTGGAGATATTCAAAAGCCATCTGGACACAGTCCTGGAAACCTGCTGTAGGCGACCCTGCTTGAGCAGGGCAGTGGGACCAGAGGAGCTCCAGACGTCCCTTCCAACCTCAACTCTTCTGTGATTCTGTGGTATAGAGCTTGGGAAGAACTTTAGGCTTTTTAAGTGAAGTACAATGACAAAGACAAAATGTAAAGACTCTAAATACTGTACTTCAAGTGTCCTGCTTTGAGTATATAAATTCTCTTCTAACATGTCACAGATTTTTTTTTTTTTAAATTGATCTCAGGCAAGAAATAAAGCAGTCGACAACATGAAATGAGAGCTGCATGTGTCCAAAATATCTGTTCATCTGCTTTTGAGAAAAAAAGTAGCTTACTGCCTTTTTTTTTTTTTTCTATTAGCAGATAAGCAAAGGCTAGCAGGCGACAGAAATATATGCATTAAAAGGGAAAGAAATTACTAATGAAATTCCTCCAGCACTGGCACCCAAACGGCTAAATGGTTAAATGGCTTCAACAACTTTGGTGGAAAAAAGTAAGTAAACAGGCAAAATTTGCTGATGACATGCAACTGGAAGGTATCATCTATTCAGAGTGAACGGAACAGAAGGGGGAATCAGGTGACTTTAAGGAATGCTACATTAGAAAAAAAATTAAACGTAGTTGCACTGAAAAAAGTCCTACACTTGATTGAGTAACAGCAGACCTCTTACCCTTAACATGGAAGCTCATCAGTAGCAAAAGACAGTGACAGAATTATCCTTGGGTGTAGCCATAATCTCAGGCTGACAATAGGCCATCACTGTAATGCAGCCATGAGAGGGAAAATGCAGTGCTAGGTTTTGTCAAATGGTGTATTGCTAAAGACGGGGAAGTACAAGGACCTGGTGAGAGCTCATCTGGAATAACATGTATAGGTTGAATCACTGAATTCTAGTGGGTACGTGGGGAGAATGGCCAAGAAAATGACCATAAGAATGGAAAGCCTGTAGTGTGACAGAAGAGTTTTACTTGTTTGCCCAAGACAAAATAAGGTAGAAGGAAATAAAACTTTTAAGCTAAGACAGTGTTGGTACAACAAATGTATATGAAAAAATGAGAAACAAATTTAGGCTGGATATTAAAAGAAACAGAGGCAGATAGAAAACAAACCCTAACCAGCTTTAAGATGGAGCATAAAGGATTAGATGATGCAGCTACTTGCAACAGTGAGGAATTAGATTCAGTGACCCTTTCCAGGCCTCTGCCAGGAATGCAAGGGCCTTCCAGAATGCATCTTTCATTGGAGCATCTAGCACCAAAGGAGACAAACTGCATCCACCTCAAAACAAGAGATTTAAAATTGAGGTCAGTCACATTTTTAGAAACAAAAGTACTACTGTTGAATTGTAGCTATATTTGTGGAATATTTTTTTCCATAACTACAAATTAATTCGTCCACAAAGCATGATTCAGATTTCTTTGGAAAGGAATGTCATGTATTTTTATCTAAGCCCTTCATGTTTAATATAAAATATTTTATCATATCATATTACTTTAGATTTCACTGAAAAATGGGTTAGCTGATGAAGCTAAATATAAACTATATGAGTCAAAAGGAATGAATTTAAAGACACAATTCAGTACATATTGTAACATCTTAAGTGTCTGCTCCCTAATCTCAAGCCTGCAGGGTATAAAAAATTTGATTAGTCTTTTCCTCCTGTTTTCAGATGAGTAAGATGAAAGTGCGTACTCCAGTTTCTGTAGTTTCAGAAAAAGTAAGTTTTCCCCAGTTCTAAATAGCAATCTGCATCTGCTGCTTCATACCATTAACACGAAGAACTGCTATGTGTACTTTCCACACCAACATATTTCATTTTGTGAGTTACTTCTGATAATGTGGAAAGGTTGATTGATTTTTTTCTAGTCTTTGGAGTTAAAAAGAATACCAAATGTTGTCAACTGATCCTTGAAAAATTATGGACTCAGGAAAGAAATAAAATCTTCCTAACTTAGGACACATATTGCCACTTTCTGGTAGAACAAGAATTTACTTCACTGGCAGACATTATTTTTGCAGATATACTCATTAATGACCAAGGCATTTTTGGTATTATATTTTTAGAACATCTTTGCTGTGTGCCACAACAAATTTCTGTCTTTGGATTGCTGGTTTTCAGCAATAACATTACCTCTAAACCTGGTAATTTCAGTGAGGGGTCCCTTGTGTTCTGACCCTTACTATTACATGGTATGGGTTCATTTTCTGGATTCAGGCTGAATTTGGAGAACAGCTATGAGAACAGTTATGCCTATGAGACTTCTACTTTAATCTGAAAAGTCTGTTAGGGGATGTGATCTCATGAGAGTTTTGCTATTTGGGCGTGAAATCTTTCAAGCACAGGCAATACCATTTTGACATAGTTAATTATGAACCTGTGGTTAAGCTGTTTTACAGTCCTGAATTTCACAGAATCACAGGATGTTAGGGATTGGAAGGGACCTCAAAAGATCATCTAGTCCAATCCCCCTGCCGGAGCAGGAACACCCAGATGAGGTTACACAGGAGGCGTCCAGGCGGGTTTTGGATGTCTCCAGAGAAGGAGACTCCACAACCTCCCTGGGCAGCCTGTTCCAGTGTTCTGTCACCCTCACTGAGAAGAAGTTTCTTCTCATATTTAAGTGGAACCTCTTGTGTTCCAGCTTGAACCTATTACCCCTTGTCCTATCATCGGTTGTCAATCCAATTGGTTTCAATTTTCATTGAAAGCCCAAATATCTTCCTTTCCACAAACTATGTTTCTCCTTATTGAAGAGATCCTTTATTTAACTAGCAATAAATTACAATTAGAATTGACAGTGCATTGGTTCAAGGGGTTCAGATTAGCAGTGTAGAGTAAGGGGCAATAAAATATTGAATTGCTTCATCCCATTATTCAATTTAACCAACTTTTCCAAGAAAATGGCAAAAGAAGCCAGAAAATACATTCTCTGCTTTCCAATTTGAATCCCCTAAGGGAATGGCTCCATTATTTCTCTGATAAACGTCTTACAATAAGCTGATTACATTCCTGTCCAAGTCAACAAAATCATGCTTCTACCTTTATGATGGGTTGGTTGGACTTGACTAAAAGGTAGTAATTCTATGGGGAAATTAAGCATGAATGTCTGTATACTGTGTGTCTGACTCCTTTTAAAGATGCCCTGCATGCATAAGGAATATTTTCTGAAGTTTATTCCAGCCCAATAAATAGCCTCTGTAATTGTGTTCAAATTGCCAATGTAAAGAACTGAGGGTGGAAACCCAGCAGGGGTCAAAACATCAGCCCACATTTTTAGTGATGCATCTTCCAGCTCTCGCTTCAGTGTTAAAGAGCTGGACCCAAAGATTGATCTTGTCATCTGGAGCTTGAAGACTCCAGTTTTAGAACTCACATCACACCTGAATACATTGAAGGGTACTTTCGCTGGGGCATAAGACTGTCTGTTAGGATGTCTACACTCCTGATTACATGCCATTAAATAATTTAGAGGTTCTGCAACATCTACCATGTTATGCAGACAGTGCTTTGGAGGTCTTATAGCATGTGGCTATGGGTACTCAGACTAGGTTTGAGTCCTATAATCTATGTTATGCATTACTTAAGTCCTGACACAGTACTACAAAACATGTTCTGAAATGCAGAATAAATAATAAAGAAATTTGGTGGTTATTCCGAGGAACAGATATCTATGTGTTAATGTAATATGATCTGTCCCATTCATTGCAATAAAAATCCAGATTTCTGGGTGGGAGATTTCCTTGACATCCATTGGTATATACTAAGGTCCTCAGCTTTCTAGAATAATTTTGGTTATTCTTGTTCTGGACAACAAGCAATATATATTAAAAAAAACCCAACTTATCTGAAAATAATTCATCTTCTCAAGGCAAAGTGAGTCCAAAAAGCCCATTCTTGTTAGATCACACTTTAGGACAATTAGTGAATTGAATGCACTACTAACTTTTCATACAGATAAGAAAAAAGGATGAACAAAGGAGATCTAATGAATGAATCTGTAAGTGTATATATTTACTAAAGCTTTGATTCACTGTATGAAAGCCCAAAGACTCAAAGGCAGGAAAAAACTAACAAAATAATTTATATTGTAAGTCTACTGAAGTGAAGATCTTGAGCTGTATGTTTTCTTTTAAATTACTATAAGGAATCATGATTCAGTACTTTGAAGTATTGAGGAAAGACAAAAAGTAGCTATGGACAAGTGGATTAGTTCAAGATGTGTATGAAAATGTCTGGACTCATGTTCATCCTCTAGAGAACAAAGGAAGTGCTGCTACTCCCGGACATCCTCTTAGGGTGTTAGTAGCTCCATAATATGACACCTACATTTAGATGTTTTCCTATCAAAACTAGGTGTCAAAGCTTCCATTATTGGTTATGGACATCTAGCCAATTCATTCACTAGAGACTCGAGGGTGATTCAACTGTACAGCCAACAGAGCCTTTCTTTCTCAGAATATCATCCTTTCCAAGGAGTGGCTTGTTCCTCAGTGTACAACATTATCTTTAGCTCTGTTTATCACATCTCCATTCTTTCAGTCACATGCAAATTTACTACATATTTTCTTTCAAGGTCTTTTATACCATCAGTTCATACAATAGGATCAAGAATGGATCCTAGTGGGCTCATTAGAGGTCCATCTTCTTTGTTAGATGCTAGTGTGTGAGATTTGGATATGTTATTCAAGTAGAGTATATAATGGGCTCATGTTGATGTCATAATTAACCCCTCTAGCAGTAAGATGTACTGTTGGTGGATTCACTTATTTCATGGTGAGACAACATGATGCTTTGTTGGCCAGTCTAGTACTGCAAGTGTCTTATTGAAGTGCCTTCATTCTTTCTAATATCTGATCCCTACCTGATCTTTCTCTTCCTCTTCCAGTGACGCTTCCAAGGACAGTATCACTCCACATAAGGGGCAGGGGAAGACAGGTGGGTGCTGAAAGATGCACGAAGAGGAAGATGAAGTTCCCAGGACATACTATGGGGTGGGGAGCTTGGTGAACAAGGAGGAGGGGATGCCTATGGTTCATCAGCTCTTCTAAGGCCAACTCACTAAAGAAGGGTTGAATAACCCCAAGTTGCCAGTCCTGTTTTGGACTCCCTTTGGAACAAGCAAAGACACTTTGCCCCTTTCTAACCTCAAAGGAACCTGACAAAAAAACCACACACAACCCAACCTCCCCTGTCCCACCCCAGCCCACCAACACCAGATCACATACTACCCTCAAGTGTCAACAGAAATTATTCCACCTCTGTCTATAACAAGATTATTAGCTTTGCTTTATTATCAGTTATTCACAAGACATCATGGTGCATAAGCAGTTGGGATGACAGGAGATTTTAAATAAACTTGTTCTGAGATGAAGGGAGTAGGTCAAATGTTTTTGAAGGGATTTCCTTCAAAAGTTACATCAGTGTGCTCTTTGACTTGCAGGAAAGGCACAGTAGCTTTGGTAATCAAACCAGGTTTTCAAGCTAAAAGGCTGAGGGTAGGGAATGACTGTAGCAGAGTGATATAGTGGAAGCTGTTCACAGAAATTACTGGGATCATTTTTTCAATAATATCCAACTGATATGAGCAACTCACATTTGGATCCTGAGGAAGAAGCCCCGCTTGAGGTGGATCGTGATGCTCCTTTCATGGAGAAAACCCCTTTGCCTCTGCGAGTTGTTGTCACAGCCACACGAGGACGCTTCAGTGGAATCACTGCACGGGGTGGTGGGGGGACACGGCCATGGTAATCAAACAATCTAGAAAAGATTAAGTCAGCTGAACTCCATAAAACTTTCTGTGGTATCATGTCATGGAAGCCCTGTCAACTAATTTTTCATGTTATCTTTGAGAAAATTACCCTTTGAAACTGTAATCACTTTATATCACAGTCAAATTAGATTTCAAGGACCTATGCACATTAAGTGCTATATTCAGATTTCAGTCACAGACCAGTGCATAGCTCAGATTTTTTGCATAATTTAAATGAAAGATGCATTATGGATCTCCGTTATTTGCAGTATGGAAAATCCATAACCTACTATCCACAGGTCCACACGATTTCATTGCACACAACATACAGCAGTACATTTTGTTGCAGCGACATTTCAGCTCCTTTATTACAGGCATAGCTTAAATTCTGGTTTTCTGTCTGCTATCCTTAAAGACAGAAAAAAAATGAACTTTTCTGAAGCCAACCATCACCATAAAGAAATATCCTGCAGTCTGTAAAACAGCAGAAGAGTCTTTATAGTGAGAGACCTGTATGTCCATCTGAATGTATACAAAAGATGTCCCAGCATATGTTCTCTTTATTGAAGAATGAATTGATGTTGAATCACTGAAATTCCCAGGCATGCTTAATGAAAATATCTTGTTTGAACTAAAATCACTGTGGCAAGTAGATATTCAGAGAATTACCACTACAGTCAATAAAAGATACTCTACAACTAAAATGAACTAGTGTTCACAAACAGAATATCCAATTCTAAAAACACAGTTATCAACAGCAGCTAACTAACCTAAGTAGAAGAAAATGAAGGCAGTAGAAAAGGTAATCAAAGCTATAGATATATTTAAAACATAAAAGCTATGGGCTCTGAATATGACAGGTCAGGACAAGAAGGTTCAGAAAATAAACATTACCAGTTCAGAGACTGAAGCAGATGGACAAGCAACATTCTCACAAAATATTCTTGAGTTTCTTTCAAATGATACTTGCAACTAGTAATTATGGAAATTTTTAACTGCATGTTTAGTTTTCACAATTCTAACTACTGTCACCCAGCTGGGCAGATAGATACGTATTTGAAAACAGACACACAAGAAACAGTAATTCACTCACCACAGGGTCTAACAGCATGCTGAACTGGAGGCAGAATCAAACTTAAGCCTTCTAGCTTGTTTTATGGCAAGTAAACAGTGCTTAAATCCCAGGATCCTTACTGTTGTCCGTACTGTAATCCTACAGACAAAGTAACCAGCTCCCTCCTTTTCCATAGCTGCCTACAAAATGTGCCACAGATATCCTGTCACCTCACTGAACTTGAACTCCATGGCCTTGGATATTCTTACTGAATAAGCAGTTTCTAGCTGTTGTGAGCATAACTAAACAATTCTGTATGAAGATGAATGCTAAAACATTTTTTTACTTTTTTTGACAGAAATATTATTTTTGCTGTCACTCATCATTTATCATATTGGATGATCTGCAGGTTGGTCACAATCTCCTGTCTGACATTACCGGAAAAAAAAATGTTTCAGAAGAGCTGTAAGCTATCATGAAAAAGATCATTATGTAATTTTTCCTCCAAAGGTGATTTTTTTTCTAGCTTCCAATAGTTCACGATCAGATAATGTAGTGAAATACAAAACTATGCTTCCTTTTTCGAAATATATAAAAGGATTATTATCTAATATTACTATTCTTACTTTTATTTTTGAAATTATGCAAAGCTTTTGGACTTGGTATTTTATTGCACAAAGTTCTACATATTTCAATTACATGCTTTGTCTAAAAAAATGCTTCCTTTTATCAGCTTTGACGTACCCTTCCTGTTTTTGTTGTAATATGAGAAATGATAAAGAGAACTGCTCAGTACTAAAGCAATTCTTTGTCCACATAATCGCTAGTGTGCATATAACAGTGCCTTTTCTTTTACTCACCCTTCTAAATTGTGCAGTCCTGATCTTGTCAATCTGTCTTCCGTACGGATTTTATTTTACAGCACTAACCATTTTTGCCACCCTTTTCTGACCCACCACTGCTTTAGTCAAGATAAGATACATGTCTTGTCCCTTCAGGGAGGTTGGAAAATTAATGAATATTAGAAAAAAAGACCTATCACTTGGCATAAACCACAGAAATTCAGAAAGTTCATGTTTGGAAATTCAAAGAAACATTACTATATTTCTTGATTTATATTTCCAAAAGGCATGGTGACAGTACCTTGGACTCTCCATGGGATTTCCTTTTCCATGCCTACCACACAGAGCTTTTCATCTTCCACTTCCATTAACTTGGATCTAACAGAGATCCTTAACTTTCTAAGGTTTTTATTGTGAATAGATCAGCATCTCCAGCGTTGTGAGACCAACCTCACATTTGGGTTTTCTACCATAGATGTCCTGCTGTCTTAATCCTGAAAGATTTCTAGATCAGAAAATTATACTATTGAATAAATTTATGGTCACATTTAACTGTCAGTGCTTCTCCATAATAAGACGATGACCAAGATAGACACCAAGTTCCACAGAAACAAGCTTTAATATCCTTTAAGTATTTATTTTGTTGTGGAAATGTAACCATTATATTTGTTCACTTGTGCTGCTCATAATATACAGAATTAGGGAAGAAAACTAAAGGAACATAACTTTATTATTCAGGTAGCATAGATGAGAAACAGTACTTTGTTTAAAAAGCACACAAATCCACTGATGAGTTTTGGAGCAGTAACCTTGGGGAAAGTAAACACAAGCCTGCAGAAGTTACCAATTTACAGGACATGAGCTGCTCCTGCTGTCAAGGCTGGGGTGAGCAGGATTAAACTACGTTGATGGCTTTTATTCCGTATGTTTATAGCTCACTATTTTTAGCTCTGTCCAAAGTGAGCATGGTCATTTACAAGCAAAAATAAAACTAGTGGCTCAAAGTGAATCAACACCAGGAAAAGACAAAAACAAACCCCATTGTTTCTACATTTTTCCTACAGTGTTTTAAAGCAGAAAGTTACATAGTGCACAATAACTTCAGAGTGTAAACTGCTCCCCTGCTGTTGTCCATTGCTTTACATAAGAGAAATCTCAGACTTTAGAAAAGCCTTTTATATGGTTTCCCACAGCATTCTTCTGGAAAAACTTGCTGCTCATGGCTTGGATGGGCATACTCTTCGTTGGGTAAAAAACTGGCTGGGTGGCCGGGCCCAAAGAGTCAAATCTAGTTGGTAGCCAGTCATGAGTGGTGTTCCCCAGGTGTCAGTACTGAGGCTGGTTCCATTTAGTCTCTTTATCAATTATCTGGATTGGGTGCACCCTCAGTAAATTTGCAGATGACACCAAATCGGGTGGGAGTGTTGATCTGCTGGACGGTAGGAAGGCCATACAGAGGGATCTGGACAGGCTGGATCGATGGGTTGAGGCCAATTGTATGAGGTTCAACAAGGCCAAGTGTCGGGTCGTGCACTTGGGTCACAACAATCCTGTGCAACACTACGGGCTTGGGGAAGAGTGGCTGGAGAGTTGCCGGGCAGAAAAGGACCTGGGAGCATTGGTCGACAGCCAGCTGAACATGAGTCAGCAGTGTGCCCAGGTGGCCAAAAAGGCCAAGAGCATCCTGGTTTATATCAGAAACAGAGTGGCCAGCAGGACTAGGGAAGCGATCGTCCCTCTGTACTGGGCACTGGTGGGGCTGCACCTCAAATCCTATGTGCAGTTTGGGCCCCTCACTACAGGAAGGACATTGACATGCTGGAGAGAGTGCAGAGAAGGGCAACGAAGCTGGGGAAGGGCCTGGAGCACAAGTTTGATGAGGAGCAGATGAAGAAACTGGGGCTGTTTAGCCTGGAGAAAAGGAGGCTGAGGGGAGACCTTATTGCTGTCTACAACTACCTGAAGGGAGGTTGTAGCATGGAGGGGGTTGGTCTCTTCTCCCAAGTAACAAGCAATAAGACAAGAAGAAATGGCCTCAAGTTGTGCCAGGGGATGATTAGACTGGATATTAGGAAAAATTTCTTCACAGAAAAGGCTGTGAAGCACTGGAACAGGCTGCCCAGGGAAGTGGTTGAGTCACCATCCCTGGAGGTGTTTAAAAGACGCATAGACGAGGTGCTTAGGGACATGGTTTAGAGGTGGACTTGACAGTGTTTGGTTAATGGTTGGACTTGATGATCTTAAAGGTCTTTTCCAACAAAAGTGATTCTATGATAAGGTCCTTCTAGACTTCTAAACATTCTTGGAAAACACATTTTTCAGGAGACATTCTATATCTTTTCATACACATGGATGAGAAGACAAAGACATGCATGTCTTACTGAAGAATTTTACAGCTGCTATATACTCCAGAGAAAGTAAGCCTGGAAGAACTCTGGAGGAAGAAACACTGAGCAGTTAAACTGCCATTAAACTGTTCAGCACAGAAAATGCCCCAAAATCTCTTAGAGAAGGATAAGACCAAAACAGCTGTTGAATGAGCATACATTTGGTGGTGGTAATCTTAGCTGTTTGTGATATATTCAAATAGTCTTCTTCTGATACACAATAGAAATAATGAAATGAATAACATTGAAAATCAGAACAGACCTGTTTAACCAAATGCTGTGATTACATTATAAACAAAGAGTAGAAATGGTGTAGGATGTACAAAAATATAACCACACTTACCGATTGTAGAAATCATCTCTGTAGTAATCATAATCAAAGACATAACCACTGTAGAAAAATATAGAAAAACAAGAACGAACTGGTTTAGAGAAAAAATATACAGTGATTAAATCATTTGTGGTAATACCGGCTTACTCTCACATTCCAAGCCCTTTTTCAAAGTCTTTCCACTTCTTTTCCTCAACCATACACTCTACATTATGTTTGTCAATGCTGTTGTCAGCTATCACTGTAGTATATCTGGAAATGTGATGTCTTGGGCAAGCAGAACAGTGTAAACAGTTGACAGCACATATAGAAAGGATTTAACACAATGAGACAGTTCTGTAGTTAGAGGATCATAATAGTGTAATTCTTTGAGTGATCAAATGAAATGAGGACTTTAATATGGAAGCCCTCTTGTTTGCTGGACTAACATAGCATCATCAGTGGGCTAACATACCATCATCAGTGGACTAGGAACACTGTTAAATATATGAATGACTGGTAGATGAGCAAGTAGGTAAGCAGAGATAAGACAATGAATTTGATTTATGAGAAACACAAAAAGGATTGGACTGTTGGTCCTTGAGTTTGCCAAATCTTCCTTCATCAAAAAAAGAAAAAAGTTAGGAAGATGAATGATGCAAGTAAAAACGTTACAGAGATGCATTTCCCCTCAGGTTCAGAAGGGAATATACATGCCAATCTGGGAGAAGAAAGGCACCATCAAAGGAAACAAGTATAGGTAGGAAAATGCGAAGTTCCAGGGGAAAACTATTTTTGAGCTGTCAATTGCAAAGTCAATCCTAAATTGACCTTCCTAGTTTTGCATTCCATTAACAACTTTCTGCCTTTATGGTGAAGAAATAGCAATGAAGGCTATCTATTTCACACATCCAAAAAAATAGAACCAAAGAGCTAGCAAATAATCTGCATGGAAAAGTCACAAGGGATTTGTAATCTGCCTGATGAAGGACTAATAACACAAACTCCAAGTTTTTCACTTGCCTGAGAAGGACAATTATGAATAGTGAAGGATGAAAGGCATGAACAAAGTATCACAAATAAGGAGAAGATTTAAATAAGAAAGCAGAAAGGTAGGACAAAGCACAGAAGAAAATACTCATAGAAAATAAAGGGAGATGAATGTTGGTAGCTACATATTAATGAAGTTTGTTTTCCCAGGCAATGGACTTCTGGATAATTTCTGCTCTTGAACATTGGAGCAAAATGTCTTCAATTTTTTTTTTTTTTAATTTTTTCTTTAGTACATAATTTGAAGAAGGGGCCAAAAATTCTGGAGTTCTTTGGGTTTGTTTTTCCTCATCACATTATGCCACTTTCCCCCTTTCTTCCATTTGTTATATCCCAGAAGGTGATCACTTAAATGTGGGGGAAAATTAGAGTTGTCTGGCTTAAATTACCTCAGTAATAATTTCATCCCAGTGCTTTGATTTTGAGGGTTTGCAGTTTCCTTTGTCTGCAACTGGCAAAAACATCTATCAAAGAAGCAGGATGCTGGGGAACAATTTCTATCTCTGCCACATCTGCCTTGGATGCAAATGCCCAAACCTCTAGTGACACTATAAGTTGTACCATCTACCTACATAATACTGGATCAGCAGTGAAGATCATGAGACTCACCCGGTCAGATGGGCAACTGTAGTCCTGTTGGTAATTTATTTGAGAAATTAAAGCCCTATATGCATTTTATATGAAACACTCATTAAATAAAACAGCCCTGGGAGACTAGGACTCAGCAGCAGGTAAGGTGTGTGTGGCAGAAGGAGCAAGATAACATTAAGTAACAATAGTTAGACCTCATATAGTGATCAAGTTTCTGTATCTTACCTTAAAACAAAACTAGCAAAATTTTCCCTAAACTATGCAACAACTCTTCTATTGTCTTTCGCTCCATAGTCAGTCTACATGGAACTAAGCAGGTAGCAAACCTATTATTTTATTTACAGCTCTCCACAGTTTGCTAGTGTTTTTATTTGGCCAAAATGATGAATAGCTGCAATAAGCCCATGCTTAATATTCAATTTGAGTTTTTAAGTAGAAGATAACAGACAATAGAAAAAAGATTAAATTTAAAAGGCCTGTCACATGAAACCTTTTACCCAGAGTGACACTAATTTAATTGGCATAAAGACCAGATAAATTCAGTTTTTCAAGGTTGAAAACGGTGAGGCCGATGGAGAATAATTCACTTCGCATCAGCTAGAGTAAGGCTGAAGGGCAGCGATATTTTCCTGTGGCAGCTCAGCTCTGGCCCACAGGACAAATTAATAGTAAGGTCTGATGGCCCTTCGCTGGGATTTGAGAGCATGGAACTTTTCATATACAAATGCCATGACAGAGATGGCTCAAATCCATCTCTGGGAATGGTAGCACTGATTTGGCACAGGAGGGAGAGAGGTCTTAGGCAGAGATCTGGGAAAAATGTCAGTAGGCTTGGGAGAAGGTTGAATGGTTGGGGAAGGCTAGTAGGTTCCTTGGATGAAGGTAGTCACAAGAAGTGGAGGTTTTGGGTAGGCAAAATGCAGGAAAGGTTTGTGGTGTGGCAACCAAGTGTTTCTCTCCTTCTCTCCCTTCTGCTCTCATTTTGTCACTGTACCGCTGAGAAGATCCTGTCACAACATTCTTCACGTAGAATATTTTTACATAATAGGAAAATGTGGATTATCTTATAAAAATTATTGTAATTTTTTTTTTTTGCATTTTTTTTAAATTTAGTGTAACATCTGGGAGAATACTTCTCTTTTGAGAGAAGCAATTTTGCACATCAGTCAGCCTCTAAGAAATTCTTTTTTTCTGTTCTCTGTTCAGGTAACTTCAGTCTTGAAACTGAGCTCAGTTCTTTATTTTCCTTCAACTTTGCAAGAAGCAGTTTCAGCCCACATGGTCTAATATTTATCTGTGGGACCAGAGCATGAAAAAGTAGAAGCACATTTTTGAGTCTCATTAGTCTCACATGGCAGTGTAATCTATGCATTATTGTAAATTTTTATGGGTTGCTTATATTACCTTTTAAAAATATTTCATTGCTTCAGAAGCATCTGATACTGTTATCACATCTTTAATTTTCACCCTGAGAAACCCCAGTGGTTTTCATACAGAGTTTTACAGGGGAAGCTATCCAGACAGCTCTGCTACAGATGTTGCCTCTAACCTTAAAGTTAGAAATGCTTTGCATTTTCGCATGGTTTAGTTCAGTAGCATCCATTGCTACCAGGAAAACTGCAGGTTGTCTGTATGTTGCATGGCTGTCAGCCTCTGAAATGGGTATACACGTGGCTTTAGCTGCTACAAACATTCTCCAATTTGTCCTTCTTAACCATCTCTCCGCCAAAAGGTTACTGACCTCATGGCTGGGGTATGAGATGCAAACATAATTGTGGCTTTTAATAGTGCAGCCTGTTAGTACCACTGGCAAGCTTACAGGAGTCGATTTGCCTCCATTTCTAGTCTGAGTTTATTGCAAATGAGATCATCACAATTCAAGGGCATCCATGTGAATTAAGTCCCATGGGTGCTGGAGACTGCAGCAAGAGGTGGGGAGCGAATCTCCGCTTTCCCCACAGATCATTTGGGATCTCTCTGCACAGGCAAAAGGCATTTCTGTATGAAAGTACCGTTCATATGGAGGGGGAAAGAGCCAGTTCTGCACATGCAGAGACTCCTTACCTGGGACCACTGGCAAAGGTGTGGTAACAGATACTTGACCTTTGAGGTAGGAATAGCACCTAGAGGTATTAGAGGTGGATGGGCTGCGATAAGCTCTCAACAGAGGAAGGGGCTCAATTCCTTTTTCCCTTTGCCATTACTTAGTCTCCTTGAAGAAAGTTGATGGAATTCAAGTGTTGATCATCAAGGAAAGACATATACCCTTCCCTGCTATCTATTAAAATAACAGAAGAGGAATAGTACTGTAGAACCTTATCTGTAGGTATTGACCTTTATGGAATCAAACAGGTAAAGGAGGATGGGTTTAAAGCTTTTGGAAATCTTGATGTGGACCCTTCTTTATATCCATGATGTGGGTCTCTTTTTCCCTTTCTGAAATTCTGCTTGCAGATGTGGCAGCACAGGCAACAAAGAGACAACACGCTGTAGCTCCTGGTGTCAAGTGTCCTTCATTGTGACTGCTGATTTAATAGCCCAGGGATGCAAGACACCATGTGAGATCCTTAGAGGTCTGGGGTTTTATAAAGGCAGGTTCTAGTCCTCTTGGCTGTGAAGCAGTTGTCCTGCATGTGTACTGAAAAGTCTGTGAACTAACAACAATGAAAAGAACCCAAAATGGATGACCTAGGAGAAAAAATGTCTCTTCTGTTTTCCCAACTCATCTTACTTGGCTTTTTTCTTTTTCTGTTTTTAATTTTTTTAAATTAAGTTGAATGACAATATGTCTTTTGTAATAATATATTAAATAGATTATACTGTGAAAGCAACCAGCAGATCACTCCATCTACAGCCATAATTGTTCACACTTATGCATGCCAAGGGACAGACATAAGCTTTGGTCAGTGCTGAGGTATAAAACATAAAGCAGAAAATTAGCACAGATAATCACTGGCACTGAGATCAAGGTGTCTGTAGGGCTCTTAACCTCTTGAAAGTTATTCCTTAGCAACTCAACAACCTGTGTTACGGAGGCTGCAGGACACAGCTCACATAGTGTTGAATACCAAATACTCAGCAAGTTGGAAGCAGAGAAAGGTTTAAATGAGCCTGTGAACCGGTGGAGTCAGCGATTTCCTAACGGCACTGTAAACAGGCAGATTAATTACCCACAAACATATGCTATCTCTGCAATATTAACAACAGAGCTGGGTGCATGATGCTGCTATTAAAACAGAAGACAGTAAAGGCACTGTAATGCTCACACTGAAGCAAAGAAAACTCATCAATAAAGTGTATTTCTGTTAAGCAAAAGTCATGCTTCCTTTTTCTGACCAAGTATCACCAAGAGAATCTTGTACGAGTGGTCTCTTTAGCTTCACTTCACTTAACACTGTGCCTGCTTTAAGTTGTGTATGCCTGAAGAGTAAAGGATTCCCCAAAGACCATATTTTCAGATTGATGATGGTGTACATATTCAAATTTCCTATGCATATCAGCACTTGCACATGTGTAAATCAGGCAAATGCGAAATCATGCTTCTGCATCTTTGAAATAAGCCTATGGATGGTCTTTATTTATCTGATGACATTGTATATTGAAAATATATTATTACTGCATAATTTTGGTTTTGTTCTGTGTTCTATGCCCACAAAACATTTTTATAAACTAACAATCACATTATGTTTTAATTTACATAGCTCCAAACACTAGTGAGGGCAACTGATTTCAGTGGAGTTATTCTGACTTTTGAATAGTTAATGCAGAACAGAGCAGAAATAGCTTTTGTTATTTTCATGGCAACAAGAATTTCTGTCTTGCATGTGAGTCACTCTTGGCTAATATCTATTTTTCTTTCCATGGGTACAAAGATGTATTCGTAAATCATAAATGTTGACAAAATGGGCATAATGTATCTTAATTCAATTGACAGTGCTATCACTATTTACACTGTCAATTACTTCTCTGTTGTCAGGGCAGGATAAAAATAATAAATACAAAAGCAATATTCCCTCAATCAAACTCTTTTTTAGGAGGCACATATCAACCTAATTGTTGAGTCTAGTATTCCAGTCACTTGTAAAATCATTTCCCTTGTCATGTAAAAAGAATGCTAGAAATTGTTCCTGTTGAGTGCAAAAGAGAATCAATCTCAACTGATGTGATGTTAAAAGAAGGGAGTGGGTGAGGGTTACTAGATGATTTAGAGAACAAGCATCAGGTGGTGGAAACTTTCCCTGATAGAAAATCAGACCACAAAGGCTATCATGAGCTATTGAAAAAAAAAAAGGGGAGAGATTTCAGGCCTCTTTTCAGTGGATGGTTACCCACGCTCCCCAAAGACATGAATTAAATTGGTGGGCTGAATCCAACCCCTAATTTAGAGGTTATTTGATTTTAGTTAAGGCTGAGGATGCTAGTAGAAGTGGAAGGACTCTTCTGTTTTGCAGTTCAGTCTGTATATTCTGCAGAGAAAGGGAATAGTCTCCAGAGTCTGCTTTTTGCTGACATACTTACTGTCAAAAGGCAAATCTTGTCAGTGATTCCTTTAACGAATACATTCTTGGAGATTTATAGCAAAAAAAGAGAGAGCCAGAAGAGAAAAAGTAATTGCAGAAAAGTATTTAACTTTAATTTCCATAACAGAGTTATGAGGGCAAACAGGTACAGTTAAAACTGAAAAATAACCACCAAAATCCCCAATCACTTGTCCCAAAATACCAATTGAGTATAACCTACTATTTGTATATTTCAATTGCAGATCAATTTTCATAGTAATTTTGTAACTATGTTAACAAAAGTTTTATTCTAATTTGACATGTTCATTCAATTAATAAGTGCAAGATAGATTTTTTTTCTTCCTGAGTTGGGGAAGAAGTATGGAGCCAAGTTTTAAAAAGCACAGCAAGCAATGTATTACTGTAAACTGAGAATTTTTTTCTGCAAAACCGAGAAGTTTTTGGCAAATCTAATCTGAAGAGGTACAACCTGTCTGAGCAAGACATGCATACATAAAATAGCTGACATATAGTACTCCATTTTCCATTAAAGTATCTTTCTGCAGGCACTAGACAGAATTTATTTGCAATATGATTAGGCTGTATTTTTGTCTGTCTTCGGATACATCCCTTCTTTACTCTCATCTTCTCTCCTTAAAACTGTTTTCCCAATGAAATGTATTTTAGGAAAAGCCTTGAACTTTCTCTCCAATCTGAATTTTAGGCAAAACTTGGTCAAATATTAAAACTTGCATATATGCAATCAAGTAATTAAGTTTACTTATACTCTTTCCTGTAGATGATTAGGCAAAGCTTGTGAAACATGGGATAGTAGAGACATCAAGATTAATGTTCAGCCTCTGAGCTGATCTGGGAGCTGTTTATGGCAGCCAGACAGGAACAAGTGATGAAGGGATTTCAAGGCAAAGTTCAGCCCCAACACTTTTCAGTACAGCTGAGTGCTGTACTTACTGTGGCTACAGTGGCAGTCTATGCTTAACACTGTTAGCCTGATGGTTTTTAGAAACAGAGTAGTAGCTTTTCTATGTAAAGAAATCTGAATAAGTATATTTAATGTCTCCCTGGCTTTTCTCCTCCTGCTGTTAAACTATTTTTCTTGTCATATAAATTAATCTCCAATTACTTATGTTTCCTACAGAGACATATAGTAAGGTAATGAAAAAGCTTTCCAGTGTCCTAACCAGTGGCCGTACGATTACACAAGGTGTCCTTTAATTTTATTGAGTGACTGGGAAATTCTTCATGTCCAGATGGTATTTTTTTCTTAGTACAAGAGTAACGAGTCCTGGCTCTTAAAAATGTGTTTTAAATTCAGTGTATTCAAGGTACTACTGCCAAAAACCATACACATGTGAGTGATTCTCCAATATATTAGCAATATTGTATGCATTGCAGGAGTGTCATTTAACTTGGTTTGAAAAGTACAGAAGACTGTCATTGACAGGTGTAGGAATAAGAGATGGATTTAGGTTTTAAAGCATTTCTACAGCATTTCACTGAGCAGCAGATTGATAAATTAAAATCACAGTGGTAGCGTCGGAGCTGAAAGACTTAAGATTACAAACACAGATCTGTGAAAACTTTATGCACCCTTCAGAGTAGCTGTCTTAGAAGCACTGAAACAGAAAAGCACAGTTCAGAAAAGATTAATCAATACAATGTGACAGTGTCAGAGTTCATGTAAAGAAAAAAATCTTTCTAGAAAATTGCAGCACATGTT
The DNA here is from genome assembly GCF_036013445.1 of Caloenas nicobarica. Classification (NCBI taxonomy): domain Eukaryota; kingdom Metazoa; phylum Chordata; class Aves; order Columbiformes; family Columbidae; genus Caloenas; species Caloenas nicobarica. The sequence continues at coordinate 136,589,170 of NC_088246.1, read as the reverse complement.
TTGCTCTCCTCTTTTCAAACTGTCAGAAGGCTTAAATGAAATTTAATTCTCTTCTCAATTATGCTAAGTTTACTGATGAAATTTAATTCTTTTGGATTGAGCAACTCAAGGTTCAAAGCAGCAAAATGGAGACATGAAAGAGACCATATTTGTCAATGTCCTGAATACGGCTTGTGGAGACAAGACATACTACTTCTTTTTCCAAGAGTGCACTTTGCATGTGAAGTTACAACATAAATGGAAATACTGTGAATCCAACAAAGCATTCTTGTATTCCTGACCCATTGTGCAATAATTTCCAAGGTAAATGGATATGGGATGTGCACCTGATACAAAGGGGATTCTTCTGTAACTGAGCACAGGACTAGACTGAATTCCAGTCTGGTGGAAGATGAGTGGAAAAGGCAGTTGTGCATCACACAACCACTTGTGTATCCTCTATAGCAGTGCTAACTATGCTGACCACACTTTCCTTGGCTTCTGACAAATCTGTGCCCCCTCCTAATAGTTTGGCGCTCTGGAAGGGCCTCTGTCCATTCACTTTCTGTATACACAATGAAGAAAACAAGATTTATTTACTATAAGGGAATAGAAAAGTCATAAACCAAAGGAATTCCTGAAATACCACTGGAAAGACCTTTTGATTGACAGTAGGGTATTCAAATGTCGCCACTCTGAACTACCTCACTGTAAAGCCAGAATAAAGCAGTTGAAATCAAGGGATCTGATATAATTATTTATCTTAAACATATTATTTATCTCAAACATTTCTCAGACAATGATCTGTGTATCCATGTTTTCTCTTCCATACAGATGAATTTCATAACATTTTAGAAATTAAGAAAATGACTGCACAAAAGAGGGCTTGGGGAGCTTTATGCTTCCATTATTGCCATTTTCTGTAGCATGTGCCTCTGTATCATGTGGTCACAGGCCCTGTCAGATTAGGGCTTTGCTTGCACTGGTATGCATCAAGGCTGGTAAACGTTTATAGAAAGCTGCATTTCAAGTGTTTTATCACTGTGGGAAATGCACATTAGAAGTCAACAATACAGACACATCTTAGCCTAAATTTGTTTTTTATAGTCTATTGAAGTCAGCAACCATAGCAATTTAGTGCTGAGAATTGCCTCCAGCATCTCTTCCCAAACCACAAGCCTCCGTGAAGGAATTAAAGCTGTTAAGATCTCTCTCTCTCTCTTCCCTCCTTCCCCCTCCCTTACCTTCTTGCTGAACTCCCCTCATACAATTTCTGCCTTCTACCAGCAAAACCACATTACCGTTACTCACCTTATATGACTTACATGAGTGGAATGTTATTTTTCTATGAATGCTCTACACAGCAAGACAGTTTTATAGCCTATAAAGTATCAGCCAGAACATGAAATACACCTAACTACTGACACGTAGGCAAGGTCTACTTGAAATCAAATCATATTTGACTTCAGATTTAAAGTGTAACCATGATTAATATGTGTGTATGTGAATAAAAACATTAGTTTTGTGAGGAAACAAAGCCTTATGCTCTATCTTTCAGGTTCCTCTATCTCTACCAAAGAAATGTGAACACTTTGACATAATACTGCTATATAAGACACACTAACAACCCTCAGTTCTGCTTCACTAACTTCACTGTCTCAGAAGATGTACCTTCCATTTCTATCCCATATTCTCTTGTACACCAAAAAAGGATAGATCTGCAGGATGAATTACATTATCTGAGAAATGCTTCAGTTTTCCTCCTTTACATATTGATCCTAATTTCTGTGAAGATGTTCGCTATTTTCAGGTAGTCAACAAATAGTCCACAGGAAAAATGCAGTCTGAAAGTTGGTAATTTTTCATTTTGACTATTTGTTGTTCATAGTGTGTCTGGAAACCTACCTGTAGTTTCTGTCCCTTGATTTAGATGGCAAGAGCATAAACAAGGCCATACCTTGTAGGTACTTTTTGGCAAATTATTGCTTTTGATAAAATTCCTAATTTGCTGGGACTTACAAGTACTTTCTGGTGGCTATCTGGGTGGTTATGAAAATGTTTGACAAAAGTAGCTACAGGACAATAGCTGATTCAGCCTCCCATCCTTACCCCTGAGAATACGAGCTACAAGACCCAAGTGTGATGGACTTCAGGAAGATTGTTTTTGTATAAAGCACTAGAGGCAATTGAAAAAAAAATAAAAACAATAAATATATATTTGTTGAAAATGGGTTTACTCTTTTTAAATTAAGCAAATACTCTAGTATTAGCTACAGAGTCACTACTGTAGCAATATAAACTGTCAGTTGCTGTTGACGCATGACAGATACACATATTTATACACATATTTAAGGCACATCCTCCAACTTTTAATTCTAGTCTAACATGTAGTTGAAAAGAAATTATTGTTTCTGAACAAAACTGACCCTTACATGAATTCAGAACCAAAGCTGAAGACTTTACAAACAAAAGTAATCAAAGCACAGTAATTAATCTGTTAGCAATAACACTCAGCATACTAGTGGCCGTAAAACTTGTGACCTAATTCTTATTTATTTTTGTGTACATCATCAGCAAAATTATTACAACATGTTACACCTGTGTGTACACCCCCACAGGGATGTGTATGGCTGATGTTGACAAAGTTGTACTTTGGCTTGCAGAACGATAAGAATTATAAGAACTCAGCTTGAGCCTGAGATTAAAAAAAATCACAGAATCACAGCCCAATGGATAACTGCAGATTAGTTTTGAACTGCAGCTTATAACTGAAACTAAAAAAGCCCCAAATAGAAACCAAAATGACCAAAATGAAGACCCAAACCTCACTTTGGGCCAAATAGAGGCTATTGAATATGACCCTAAATACCCTAAACATCATCCTGCTTCTTTTCAAATTAAGGTGTGTAAAGGCATTATACCAATGTAGTTGAAAAGTGGTCTGTAAATGAGGTCAGATCTCAAAATAAGCTACATTGGTAGAAGATAAACTATTATATGATTCATTTTACTAGTTGAAAATTTGCATAGTATCAGGACATATTCTGATTTTGTTTTATTTTGAATGAGGGGTAAATGGCAGCATGCTAATATGCAGCTGGACAATCCAATAAGGCAAGATGTGTTGTTGTTCCTTAGTACCACGCACAAGACCATTGACAGACCAGCTCTAAAGACAATGTCTCCTAGCTTGAAGCTTAATATCTGTTAAAAAACCTCTAGCAAATATGAGAGAGAAGTAGGAGTTCCAATTTGCTCTGCGTCAGCAACGCTTCTCTCTGATGTGCCTTTTTCTCCACTGCCTCCTCTTAACAAACTTCACACCCTGGGAGGGGCCATTCTCCCGATTTCGCAGAGGAGAATCAGAGGCTGAAGGTATCACTGCACATGCAATGTGTCCAACACATAATGCGGGTCTCTTGCCTATTCATAGAGCTGCAAGGGACTTCTAGAAGGCGTCTGGTCCAGCTGCCTGTCCCAGGGGGAACTGTATCCAGGGCTAGACCAGGTCGGCCATGGCTTTACTTAGCTGAGACTTGGAAACTTCAGTGGATGGAGACTTTACAGGCTCTCTGGAGGACATCTTCCATTTCTTCCCTGATCTCACCTTTGGTGATGCAGCTCTCTGTGGGACACAATGCTTCAGTGAAGTTGTGGAGTCTCCTTCTCTGGAGACATTCAAAACCCGCTTGGACGCCTTCCTGTGCAACCTCACCTAGGTGTTCCTGCTCTGGCAGGGGGATTGGATTAGATGATCTTTCGAGGTCCCTTCTAATCCCTAACGTTCTGTGATTCTGTGTGGAATTATGATAGATTAAAAAGGTATAGAATCAAGAAAAAAAATCTTTCCCTCTTCCTATCACTATTCACGGTAGAAATCTTCATCCTTAGGGTTGTACATTCCCCTTCAGCACAAAACCTGGAACAGGGAAGTGAAAGGATGGTCCCATTTAAACTCAGAGAGGGTACATACATACTGTCATGAGAACACATGGATAGAAGGGAAGACATGTCCCTTTTTCTCTTTGCTGCCCCACCATTCTATTCTAGCACAAGTGCAAGTAGTATGTCAGGTAGATTAACCAATCTCAGATTTCACTTGAAAAAGATTAGACTCATTTCAAAGGTGGAATCAGAGGGATCAGTCATCAGATCCTCTCCAAATGTTTGTACAAGCCCTAGCACCCTAAGAACTTATCTTAAGAAGAGTTTCAGTTGTTACTGTCATACAAAAGTAGTAGGAGCTACACAGGCAGAATAACAATGGACAAATACAGATTGACTGACTTGAACAGCATTATAGGGAATTTGAAATTCAAAACATCGAAATTCAAAACATCAAACTTCAAAATTGTTATATGTTTCAATATATTTATTGTGGGGAAGATATTGAATTAAAACTTCTTTGCAATGTTCTGGAAACCCATGAAAATAAAGTAAGTCTTTTGTATGCCAATAGGCATACAAAGGAAGAAAAAATGTCTCGATTTTCAGAGGTGGTGTGAGTAGGGAGCTAGGTCTCATTTGTGAAATTGCTTCACATGCCTGTTAGCCTGCCACAGTAAGCTGTGCATATTCACAGAAGCCCACAGAGACTGGTGGATCAAGACGTTATGTTGAAACCCCAGAAATGGGAAATAGGAACATGGTGCTAACACAGACCTCTCCAAACACTGTTTTCTATAACTCCTGGATCAGTGACTACTGTTTGGGCAAAACCCAGTGAGTCTGAAGTAAATAGTGTGTAAAATACCTCCCTTTTTTCTTCTTTGTGTAATCCATTTCTATCCTCATGGCCCTGCATCCCTGTTTATTTCCTTTCAGTTCCCTCCCCCCACCACCACCCAGAATGTTTCAGCCTCCTGACTTTCTTTCAGAAACATTCTCTTGCACAGCATTTTCCGTCCTCTAAAGAACATCGTCTCTTGTACATAGGTGAGACTACAGATATTCAGTTCTGAGGAATTGTTCGTCATTAGCCCAGAACATAAATGACTTACATATCTATTGTTTTCCTAGAATTACTAATGAAAGGGTACTCTTAAATGACAGAAATAACAGAGAGTAAATTAAAGGGAAAAGCAAATAGAATAAACGCAAGAGAAAAAAAAAGTGGTCTCATGCTCTATTGCCTTTCTCAATTATGAAGCATATTGTTAGTGATGTCATTAACGTCAAAGGGGGGAAAAAAAATTTATTAAGGTGCATATTTGTTGAGTTTGTTGCTAATAAAAGTTAATAGAATCAGGAAAAGACTTTCTTTTTGCTGTATGTATTAGTCTTTTTTCTATGCAATATATATTTTTCTCTGTGTGTGAAAGTGGAAGTAGTGTAGAATGAAAAAGATCAGGAAAATAGAGGAACCATCAAATAATTATTTAGATGGTAGATGAATAGAAAAATACATAAATTGGGATCTTTAAACACTGAGTAACAGCACAAAAAAACCTGGTAAGTGCAGTAACAGGAATAGACCGACATTATTATTACTGTGGCTTTGTAATCTCTTCTTCAGAGATATCTTCAAACAGAAATAAACTTTTTATAAATTTATGAAACAGTGATATTCATCCACTGTTTCAGAGTCTTATAATAATGGAAAGCAGGCAATTATAGAAATGCTTAATCTTTGTGGTGTTTGGTAAATTGTTGTAAGAGAAATGTATCAGTAATACTGCTTGAAATTAAACTGCATAGAGCATCTTCCACATGCAGATGCCCAGCTTTCCATATGTGCTATCATCCTCCAAATCCCTCCTGTCCCTCTGGGGACCACCCTGGCAGCCTCACCATGCACAGAGCTCTTGCAGTCCCCTGACTTCTGCTTCTGACACCAGGCTAAACCTCACATACTTAGAGAGTTGGTTGTTTTGGAGGGTATTCTCTGCAAATGCACAAGACTTGCTCCTGCCTATCAAGTCACAGAGTCTGAGTGGTTTTAAGCATAAGGAGTTACTGCCTGTCTCTAAACAATGAGTTTACATAATTGTTAAGTGTGTTCAGTCATCCCACGTTTTTCATCAAAACACAGCTCCTGAATACCTGATGTGAATTTGAATGAGTTACAAAATTATATTTAGGTTGGTATTTTTATTAATTTCATATTAATAGTGCAAAATGCATCCAGTATGTCATCTTTTTATGTTTTTCCTCTGCTGAAGGAAAAGTAATTTTCTTAGTTATCTCTTTTCAAAAGCTGGATGGGAACAGTAGGAATAGTGTCTGTGTCCTGGTTTTGTTAAAAACAAGACCAGTCCTCTTTTAGTGATTTTTCCTTTCAGCTAAGTTCTTCTAAGTACCTTCTAAGTAACTGCATGTTTTTTTGGACACTGTGCTCCGAAGCTGAGAAGATGACCAATGGAATGCATAAGAGGCCCATGTTTAGATATATTGCTATAACAACCAAGCATTCTGATAAAATTCTGCCACCTCCACCGTGTGAGGCGCGTATTTCAAAGGAGAGGCAGACAGAACAGGTGATTAAAACTGACCAACTGAGTATTCCATCCCATACGTGTTATATACCATATAAAAGTGGGACATCACGAGGGTCTCGGGCTCTTTGACCATGGCCGGCACCTGAAGAGGACCCTGCCAGTTGTGCCTGCAAATCCGAGGCCTGATTCCAGATCCTGCATCCCTGAATGCAGTTCCAGTTTGCTGTGAAGTCCTGCCCAGGACTTCCAGGTGCCTGCCCTGCAGCTGCTGGAGCGACACCAGCTCCGCGCTGGAGGGGGAAACGCCGCTCTGCCCCAGACATTCAAGACTGGTTTTGTATATTTTGTATATATTCTCTATTTATTAGTAGCATCAGTAAAGTGTTTAAAACTTTTTTTCCAACTTAAAAGTCTCTCTCCCTTTTCCTTCCTTATCACCTTTTCCTAAGTGGAGAGGGTGGGGGGGGATTAACAGAGAGCATCTGACATGGTTTATTGCCACCTTGCATTAAACCTTGACAGATTTATTGGTGGCCCATATGGGGAAAAATAAGAGAAACTGTGACAGTCTGCTCCTTCCACTGGTGCTATCTGATAATCAGGATGGAGGATGAGTATTATGGCATTTGTTGTACAGAAGATGACATGTGGCTACATTCTGTTTTGCGCCTTATAACTTAGTGCATGCAAAAAAACCCCACGCAAAAACACACACAAAATGAACTTTGGATTGAAAGAACCTGCATAGTTTGGAAGCAGACTCAATATTCTCCTAAGAGAGTCTGCAAGAACTAGGGTTTTTTATTTTTTTATTTTTTTAACTATCTCACTTCTTCAGAATGGGATCCTTCAAACTGGTGTTTGAGTGCAGGATTTCCTACACATCTTCTGCAAAATGGCCTTATGGGAAAGAAAACACTACTGAGCAAGAGGAAGAAATATGGATGACAAAATCCAGTTGTCAGACATTTCTCAGAATAATTCTGCCAGAAGAAAATCAGGTGGTTTTATTTTATTTTATTTTATTTTATTTTATTTTATTTTATTTTATTTTATTTTATTTTATTTTAATGTTAGATGCACTTCCTAAAGCTGGGTCCATCATAATTCCTCTATCTCTTCTAGAAGTAAGTACCTGTGGCTCGAAAGGTACTGTGATTATGCTTCAATTTGAAAAAAACATGGCTTTTCTATTGTCATACACTTTCTAGAAATAGGACCTCAGTGAGGAAAGTAGTAGTTCATACAGATCTCCTGTCTTTTTACTGAGAATGTCAAAAAATGCAGCAATTAGTGCCAACTTCACTTGTATCTCTCTTTGTTCTCTCACAACAGACAACTATTCATCATGTAATAAATGCATACAATGCATTTGTTTCGTGGCTCTCTCTGGGTTTTCCGCCTAAATTTATACTGTTTATAGTAAACAACCAATCTTAAAAAAAGAAAAGAAGAGTGAAAAAGCAGTTTGCATTGTATTTTTTTTAACATCTACACAAAAGATAGACAAATAGATTGAATCTCAGCTGACAAGCAGATGTATAAAACACATGCATTTTCACAGACAAACTCACTGAAGAGCTATTGCCTTCTTATCCAGAAGTAATCCCATTCTCTGCAGCTGGCAGTAGATGAATCTAAGTTCTCACTAGCCTCAGAGAAAATCAGCTCTGTTTCTTACTCTCCTTGTCTCTTCTGAATTCAACAATATGGGACATATTATTAAATGACACCTAACAAAGAAGACAAAAATTTGTAGAAGTTTGACAAATTCATTAGTTACTGTGATGGATTTCCTTCCACTGCATGTGTTAAACAGCGGATGATACTCTGAAAGTTACATACAATTACAGTTAGATATAAACAAGAATTAATGCAAAGAATTTCTACAGTGTGAAAAGGTTACAAAATAATTATGGTCTCTCTTGGCTGTGTAATACTATCACAGGTTTTAAAAGATGCTGCAATGGCTGTGTCTTACAAAATGAGTTTTGAATATTAGGGCTCAGACCGATTATAAATCTGCATGCAGTATTATCTGCAATTTATCAAGGGCTAAACTTATACATGCAGATAGTTATCATGAATCAGCTGCCATGAAATAGCTGGGTGAATGATGAGTGGCTGGATTAGAAATTTAATAATCTAGAGAGAACAATAATTTTGTTCAGGGGACAATCGTTATAGAGAACAAAATGCCAAATGTGAATTGTTAAAAGTTGTTGGCATTTTAAAAAATTTTCATGTTAAAAAATATTATACATCCTTTGCCACAAAGAAGAATTAACATGAGATGGCTCATAGTTTGTCATTTTTGCATTATCCATTTTTTTTAACCTCTTGACCTGCCTCGTCTTTCTAGGTCTGAATCTTTCAAAGACTTCTGTGTGAAGATAATTTGATACACCGTGAGTAGTCTTCACTTTGGTGGAATCAGTTTCTAAAACTAAATGCACATTCAAAGCTTTACCAGAACTGTTGCCTCTGATGGTAAAGTCTTCCGGGCATTCTGGCTATTTGCACTTCTTTTTTATTCCAACCCTACATGAACATGAACCCTACATAACATGAAGGGGAAAGAAAGTCCAGACAACTCTGTCTTGCTCAGCTTGAATTAGGACACAAAACTCCAGAAGTGTGGAAATAACATCCTTTGCCTCTGTGGGGTAACACTCACTGTTCAGCACATTAAGAGATATTTCAGCCTTGCCTAGGGGATTTTATTTTCACCTCTAAGAGACAAAGGATGACAACATGTATCTCAAATTCAGCTTTGTATTCTAATCCAAAATGATAACATTGAATTCAGATACTCTTATATGAATGGATCACACACTTGATGTGATCCTGACTGCTACCATTAGACACTTGCATTGAAGAGGTTGCCATTACTTCAGTGCCAAATTATGCCCCTGTCTTGCACAGGGAGTGAAGGAGTGTGGATTCTTCTCTGCTATAAACTTTGCCTAGAAAGAAGGATAAATTGAATTTCCTTTACCACAGCAGTACAAGAGCTGTTCTCTCCCTGCATTTGAGACACAAACCACAAAAGCAAGAGGTGGGGTCTGCTTGTTTCTGTAGTTGGCTGCTTTCTGAGAGAGGAGCAACAATGCACTGTTTTAAGAATCAATTTTTCTTTACAGGTAGGCTGCAGCCCTGCACATACCTGCAGAGCTCAACAAAATGCAGCTGTCTTGAACTCTTAGGCTGCCACACTTCATGTTCCCTTCCTCTCCCAATAGAATTAACAACAGAAAAGAACCAAGAAGTCATCAGCTTAGCACAGCAAAGTGAAAAAGCATAATTAGCCCCTACAGGCAGTATAATATAAATGTGGAAACAAACCTCTGTCGCAGAAGGGAGATGAGCGCAAGTCTGGTGTGCAGGACCAAGTCATCTGTAGGCAACCTAACGTAATTTAGACACGTGTTTTGACCAATTCTGGCTGCAAAAGGCGTTAAGGACACCCACGTGTTAGTCTAATTGAGGCTGAGTCAGCATTTCTTCTGCAAACACTGTATTTTAAAAGCCTGGTGACTGCAGCCGTTAGTCTGGGTTAAAGCCTTGGATACAGGTCTTGGCACAAGAGCTCATCCTCTGAACAAATAAACCTCCTGATTACTGAGGGACTAGGAAGAGCATCTCTCTGACTGCTGGCACAGGCCCCTCCTCAGACCATGGTGCTCTAACCTCTGCCTGAAGCCCTCCTTTGAGGTGGACGAAATACAACAGTAAAAGGCAAAAGTAGCACAGAGGCAGGGATTAATTTTTACATTTTTTATCCTTATTACTGTGAAGTTGCAAAGAAGAATTCAAGTACATTACAGGCAAACTTCTGGGAAGTTCCGGGAAGAAGCTCTGTCTATTTGTTGATAAAAGACTTTCCGAGAGGAATCCAGTTTAGCAACAAAGTCGCACACAACAGCTATGCGGAGATAATGCTTGTTAACACAGTGGCCACCACCCCACTCATCTGGAGACAAACACAAATCAAAACTATAAAACATAACACTTCCTCTTAGGTAGTCATCTTCAACTATCCTAAAATTTGCAGCAAAATTCTTAAGACCATGACAGCAACTACAAAAGCAGGATTTATTATTTTACTGTAATTACTATTAATATAATTGCTGCCATTGTATTTTCTTTGCTTCCTAGGTTTTTATACTTTCAAGTTTGCGCCTCAGCCACAATGGCATTCAACTTCTTTTTCAATCTAAAGTTGAGATATTCAAGTAATCAATTCTTTATGACAGTGGAGGCCTAAAAAAGCAACTCAATAGTGCAAGTTACAAAGTGGAGTAATGAGAGGTAAATAACAGAAGTGACTGAATTTGGTGATGAATTTGGACTTTTCAAAGCATGCAAACCAAGAGACAACCCTCCATCACCACCATTTGACCAGAATTTAACTTATTCTTCAATAAGTTTGAGTTGGTAGAAAGTAGAAATGGCAAGAAATTAATTCAAACAAACCAAAGTTACCTTAGAAATTAGAACATATCTCAATCTTGCTTAGTCTCTTTTGTTAAGTTTCTTTGTTCATAACTGATACAGCAATTTGGAAGCTATTGATTATTACATGGTAGAATTAACACTTAAATGGCTACTTAGCATGAGTTCTTTTGTCTTCAGTTTGTGTTCTTGGTAGCATGAAGTACAGTGTTGTGAACAAACAAAAATGAGAATGAAGAGATGTAAAGAATATACAAATCTGAAGGAGAACAAAATGGCAGTGAGAATGTTAGGGAACTTAGGGAACATTAGGGAAAGATTTAAAGAAAGAAGCTAAGAGGAAAACAGCGCATGAAAAATGAACTTCAGACTCAGAAGTAAAATACAGATACTTACCTTTAATATATATAATGGTCTACATTTTATAAAAGAATGGTAGTTTTTTTTTCAGAGTATGTCACATTTAAAAATAAGTTTTAGAAAGGTGAGCTAATTTTAATATATAGACCACATGACTAAGTGGCTATGAGACTATGAAGTCAATAGCTATAATATAAAAATCAGTGTACATGAGATCTAGAATTAGGCTAAAATGTGATATTTTTCTATTTTATGAATTTGATTTTTTTCCTGTTATTGAAGTATCATAAAAATTTATTTAAAACAAAGTATTACTTATTTGTTCATGGGCTTAGACAAGTAGTATAGGCAATATTTGAAATGGTTTCTGACTGAAACAAAATAATAAAACAGCTACCATTCAGTGCAACATTTAACTCCTACATGTCTTTTAGTATAAATTTTTGTTGCTCAGTAGAGGTAAAACATACTTTGTAGTTTTTTTTTCAGAAGGAAGAGATCCACAAGTTTTGACTTTATTGACTGTAAATTACTTTTTCTAAGCTTAGGTACAGTAAATAACATGATGTTGGATCAGAATGCTTATGCTCAATGTAATATTGTATATCACATTTTATAATAGTTGAAGATATAAAGATCTATGGAAATATAAATAGTCCTACTTACCCAACGGACAGGAAAGGCTCCTTTGATTCAAGTCTGTCAAGTAAATAACAGAAGTTTTAAATCTACATATATTTATTGTTTTTTCAGAACATTTATATTATGAATTTAATACAGCTACTCTCAGTATCAAATTTCTTTGATATGCAATACATAATACGACAACAATAGAAGAGTCTGATCCATTATGCTAGGAATCTGACCTGAAAAAAATCCCATTTTTCTAACTGAACTTTGGTTTAGAAATCAAACATTTACAGAGCAGCACACTGAGGCCCTTTAAATTTCACAGATTCACATGACTTGTGAAGATATTTACATGGAGATGCCAGAGTGAAGTAGGAACACTTAGTTCCTTTTTTACTTTTTTTTTTAAACTTTAAACATAAAATTTATTATAGGTGTAAGAACTTTCCCGATTTGAGGGTTTCCACACGCATTTTGTTTACTTTTCAACATCCTCTATTCATGTGGCATGGTCACTTCTTCATTGTGAGAACTTCTAGCCCATCTACCACAATCAGCCTTGCCCTGGAAATGGATGCCACTAGTTTGATAGATCCAGAATCATGCCCAGTTCTAAAACCAGTTGTTAAAAGTGTTGTTCTCCAAATCCCTGCTGTTGCTGCTTTCTCTGTGAGGAGCTGTCCCGCTTGCATACTGGCAGGAGACTCTTCTACTAGTAGTTTCCAAACAACCAGAATATATTTTAAAATCCTCATCTATGTTATTGCACTGTATTTCTGCTCCAGTACCTGCTACTGGCTGCCCTTAGCTTTGTAGTGTGTCCTGGCTGCAACGAGTTTACTAGTATCAGCTCCTTGTGAGGACCATTAGCATATCATTTTAGGGTCCTTTATAAGCATATTTAAAGAAAAGTTACAACTCAATTATTTTGAGAGGTTGCATGATATGCAAATGACGCAAAAGTTCTGTTGGGCTAATTTCCATTGAGAGTACTGTGTTAAGAGAACAGCGAATAAGAACCCCAGGTACTTAATGTCTCTTCGTTGACTTTCAGAAAAGTGTTTCTAACAAAGCGAAGTATGTCACATTCAGAACTGAATGTTTCATTTGCGATGAACCCTCATATCCAAAATCAATTCAGTTGCACAACAAAATATCTGAAATAGAACTGTAAACAACAGGACTAATTGAAAACAGAAGGACTGTAAATAATTTGTCAATGTCTTAAGAATGAACATTTTCTGTAAATCTTTTGTAGAAAAAAAGCCAAGTACCTCTGCAGACATGATTCATTTAGCAAAGATTTTGTCCAAAAAGCTCACAAACTAATAGACCACTTTGGTTTGGCCATTTGTCCAGAAAAGTATTTACAAAAGGTGAACTTGTCACTGTGCTTTTGAAAGGATTATATGATTTTGTTTTAACTGAAAAATACTGCAAAAGCCTTTGCTTCTCAGAAAGAAGTTTTCCAAAATCACTAACGGAAATAACTTAGGAGCCTGTCTTCATTCACAGGTCTGGTTCCAATGTGCTTTAAACCTGGTCTCCTGGGTTTAGGTTTCCAGTAGTGGCAAGGACAACTTGCACAAGGCTTGAGGAGAGGCCAAAATGTATCAAAACATAGTAACTTTTCTGTTGTCCTCATGGCTCTACCTGACCTTCCCATTTCTTTCTGGGATTGTGATCCACATGGAAGTGAGGGAATGGAAGAGGGAATCACTGATGGACTTGTGTGTACCTGGAAGCACATTGTAGGCCCAAATCTGGGTCTCCCCATGCTCAGGCGGATGCTTCTCTACAGCAGTCCAAGTGCTGTCATGAATGGTTTCCCTCCCAGACTGCCAGTGCTGCACTCCAAATCCCTTAGAGCACCAAGAAAACGCTTCACTTGGGAACCTCTGTGCTTAAGTAGTACTGCCAGAGAGCAATAAAGCGATGGGGCCCATCACCTGGGTGGTTGCATCCTTCTCCTGCAGGCTTTGTGCAGCCACCATACCAGCTTCATGGACCAGCTGTTCCTGCTGTGGATCACACTGTTTCAGGAAAACATCTGCACCAGCTTTGCAGCTTCTCTCTGCTGTATGAGGAAAAGCCCAACTAGTGTTACGCTTTTGTTTCCTGTTTTTCTGCTTGATGAAATGAGATCTGGGAAGTACTCAGCGTTTGGCTCAAGAGAATAATGAGCAAAGAATGAAAGCTTCAACACATTTACATACTTCATAACACAGAAATTTTGTTACGAAGAGGCACCTGGCACTATCCTGATGGAGGACATTCTGGTGGATTTTACTTGCAAATGAAAAGTGTGTAATAGAATGCCCTGTGGACAAAATACTGCAATTAAAAATCTATTTTAAATCCATTCTCGGGATGGAATTCAATTTGATTTAAATAGTGTTGCCCTAGGTTTGACCCCTCTCTAGTATATTTGACTAAATGGTTTTAGATAATTTCCTGCATTACTTTAAATTAGTTCAAGTGTTCCTCATAGTAAAGGAATACAATTATATGTTGGCCTTTTATTTAAATTGGTAATTCAATATATGGCAAATTAATATAAAGGTTTTAAAACTGCAACACCATATAAAATAACATCCTATATCATCTTTACTGCTGACATTTATCAATATATATTATAGATTTTTTTGCCTTACTTTTCTAGCCTGCAGTACACCAAATTCTCAGGAGTTTTGAGAAAGTCTTTCATAATTAAATATGAAATCTCAAAAAGAGCAAACCTGATAAGCTCTGAGAAGGTCTGTCGTACACCTTCAGGAAAAATGTTGAAACAGAAATTTTACTTCTTGCAAAAATTTATTGAGTGTGCAAGAAATACTAGTTCATACAATAAACGAAGGGAATTATGTTTTAATTACGTAGGAAGGGTAACGAAGCAGGAGTGATCAGAATCTTTCCTTCCTTCCTTCCTTCCTTCCTTCCTTCCTTCCTTCCTTCCTTCCTTCCTTCCTTCCTTCCCTCCTTCCTTCCTTCCTTCCCTCCCTCCTTCCTCCCTCCTTCCTTCCTTCCTTCCTTCCTTCCTGAAATTGTTTTCCCATCAGCAAATTTCAGTTTGTCAAAATGCCAAGGCAATAAATCAGCTTGAACAGGGAGAGGGCAGGCTAATTGGTTGCATGCCTGGGACACAACATACTGAGGTTGTGTTTCCCTTTGATTCGGGGCTGAGATTTTCTGAAAGGTCTGACTTTCTTATCTACATATAATGGATACATTTTTGCAGGAGGAAAAGGTATTTTTACACTAAGTATACTGTTCAAGTAAAATCAGTCACTGTAAACCAAGCAGGCATAGGCAATCGATTCATACCCATTGACATACTACAGTATTGTCACACTTTGTGTTTAAAATAAAGAGCCTATAAATTTCTCATTTAGTATTTAATCCCTTGTAACCTGTATTGGAGAGATGTTTTACAAGACCTCATTAACATAATTGTGCATGTCATGATTTTCTTTGCTGCTAAGTTCGCTCATATTAATGCCAAATATCTAATTCCCATCTTTGACACAGACTGAATATGAAGATGGACAAATTTTTCGTGGTTTGCAGACAAATGGGGACATGTGAATTCCACTATGACTTGTAAACAAATCATTTAAGGGCAGGAAGATCCCAAAGAAAACTCCACTTTTCTTGCATAATTGTCCTATTAAGATTACAGGCAAGATGGCTTTTTATATCTGAGGCCTGACCCAAGATACATAAACCAAAATAATTTCTTCGTAAAGAATCCTCACCTCTCCTTCCCAAAATCTATTTACAGGACAAAGTGGATAACTCTTCTAACAATATCAGCATGGTACACAAGCAAATGGAATTTAGCCTAGCATTCTCCAAGGTAACTTGTTATGAATTAATGTATTCTTCCTCAGGTGATCATCTAATTTCATCTCTTAGCAGTAAGCAAGAAAAATGTGGAATTTAAGGGACTTTTCAGGGCTCTTATTCTGAACTTTTAGTGTCATAAAACTGTCTATCCTGAGTCAGGGAAAATGATGGTTAGGAACCAAAATCTTTTTAGGTGAGTCACAATTTTTTGTTACATTCTTCAAGTCAGAATTCCCGAGGAGTATAAACTGAGCATGCTTCCGATGTCATATATTTTCTTATTCGACTGTAAAATCCATGAATAGTGACTGCGGTTTTTTAGGAGACTGGAAGAGTTAATACCTCTAACAGGAATCCAGAGAATGCAAGCTTTTCATTTAAGCCATGCAGGAAAGTCAGGCCAACTAAAAAGCATTTTGATGGATTGGCTGTATAGTGTTAATGTATATATCGTATGATTGATGTGGCTGACTTATTTACCTGTCAAGTATGTCTGTCTCTTTGTGCTGTACAGCTCTAGGAATGAAAGATTTAGTGAAAATATGTGGAGTCAAAGAATATTCAGATTTATGGCTCACCCTGTTTGCCAATGAGTTTGATTTTGAAAGGATAACCAAGGACAACTCAAGGGACCTTTCAAAAGAAATGGAAATGGTTTGCTGTTCACAGTGATCAGCTGAGTTTATATTATTCTCTGCATGTTGACTTTGTGGTTTGTTTGTCAGTAGTGATTAGAAAACATCTTCTTTTGGAAATTTTTAAGGAGCATTGGTCACATTTTGTCCTTTAATTCCTTTATTATACTTTTTCAAGCATGTGCATTATAACTTTAGTAACTCCCCATATTTGCATACAATGCAAGCAGACCAAATAAAAGCATGTCTTAATTTATAGAGGAAATATTTCATGGAACTTCAACTTTCTATTGAGACTAAATAGTCATTGCTGTTGTATGCTAGATAATCTTTCCTTCCTTCCTGCCTTCCCGCCTTCCTGCCTTCCCATCCCTCCTTCCCCTCATCCCTTCTTGCCATTTATAATGGTTTCTGTGAGTTAAAATAATTTCAGTCCAAGATAATTTTTCTAGACATCAGTATCTGTTGTTAGATAGAATTAGGGAAGAAGCTCATTCTGTCTTCTGAAACTGCCTTGAATACCCTTATAAACATTGGCAAGTTTTTCAAGAAGCACTGTCATATTCTGGAATAAATAAATGTTAGAGCAGCTGTATAGAAGATCTAATCTGTTAGAATTGTTTCAGAAACAGAGGGTGTGGAGGAATAATTTACAGCTTTATGTCGTCTTTTACAGTTGTTCTTAATAAATTTAATAAGCTCCACTTCCAGCTGGTGGTAGACATTGCAACTGATGACTTTCGTTAGAAAAACAACACGAACTGTACTGTTTTCATGACTATTGTGTAATATCAAATACTGCATTAATATGAAAACATAAGAGTGCCCTGGGAAGTTCTTTTCCACAGAGCTAAATGCTTCTGTTATTTATTGAAACATAAAAATTCTAGTACAAAATAAAACACATGCCTCAAACCATGGAGAGAAACTAGTGCAATGCAAACTCAAAATGTCATTTCTCAGTGCAAACTTACTCTTTTGACATGATAACTGACTTAATGGATGGAAGAAGAGATCGATAATAGGTAACAGCCTGATTTTTAAAACTTTTGATATTGTCTTATATGAGAGTCTCATATTCAAGCTGGGAAGAGATGATCCAGTTACCTTAAGGGAAGCACACATTAAGCGAAAAACCCCAACCTGCTCATGCACAAAGAATTATGTCCATGTGAAAGGGGGACACATTAAATAGTAGGAACACTCAGGACTATGTTTTGTTCAGCTTTGGTTAGCATAAATGATTTAAACAACAAAATAGAGAATATGTATGTAAAAGAGATAAGAAACAGCTGGTTTTTAAACAGTCCAGCAAACAGAGTTAAAATTTGAAATTGGTTTGATAAATTGGAGAAATGGTCTGAAATCAGTGTAATGAAGTTAAAAAAAAATCTTTTACCTTGAAAAAAAAGATCTTTTACCTTGAAAAAAAAGATCTTTTACCTTGAAAATATTAGCTGGAGTTGATCCTTCCAATGCTGGGGATTCCTGCTAGTGATCTAGGAGCTTGGGGATCTGTCATTTACAGCCTTTCTTCCACATGAAAAGAGGCCTAAAATTTCTGCATATATAGACCTTAGGGACTATCTGCCTGCAACAGCTCACTGGAGTCACAGAATACGGGTGTTGAGGCACAGAAACAGGCTGGCCAGAGAAGCTGTGGATGCCCCATCCCTGGAAGTGTTCAAGGCCAGGCTGGATGGGGCTTTGAACAACCTGGTCTAGAGAAAGGTGTCCCTGCCCATGGCAGGGGGGTTGGAACTAGTTGATCTTTAAGGTCCCTTCCAACTCAAACCATTCTATGATTCTATGATTATGTGAATATGAAAGTCTAGGGCAAACACCAGATAACACAGGAGGAAGCAAGTACAAAGGCCACCACTCTAAAGAAGCATGCCTGTAAGCTACTGATGTGTCACTCCTGAGAAATATTTTTTGCCATGTAATCCCCTGCTGGTTCCATCTAATTCCCATTTGGAAACCAGTCTTTAGCATTCAGGAGCTAATTCCTGCCTGCCAAGCAGGTCCTAAATCACACAGGTTCTTTCCAATATCCGTTCCAGGAATGTTTCAGGTTAACTTCCGTTTCAGTCTATATTAAGTACAGACATGTCCCAACTTCTCACTTGAGGCACTGCTATTATGTGAGGAACACAAGCTGATCACATAACACAAGTTCACAAACTGTAAGCATGCTCAATTTTGTACCTTTGTTCAAGTAAGCAAACTCTGGAGAATGAAAGTATCTCCATGCCACAGCCATCAATTTTAATTTCCTTTTTCCTGTGATATGCTAAGAGTTGCTAAATTTTGCAAAAATCTATGCTCCCAACAAAAGAAAGAATTTTGAAAAAAATATAGTGCTGTCCTTAGCTATCTACCTTAATGTTCTCTTTCTGACAGCTTTAATCATTCTCTGCATGAAGCTGATGTCACCTGACCCTCTTCTGCTCTAAATCAGAGTAAGAACATTCAGGTCAATATGTACTGGTCTAAAAACGTCTGGAATGAGTTCATCAGGGTGGGCTGAACAAAACAGTGTTGACTGATCTAATGCACACAATCAATACTACTTTACTGCATGGCTATTTGTAGTCACAAAGAGATGAAGGTTAATGCAGGCATTGCCTTTGAGGATCCCAAGGGTAGAGGTTTAATCTCCTTTTCCCTCAAAGACACTAATAACACTTAAAAGTAGTTATAGGAGAGGCACTGCTCTGACGATGTATGATTCATGTTTGTAATGCTGTTTCATAGAATGTCATTCTTGCAAGACTGAAAAATACATCATACATTTTAATGTCAATAAATATTCAAAATTGCTCATTTCTTAGGACTCATAATAAATTCATAAACATACGTTTATGAATACATTTGTTATTTTGCAGTAAAATAGCCAATGCTTTTGCCACAAGTTCTAGGAATACAAGCAACATAATCTATCAAAAAGGAGGCAGGCTGGGTAACATATGTCAAGACAGTGTACTCTAAGACTAGCAGAATTCACCAAGAAGTAAACTTCTGGGGTGACTTCATTGTTAATAATTCACTGCATATTAATATTTTGTTGTTGATCCTCTGTGTTGCACACAGCATAGCCTTCCATGTTATTTGTAATGTTACTTAACAATCCATTTTATTATAAAACTAAGTATATTCTAAAGCTTTTATTTCAATATTATTCACAAGACTTTAAAATATGTGACGAGCTACAGCCTCTCATTTATCCAGTCTTCCTTATTTATTCACAGAATACTAAATCTATAACCCAGAATTATATTTCTATTGCTGACTGTAAGCCACCTAAACTGTGCCCTTGAAGTACATCAGCAGCTCCCAGACTGAATTACAGCCTTTTATACAATTAGTGGTACACTATGTGAGAACCAATGCCTAATTACAAGCTCACAAAGTGGTGCTCTGAAGCACAGCCTTCCCCTGCATCTCTGATTGCTGCTGCAATTAAGGGTTTACTAAATTTCTGAAAATGAAGAATCCCACTGTTCATTTGCTATGTTAGGACAGGCCTTTTTCTGTTCTGTGTCGCAAACCCTATTTTCTTACTTTTAAGGCCTCTATAAAGTTCATAAGACAGTTATCAAACAACAGTGGTTGCAAAACCAGATACTTTTTCTATGATGCCTGCTTCACTAAAACTCAAAGGTGGAAAAGTGACCATGGCAACTGTTTCTGACTTAAAAAAAATAAAAAAAGTTGTAGGTACTATCATTTTTAAGCTAACAGAAGCACAGTTAAGTATCTACAGAAAGCATAGTCTTTCTGCTAGAACACACTTAATCCAATTCTGATTATTTCTTAAATGAAATGTAAGAAGCCATGCAGAAATAGAGAGTGGAAATCTCACGTGTAATAGCTGATAGGAACATGGCTCAGACTGTCAAGATTTAAACTGAATGAATGACTAAAAGTACTATTTCTGTTTGCCTGCAGGCAAAACCATCAGTGCTCTGGCTCTTTTAGGAATTTACTTTGTGAATTATAAGTCAAAGTTTTTTCATTCATATTAGCAACACAAATTCTTGGATAAGAAAGGAGTCATAATATTTTCAATGCTATTAGAAGATTGTGAATATGTTTTCTGATCCACTGTGGTATGCATAGTGATTAAAAACCACGAAAAAAATAAGATGGTTTTACAGTTAGTTACTTTAGCTATAGTATACTGCCTTAGGTTTCATGAATAAAGTAAGAAAGAAGATTAAACAGCAGGAAGAAAAGAAAAGCAATACTAAGAGAACAGGATATTCTCCATATTTGCTAAACTCTGAGCATGAGTGCGATTATGGTGTCTCGGCTTTTGTGGAAGAAAACAACCGCAGTCATGTGGTATCCTATATCATCTTCTGCAAGAGGAAAAGTACTCAGCTGGGAAAAGGGATGCAGCTCCTCTGCAGATGTGTATATGTTGGTATCACTGACCTCCTCTCTTAATAACAACAAGAACAAAAAAACCCATACCAAAACCAACAACAACAAACAACAAACTGAGAAAAGACTGTGAAAAGTCTGAAGACCTATGCAGGTCTTAATTAAAAAGGAATCTAAGTCAAGACCATAGTTTGAAAACTCTGGTGAAGGTGAATACAGACGAACATGATAAAAATGTAAGATTTAGGATATACTGATAATCTGAGAAGGAATATCTTCCCTAGTCACCAGATGTAGTTTCTAAAAGGGAATGAGCAGTATTTTTTAAATAGTGAAGGGAAAGATTAAAAACAGAAAAAAAGAAAGAAAAAAAGACAGTTTTGTTGTGCTAGATGTTATTGGAGTTACCACACCAATTAGGACTAACATGACTGAATGAACAAATCAAGATCACAAGTGTATTTGGTATATTTTAGTCTTTTGAATTTTTTCTCTATCTGTGATTTGTCAACAGAAGCAAAGGTTTTCCTGGGTATTACTAAGGACTTGAGACCCTCCCCATTTTTCCCTCTCTAAACTTATCAGGTGCTGCACATTCATGCTGTAGATCCTGTGAAAGGGAAAACATGTCCTTGGCTGGCTCTCCCAAACCCTCTGAGCACATGGATTTGTTCTTTAAATATCTTTGGGCCTGAATTGATTGTTGCACTGACATAATTCAGAAATGCAGAGCTGAATGTGTTGCCTTCCATCAGCAGATATTTTTTTCTTATTCTTATGATATGTTATTTGACATGGGGCTTTTTCCTTGGAAGAGAGAAATAAACAAAAAATCAGACCAAACCGAACCACTGAATCTGTTGTAGCTTTGTATCTGTGCTTTTAACATTTTTAATATAATTGAGAATGCTACTTAAGTTCTCGACACAAGCAGAATTTGCACTGCTTCTTGTGAATTTTAAGTGGAAATTTCAGACTAAATGATCATTTTTTGTGTACAGTAATGAATACTTTAAATGTGATCAGTGAGAACATTCTTTGATTAAATGAATGTAAATAATATCTTACGGGACTTAAAATTATCTCCATTTAACCATATCTAGAAATGTAGTTTTATGGAAGCTAGATCTTTAGTCAGGAAAAGAGCTGTAGCGCAACAGTCATGTTAGATTCATTCTATTGCATTGAAATAAAATAGCTTATTTCATGAAGGAAGGTAATCAAAGGCATCAAGAAAATACATTTCTGCAAAAAGATTCAAAAGAAATATTGCACTATGTAATCTTAGTATGACGTATTCTTCAAAAGACTATGTTCCATAGGCAGAAATTATTTTTTTTCATTCAGTATGCAAAAAAAGTAAGAGGTATAATCAAAATTTAATGTAAATGTGAAGTATCAGAAAATAATGGTCAGGTTTATTTTCTGTTGACTGGACGGTGTCTTTAGGCTCTTGTAGGTCACCGTTAAAAATGGACTCACAAATGCATTAAGAAAAAGAAGGAATAAAGAAGAAACTTTTTTGAAATCTAGGACAGTATTCAATCAGGAAAGATCCTTATACCTGCAGTTATTTTTATTATATGCCAGTAGGTCAAAGCATATTGCTAATACACTGCCAATGGGCACACTACAGCAGCAATTATGCAAAATACTGCAGTATTCAAATAGAATAGTAATGCTTTTTTTGGCACAGAATGCATGGAGTTTATGTTATGCTTTCAAATGGGAGGAATGATCTCAAGAAGTGTTCTACCCTGGAAGAAGTGATCATGCTGCCCATCACTGTGCCTTTCACGCTTTCTCCTGAAATGAAGGGTGCCCAGGAGTGCTCAGAAAAAATAATGGATTGCTCTAAGGACTGAGAGAAAAATGAAACCACACCAAACTCTATTAATGATGTCATAAAATAAATCTGAGAAGCAGAAAGCAAGTAGAGAAAGTCTGTAAGCAATTCTTTAAGCCTCTGCTACAAAATAAAACTTCAAAACCAAAGGAAATGCAAGATGCGTAACATAATCCGATCAGTTTAGTGATGGAGATTATAGAAGTAAAATGTACTGAAGAAAGTGATAAGGTATTTTTGTCAAAGAAAAATAAAACTTTTATATAAAAACATAATCATACCCTGTAAATAAAAAAGCATATTTTTCTAGTATATCAATATTAGGTGTTTAAATAGAACAATTTCCTCCAGAGGCCATGGGACTCATGAAATAGTAAAGGCTGCTTAATACGGCTAATTAGTAGCATGTTAAATTAAGCATGCTGAATATACATTTCAATTGCGTTACAAGAAGTGTTTGGGAATGGGAAATGACTGCAGTATCTAATACCATTGAGGGAGCGCTGAAACATTAGCCTGAAGCTTCAGAGAGTGGCTTGGAAAGAACTTGCCCTCAAGGGACACCTTTGGCAGGGCCACCATTGCTGCAGACCGGTCGTGCTGCAGGAACTCAACCACTACTGGGCAGAGAACTGGTCAGCTGAGGCAACCTGGCAAGAAACTATTTCACTTGTTAATCCATCCACTAAATCCATCCCGTTAATTGTCTCATGCCAGAACCTGCCTCAGCTTGATGGATCCCAGGCTGGGTGGCTTCATGCCCAGCCAGCAATGGGAACACTGGGAGGAACGGGGCTTGAAGAACTCCCCACTGGGCCTTCAAGATGTGGCACTGGGGCAAGCCAGTTTTCCTTATTGTGGCCTTGTGAGGAAGCTTGGAGTTTGGCAAGGGTGAAAATAATCCACATGGGGAAGGTTAGTCTTATCTAAATCAGTCTTGGAAATGTTTATAGGTCAACTACAATCTTAAATTCTGTAGAGAAAAGTGAGTGATTAGATACCTTGTTGGTGCTGAATAACTTGCCCTCCAAGTTTACTTCCAAACTCTAGCCCCCTGCTTTCCTACGTTATACAATTATAATATTAGTTCACGTCTGGGGAGTTCACCTTTGGCAAACAAATTACTTTTCTCAGAAAGCAGACTCGGATGTGATCTGGGACAGTTTGGTCCCAACTCCCTCCCATTTGTACCACTATCACTGCACTGGTTTTGGCTCCCCATGGCCCATGTGGTCTCCAGCAGGTCCCCCCCAAGCACCTCACACAGCGGAGCCTGTAGAAGCCATGCTCGTTTTCATGCCACTAATAATTCCACCATTCTGCTAGTGCATACCACAGTCTTTTCATTATTTCAAGACACTCAAAAATGAGTGCCTCCCCATTCTCAAATCCCCCCATCTTCAGTACTGCTAGAGAATGCTGATCCATCAGAGTATTTGCAGTTGATTCTACTTGGGGCACAAACCCAGAGGAAAAAACAGTAAATGGAGTTTCATATGCTGGCACAGAACTTCTTTAGTGAAATACTGATCAAAACATGACTAAATGAAAAAGACAAAGTGTGACCCTTTATTTTACCACAACAGTGCTCCCAAAGATTGCTCTAACATATTTGTGTCAGCACCTTTAATCTTCACTTTGTATTTCAAAGATATGCACATTAGCCAGTAAAGTTAACTCCTGCTTGAGGCTAGACCCAAATAACAAGATGTAAAATAATTTTAAGATGCAGCTTTGTAAAGCGCTTCATTTTCTGCAGAAGTACTATACTAAAAAAAGGAAATTCACAGCAATTTTGAACTTTCTGGGATTTAGGTCCCCCCTCACATACTGAACAATGCAAATCAGGAGGAAGGCTGCTGGATCTAATGGTTGTGGTAGATTTCAGATGATTCCTCAGTGCTACCCTAAGCATATCTGTATTTGTTCAATGAGCATACTCATAGTTAATAATGTGTTTAGCAGCTTTCTGAAGCAAAGCCTAAATCCTTCTGTTATTCAAATATATTTTAGGCCTAATCCAAAATGGAAGTTATTTTATTATGGATTGAATGGTCTCGTCATGACATTGACCCAGTGCCACAGCTCTCTAACTCTGTCCCTGCACACCTAGACAGTGTCTCTGTACACCTCCCAGGGCACCTGTTGCTACTTCCACCTTTTTATGCCTCTTTTTTGTGTTTTTTTTTTTTCAGGAGCTCCTTGCTCACCTGTGCAGGCCACCTGCTACCTTTGCTTGATTTCTTGTTCATCAGGATGAGCTGTTCTTGAACTTGAAGAAGGCAATCCTTGCAAATCAGCCAGTTCTCCTGGCCCCTCTTCTCTCTGGGACAGTGTCCCACGGGATTATTCCAAGCAGGGCAAGTCTACTCTCCAGCAATCAAGAGTTATGATCAATGGGATCTTCAGCTAGTAGGAATTAGGGTATTAAACTACATTTAAGAGAGAAGGAGAAGTCGAAGTAAATTCTAGTCCAGTGAATGGCAAAAATTTTTGCTGACTTCACTAGGTCCATGATGTCTTTTAAATTCTCTGTATCGCTTTTAACTACAGCCTTTTTTTTTCTGTGAACTGTACCAGGAATGCTAGCATCAAACAGATGTGAAAGGAAGTGGAATAATAAACTGGAGAACAAAGGAGAGACTGGATATATAGATAACTTCATACATAAATTGAAGAAGAAACAATATACACTTATCTGTCTTGCATCTAGTTATTCTTATAGTTGAAAAAAAAAGGTGACGTCTTACATTTAGGCTTACGCTCGATTTCACATAGGTGAGATTAAATGAGATCATTTTCATGAAGATTATAAAACTATAAAGGATAAAAAAAGACTGTAGATCCTCAACTGACCAAGTATTCTTATATCATTCCAGGCAAAAGTGGATCTAATAACTTTGATGCACAAGCAAATTATGTGGGTATAACATGTCATAGGACATTGGTTGCTCTGTACTAATTACTCGTGCATATCCGGCTATAAATGTGATGCAGGTTTCTCTTCAGAGATGCAGAGTACTTTGAACAAGTTTGAAACCTCAAATACTTCACAATAAATAAAGTCATGCAACCCTGAGCAGCACTCCTGCTTGCTTACCTTAAAACTGTTCTTAAATGTGTCTCAAATATCCAAAAATAATCTAAAAATCTGTAACAAAGGAGACTGAACAAACAATAGGTGTTACCCTTAATATTATGATGCTTATGAAAACACCACATGTGTAAGTGTCAAAGCTTGTTTAAATGACCATCTAGCACATCTACTGTTACCTCTTTATCCACTAAATCAGCTTTCTTGCCAGAGAAGGAAATTATATTGCTTCAACATAACTTGCTCCTGACAATTCTATGATGGAATTTTTTTACTATCTCATTATCCTCTAGGTGTTGATAAGTAGATTATTTAATAATTTGTTCTAGTATATTTCTGGGACTAAAAGCTGGACTGACCTGATAATTTTCTGGGTCCTGCTCTTCTTAAAAATAGGTATAATGCCTGCCCATACCCACTGGTTTTCTGCCTTATGTATCCTCCATAAGTTTTTGAAAACAATCACTAATAGTCCACACACAGATTCAGTTAGTCCTTTAAACACTCTAGGGTGAATCTCATCATTCCATTTCCATTGAATTCACTTATTCCGATACTGGTTAGCCAATACTTTTATTCCATACCCTTTGGTTAAAATTGATTTTCTTAAACAGCTGGTCAACTAACCTCTTTTGCTAAAGCAAAAGCAGCCTTTTCTGTATCATCCACCATCTGGTCTCCTTTCCCGCTAAGTAATGGCACTATAAAAAAGCAGAGGAAGTTCCTCTACTCATAATCCTTTTGTTGCCTTTTGATACTGTTATGTGGCTTAGCCTGTCTGGCATCCTGTTAGATGACTCTGCTGTTCTTTTCTACTCCGAGTGACAGGGTTTTGGTTCCATATATTGTACAATTCCTCTTCACTTTTCAGGATGTCAAAGAAACTTGATGCTGCCATATTATTCTACTCCTGCTTGGTGAGAATATTCTGTTCCACCTAAAGCACAGTCAATGCAAGATTTTCTGCACTCCTTTTGTCCCTAAAATTTCTTTCTAATATATCCTACTTACCAGTTCTCTGAGCTCATTAAAGTCTGTCCTCTCTGAAACCATTATCATATTTCTGCTGATCTCAGCCCTCCCTTTTCACCGTGAATATTTTGTGGTAACTAAATTTTTAACGAATGCATCTCTTAGTCAAAATCAAACCTAAAGTAACCACTTCCCAGTTAATTGTAGGCTGACCCTGGCCAGCAGGTAAGCACCCACACAGTCACCATCTCACTCCCCTATCATTGTCCCCCATGAGGATGAAGGAGAGAATAGGAAGAGTAAAAGTGAAAAAGCCTTATGGGTATGTAATAAGGGAAGGAAGGAAGGAAAAAAGCAAGTGATGCAAAGGCAATTACTTTCTACCTCCCACAAGCAGCCCAGGCAGTCTCCAAGCAACAGCTACTTTGGAAGGAAAAACCTCCCGAGATTTTTTCTCAGCATGATGTTATATGATATAGAATATCCCTTTAGCCAGCTTGGGTCAGGTGTCTCAGCTGTATTTCTTCCACAGGTATTGCCCACCTCCAGCCTATTCATTGGGAAGGCAGAACAGGAAAAACAAGAAAGCCTTGAGGCTGTGTAAACACTGTTCAGCAACAGCCTAAACATTGGTGTGTTTTAGTAACAAATCCAAAACACAGCACCATATGGGATCCTATGAAAAAAGATAACTCCATCCCAGCCAGACCCAGTACAATGTTTTGAAATAAGTAAATGTTCTCAGCTTGTCAAGAACTTTGTAAGCTACTGATGCCCTCACATGTTATTATGCTAACAGATACTGAGATAATGGAAGTTCTCCATTACCATCAGATGAAGACACCTGTTAGTTGCTCAAAAAAGCCTCTCATAATCTTCTGGATAAATAGTCTGTACTAGATCCATGAAAGGACACAACCTAAGATTTTTTTTTCTTTTCTATTTAAAGTTCCCTCAGAACTTTCCACAAGTCTCTCTCTTATCCTGTCTTGTGTACAGAACAAGTATTTATGAGAAACCATTCAAAAGCTCAGAGGTGGAAGTGCATATAAATGTCAGAAACCACAGAACATTTTCAAAAATCTTTTAAAGTACTGACACAGGGACACAGTAAACCATGGTTACCAGGCAGTTGAGAGCAATTATAAAACAGGTGGTTTCTGCTTCAAAAATAATATTTCTATCACTTCAGCTGAGGGCAGCTATATGATAAAACTTCACATTAATATCATGTAGCATGTACACTCAGATCTAATATACTTCTGGTTGTCTCGTACTGGGACCCCACCCTTGAATTTCCGTCTGAAACTTTCAGACCAGACCAGGCTTAAAAATGTCCTGCTCAAGTGTCTCTGATTTCACGTCTGAGCGGCTGTTCTCAGAGCAAGTCTATCTGCGTTTCAGGCACAGTAAAAATCAGCCTTAACTCCTTTTGTGGATCTGGAGCATAAATTCTGTATTACTTTTATGAGAATTGAGGTTTATTGAGCAGAAATACATGTGTGCATGTTTGCCTGTCAGTCCTCCTAACAATCTGTAATGCTTCACTAAGCTTCATTGATGTTGAAAAACAGGTGGAGGTTTCTTCAGGTTTGTACAAGCTGTGTGAAAAGGCACATGGGAATAGCAGAAAGACACTATCTGAACACCTGAGGAGAAGTCTAGTCTTGTTAGCAGCTGGTTCTCACCCTTGACACACACATTAATGAAAAACCAGTTCTGTTGCTTCAAAAGTATTCGTTATTTCACTGAACCCTGCAAATTAAAAACTCACAAGAAAAAGGCCACAACCAAGCAATAAAGCATATGGATTAAGAATTGAAATAGCACTCAATTAAAAAAAAAAAAACAAAAAACAAAAAAAATTACTGATGGTGGTACTAGACATGAAGACATTAGTAAACACTTCACAAATCACCATACCAGTCTTTTTGTCAGTTGGTTTAGTAAATGACATTTTAGATCTAATTGTGTACTTCATTATAATTTTGTTAAACATCACACTTTTATATGGGACTAAAGTCTGCTTCTCTTCTCCTGCACTTCCATTTTCACTTCAGAAAGAGAAAAAAGGAGGCATGGAAGGAAAATTAAATTATCAGTGCATAAACAAAGAAATAAACACATTTCTAATGCAACATATATTTAAATTTAGAATTCAAATTCCAGACTGAGCACTTGGGTGGGGTCTTACAGCACTTAATGTTCACCAAGCACAACCTCAGTGGCTTTAACATCCCTGGAACAAAACCTGTGCAAGACAATTGCATACTGCTACTTCATCCTAAATGAGTGTCATTGTCAAACATCTTTTCAAATAGCTTTTTAGTACAGCAAGAGTATGTAATACTTCTTATTGTTTCAAGCTGCAGCCTCTTCCTTTGGATTGTTCTTGTATTGGCAAATAACACCCATAGTGTGAATACTGAGAAGGCATAGACCAGATTTTTGGCCTTAATAAAGCATAAGGTATTTTCACAAAGAAATACAATTCTGGTCCAACCAATTTAGTTTTATCTATTCTTCTGAATGCCTGTATTATCATTTAAATATCCAAAGTAATTTATTTTTTTACAGCAAACAGAAGTTCTGGTGTTTGTTTCCAATTAAAAGAGGGGCATTATGTGCATATTGTGATCATTGCATCTAAGTATCAGTTAGGAATTTTTTTGGCTGGGCTTACTCCTGGTTGGCGTAAGTTAGTTTTTTAAGAAAGGCTTCATACAGACAGTCTTTACCTCTGGAAGTTAGTACATTTGGCCCTGGAATCAGTCAGCAGATAGGCATAATGTCGGACACTACACTCCTGGGTCTTTTACTCATATTCCAAACCTTTCGGTGCGTACAGGAACTTGATTATCTTTCATAGGAACATTAAAGAGTGAATGGAAGAAAATTCCTTTGTCTCATTCATGTGCTACACAGTGACATTGGTAGATACATTTCCTGTTACCATCATTTTTCTAATAAAAAATGAATTCTAGAAGTTCAGATGAAATCTCACCTGTAAAGTGCTGAAAGTGGCCGCTTGTTGCCAGGTTTTGGTCTGTATGGTTTTGGTTCTCCTGCCATGTTGATATCTGTAAGCAAACATTTTATATTATTAAGCAAAACCTCTGGAAGTTAGAGTGAGTTTACAAAGCACCTTCAAGACACTGAAAATGAATAAAAGGCAGTGAAAATGGACAGCACACCTAAACCACCTACCTAGTTTTTACCACTTCTGAATTGATGCTATAAAACTTTCCTAAAAATTCTTACTGTGATGCATGAAGGTATTAGGCAAAATGTCATTTATTTGTAAGAGAGAGAAATGAAATTTTTAACCATACCTGAATTTCCACTTATGAAGTTGAAGCCAACAATGTATTTCTTTTACAGATGGAGACTTGAATAGTAACTATGAACTCAAGTCAAACTCGTTGTAGAGGGCTACAGTGCTTCTGAAGAATTTCCATTTAGTATCTAGAGAAATGCACACTAATCTTTAACTGCCACTTCACTGACCACTCAAAAAGAGACTTTTCAAAAGCAAATAAGAGAGTATCTATTTCCTACCCCAAATAAATATTTTTCTTTGCCTTTTTTTTTTTTGTTTGTTTGTTTTCTTGTTTTTGTTTTGTTTTGTTCTGACTGTAGAAACACTCTGGCTTTAAAAATTGTACGGAGAAAGAGAAAATATCTTTTTGCACATGCTTTAACTTAGGCAGGTAATTATAATTCTCAACAACACCAGAAATCTTGCGCACACTTTTGAAAAGTCCACTTACATTATGCCTGTGTATTTACCCTTGTTACTTAAAAAAGATGCAAATCTTAAACAGGCATTAGTCATGCTGTTTCTCAGATTATTCTTTCAAATGCTACTCAAACACACACCAGGAACTACAAGTCCACCATTTTGCTTGCTTGTAACAGGTACCCATGGAGAAAGAAGCACGGACCCTTCTGTGGAGAATACCTTGCTTGAGCTTAGAAAGCTGCCTTTATAAACAAAAACCTATATTAAAAAGCTGCCTCCCTCTGACTGAATGTTGCAAAATCGACATTACAACAACTTCTGATTAGGAAACCAATTCCCTGCCATCTGAGTGATGCTACAGCTAAATCTTTCCTCAGTTTCACTAATATAAGAAAGAGTAATATTCAACAAAATCATCAGAGTTATTTCGGTGTAAAATTGCTGTGACAGACCAATGTATCCCATATGCCTTGGAATCACCTGGTGATCAACACTTTCAAGGAAGCAAATGTTCTTGGTAAAGTCTATGTTTAACCTGAAATTGATTGTAGTGGAGGAAACAGAAATAGGAAGCTGAGGTGTAAATTGAGAAAGCCCAGTGTACTGATGCTAAAAGCCCAGATGTTTTTATTTTAGCTATTCTTGACATCAAAAGCTACAGTAAAGCCTAAGACTTACTGACTGCTATTTCACACAAAGTGGAAAAGAATAATTCATCTGACTTTTTTTTAAACAATCAGAAACACTGAAAATCTTTATCACTCAGGTTTTCTGACAGAAAAGATTTTTCCATTGGAAATTTCATGCTACAAACATTTAAAAGAATTTTAAACATACTTTCCATGTAAATTTTATATTTTTAGCTAAAACAACATTTATTTTAAATTACAAAATGTCCTGAAATGAAAAGTTTTGTGTAGAATTATTTCATATAAAATATACTTTTCAGTAAAATTTTCTCCATATAAGGCATTTTGGAATTCAATCCGATTGTAGTTCCTTTTGTAGGAGCAGTATTATTCTTAAATCATAGTTTTCCATAAAATATTAATTTTCTTGCTTTATTTATCTCTTTGAAGTTGGGTGAATACTACAGGTGGTTTTCATACCTCCTTGAAGTGCTTTCTTAACCTTAATTTTAAGCAAGTGCTTTATTAAAAAAATATTAATCTTCCTCTTCCATGGTTGTTAAAATTCAGCTACGATTCCCTTATTTAAAGAAATATAAATTCTACTAATGTTGACCCAACAAAGTAAACGTCAAGCATATCTGAAAACCACTAAAGAATTTTGATAGTTGTGCTGCATTTCCATTGGCTCCTGGAAATAACAGAATTGGAATAAAATTTTTATCCTGTGACCTTTATGATAATTAGACCTTTCCACGCTATTTTAATATGTCAGCCTTAAGGTCATTGACTGTATTGACTTTCATCATCTTCTACTACAACTAGGTCATATTTTAGGAAAAAAAATAGAATTATAATCTGTTCTTGGGAAATACCTGAGGCTGTGGGATTTATCTTCACATATTTCTCATGTCTCTCATGTGCTTCTCTTTCAGAGCTACAGCCCAGGTCACTATTCTCAGGCATATGAAAATCAAAGGACTTTAAAAACTTCTTCACATCCTTCTGAGACAGATCAATGCTATCTTGATGGTTATTCTTGTAGATCTATATTTGCAGCTCTACAGTGCCCACTTTTAACAAAGATGAGTAGCGTAGAAGATCAAGGGCTGTTTGTTCCCTTTATTTTAATCAAATACTGTCAGAAAGGTAACGCTGTAAGAAAACATGGCTGTAAAGCTGTTTAGAATCAGTTAAGAGTTCTTTGCACTTAAATAAATCTCTAAATGTACTAGCAGAAAACAGTGAACTATGTTATATGGACAGTAATGGCCAGAATTTCTCTTTAACACAGGAAATAGTTAATAGAAAAGCTGTGCACATGGGTTTTTTCTGTTAATATGAAAGTGATTGAATAACTCTGCAACTCCCTAAGCACCTTGTAGTAAGTTAAGAATGGATGTAGGAAATTATTTGAAAAGTCAGAACAGATTTTCACCCCATTATTTTTCAACACTATCTACCCCAACCTCAATTTTCTAACTAAGATTAGAAGTGAACTTGTCAACATTTCACAGGATAGATTATTTCTAGCCCAACTGGAAATCTTGTGAGATAACTTGTTCTCTTGCTTCATCCATCATTAGCTTCACAGCAGACATTTACATCTACTGGGTCATAAACTGTGTGTCAAATAAATTTGTTGTCTGCAGCACAGAAATTTACCTGCACTAATGATTCCACCCCAAGGGATGCGGAGAGGTATCACTCCTTATTCTGTAAAATTAGCTACTGCACTTGTACATTAATATAAACCAGGCAACTTGACAAAGGACAGACATTCACATTGCTTCTATGTGGGAATGGAGCATCCAAGGGACTCTCACATTATTTTTGCTGATCATAAACTATAAACGTTCAATTAGACATCAACATTAAGATAAATTCAATACTGAAGTTCAACATCTTAAAGAATGACTATGCGTAGGAAAATGACTGTACAGACAACAGCATATTGTAATGCAGCAGCCTGCTCTCTCTGTGCTTTCAGAATCAAATGAGATTACTTACTTAAAAGAAATGCAACTTCAGTGCCATCTATTCCTGTTAGCACAGCAAAGGTTAGTTAATGCATAAGACCTAGATTTCATTTAAGGTTGTGTATCATTACTGGAATATATCTAATTTTGAACGTGGTATTTTTATTTCTAATTATACTGAAAAGTGCATAACAATTAATGAGAAAAAAAAAAAGAATATGCAAACCATTTAGCGAGAGCCATGATTGTATTCAGGGGCTACATAAATTTGTATGAAAGCAATTCAACACAGTATGATCTACCTTTCTGCTATCACTGTTTCCGACCACTGCTGCCTACCTGCTCTAGGCTGTATAGTAACGACCAAGGAGATTGTGGTGCACGAATGTCTCATTTTTGGAGAGGCAGTATCATCTAGCCTTGAGGCTTTGCTCAGACTTTTTCTGCCAAAGCAATCTGAGAATCTGATCCTGAAGACAACAGTTGTCTTCAAGCAACCTTTGCAAGTTATTAGCAGTGATACCTAAAGAGTGTTCATACCCTAGAAGTATTTCAGTACTTCTCAGTATACCTGCCCTTCAGATTCTCTAAAATGTTTTCTTGAAAAAAACCCCAACAAAATCAAAACCAATCAACCATTTTGATTCACAAAAACAAATGCCATAACCAGAAGATTTAACGGGCACTAGCTCAACCCATGTAAATTCAGACTTTGAGGTTTTCTGCTGCAAATCCAGGACTTATGTCTCAGGCTACATCTACACTGTAAAATTAAATAGTGCCCTTCCCAGACACTAACACTCAGTTATCTCTTGGATTAAATTGTTAGAGTGGTTCTTGGCATGACTTTTAGCTTCAGTTAACAAGTACTCTCTCATACAATTTCTAGACATAAGTATAAAACTGACATGAGCTAGGGACCATCCTGAATTGACATTTTCATTGTGGCCACCCTGCTTTGCAGTGTAAGACCTACTGAAAGACAAAGGTTCCAAGCACCCATAATTAAGCACTACTGACATGGCCTCTGAGCGTGGGCTCCATGTGAGAAAGACTGGGAACCACAACCCAGAGCTAAGAAAACTCTTAAGGGCCTCTGTAGCTCAACAGCTAATTTTCTAAGACATATTTTGTCAGATGATCTTCCATCCATTCTTGTGAATGGTTGCAGAAGCTGAGAGATTCCTTGAAAAATCCCACAGTTGCTTGACTTAAAATTTTGGATGAAAAAGGTTATAATTGTGTACTTCCAGACCAGATCTGCTTTAGACTAACCTTTAATAGAAGAAATAGTCATTAAAATTAATGTACAGAGAAAGGATTCACACAATGAACATATAATTTATATCCAGACAGAGAAACAGATACAGGGAGATCAGGAAGCATTTTCTCCTTTTTCAGATGACCCAAAGTAGATGGGGCAGAGGAGGAAGGCCAAGAGATAGATGCAATTTAGAGAAAGCCTCCAGTCATGTGATTTATAGCATAAATGAACACCAGCAAAGCTAAAGCTAATGTCTTTCTTTTATACTTTTCCATCTACCAGTCCTATAAATCTCCTTGCTGCATACTAAAGGAATTTTAATGAAGTCATATGACACTTTTTACATCATAGACTTCCTTTTCTCTTTATATGTTGCATTAATTACATGTCGTCTCCTCCCTTTCCCTGATCTCTAGCACTGAAATGTGAAAAAATACAGAGAGGAAAGGACAGTTCTCAGTTCTGTTCAATTCTGTGCCCAAATTAAGCTGCTAGAAAGAAGATAGTTCCTAGAAAATTTAACACAAGCTCAAATTAACTTTCAAAGCTAGTAAAATATTAAATGAAGGTCTGGGTCACATATTTCCTTTTCCATAATGGTATTAAAAATAATTTGCTTGTGGGCCTCTCAGCTGCATTTGGATTTTCTCTTAGTATTAAAATAATTAGCAGACTTTTTTTTTTTTAGAAAGGTGACAGCTATTGTTAATGCTTCATACAGGAAGAGCTGCTTGTTGAATAGTATATGAGATTGCTTTGTTCAACCATCTCTTCTTTCATTAAATACTGCTAAAATGAAATGAGGCTATAGGATTATATAAGCTATCATTCTTAACATGATTCAGTAACAGAAGTACCAGGCATTGTCTTCCTGGAAAGTCTCTTTCTGTTCCCCAGGGAACTGGGTTGGTGTGAGGACAGATGCCAGCTAAAAGCAGAAATCCTGTCCTGTCTATATACCCATCAGAAATGATTCCTGCAGGGTCCTGGGGACAGAGGTCTCTCCCTTGGTTGCCGAACAGATGCCAATGTGCTTCACAGCTGACATGGAGCACTGGTCTGCCTTGGTTTTGGTCTGCTTGCTGCCATCCCTGCACCTCCCACCCGAAGCAACAGCACAGTCACCGGGCAGACCTTCCTGGCCCCTTCGGGTGCATGACCAGCAGTGGTGCATGGCCTGCCCATCCTGCCTGGGGAAGGTGAGAATGCTGATCTTGTGTCCTCTTGAAGACTGCCCATGGATTCTGCTGAGATTGCAGAGGCTGTGGCTGATACCTCCCGAACTGCTTCTCTGCTGGCACTTGAATCCCTGTAGATCACACTGGGGGGCAGCTGGAGTAACTGGGCTGGAGGAGAAGGGACGCTATGGAGAAAAGGACATGCCTTGTGAAGTGACTCCTATGGGAAGGAAGCCCTGTTGGTGGCAATCCTCCCCATTCCTCCCCCTCAGCACTGAACTTGTGGGTTCTTCTGTGGGAAAATCCACTGGTTTTTTGCCCATGGAAGAGTTTCAGACTCAGCTACATGGTACTCTGTGGCCACGGACACTTATCTGCAGACCAACTGTGAGAGTTTGGGTGTTGACTGTGGAAACCCCTAGTTTGTTTTGTGCCATGGCAGCCATGAAGTTGGCTGTCAAATGAGCACTCTACCCCACCAGAGCCAAACTATAGATGCAGGCAAGTATACTCTTCCTGTAAAAATATCCTTTTAATTTAATTGAATTTTCAACTGCCCTGTTTCCCACCCAGAGAACAAGGTTTCTACCTGACAAGTACATGCAGAACATTAGCCTTGCCATGAGAATATAGGAAACCAATGGAAAAGTACCTCAGGTACTTTCTGCTACCTTCAGGAAAATGAGGCAACTGTTTTACCATAAATTTAGCCAGTCCAAAAAATTTCAAGCAGGGACTCTCATATGATCCAAATCCCTGCTCACACTCTACTTTCTTATTGATGCTATTAATCGGAAACAGAACTGGACCTTGAGTTACAGCTTTTTTCAGACACTGGGGTGTGCAGGGAGCACCTTTCTTTCTTTGCCTTCTCTTGATCACAATGAAGATGCTGTTTACAAAAAGAAAATAGAGCAACTGTCTTCTTTCAGATCAAGCACAGTCATTACAGGGCAGCAGCCAAAAAACTCTCTGCTGTTTTACTTTAGTAACAAAATATAGTTATTACTATGAGACTCAGACAAAGCTTAATGTTGACTAGATGTCTGAGTTTCTAAGCATTGCAATTAGCCTCAAGCAGCAATATTAAACAATATAGTAGGGATACTGTATGAAAGATCTCATCTACCTCTTTCAGATTTCAATATGGTTTATTCTAGGGAACATGCCCTGAACCTCAGTAATTTTCAACTCTTCCTCAAAATACATTTTTTTTCTTTCTTCTAATATTTGGCTACTTTCTCTGCCCTACAGCCTTTTATCTAACACTCTTTACTAATGTTAGCTTCCTGCTCCAAGCAATAGTTTTTCATGACATTTGAAATCTGTAATGTACAAAAGAGTTCACTATCCCCATTGCCCCAATCCCTTTGTCTTTCTCACTATTCTTCCTGAAAATGGTCAACTTTATTAATGCAAACATGAACAAAAAGCATTTTTCCTAAAAAATCCCACAATAACAATATTTTGCCAAAATTTACCAACATTCTTTTGTCTGCATTTGTTAACCAAGTTTTTCGGACATTCCGACAAAATTTGCTTATATTTGAAATGCATTTCCTCATCATTTTGAAAAGTCAACGTTCCCAAGGCTTTGTGGGTGACATGAGCAGAATAGCCTCCACAAAAATGCCTTCTAACCCACAGCTCATTCTACACATTGCAGCAGCCCTGGGGTCTGTCCTGGTTTGGGGAGGAGGGACCAGCAGCCCCAGGGCCATGGGGCAGAGGCAGAAGGAGATAGTGTGGGGCAGAGGACGTGGATGGGCGCATCCAAGGTGCTGTTAGGTCTCTCAGAAAGCTGGCTATTATATCTGTTTCTGCCCCTGGGGTTTGTTGGCATAATGGTCATCACTGAGGGGTAGGTAGGTACATTTTTGATACCCTAAACTTTGCTGTCAAAACCTTCAAAGGTAGGTCTGACCTCGAGGGTATTCCCACAGGGTAGACACTTTCATCCAGGCTGACAACAGATCAGAGAGGAATCACGCTGTGGATTTCAGTGTCTTGAACAATGATGTCCACAGATCACAGAAGGCTGGCGAGGCAGACAGGAATGGACCTCTGCAGCCCCAAGTTCACTCCCACCACTTTCCACTACCATTCCTCTCCAAAACACATCTGACTTTATCCTCATTCTTTGTCCTGAAATCCTTCCTCTATTATTCACTGTTCTTCACAGTGATCTAAGCTTTCATCTTTGCCCCACTTCACTTCAACAAGCCTCTTGCCCCAAACAGCTACTTTCAACTACTTCTAGCAGTTAATTCTCCTCTCTGTATACCCTCTTTCTGCCCATGATCTTCATGTTCCAGGTTTATCTGGACTAGAGGACCTATAGAGGTCATTATTTTCAAGCTCCAAATACACTTCAGAACTGCATAGCACAAGTCTTGTAGCATTTTCCTTAAAATACAGTAATTTTTCAAGGCCAACTTTATGAAAATTTGCATCCCAAATTATAGTCTCATAGAACAGTTTGGGTTGGAAACATCATGTAGTCCAATCCACTTGCCATGGGCAGGAACATCTTTCACTAGGTTGGGTTGCTCCAAGTCCCGTCCAAGCTGACTGTGAAGATTTCCAATGATGGAGCATACACAACTTCTCTGGGCAACCCGGTCCAGTGTCTCACTACTCTCATTGCAAACATTTTTTTCTTTTTATCCAATATATCACATATTAGGGTTCTGAAAAGTTTTGTCTTTGTAACACAATCATTGTAAAACATGTGATGGACATCCACAGAATTAGCTTGTATGTTTTCATGCAAAAAATTTAAATATTCCCTATCCCTATTTAGATATCCCCTAAATATCACAGTTTTAGTATTATAAAGCAATATGGCAGTAATATAAAGGAAAATGCCCTGTGACACTCACTAACCCACAGTCTACCATTTTTCTTAACAGGTCAGGGTTGTGTTGAAAAAATGATAGTGGAAGTGGAGATAATTCCACTGAAATTTGGCACATGGGAAGAAGCATTTTTGTGGAGGTGATTTACAAACAAATGATATGCCAAATACAATATTTTTGTATTAGCAAGGTTTAGGTTCTAGCCATGTGTTAATACTAACTCTCTTTCATTGTCAGTGCATGAAGTTCCCCAGTGGGCTCAGTTTGACAATCAAACTATTAATACAAAGACATAGCAGCCTATTGCAAAAGCAGGACACAGAATAATTTGAAACACTGTCAAGCTTCAAAAAGAAAGATATGTGGTGCTGTTTTATTCAGATCTCTTTGGCATTTCTGCAAGGAAAATATAAAAATAGTTGATAGGAATAAAGAAAATGCAATATTTCATCAGACTGATGGTTCATATATTGTAGTTTTATGTCCTCAACTGCCTCAGATGGTTTGGAAGAAGATGCAAGAACCTTAAACTAGTTAGAGACATGACTATTTTCCCTCCATTCTCTTATCATCTCAGCATGATTCTCCTCCTAAAATGCTAAGTAGTTTAGGATTACTTTAGAGTCTTAATGCATAATGTTTCACCTTTCCTCTTATACTGATTTTTTAGTACCTAACTGGTACTAAAGTGGAACTGGAAATCACTACAACTTCAAATAACCTTGCTAACTGCATAAATGTCCAATCACTCTTATTTTTACTAGTGTATCACATTGGTGTTTTTTTTAACAAAAAAATGTTTTTCTCAACAAGAAATGACCTCTGTTTTGGCCCTATAATCCCCCCACCCTTCATCCTCTCAAACCCTTTTTCAACCACTATTCATGCTACCCATTCGTAATAACCAAAATCACAGAAGTCATGCCAGAAACCCTTTCTCTAAACATAAAACATCATCCTTCTCTCTGTGATTTATTGGACTGTTTATTTGCTGTATATTTATATTTGCTCTTGCACGCAGATATACTTTATATGCTGCTTCAGAGGTTCTCTCGCAAGACGTTTAAGTTGTACTACATCTTATTAATGACATCAATTTGCATGTATCGTGAATCAATAACAGGAAACATTGGAATAGGTTACTAAAAATCATATTAGGAAATAATTATTTTGAAACTCATTGAGTCTGAATATCAAAGGTACTACCAAAAAGGCCATATGACATATTCCAGCTTAATTTTTAAATATAAAACTATCGATTACCATGCCTATTAATACACAGTATTAGTGAAGCTCTCGAATTGGCCATTCACCGCCCTCTTACATTATCTGGATCCACATGCTTCTATGTCTCCCAGCAATATTTTCTGTTTACATTAGCTTTGCCATACAAACAATGGATCTCTATTACCCACAAGGAAAATATGTCATTTTGTCTCAGATACCATAGGAACCAAAAACTCCTTCACTCTGACTTCATTGTTTCCCCCGGAAGTTTATGGGACCATGAGATTTCCAGTTTATTTCTTCAGAATGTGATTGTTTTGAGCAAACCACACATAAACACACAGCACAAATGTTCGTAAAAAAGCTTCAGAAACTAATCTTTACTAGAGTTGGCATAAGAAATACATAGAGCTAGACAAGAGAATAAACTACCATTGGACATTTTCTTCCTTGAAGGCTTTTTGGGCTTATATCACAGTACTGTAAGGAGTCCAGAACCCTTATTTTTGCATCAAGTCTCATTTCAAGCCATAGTGTTTATTCTGCAACTTGGTCATGAAGTTAAAATAGACAAAAACCCCACCTCAGCCTCCCAAGATTATAATTTTCACCCAGGTTGCTAACCCTTACCCAAGGTTCCTGCATTTTTGTTTTCCCTCATATATTTGTACATGTATACTTGTGTGTGAAAATACTCACAACAGAAGCATGTATTTTCAACTGGAAAAATTTTTATTATGTTTTCCAATTCATTTTTATCACACAGTTTCTGAAAATAGAAGGTTGCAAAGAAACACTGAGGGATATTGAACTTCTGATTGTGGAGTGAAATTGTTGCTGTTGAAGTGGATGCTGGAGTCAATTGCTTTAATACAGCAAAGAAAACATTCCTTAGTCTCAGAAATGTCATATCTGGAATTGTTGCCTGTCATTATTGCTAAGGAAAGACTGTTGCTGTAGGCCTGACTTAAACCTCAGTACCTGCGGCTTTTGGAGCTGTTACATTTTTTTTTTCCCAGTGCAATGAGAAATTCCAGCGGCTGATCAAATGAAAGAGCTCTCTAAGCTCACCTGGAAACATTAATCTTCTGGACATATTGCATAAACCACTAATCTCATGCCTGTCATTTGAAATGAGGAAGGGAGCACAAGGAAAGATGCAGGCAGACTTTTTAAAGCCTGAGTACTGTTATTTTTAATTCATTTTAAGTCTAAAAGAAGATCCCAAAATCTCATATTGCAACAAACACAACTCGTCAGAGAAAACCACTGGGCTGAATGATCCCTCTGAATAAAATTTAATGTGGTTCAACACAATATTGCTTCAGCAGTCACCTAATCTTTCGCTTCCTAATATTCAGCTCCTTATCAGACAGCGCTGTTAACACCATGACACATTTTTTGCTTGAAAGTAAAGCCAGAGATATTTATGCTGGTCTGATATACATTGGCCCAACACTACAGCTAGTTGTGCATACTTTCACTCTGCTGTAACCTCGACTTTACAATGCTTTCCCATAATGCCTGATACTACTTATCAATCTTATAAGCTTTTATAATTCCATAGTTAAAAATATTTGTAATTATTTTCCAAGCAATTTGGTGAGAATGGAAAAGTAGTGCTCATGTAAGAAAGGAATCAACTTCGGATGAGAGTTTAAAAAACTCTCAGTGTTAGTGTTACCTTCCTTCCATTTAAAGCTGTGGTAAAATCATATGTAGGTCATTGTTGTTACTTTTCACTCTTCAATAACACATTGTATAATAATCAGAAGACTTTTTTTTCTTTTAAACTTGCTGAGGTGGAATCTAGTAAACTCCAATAAGAAGGAAGAACATAGTGGCCTTTTACATTTGCCTCTTGCTCTTTCACATGGTCACTATCAATCTGAGCTGTTTTATTTTAGGGAAAAGGAAAAAGGACATCCAGCAACAAAGCCTCCCATGGATTCAGGATTTCACGGCCTGTAATGGAGATGTTCCAAAAGTGACAATGAGAAAATGTCTTAGCAGCAGCTACTTCCCATTCCCAGTTCATTTTCCTTTTATAAAGTGAACCACAAAGAAATGGAAATAACATTGGGAAACAATAAATTGTAGTAAATGCATCCATTATTTCATTTTAAGCCATTCACTAGGATACTGAATCGCCACCATAATGGCTCAATGATCGATAATGACAATTGACCCTTTTTGTGTGCACATCATCTTCTTTATTTTCGTGTTAACCCCCAGAAGTCTTTTTTTCCACACTGCAAATAGTTCTAAAGGCTGAGATTAACAGAAAAAATCACGAACCAGAACATGAAAATGCTTCTCAGCTTCAGCTTATATAAGCGGACGCTATCCAAGATCAAGCATCAGTTACCCACTAAGAAAGCCAATGCTCACTTCAAGATATTCTCAAGTTCCGATGTGGGAGGGATGCATCACTATTTGGAATGGATTCATGTTTTCTTTCAGCACAATTATTCATTTAGGTCTGTCTAGAAATAGAGGCTGCTTTAACTGTTGTTCTGTTTGTAGAAAGTAACCCAGAAAGGTCCGTCTTTGTTTTACATACATTCAAATAATTAGTTTAATATTTCATATCTCTCCTAAATGATAACAGTGCTCAAACCTATTGCACTTATGAGATCACAGGTCCCCAAATCCTGCCCAGATATTGAAAGTCATTAAATCTCTCTCTCCAAGATGTGCAAAACAAACATGTCCAAAAGTTATTACATAGAATAATTAATGTCTGGCTGTACTCTCCACATTAAAAATTTTCCATTTTTTTCTCTGATACGTGTTGCAGTTTTGGGAAGGTGGGTAATACAGTTGAGTACAAAAGACTATCCCCAAAGGAAAACAAAATCCACTTGCAGATAACAGTGGCTCAGTTTGGGGTTCAGTAGGTTCTTCGGGATCTGCTACCCCTGGTGACACATGCTGACAAGGACGGTTGTGATGGATGGTGCACAGCACATTGTTTTTCTGCTAGGATGCCAGCCAAAACCGACATGGTATGGCTGCCATGGCAGAACAACGCGTGAGGGCAGGTGTGGTAGGGATTAGTACTGTCATTGACACAAACTTCAGCTGTCAGAGAGGGATGCAGCCTGTTGTATAGTAGATGGGGAATAGGAGGGCATGGTGATTAAGATCAGCCCATTAAGAATATAAATATTCCACTCAGGTCTCAGGATGTTCATAAACTGGGTACGTCTTCTTTTAGGTCTGCCTTTCTCTGTACCTCTGCTTGCTTCACAGGCAGCTCACATTCAAGTCTGTGGGTTGCCTGTGAAAAAATTTCTGGCATGTGTGATAGCGTATTACAGCAGTGCAGATGCAGAAATTATCTAGCATGGCACAGACATCCTCTAGGACTCTAACAACAAAACCGAGGTCTTGATTTTCACAGAGGAGTATGATGAAGTTTTGTGGCGCATACATGTAATCTTGCATTTGCAAATACCTGAATGTATTTTTCATGCATTATCAAGAGGAAGAATTTGCATACGAAATGCCTCCCCCATACGCAGATGCTAAGTTCCAAGTTTTTCTGATCTAGGAAAAGTTCTAGTTATCACATCTTCAGCTGAATTCAATTTTATTTACTTATTTTTAAATTGAGAGAAAAAGTAAAAAAAAAAAATAATCCGTGTACAAAAACTGGAAAGCAATGGAAAAGCTACCATGTTAGAGATGTAAATATACTTTAGGTACCACTATATCTTAAATATTAATATCTTAAATTTTAAATCTATATTTACCAAAATGTTGAAGCTTTACAGAACGCAGTATCTGTAGAATAGTACGGGAGCTTTCACTAGTCTTTGCTTTCGCTGGTTCTACTAAAAGTACAAAGATCTATTCTGATATATAGGATGATATTGGGAGAGAAGTGAATCACAGTTCTTTTGCTCATATAGTCTCTTGTGCAGTTCCGTCACTGGCATGCCAGCAATAAAAGGAATCTATCCAAAGGTCAAATACAAATTACATTTATGTGTTCCAGAAAATACACCGTGGCACCAATTTTAAAAGTTTAATCTAAGCTAAATATACAGCATTGGGGTTTTTTTAATAAAATAATGAAATATTTTATTCTGCTATTTACTTAGTATATTTATGTTTACTTACACAATTCAATAGTTACTATTTTCTCCAGCAGTAGAAACTGTACAAGAAACTTGCAGTGTGAAATCCCTGTAGTGTGAATGGAGGTAGGAAGGTAAAAATCCAAGCTTCTGTCAAACAGGAAATGAGGAAGACATAGCACTGCAAACCAGTGGGTAGCATAGCTAGAATAATCTAGGTATTAATTAATGTGCCCATATTGGAAAAAAAAACCCAGAACAAAACAAAACGATCCACAAACAAACACCACGACAAGACAAAACAGAATCACAGAACCAGCTGTATTTTGAGAAGAACTCAGCTATTATTTACTTTCAAAAATCACCTGTTTCTTCTTTCTCTTGCACACATACCTGCAAAAGCCAGCACCCTTCCTTTCCTTTTTTATTTCCAAGAACAGGATTCGTGGTATGCCAATCAATTCTGAAAAAATGGTCTTTTGTCTTAGTGAGCTACATAAAAGCTGAGCTTTTTTACAAGCAACA
Source organism: Caloenas nicobarica (assembly GCF_036013445.1). NCBI lineage: Eukaryota > Metazoa > Chordata > Aves > Columbiformes > Columbidae > Caloenas > Caloenas nicobarica. The sequence continues at coordinate 136,545,040 of NC_088246.1, read as the reverse complement.
CATACTGTGAAGGCTGAACACATTTGACAGGCTGCCCTGGAAACAGCTATATCCAAAGCTGTTATAAGCAAGGTTGTATTGGGCTATGAGCTTTCATATTTATTGTGCCACCTTGAAATAAATGGTGCCTCCTTGGCATGCACGGGACTCCATGTTTCACACCCCACACCCACTTTGGCATTTAAATACTTGAGCCACATGGATCTCTGGCAGCTCCATCCAGGAGCAGCCACTCATGCCCCCAACACCACCGTGGTGTTTGCTGCGTCCAGCAGCATCACGCCATGTCACAGCGGGGGATAACACACTGGGGAAGTGTTGGTGTGTCCACAAAACTAGGAACATTTCATGCAGGTTTCTCCAATGCTAATTGAAATATTGAGTTATTGACATTGTCACTGCATGGGGTTCAGTAGTAAAACCAGTATTTTTCTCACAGATCAACAATAGCAGCAGCTTCCTTTTACTGAGATGGCTATACCTGCATTACGATCCAAAACCAAGACACGGAATGGCAAGCTATTTTAAACTATAGTATCAGAGTTATCTCTCTATAACTATGCTGTAGTTTTGTCAAAACTAAAAATACTTTCGGCTGTGGTGCAGTTGCTATTTGCCCCAATGGTTTCACCCACTGAGCAACTGAAAACTAAGATCCATAATTCAATTTGTTAAGTATGTACGTCTCTAAAATAATTCCTCCAAAAGACAAATTGCCCAGCCATTAAAAAAACAATACTAAGAAAAAACCCCCTAAACACCCAGTCTTTTCATTCACCCTCTCCTTTGTGGCTTCATATGAAACTGGAAAAATAATTGGCAAAAATTTGAATATTACAAATAAAATCAATTACATGTGCTACCATATGGGAGCTGGATAATCCAAACCCTGGGGAGGGAAGCAAGCTGACTAGCTGAGGGTACTGTTTTAGCTCAACTTCCAGTCCACCCTGGGAGTGAGAAGGGCATCTGCAGCGCTGCTCCTGTTGCCCAGTTCTGAACCTCATGGCTCTTCCATTCGGTTCTCTGGGATATATGAGACATGTCATATGGCTTTATTCCTACAACCGTGTCCAGGTGCTTGACTGTATTAATATATTTTTTTCCTTTTGTAGTTAGGTTCTCCCACAGCAAGGGAGACAGAGCCAGAAGCCAAATTTTCTTTCAGCTCTAACTCCACTGAGAAGTAATAGATTATTGATGCTACTTGAATTCTTTTTGGATTATAGAATCATAGAATGGTAGAATCATTTAGGTTGGAAAAGACATTCTAGCCAAATGGCACACTGAAACTAACAGAAAACCCAAGTAATAGGTGTGCATGTGAGAAATCACAGATATTAATACTGTAAAAGCTGAAAGGAAAATCTATTTGGCATAGGAAGTGTGGGTAGTGGAGCATGACAGTTAGTTATACTAGAAACAGAACTAGCTCAAATGAAAGAGAAATTTGAAACCATGTGAAAATATTCTATTGATAGATTCTGCCCTCAGGAAAACTTGTTTTTGTAAATTCACTGTAATCGAACAGGATGTCAAACAATTTGCAATATACCAGCAATCTATTCTTCTAATGTAAATGACATGAAGAAAGACACGTCAGAGTTAATTTCTCAGTCAAAACCACTTATATCTCATTTCAAATTTCTAGAATTGTAATTAATTAAAAATATTCCACTTTTATCTCTCAACACAAGTTGCTATGCTAAATGAGATATCTGCCTTCTGATCACAGAAATAACAATTGTATGGTACAGGCAGGCAAAGGCTTTTGCATAGTTTGACTCCTATACTGGTGTCAAATTGTATGACTAATGTAATGACTATGGTATTTTGAAGCAATCTGGATCTCTGCTGCTAGGATTAATCAAGCCAGGAGGATCTCCTGAGACCATCAAAAGAACACGGAATGCAGAGCTCTGGGGAAAAGGAGAGCTGTGACCTATGGGATACAGGGGAGCTGTGCTTGACTCCCACCCGTGAACTGAGAATAACACTTCCCCCTCTGCCACTTATGAAGTGATACATAGATCTTTCTCATCCTTCTCCTTCCTCTTCCACATCTCTAATACTTCCGAACAGCGCAATGAGGTACTCAAAGAAGGAATGAAATGGTCTTTCAAACCCAAGGACAGATACACAGCAAATTCCTTGCCTCTGCTGCTCCACCATCTCTGATTAAACTCAGAGCTCACCCAGAGCGCCCACCAGCAAACACTGGGCACTTTACTCCCGAAATGGAGACTACCTCAAACAGACTGCCCATGGAAACGGTCAGCATGCCCCAGAAAAACTTCTCTCCTCATAACTTCACTGGAACTCCAGAGAGGAAGAATATTTGTTCAGAAAGAGCATCTGAGCATATCTGCTTGGAGATCTGATAGAGGATTTTCTCTCCTGCACAGAGTGTTTTTATCATACGTGGCTATGTTCAAATGGGAAAAACTGCATTACCCTGGAAGCACATGGCCAATGATAAACACCTTGTATGGGGATTCTGATGAGAAATACTGTCAGCACATATCTGCTACAAAGGGGATATCTTCTAAGCCCCAGCTAGCAATCAGCTTAGTTCTGATACAGAGGGATTAATATATTCACAGCATTTTGTACCAGCCAGTGTAACTAGAAATGGCACAAACTGGATAATAAATCAGCCACAAAGCATGGATATAAGTATCTATATAGACCTTCATTTATTTAAAGATGTATACAACAAAAATAACATTTCTGGCATTATTTCGTATTAACATAAAGCATTTGTTTTGCTTTAAAAAATAAGCTACAATTTCATGCAAATTTTTGGAAGTCTGGAACCAAAATTTTTAGTAATCTACAGTGGTTATTCTCAAACTTCATTTGCATCTAACCTCTGAGGCGCCACTTTGTTGAACAGCCTAGTTTGGTGGCAACCAGTTTAGCATGAAGCACTGTATACAGATTTCAAGGTAACCCCCCAATAAGCTGCTTCGATTTCATGCTTAACAATTTTAAAATATTAAGAATATTACCTATGACCATTTTTACAAGCAGAGAAGGATTAAGCTGTGGTTACATGGGTTGTTTATCATCCAGATTAGCCTTTTGCTTTTTTTGGCTAATGCTGAAGAGTTTAGCACGCAAACTTCGGTGACAATCATGGACTTCACCACATATATATGCAGGGCCTGACGTTTTTCAGACCTGACACAGAGACTTGTGTAAATCCAGGGACTTACATTTCTTAAAGGACTTTAAAATTAAAATTTTTGAAGAAACATATTTCTTCTGTGCACAAGCAGAAGTAATATCTGGCAAAGGCGATGTGCAGTCAGTTTTGATTAAAATATGCATCAAGCTAATCACTCGTTCACACAGGCACATCCCAAGCTTATCAATGTCCTTTTTTAATACTCCCTACTTTCCTGACTACACTGATTCAACTATGAAAATAATTAACCAGCTTTGTGGAAAATAAAATTTGTAGAGCTGTGGAAATGAAACGGGTGTGACCTGCATGTATTCTCGGTTGGTCTTTTGTCATGGGATTGCAGTCTCTTTTTTTTATTTAAGGACCTTGCCAGTAGTTATACATCACAAAATAAGGTTATGATTTGCGTGTCAAGGAAAAAAATAATGCTTGTTATGTACCACACCTGGACAATGTCATTGCACTGATAATGAAAGAAAGGTGCCAGAAGGAGTAACTTGTGTGCGTTGATCAAATCAGGGAGCATTAATTAGACACACGCTATTTAAGACTATGTAGCAGCCTAACATGCCATAAAATTAAGGGGGCATGATAAATAGCAGGTTGATTGCACATCAGGGAAAAAATGATGAAGTTATGCTCCATAATTAATTAAACCCTTCAGAGTACAACTTTCTTAGGCCTTATAAATATCACCTGAATTACTGAAGGAGCTTTGAAATCGTTCCACTGGGGAAATTAATGAAAATTGATGAAAGACATATAGGAGATATAGCAATCTTTAGTATTTCTGAGTTCATTGCAACCTGCTGTGTTTCCAGCTGTTTGAATTGTATTTCAGATAGTGAATCCCTGGTCCTTGTAGGTAGAGCTGCGAGCTGAAGAGGAACATAGCAGAAATAATGTATATTTATAATCCTTCATTAATTTAGCTTATGCTCTTCCAATTTCATGAACTTTTTTTGCTACGTAAGGGGAAAAAAAGAGGACATTGTGCAGATTACCCCCAAATCCTCCCAGAGAAGACATAGATATGGCTGCAAGTGTGTGATTTCCTTCCAAGGTAAAAACAGAAATGCTGTTTCCTTTTCCAAGCCTGGACTCAACTTTGTTTTCACAGAGTCAAGAGGGGAACTGTTACATCTTCAAAATGCATGTTTATGGCCCCAATAGCATAATGTTTTCAGTATAGAATGGAACTGAGCTCCATTTCTCTCTCTTTTTCTGTCCACCTGACTTATTGTAAGACATACAGCAAGAAATGCGAATTAATGCATAAAACATCAAACAGTATTTAATTATACAGAACGGTTTTGAAGAAATAAGTGACAAATGTTAAAGTAGTATAAATAGAAATAGATTGCTACTAAGGGTGTAAAATAAAAGCACGTTTGATATATGCACCCTGTATCTTACTGAAGTTGTGAATGATGCAATTCAATGGAGGGATCTGGGATGAGGTCTCCTCTGGTTCTGAGGCTGATCTTTAATCAGCTTGTTCTACCACTACCTTTGATGATTAAGTGTTTAGATTCAAGCCCAGAGATCACAGCCTTGGACAATATTCTATTTATACAGCCTACAACTGTGAACCTCCCCACTGAGCATTTCAATGAGCTTTATTATTACTGGTGTTATTTTTAGCAGGTTAGTAAAGACAGCACAAGAATATCTCTAATTTCTAGAACTCTAATTCATCATTGGACAAACCTTTCAATGTATCACACTGACTCTACCATGACAACATTAAATGGAAAGAAAGATCACTAGTACCATTTGACTCTAGCATCTCCATCAAAAGACCACTAAATATTCTTTTTAAAAATCTTCACCTTGTTAGGATGGTATTAAATCATTTGAACTTCAACACAAACATGAACTCTGTCACAAACCTTTTTGCTCTTATCTCAGATTTTCTAGAGTCCAGAGCACAATGTTCATGTGCTGTTACATGAAGTGTTAAATTGCATTAGTCCTAGTGTTTCTGAAAAATTTTTGTATAGAAAATTTGTAATATAACAGTGAGCAGTATGAATGTATTCCAAATGGGTTATAACTTCCCTTAAAAAAACACTTATGGCAGAGTTTATAAATCGGCTGCTTAATTTGCCTTTGCTTGAAGCACAGCCAAATATGTGGTTATTAAAAAAAACCAAGCCACATTTATTTTTCATTTACTAAATGTATTTTAAACTGATTTGGCTGGTGGCTTTTCAGAACTGAGAGATGAAAATACATATACACATGCTTTTCTGCTGTTTTTCAGTGGTCATCTGATAAAAGACATACAAAACTGACTTGCCACATTTCTTTCACCTCTGTTAGGCGAAGAGAGACCAAACTGGGGGACAGATCTTTGAAGATTCAGTTAACACCTGACAACAACCCGTTCCTCTTAAAAATCATCATTCTCCTGTAGAGTACATTCTTAAGGTCTGACTACTTAACTTGCCAAGAAGGATTGCCTAAAACATTGCATCTCACAATATACTATTTCAGTAATTCTATTTTTTTGCAATGCAACAAGTTGTCTGCCAACTATGTAAATGAAACTTGTCTTCTGCTGCTGTCCATGACAAGGTACTAACATGGCCTAAATTAAAGGAACCAGGTGTGCTTTTGAGCACAAGATGTGGTTGCTTTCTTGCCAACATCCCAGCTCCCTGCTGGAGAGAGCTCTAGCGATGTCCTCACTTTTGCCTGTTCCTAGACTCTGCTTTCCACAGAGGCAAACGTGACTATGGAGTTGGATGGAACCATCGTGTTCTTACAGAACGTAGATACTGGTGAGAAATTACTTCAGAAATCAGTTTAAATGCTGGCTAGTGTGTATTTATATCTAGAAAATAACCTGGAAGTTTGTTTATATACAAAGTAGATCCTGGACTTCTTAAAAAGTCACAGGTAGAGAAAACTAGATTACTTGGCAGACTAAAGTATGTTTCGATGGTGCAACATCTAAGTCTCTAATAAAGCCAAAACATTAATGCTTAACAGCTGTGTGGTAGCTTGTGTGTCAAAACAGTAGCTGTTTGTATTAAGTTTTCCCAGCAAACTGCTACAGAAAATGGCAGTAAATTGTGAACTTTTATGGCAGTTTCAACAGATGCTCCAAACAAAAGACAGAATAAACAGGCATTCACTTGTAAGACATTCCCTTCAAATCTCAAAGGAAGGGCTCCTGGGGCATGTTACATGGCTGGTTTATGTGAACGTAGCACGTAGGACAACATATTTGTCACTCTTTTGTAAGCATTGACTCAAGACTATTCAATATTATTTCAATACTATTCAATAATATTTCAATACTATTTCAGTCAATGTGAATTTTGCCATTGATTTCAATATTGTAGGACTAAAACTTCAGATTCATTTAAAAATATTCAATAAAACAAAAAGAACACCTGGAGGAGATGTTCAAAGGCACAAAAGGCTGTTAAAAGCCTGCTTGCTGGAACTGAGTTTCATCAGAGATTAGCTGGCAAATTGTTACTGGAAATTTTTCCCTTCTACTCTCTGATGTGTCCTAAATCACGCAGACAGCCATGGATGGTCTATATCACTTACATGTAAACTAACTAGGCACAGAATGTCTTTGTTTTTTAACTACATTAAATGACTCAGAAGTACGTTATAATGGGGAATAATATATATCAGCCACTTCCCTTAAATTCTGAATCCTCAGCATACAGAACTTGTTCATCATGTTCCTGGGTTATAAATTCCTGACAGGATGAATGTTACATAAGAGAAATGTAAACCTCTGCAAAAACTGTAAGCCATTTATATGCATGATGTTTTTTCCCCATTTATCTGCATTTTTTGTTTCTATACCTACAACTTCTTTTGAAAGTAATTTTATTTTTGTTTACATGTTTCAATTTGCCTATTTTGTTTACATGTTTCAATTTACCTGTTCAAGATAACATGATCTGTGGATGGTAGCTGACAATATAGTAAAATATAGATAATTCTGTAGAAAAATCTCTTTTGTTTGAATATGTGCAGTACATTCTGTGGAAGCAGGTTTCAAATTCAAATATAAACAGGTTCTCCAACATTCTTAATAACATTTTTGGCTAATAAAATATTTTGAAAACTGAAATCTGCTAGGCATTCTAAGCTAATGTAAAAATGTGCATATTTATTCAGGCAAAGGTAAAAAAGAGATGTAAATATGCATGCCAATATATTTTTACGAAAAGGAAGAAAGAAATAAGATTTCATGATGACCACACAAATATTTACAGTGGGAAAATTCATGCAGCATCTATGGGCAGGTCCATCCGATAGAACCTGCATTTCATGAGATATTTTCTTCTTCATTTTTAAAAAAGACCCTGGTCAAAGCATAAATAAATAACTTATTATAAGAAGACAAAATAAAATATTTTGTGTTTACTTTCAAAATCTTTCTAGTATTGCTATCACAATGTTTATCTAGAAAAAAGATTTTTCGATTAATCACTGAAGGGATTATTCTCACATACAGGTGATACTTCACAAAAGCACATATATTAATATTCATACCTCAGTAGACTAGAAATAATTTGTCTGAGCATTTTTTGTCAAGTATAAGCAAAGTGTGTGTGAATAGAAGGAAAATATTTTCTGTTTGACAGAAATCAAAAAGAGCCGAAGTAGGCTCATTTTTAACGAGTGTTTACAGCAGCTTGTCTATGTCAATTGAGATTTACTAAAAATTCACTTGAAATATCTGTAACATATACAATAATTTCTGCAAACATGTTCAGCAAGCTTTTTATGCTAGATTTTATAAAAAATTACAAATCATTGCATGTGTACAATTACTCTCAAACCGTTACAGAAGGCACTGGCGGCTGTATGTTATCCACTCATTGCATGCCTCTAGCTACTCACTAATGAACCTACTTTAAAAAAAGTTTTCTTCCCTACTTGTGACATCTGCACCAATTGATCACTGTCAAGTGCAATGCAGTATGTGTTGTACATCACAGGTTACTTATCTATCAAAATATACATTACTGGGGACTGTGACACTCTAGAATGTTCTTCCTAGAGAGCTGATCGGTCAGTACCAAGGATGTAAGGACAATGGCAAAAAGCTCAACAGATTTTTTTTCTCCTGAAAGGGATTCTTTGAAAACTTGCTTGAAAACTATTTTAATTTTAGAGAATATTGGAGTAAGCAAAAAAGTGCTACAGCTAAACCCATCCTGTCATGAGTCCATCTTTATAAGACTTAATCCTGATCAAATGTGATAAATAGAAGACAGAAAATGATAACCAGTGGGAAGCATTTAGGGCATCAGAAATGCAATCATAATGTAAGCTTCTGTTTCTCAGGACAGACATTCTATTTTACAAGTGATCAGTACCAAATTACTTTGGCTTTTAGTTCAGCCAGAGGGCAAGTAGGAAGGTACCTCCTTTACCCTACTACTGTCTCGCTCATTTTTTAAAAATTTTAATTATAGACTCTAAGTTAAAAACCAACCAACCAACCAACCAAACCAAACCAAACCAAAACAAAAAACCCCCAAATCCCCAATCTTCCCTTCAAAAAAAATAGCTCATAAAATGGGAAGACCATTTTCAGAGTACTAAGTCTGCCGAGTGTTGAGAATCTCTGGCATTAGGTTTCAGTTCTGTGCTGACAGCACATGTTGCCCTGCAGTAACACAATAAAAATATAGCAAAAACAAAGTCCAGCAAATACCTATGCAAAAGCTTCAGCGACTCCTGAGGAAATAATGTCTGAATGTAAGCAGTAAAACCAGGCTAGCAGGTCACACCTAAACTCAGCTTTATGACAGACCTGGCAGTGAACCAAAATGAGCAATTGAATTGCCTTTGGAAACTATTAATAAGACAGATAACAGCAATTTGGAGAACAGTGGGTGTTCTATTTAAAGGATTACAGTTGGATGATTTTCTAAGGCAAATGTAACTCACCAGAGTCAAAATAAGACTTATGTCTCATCTATCTATCTATCTATCTATCTGTCTATCTATCCATTTATTTATTTTTGGTTGTAAGCAGCCCTAGGCAGATATTTTTTTTTCTTGTGGGAAGTTCAAGAAAAAAACAAAGAATAGTTTGCAGAGATCACTGCAGGCTTCTGCAAAGGACAATGAGGAAGAGATGTCACCTTAGTTTTAGGCAAGGGCACAAAAATCTATAACCATAATCCACGACCATAATCCACAACATAAATTGATAATGCAACCTATTTTTCAGAATGTTTAACACTAATAAATGGCAAAAAAGTAAAAACCAACAACCAAAAAACCCCAAACAAACTGAAGAAATTTGGGAGAACAGAAGAAAACAGAAATTTAAGGACAAAAATGTGGGCTCCTCAAAACTGAAATTGTGAGGCTGAACGCTCCACAGATAGGAGCTGGAGTCTAAATATTGGTCATATTTGCTCACAGTCTTCATTGTAATGACACTGATGTACCTGAGATTTCTGTCTCTTCTGGGCTGTGTACCAAGGGAGGAGGCGGAATGATTCCACAGTAACATCCAGAAATGTTTCTGGATTTTACTGTTAAAGAATCTCAAAGATAAAACTGCTAAAAAAATGCTAGACTTTAAGTAGCATTTAGGTCTTGACTGATACTTCACAACCAGTAATTATCCCTTTAATGGTTTGTCAGACTTTGGATAATAACTTGGGAGACTTGAAATTATTTTTTAAAACTTTACTACTTTTTTTCTTGTGAAGGTGTCAATATACACATATTGTGCTGTGGTTAAAGCTGGAGGTATGCCACTGAAACATTTCTTAGAAGTCCTCTGCTTTCTTTTTAATTTTGTATATTTAATGTTGTAATAAAAACTCTGAGTGATTTATTAAAAGAAGATAGCACATATCAGAAAGATAGGGATTTCAGCCTGTTAATAGTTTTGATTATGGAAAGAAGCAGAGATACAAGCTTTGTTTGAAATTAAGACCTGTACTGGAGGTAGGACGGAGGTGTTTCTTGCACTGTTCCTACAGAGAAAGTAGATGAAAGGGAACACAAAAAAAATGAGGTTGGCTAAGAAAACAAAACCAAGTGTGCTTAAAATCAGGACTTCACCTGCATACGTGTAGTCATGTAAGTCTTTTTTATTTTAAAAAGTTGGTACTTTATATGGAAATGAGCAACAATGGATTTTTCTCCTTTTTCTGAGTAGACAGGTAGATGGCTGTCTACCACCAGAGGAAGAACTGGTGTCCCTTCAAGATTTACAGAATTTTACAGCAAGGACTTCTAGTAAATTATCTCTGTGACCGGTTACACTCAGAAAACGTATATCTTAACTTCGCCTGCAGTCATCTAACTTTGAGTTCTAACCACTGGACTTCTGTTTACTCAGTTTAAGTGCCAGAACTATTTTTCTATATAGATTGCTTTAGACTATGATTATCTTTAACCTTTCAATTGTTATTTTAATACACTTCACTTTTTAAAACTCTCATTGGTTTTCCCAGATCTCAGGTGATTACTGGAGTGCAGTCCCAGCACTTGCAAGTTTTGATTCCTTGTAGAAGATTAGCCAACACACAGTAAGTGCTGTTTCATTAATGACAAATTGTTTTATTGGTGAACATATCAACATTTGCTGCCAGCCTGAACAGGGCTGACAACTGGAATTTTATGTATGCGTGAGAACCAGTATTAAATTTATATTTCTGATACCATCTTAGTTTTCAATGACCTTTCAAATACAAACTTTCAATGGGGTGGTATATTCATTTGCTAATTCCCCTAATACGTTTCAAATCACATAATCTAAATTACATGATTTGCATATGCTCATCTTTTTTAATAATTTCCTTTTTATGATCCTTAAGAATAGCTGATGTATTTTTATGAGATCTCCCTAGCTTTCCAATTATTCTTTTTGATGAAATGTTGTATATTGTCCATTATTCTACTAACTTGCAGTATAAAGAAACCCCTCCCAACATTAAAACCATAAACTTTTAATAAAGCCAAAGCTATCATTAAGGTTTTTTGCTGCCCTAAATTTCTTGTCCATAAGACTGAGATGACTGGCTGGATTTCTTTGTTATGTTCTCCGCTTGCATTTCAGGTGTTCTGACTTCTGCTCTCAGACAATTTTTTTTAGAAGTCACTTCTGAATCTGTACTTGCACTGTTTATTCTTTTCTCTCCCCTTTTCAAGATGGGTTTTAAGTTCTTGATTCCCCAGGCTTCCCTCCTCACTTTATAATTTCCTCCCAGCATTTAGTCTACAGGGACAAATGTTCCACTTTTCTACCTGAGGCAGGTGGGAGCATCATGTGAGTTGTGCATGTCGGGTTTGGTCAGACTGCTAATCTCTCAAAAGATGCTTTTTGAAACAGTTATCTTTCAATACTTTTGATTCATTTGTATGGTCTAGAAGCAGAAAAAACATGACTGCTTCAGAAGTCTACACAGACACTTGAAGAAGTGTCAAAGAAAAAATTCTAGCTTATCTATCCTGCATGTCCCGCTGAGGGACGTATGTCTTAAGTTATACTGTTTAGTAACATTGTGAAATGAGTTATTTCAAACAAGCCAGCCTTCTCAAGTCATGATGAATTGCCTTCAAAGCTATGAGAAGAGTGCTTCTATCCCTGAAGCCTCTGACTTGTTGAGTAGCAATTATTACTTTTTTTTGTATAAAGATGTTATCCATGTGATGTGAATATTCAATGACATTTGCACTCCTGCAGGTCATGAGTGTTTTCTTGCTCAGCCTTATTACTGATACAGTTAATTGTGCTGTACTCTACTTCCTCAAAAGGTATGCAGCAATAGGAATATCCTGGGGCTATTCTGGGATAACTTCACATGAAGAAAGCTGTCTCTATATCATGCTGAAGAGATATTCCCTTGTTGTCTGTGCCTCTGATGTTTGAAGGAAAGAGGCAGAGTTTTCTCCTATGTATCTGGGTCAGTAACTACAATTGTTTTCCCCTCTGAGATTTGGTTTTCCAGTCACTTTAGCTCCTAGCACACACTGTAGTAAAGGCTGTTATTTTCTTTGGGCAGCAGCAGCCTCAGTACTGGGGGCTCTTTATTGCCCCAAGAGGCAAAAAGAAGATGGAAGCCATCATGGGCTGATCAAACTGTAATATAACAAGACTTAACAGATGTCAATTCTATTTTTTAAGGCTGAAAGTGATTATGCTATCTGTAAAGGTGCATAAAGAAGGTGAGAATCCATAATGAAAACACAGCAAGTAGGACTTTATCAATAAAAGAAAATATAGCAGGCCATGCAATAGATCCAAGAATGCTGATATGACAAAATAATTCTTCAAACTGGAATTTCACAGAATTTCTCATCAGATGTTATCAGCATACACAAAATTGTCCCTCTAGCAAGACAAGGATGCTTGAAAAACATGCATCAGGTGACATCTGTGGACAGTACATCTCTAAATACTGCACTAATTCAAGCCGAAAATCCTATGACCTTCTGCAACAGGTCACGTGCATTTTACATTGCAGCAGCTACCTGCATAACATTTGAAAATAATTTATTTTGCTTTCATTTTACTTTCATTTATTTAACCCTTTAATAAATACACATGCTACTTCCTACAACACTCTGCATGCAGGGAAACCTAGGACTGGACAAACGAATTGGGGATTGAGGGTAAAGAATCATAATCCATTTGACAATTATAGGTAAAGTTGTGACATGTCTCCTATGAGGAGAGAGAAATTGCCAGAATAAAAAGAAGTATGATGTCACACCTCTCATTACTCTTCATTTTTTTATAAAACCCTGAAATAAAGCTAATCATCTGTTGGTTTTAAAAGAAGCAGAATATGCACAAGATCTTGATGATACTTTATAAAAAATTACTGTTCACAGCATGTCAGCATAAAAAAATAGCAGTTACTATTTCAGCTAAGCAAACTGTAATATGAAATGGAAACAGATATTTTACATGGAGCTGGTAGCCAAGCCATGGCAGAAGTCATTAATGCATTTGGAGCACAATTTCAAGGCCATTTGAAGTTGGCAGGATTCTTCATATGGTTATGAACAAGTTTGGGATCGACGCCTTGGAATTAACCCTTTGGAAAGGGACAGAATCTGTAGCTGCACTTATGATAACAATTATCAATGGCTCCTAATATTCAAACGTAACTGCTCTTTGCCTCGACTGCCACTGTGATCTGATTGTCATTGCTGATGTGCCTAAAAGAACCCATGAAGCACCAACAACATAGAATTACAGAATCATAGAATCATTTAGGTTGGAAGAGACCCTCAGGATCATCAAGTCCAACCATAACCCAACCTAACTCTAGCACTAAACCATGTCCCTAAGAACCTCGTCTAAATGCCTTTTAAACCCCTCCAGGGATGGTGACTCCACCACTTCCCTGGGCAGCCTCTTCCAATGCCTGACAACCCTTTCCGTGAAGAATTTTTACTCATATCCAATCTGAACCTTCCCTGGTGCAACTTGAGGCCATTTCCTCTTGTCCTATCTCTTGATACTTGGGAGAAGAGACCAACACTCTCCATGCTACAACCTCCTTTCAGGCAGTTGCAGACAGCGATCAGGTCTCCCCTCAGCCTCCTTTTCTCCAGGCTGAACAGCCCCAGCTCCCTCAGCTGCTCCTCATCAGACTTGTGCTCCAGACCCCTCGCCAGCTTCATCACCCTTCTCTGAACTCTCTCCAGCACCTCAATGTCTTTCCTGTAGTGAGGGGCCCAAAACTGAACACAGGATTCAAGGTGGGACCTCACCAGCACCAAGTACAGAGGGACGATCACTTCTCTAGTTCTGCTGGCCACACTATTCCTGATACAAGCCAGGACGCTGTTGGCCTTTTTGGCCACCTGGGCACACTGCTGGCTCATGTTCAGCCGGCTGTCGACCAACACCCCCAGGTCCTTTTCTGCCAGGCAGTTTTCCAGCCACTCTTCCGTGAACCTGTAGTGTTGCATGGGGTTGTTGTGACATGAGGCTGAAGAAAGCAAAAGATAAGTCCTATTTTTGCCCTTAATTTTTTCTTGTTTGCTTTAATTTTCTGATCCCCAGTTCAGGTGTGTAGCAGGGAAGTCCCACACCAGCCTCTGCACTCCAGGTGTTGCTCTGCCATCTCCTCCCAAGTACTACCACACACCTCCTTAAAATATGGCTGCCTGACACACTGGCCATTACTGTCTCTTTCTTCTCTTGAAGAGCCAAATTTACAGTGTTAGACTGAAGCATCATTAAGGATTATCTTTTCATTCTTTTCATACACAGCCCTCGACAGTGTGGTCCTGATTTAAGCTGTGAAGCTACACTAACCATGAATAAATAATAATTATAATGTGAATTTCTTAAAGTTGTTTTATAGGTAAGTCAATTTTTTTCCAATGTTATTGTCTTCAAGGTTAGTAGTATGCCTTGATTCCTGTAACAGTGAAGTCTACAAGAAAGACCTCTGTGAAAAATGGGTATCTGCAACTTGTTTCATGAGAGGCGGCTTGGAGGCATGGCATCTCAAGAAGATGGGAATGACTGCCTCTCCATGGACAAGACCCACATGTGCACTGTAGCTTACAGTAAGGCTTACTCTTACCATCCTCCTCAGAAGCAGCAGCCCCAAAGCAGGTCAGTCTATGATTCAAATCTTTCATTTTAGAAAAGCTTTACCATATGTGTTTCTGGGTTTTTCAGTGTATATAAGATTCCGTTTGTTACAGTGGTATCCTCTCGCTCAATAATTATGTTCATACAACCAAATAAGATTCTAGTCTATCAGCTAGATAACACCCTGAATTAAGGATAAAGCAGGCTATAAATTTGTGTGTGTGGACAAACATACACATGGAGAGTGAGTATGTATGTGTAGGTAGGTGCACATGAACAGTCATTCAGAAACAGCCCTAATCTAAATTTTGTTTATTTAGTGATGAAAGTTTCACATTTTACTGTGATATTTATTTTTAATTCTCATTAGTTATAACCATGTATGGAATAAATAAAACATGTTAACTATTTAATATTAGTAACACTTTGACTAGAATCAAAACCAAAGGTATAAAGAAAGCAAAACATTAAGATTAGTTGTGAATTCAGAAGACATACATATGATGTTGCAGCTGAAAAAATACATAGGGAACCTTCAGCCCATTCATACAGACAGGTAAGTAGACCCATTTTTTTTGCATATACTCCTCTAGCAACTGTTTTATATCTGGGACAGAAATTTGAAATGGAGATTCCTTATATTTTATGTTATAAAAAGGTCATAATGTCTCTGTTTTCTCTATCTTCATCTCTAATCTGATGTGCTTTTAAATAAAGTACAAAATGCCCTTACACACTTCTTCAAACATTAAAGAAAAAAATTGGGTTAGGAAAGCAATGCTTATAATACTGTTCAGAGTGTACCAAATCCAGAAGCAGAACTTCAATGTATAAGAAAAAGCCACAAAGCTCACCTTTGTTTTATGCCACATGTTCAAGTGTTTTATAGAAAGGTAGTGAGGACATATAAAACCCAAGGTTTTCCATACATATACTGGAAATTCTATACTAAATATTTTTTATTATTGTTTATTAAGGACCACCAAAATGCCTCCAAGTTTGAAATAGGACATGTGTTAAATGTAATGGACAGAAAATGTAGTACTTGTCTACTGTTTAACACAGCTGCTACCATTATCCCTCACATTTCAAAATAACAATTGCTTAGATGAAATCTATCCTTAAAAAAACTTCTGAGTGATATGAATTGGAACAATATCAAACTTACTCAAATTGTTTTGTTTTTTAAGATTTTTGCAGTTGCTAATTCGGTAAGAGGTATTAGCGAAGCATCCATGTATACAGTGTTAGTATCTAATGTAGTGGAGATAGTTTTGTTGAGATATTTTATTGATCTGGATCTTAAAATTAGAGACAGTTTTAAGAACAGAAAACATTACAATAGCCACCCTCATAATTACAAATTGGATTCTATTTTTTTTTTCGTCTTGACAAACCAGTTTTTCCTTGCAGTCAGCAGGGGTGGAGCAGAAAGGGGAAGGTTCTCTTCATAAAGGCATTTTTGAAAGCCTCTCGTTCAGCTTTCATGAATGACTATATGCCTACAATAAAAAGCCCAACAACTCAGCTACTCGGTCACAAATTTTCTTATCGTACACCATAACAAGGCTTGAACAGGAGAGAATGCAAGAATGCAGCTGTCTGTAGAAAGAGCTCCCAGTTAACGTAATAACAGTGAGAGTAATTAGTATGTCAAAATGAACAAGACTAATTATAATCTGACTGTATAAAAATAATTTTCTTTCACTGCTGCTACAGGAACAAAATTTATGATAATTTATTTTATTGAATGTGAAGCAGATGACTGATTTCTGTTGCAGCGATTTTAGCAGAGATCTGTCCTGCAAACTTTCTACATGCAGCACATCCATTTGTTTTGGGAAAGAAAAACTAAAGGAGACCTGCACAGGTTAAGCTGTAAGGACAAGAAACTGAGGTCAGTGATGTAGCTGTACATATCGGTTCAACATTAACAATGTTCCTGTCCAAATACAGTCCAAATTTATATTCTTTTAAATTGATATTCCTCCCCTCCTGCTCTCTCCCTGAAAGCACACAGTCCCTACATGGCATTTTTCTCAGAAGAATGTCTGGTTTTCTCAGCCTCAGACATGCTCTCCATTTATAACTTGGCCTCTTGCTAGATTTCCTTACAGTAAGACATACTTCATGACATGACCCACAGTACTTCATTTTCACTTGCCTCAGTCACCCTTCTGTAATGTTCTGGAGGAGACAATATTGGTACTGAAATTCGCCTGGCTGATGCCATAGCAATTTAAAAAGTCAAACAGGTGCTTGGCTGGAAACTCACACATTTAGAAGCCAGTGAATTTTCAGGGCTGGAGTGTCTTAAATACACATCAGAGACACATACATGCTTCCCTTCCCCCCAGTTTCTGTTTCTGTTTCTGTGCTTTAAGCAAACTAGTTGGTTCTTCTGAAAGTTGTGGTGAAGGAAAAAAAATAACTGTCCTTGAAGTTCTGGTGTTGCTGACTCCCTAAAGCAAACCACATAAAAAAGTCCACCAAGTGAAAACATGTCAACCCTGTCAAGTCAAATGCTACAGCTAGCCAGCCATTAAGCCCTGAATAAAGGACACTGTTCTAAACTAAACTTATATTTGATCTATAGATTTTTGTTTATATTATGAAGCAATCACTTACTGAGGGTTTCCATAGTAACAAGTGAGATAATTTTTCATTTTAAAGCTTTTTCATGCATTTAACATACAGGTACAGTGGGATAACTGGCAGGGAATACTATTGCTGTTTTCCTGGTATTATTTAACCAGAGCAGGGTAAAGTAAAACATGGTTTTCAATGAATCTGGAGATTTATTTTCCCTCCTTTGTAATAACATTAAAAAAAAACTTTACAATTTACTTACATCTTTGGTTTCTGCGTTTGCTCTTGTACATAGTCATTCTGAAGAAATTCCACTTTCTAAGAAGTAATTGCCTTGAACACAGACAAAAGAGATGAGATCGTGCTTCTGCTTTGCAGTGAGACAGTTGCTCACTGACAGAAGGTAACCAGCAATCTCTCAGAGAAAGGCAGGGTAATACCATTCTCCTAAAATCCAGGGGAGATGCTACTGGCTCTAACTATTTTCTCTGTTACAAAGCTCAGAGATGAAATATATTTATTTTAACATTTTTCCCAATGTGTTTGAAAACAGCTAATAAAATCCAGAAAACGTACAGAGTCATGTAATCACACAAAGTGGGGTAATGTGCTACTCGATAGTCTGACATCAAGATTCCTCGAAAAAGCCCTGATAGAACCAAAATTGCATCAATGACCTCATAAACTAATAAAAATTAACTTTTCATTGAGAAGTCTTAGAATTATGGATATAAGGACATTAAAATATTTGGGGGTAAATTTTCAAGCAAAATTACTATTAAAAAAAAATCAACACATGCTAATCAATTAAATCCTGACCACAGGTCTGAGCTCATGAATAGGTTATTCAGGACATAACATATAAAATGCAATTATCTTTTTTCATGCCTATGTTTACTTCTGAATTACCTTTCAATGATTTGATTGGGGAAAAGTTATTTAAGCAACATTCTGCTGATTGCTCATTTTTATAACTACTTCATTGCCTGCTAGTCTGTTGAATTACAAAGTCATGGGAAAAAAATGCATTAGCATTGTGTGATCTTCCACACCATGTATGTCACCATTTCAAAGAATCCAGACATCATCTGAAAGGGAGCAGGGGAAAGTGGAAGAAATTCTGGCCATGCTGGGGAGATGAGAAGTATGACAACATTCAAGAAAGAAGACTGCAGTGGCAGCTATGGAGCTGGAAAGAGGTGGAAATTCCAGTTCCACTACTAACTCTGCCTTCAATAAAATTGTGTGAAAGTATTTCTTAATGTTTTAAGAAACTCATGTTTTGAGGTGCCTTTCATATTTTGAGATCTTGATCCTAGACACTAAAATACCGAAGTGTCAAAGGATTAGAGATGGGGGGTACAGCAAGTAAAAATAATGAATATAGTGCCTGAAAAGTCTTGGAAATTATTAATAATAATCTTATTGATGTTTAAAATGCATAGATTGACAAGAGCTCTCTAAACTACCCAGAGAAATCTAAAGCTGAAGTCTCTGGCTTACATAAAAAGAATTAACATCTCGTGCCTATGGGTCATTCATGTTTCAGGAAGTAAAAAAACTCCTTTTCAAAGACAGGAACAATTTGCAGCCTTCATCTGAAAACAATGACCTACGACTATTTTCTCAACGAAAAAAATAAAAGAAATTAAAAGGAATGTCTCTCAAATAGCCTGTCCTAAAATTACACTTTTTCCATCCTTTTTGTCCCTCTCAGATTTTTTTTTTTTTAAATATGTATCTCCAGTATAACCGTTTTTAGCTTTGTGCATCATTTAATTTTTCTTTCAGTTGTTCAGCATTCACATATCCTCACATTGGCACACCTGTAGCTACTGAAGTGAAATCTTTACTTTAGATTGGCTCTGTTGATCTACTTTCTCCCCCTCGTCAAAACCTGACCACATATCTTTTCATTTACTTTGGATTTGTATCAGCATAGCTGAGGATAAAGTGTAGCCTGAAGAAAGTAAAAGCAATGGATGCATTATTTAGATTTATTTAGTATTTCAACTGCAGTTGTCTCAAAATGCCACAGTTCCAATAACACCATCTCTGTTGTGGAGGTCAGCAGAAATTGCAAAGCACATCAGCGGTGACAAGAAGGAAAAAATTTGTCTAGGTCATTGCTAAACATAGCAGCAGACAAAGTGTATGTAGCATATAGAAAGACTCTGCATGCCAAATACTCAAACAGTGTTGTGCAGTTTATATCCATTGAAGTCAATATTTTTGCAGTAATCTATATTCACAGAAGATGATTCCTCAGTTTTCCAGCTTTATTTTTTTTCTGAGTTGATTTCCAGCAGAATCAGGTCTGTGGTCTGATTCAGACTACAGAGATCTGTGGTCTCCCTTTAGATTTGCTGTTTTGTGTAGGAATATTTCTTTCCCTCTCTTGCTCTCATCCATATTATTCAGTTCAAATTTTCCTGCTTTAATTAATTTGATAAGATGTCTTCAATCCTTTTACTCAGTCCGCATTAGAACTTAACTATAGAACTCATTCCTTTTCCTTATAGTTAATGGCTATTTTTTCATTAATTTTTATCATGTGTTTAACCGAGACATATATTACTAGCTCTCTATATTATATTACACACAGCACATGCAACAACATGTATATTTCTCCATTGTTCTTTTGTGCATTATTCTATTGCAACAATGTATTTGTATGCAAATATCTTGGTAACGGTACAACCTAAAAATATCAACGAAATAGAAATTTAATGGGATAGGAATTAATTTATTTTAAATCAAAGATCCCTGAAAAAAGTCTTTATTGGTTTTACTTCGTGTTAATTGCAAGTCTGATTACTCTTCAGTACAGTGAAATGCATTTGCTAAAAATAATGTAAATACACTCTGTTTTGTGAATCATTCTAGGTCTATTCATTAAAAAAACATTGAAAAAAGTATTGAATGTGCTGGGTAACTTCGAGTGGGCACCGCTGCTTCCTGTTTCTATGTGTTACTGTTCACTGTTAGGGGAGTTTAAAATTCACTTTCACACTATTACAGCTTTAAAAAGTCAGAATCTTGCATATGGCTGGCTAAATGCAGCAAGCTTAGTGAGGTGGGAAGAAATGAATGGAACATCTTAGCAACAAAAATCATCTAGTCACATTAAGCTTATTACTTTTCTACAAAGATACATCTCTTCTTAAATGATTACAGAAGTTTAAAATATTCTTAAAATAGTTTGTTGGAATTAATTTTATCGGTTCATTGTTGGTGGTGGTAAAAGAACCAATAATGTCTATACCTGCACATCCCATATCACCTCTCTCCTTTCTGTCCTCCCCACCTGACAGGTCCCAATAAGTAGCTTTTTCTTTGGATACTGCAAAAAATTTCTCAAACTGCTTCCTAAGCAGAGGGAAATAAAAAATACAGATCTTTTACAAATATAACTGCTGACTTGAATGTCACATATTACTCATCAATAAACACTTAGTCTGGGCTGTATCCTCAATTTTATTTTTAATGAGCAGGCTTAGACGAAAAAAGGAAGGTGGGGGAGGCTTAAAGTATGTTCTGTCTCTCAGTGTTTAATTCAATGCACCCAAAGAGTCTTAGAAAATATCCTTCTAAGGCTCCCATTATGGTTATTTTTATTATGTCAACTAAGGAAATATTACATCTATGAATATTAATTATTTTTTAATTGAAATAATTTTGGGTAGGGGTCTATGTTTAACTTATCCAAGTAATAAACGCTCTCTAATACAATTATTGATAAACTAAAACTATGCACTTGACATGTGCACACCTTTTACGGGTAAAAATTTGGACAATCATCTGACAAAAATGTTTTTTTAATATGGTTTTACATTAAATAAATAAAATTAATTCTACAAAGAAATACTGTTTAGCTATTAAGGTGGGTTTATGATAACATATTCCCTTTATGATGTAATGAGGACAGAGCTTAACATATTGGCTGAACTGTCCTCCTGACTAACATCACTGCAATACTGAATGTGCTGTGGCAAGCAGAATAAGAAAGAGCAAAATTTGTACTTCCCATGCTTATGACTGTAAGTTAGAGTTTCATAAATGCTTTTCAAGAGACAAAATGTTATCTAGTAGTCCTGAAGCAGACCAGGAATAAAGACCAATGAGATTGCCAAAGAAGGAAAATTTTATTAAAAGGTTACCTGTAGAGTAAAGGGCTCAATTCAGCTCTGTAAGCTTTGATGCCTAACAATGCTTTGATGACTTATGGCACCTGAGACATTCATATGGTACCAGAAAGTATGGCATAGGACCTGTACGAAACCTGCAATCTTCTGGAGTGGTCTGTTGATGTCAAGTCCATCTTGAATGGCTCTAGGCAAATATGTAGGCAACTGAACCCAACCCAAAGAGTTTATACCTTGCCCTCTTTCTGATAACTGTCATTTTTCTCTGGCTTTTTTTATCCTTAGGGTCATTGTTTCAAAGTGGTCCCAACCTGAATTCTCAGGCTCTGACCCTGCATGAGTTGATGGATACATGTGGAGGAGAACGCCTACAGGGATCCATCGAAATCCAGGTGGGGAAGAGGAAAAAGTCCTGTCTGTTGCAGGCCTGTGTTCAATTGCAGTAGAAAGTATATGGGAAGAGAAACTGATAATATGTATGACTGAGAATTTTTAAATATCCTCAAAGAAGCCACTATTTGCTAGTACACAATCCACAGCCTATTGTGTGGACTAAAAAATTGTGTGGATAAAAGAGGAATAGTGTAGCATAATACTTTCAAATCAGCAGTACTTCCTTTTACTAAAGCCAAAAAGACTGTCAAAATGTTTTAAGTCTTCCTTTTCTTCAGCCAACTTTTACTATTCCCAAGTGTTTATGTCCAGAAGAATATACAGTTCGCAAGACTTAACGAAAACCGCAAGAATTCATCAGAAGGTGCATTAGAATGAAATTTATTATATTCACAGCATTCTCATAATCTACTAATTTAGAAAAAAAAAAAAAACAGAAAAAAATTACCTTTTTTTTTTTTTTTTTCTGGAGTTGTTTGATTTTTAGAAAACCGTTTGGCTGGTTTTTCTCTCTATCATCTTCTACATTTCTGCTGACCTGTTTTACTTTTTTTCAGCACTATCAGACAGTAATGAAGCATCGCCACAAAAGATTCTTTTTTAGATAGCAGGAAAAATCCCCCAAGGTACTGGTCCTACTTTCACCTTAGGCAATTTTTTCTTTTTCAATGAATCTTCTTCACTGGAATATAATTTGTCTCATTGTTACACTAGCATTTATCTTTAATCTTTAAGGAATTCACTGTCAAGCCTACCGCATTAGACTAAGCTCTTTTTATCAGATGTCGATATTACCATCTAGCAATACGATCACAAAGCATATGAAACAAAGCCTGACACGTCTCTGGTAGGGGCCCATACTGGCTCTTCAGACCACCCCTGTTCACAGCACATTCCCATTCCTTCAGCAAGAACAGTAGAAAAGCATTTAGATATTTTTCTGTGCCTAACAATTTCTGCTGCTTTGTGTAGCAATCTTTGTTCCCTTTTCTTGCTCTTTTCCTACTTCTACCTGAAGGCTCACACCTGTATTATACAGCTCAAATTTTCCATCTTTAATGGATTTGATAATACATCCTGAATATTTTCCACAGCCCACATTAGATCTTAACTATAGAACTCACTCCTTTATCTTAACATTAATGCCTAATTTTTCATTAATTTTTATTGTGTGTTTAACCTAGACATATATTACTAGCTCTCCATTTTATATTACACATAGCACATGCAACAACACGTATATTTTTCCATTGTTCTTTTGAGCATTATTCTATTACAGCCATGTATTTGTATGCAAATATCTTGGTAATGGTACAATCTAAAAATATAAACTAAATGGAAAATTCATGTGATAGGAATTAATTTATTTTAAATCAATTTTTATCAGATGTTGCTACTACCATTTAGCAACATGTTCTTATTCCTCAATTTGGATATTTGTCATTTACTAAAAATTTCCAAGATTTGCAGTTTTGTTTCCTACAAATTCAAATTTAGAATCAACACCTGCATGTCTGAAAGTAAAATATTTATCTATTAGTAAGGACAGGAATTTTAAAAATTTCACAAAAATTAGAAAAAAAAACCCCAAAACCAACAACTAAGTAGAAGTACTTCATAACAGTCCTTAAATACATGAAAGGCTCACACACAAACACACACATACAAAGAAGAAGAAAAGGGAAGAGTTAATAAATAAGCCATTTTCTGTGTCTCTGGAGTTTAAAGCCGTCATGGACATAAACAGGCAGAACAGAAATTTAGATTGTTTTATTTGGAAACTAACTTTGTTATTGGTAAGTGCAGCTGTACATTGCCCAAGAAGTGCTAAAAACTGTATTGCTGGAGGATTTTAGAATAGGTTGTATATCCCAGAGGAGCCTGCCTAAGAGATGGGTAAGATGAAATCTTGTAGTTTCTTCCAAGCCTTACTTGTGATCCCATATGTCTAGATAAAATAGAAATCATCATAAGGTCCAGCAAGAGCCAAGATTCTGTCTATGTTTGTCCTTCATCCCACCTAATATTGACAGAGGATGCTAGGAGCAGCTTCTCCAACTGGGAATGAATGAGATCACCTGTGGTTGAACCCTGCTCTTAATCTTTCCAGCTACAGACACTGGTTTTCTAACTCAGGCACCTACGGATACACATTATGAACACCCTTCAGAATTGCACTGGATCCTCAATTAAATTTGTATTAACTGCCACAAGATTCAGAGGAGCTACAACACATGGAACCTTCCACTTTGCAACTCAGAATGATGATTTTACACAAAGAGCTGCTCCGCAACTTTCTCCCCAGTTACAAAGATTGACAGAGGCTCTAGAGAGGTTTGATACTTTCTCAACTCCCTCCTCATTATTCACACTGTCTTATATAACCCTTGAGTGAAACTTGGCCGATTGTATTCTGTTCCCAGTTCCAAAATGAATAATGCAGTTATGAATGCCTGATGACTCTTCATTTTTTTTTTTAAAGTACTGTACACAGTAAGTGCAGGTCTCTTTAGACTGGTAGCAATAACATAAAGTTTTCTCTTCCTCCATCTAAGAAACATTTAGCTATTATTTTAAAGCAGGTATAATAAGATATTCCTCTCTGAAGTGTCTGAAAAAAACAGTTAAACTTTAGCCTGAGAGTTAGATATTCTATATGATAGATTCTACAGTGGAAAAACACATCTTCCCTTCTGCTTTGGCAAGTGGAAAAATGGTAAATTGATCTCAGAAGAATGCCATTCTAACTCCTTTCATTTGCTTTACACACTCTGTAACAGCCAAGTTTGTTCCTCCTAACTTAGATCAGTTTCTTTCCTAATCCATCTCAGTTTTTGACAAGTTTGTTCTGGGCTAGTTTCCTTTTGGTTTTGAGCAATTTTAATGGTTTGTTTTGTTTTATTTTTACTAAGTCTTGTCTTATTTTCATCTCATCTTTAATTTGATTTTAGCCAGGTTTTATCTACCCCTGACAAGTTTTCATTTGTTCTGCTATATGCTTTGATTGCTAGTTTGGCTGGGAGGTTTCATCATCTTTCATTTCATCTTGATGAGGTTGTCACTATCCAGCAGCAATACTTAGTTACTTTAATGCTATTTCTAAACAGCTATTTAACAATTGAGACAGTGTTAAGAGATGTTCTGTTTCAAACTGCTCTGATTATGGAACTAAAACACAGTTCCTTTCCATTACAAGGAGTTAGAAGGGTTGTGTCCCAAATTGTTTTCCAAATATAAACCAAGATTCCACTTAAAAACAGATTTTCTTCAGGATTTGTGTTAATATAATTCAGGATGCAAGAGATCTATAAAGAGGTGGTCTGCACTTTTCTGATCATTAAAATATTTATATGTAATTCAGTTTATGCACCGCCTTGCTAGAAAAGCTACCTTATATTTCACCTTACAGTAATCCTTTCAACGATTATGATCTTTAATGTTTTGCACAACACACTAAAGTTACAGTTCAGAGATTTTTCTAAATAAAGCACAAACACAATCTTGTACTTGGGAACATACTCATTTGATACAAAATTGTGGAAAAATGGGTACCAGATTTATGATAAAAATTTTAACCTTTGCTAGTTAGTAGCATGTTAAGAACTTCATTAGCCTAGGTCACCAGTCTAGAATTAGCATTTCAAAATTTAATAGTTTTTATCCAGTTAGGAAATTTTTAATCCCAGTGGAAAACTGTCAGAAAGTCACTAAGTAATAGGAAGTTTTTCTTCCTTGTTGTTGTTAAATCTGAAAAAGTTTGTGGTACCTGTAGTAGGTGCTAGTTTCCATCATCTCAGAGCTGGTAGATCTTATTGGATACTGCAAGTATAAATGGGTAGACAAATACCAGATGTGGAGCAAAAGTAGCTCTGCTGAATTTTAAAAAAAAAATCAGTTTTTAATAGACGAACAAGTGCTCAATTGTGGATTTCATAAAAAATGTTCACATGTATCATTTCCAGGGAAATAAATTGCTGCATATTGGTGAGTTTTTATGAGAAACTTAAGACAGCTTTTTCTATAAATCTATCTGCTTAAGTAACAAAATCATTCCACTTCCATATAGAGACTTGTTTTTATTGGGAATTACAGACACTGTCATATTTGGCAAACATATAATATGAATTTCAATTTGATTAGAGTGGCATGCAGTTCAATGCTGCCCTGTTTTTCTTCTCACATTCCTTTTAATTAACACACTGCTGAGACCTTTCAGCATTCTAAATTTAATGGGAAAAACCTTCAGAACAGAATCCATTCTTGCATAACCCAAGAACATTGCAAAAACACACCTCAAATTCATGTATCTTGATTCTGCTTAAAGGCTCAGAAGTACTTGAACACCTCAAACAGGTTTTTTGGACATAACCATTTGGAGAAACCATTGCATGATGAGATCCTATTTTAATGTTTTTATATGTTTGTTGAAACAGCATGAACACACATTCAAAACACATTTTCAGTTCTTCACTTTAGTCAACGTTGTCTCACTTTGTCTACGAAACAGAACAGGGAGAGCTTGAGAAAGAACCTCTTGTGAACAAAAGATGCACTTAAAATATCAGTTTAGGGCTCATAGCAATGCAAACTGATGATGTTTTATGGTACAGCCAGTGAACAGCTGCTGCTTCAACCTTGCATTTCAAGCTAATGCATTTATATCGACGATCAAGAGAAAGCTGAAAATATTGCACTTTCTTTTCTCATTGTATGGGATCTTTCTTTCCCAATGTGTAGGACTCAAGACAATTTTAGTCATAATCAATCAGTGTAATGGCTGGCTTGAGAGGGAGAATAAGGCCTTTAAAAGACATGAAAAGTAGAAGAAGAAGATCGATTTTTAGAGTGACGGGAAAAGCTGTATTGTATCAATTCACCACCAGACCATGCTAAAGGATATACTATCGGTACACATAAAACAGCATCCTCTGAATCACAGAGCTCTGCTCACTCTGACCAAAATACCAGTGTGTCTCCAACTAGTGTGACTCCAATTTCACTTTTTTTTTTTTCTTTTAGGACACATGCATGTGCCTATGTGGGGTGGCAGGGTGGGGAAAGTGGCAACAAGAAGTTATTACATTGGTTGATTGATGAGAAGCTCAACATGATCCAGCAATGTACGTTTGCACCCCAGAAAGCCAACCGTACCCTGGGCGACATCAAAAGAAGTGTGATGAGCAGAGTGGGGGACCTGATTCTGCACCTCTGCTCTGCTCTCTTCAGACCCCACCTGCAGTATTGCGTCCAGCTCAGGAGCCCTTAACATGAGACAGACACGGACCTGTTGGCGAGGGTCCAGAGGAGGGCCATAAAAATGATCAGAGGAGTGGAACACCTTTCCTATGAGGACAGACTGAGAGAGTTGGGATTGATCAGCCTGGAGAAGAGAAGGCTCCATGGAAACCTTAGAGCAGCTTTCCAGTATCTAAAGTGGCCTACAAGAAAGCTGGGGAGGGATTTTTTAGGAGAGGTATTTTTTACAAGGGCATGTATTGACGGGAAAAGGGGTAATGGCTTTAAACTGAAATAAGGTAGGTTTAGATTAAATGCAAGGAAGAAATTATTCACCTGGTGGTTTGACACTTTGACTGTGGTTTTAAGGGCTTCATTTGAGGTTGGCAAAGACTAAGAGAAAAAACAATTATGCTGTCAGATTTTCCCAGGGAGCAAGCAGACTGATTTTATTTGGCAAACATTCCTGCGTGCTTGGAAAAGGTAAAGCAGAAGAAATACAAGATCATGTCAAACACATGACAAAATCAAACTTGTCCAAATTTAATCTAAACCACACACACAATGAAAACTATGATTGACATTTTCAGTGACTTCCACTGAATGCAAAAACAAATCCACATGAAAAGCTGAGGTAGGGTTAAGTGATATAAAAATTATTGCAGAAAACATTACACTTTCTCCAAACTGTACTCTGGACAGGTAAACAAAAATACATGGAGATATTTATTTTCAGAGTTTCATATGGCTTTTGTCAACATTCTAGTGCTGAGTATTTTGAATAGCAGTCAAAATATAGCAGATGTGACCAAATGGGAAGGGGAGGTGTTGGAAATCAATACACTGGAAGGCTCCAGTGTAGAAACGTAGTCCTGTCAAATGGATTTTTAATAAATTTTCTCACAGTTAAATCTGCAAAACATTGCCACAAACTCCCACTCTTCTGACAGCAGCAGAACACGTGATGATTATATTTAAAGAGATTACCATTTTTAAAGAGGTTAGCAAGACACAGGTCTGTTAAGCAGCCCTCACTCAAGTTAATAAATGTTAGTGAAATTATTTTTAAAATGTTGATAGAGGAATTGCTTCTGAATAACATCAAATTAATAACCTTTAAAACATCTGACTTTGGGGAAGGGGAAATAAGATTATATTTCTTTTAAGGTATCATACTGAAAACATAGGTTCAAGAATGCAGTATTTTTTATTAATGGGCTCAAGGAGAAGAAAATAGTCAAATTTTCAGCTCTTGTAAATTAGAGGTTATTATATGACTTAGTTGCCTGCATTCATGGATGACTGAGTTCATTGATGTGGGAGGTTCTGCATTATGCACCATAAATTCAGGAAAATCATGAAAATTATTTGAATTTAAATTAACTGAACATTTGGCTCACAATTCTTAGTTTTCCAATTCAGTGAACTTAATAGCCTAATCTTTCAAATAGAAGGATAAATTTGATCTGGAAATGTTATCTCTGGCTAAAGATCCGATTAATCATGCCATTTCACTGCCATCCAGGGATGACTGCACTAGAATATACTAATGGGGAGGCCTTCAGAAAATTGCTGAAAAATAGATGCCTGAATTTAAACAAAGAAGCTTTTAGGAGTTCCCTTAGTAATTTCACCTATAAAGTGATGTACCCTTGAACCATGATCTAGGACCTGTCTTGAGATACTAGGAAATATGGAGTATCTCATGTTAAGCAAAATAAAATTTTGCAAAGGGAAGTAAAATTGTCATAATGACAAATACAGCTTTAAAAGTTCCGTTCATAATGCAGGCACACCTTCTTATTTTGCAAAGTTATAGACTATTAAAAAAAGGTTTTTAGCATGACACCTATTGAAACATTATCATCACAGCTTCTTACACACTGAGATTGCTCCATTTTTTCTTTTTTTTTCTCTTACTATTTCTGTTATCAAAATCAAAATTGATACAAAATACTATTTTGTCAGGTAGTTTATCACAGAAAATTCTTACATAGCTTTAACAGCATGCTTGAGAAAAATCTACATAACAGTAGTCTCAAGTACCAGATGTTAAAATTTAAGCATGAGACCCTATGGAGAGTCAGAAAAATCATGTGAGTGCAAGGGCAAACTGTTGAACATTATGAGTGAGAGGGAAAGGGAGGAACACATAACATTCTGGAGAAGATGGAATGAGGTAGAACATCTATTTTTGTTACCAAAGTTTTAGTTAAATTTCTCTAAAACAATCTGACCCAAGGCATTTTGTCTTCAGCAGTTCACTGCTGCCTCTATAACTAGTCAAATAAAGGTGGTGTGTCCCTCGAGGAGTCTTCCTACATTTTAGTTTCTTTTGCTTAACCTCTGAGCCCTTGAGGGTAAAAGGACTCCCAGCTTCTGTGTGGGACTGAAGTGGCCCAGTGGACCTAGACATTACATGAAGTGCAGGTTATGACCTGAGTTTGAGGGTGCTCAAAAAAACCCCCAAACTCAGCATCTCAGGCAAGTATCTCCAAGAAAACGAATACAGCCAGTTATGCAGGTTTCTTAGCCAGAATCTCTAAATCTCTCCCTCTGACACTTGTGTGGCTTTGTTAAATAATAGTCTCTTCAGCAATATTTCTTCCTGATTTCCCTTCCTTCCTTCCTTTTCATCAAACACCTTTTTTTTTTTTTTTCTTTAATTGGAAATGTCTTTATTTCCCAAACAGCACACTTCAGCAGAACAATATGTGACAAAACAAAGTTTGATTTTGTAACCTACCTGAAATTCACCTATGGAAAAGAGATCACAAAACCGCATCAGTGACACACGAGTGATAGGACAGACCCACTATCACAAGGGTTTATAATACAAGGCAGAAGGAGTGACCTTCAGTTATGGCACTTTGCTGTAAGGAAAAACTTAAAAAGAATAAAATGTTTACACTTAAATCTCCAGATTCTTGTCCTGAGGACCACCTCAGTCTCACAGCCATGTCTCCAGTGCCATCTGCTGGCACAGGCTTCCATTGCAACTCCCAAAGTAAAAAGCTCCTCCAGAAGTGAGGTCCTCTGAGCTTTGCGCCTGTTGTCGTTGATGTAACCAGAAATTCATTGTCAGAATTATACCTGTGATTAAATCCACTTGCTTTTTAAAATTTTGTGTAGTTCTTTGCGGACATGCAGGGGTTT
Organism: Caloenas nicobarica; assembly: GCF_036013445.1. NCBI lineage: Eukaryota > Metazoa > Chordata > Aves > Columbiformes > Columbidae > Caloenas > Caloenas nicobarica. The sequence goes on along the minus strand of NC_088246.1, from coordinate 136,514,760 downwards.
TTAGTAGAACTACTTGTTTATATTGCCAACATACATTACAAATTACGATGTTTAGAGGATTCCGATTCTTCTTAGTGCATTTAAATGTGAAAAAAAAAAAAGCTGCTACGTGAAAATCTTGGAGTTACATTATAAACTAAAGCAGGTACTTAATTTATAGTAGAGAAAAAGTAATTCTCTATAGTAGCCAGCTGCGGATACCAGGTTGTTTAAATTTGAATGAATATGTGCAAATTATGCCCTAATTTGACATTGCTATTGTCTTCTCTGACATGCTGGTTTTGAGTTGAGGTACTTCTTGCTTATCTGAAAACCCTTTACACCCAGGAAGATTTTGGCTTTTAATCACACTACAGTTGAAAAGGTCTATTGTCTTAAGGTGGTACCTCAAATTGGGAAGGCATAAAATGCAAACGTTGCATTTTCCAATATGAATATACTGGGCAACACAGACTGTAAAAAAAAAAAAAATCATAGAGCAGTTGTCTGACCAGCATTAGAACAAAACCAGCAAAGACTTTTTTTTTTTTTGTTCAAACTTTGGAGCAGCTCACTGGAATTTTTACACAGACTTGGTGAAGTCAGATTTCTATACAATAATTTCAGAGAACCCCAAGAAATATAGAACTCTTTCTCTTCTTCCCATATCATACAGAGCACAGGCAAAATTCCCCTTACTAATAGTTTTCGTGTGTTCTTTTTTTTTTAGAAGCCTTAGTTGAAAAAAATGTTAGAAGCAGTGAAATAAGAACTTGTGATAGAAACAGTGAAATGTAAAGAAAAATTAATTGATTAGTAGAGTTAAGAATTTCAGGAAACTGTAAGCCTTGCAATAGCAGTGGGAGATACTTACATTTGCTCATATTTACAGTTTGGACAAGAGATTTAGCATGATGTGTGTAGGAAACTTATTGATTCTGATGATAATAGTAACTTCCCATACTAATGATGGGAAGGACTACACTGGTATCCCAGAGCACTCCCTGCTTTCAGGGAGAAAAAGCATTTGAGAAGTTATAAAAGTTCAGTATTCTGGGGATGATAAGACGAATAGGCAACTGAGTTATATTTTGATCTGAAAACATAAGCACGTCCACAGGGAGACTTGAATGAGACTGAAATATCAAAACAACTACACTGACCAGTGCACTTTACTGAAATGGAAGAGAATGTCAGGAAACAAATGGAAAAGGCAAAGACAAGTGCAGGTCTTTTAAAGTATGTTTTCACTACAAAGTGAAATCCTTCCTGCCTTTAAAGAGCAGTTCTTTCTCTCAAGACAGTAAAATATATTATTGATCTGCAGTTACCTGGTTAGGAGCAAGAAACACCCAACGGATGTCTTTTCCATGGGGCATTCCAGGCATTTTCGTGAGAGGGACTATGGCAGAAGTAGGGAGAATTTTAAAATGTTAACAAGCTGAAATAGTGGGAAAGATAGAGACCGGTATAGCAGTTATCTCCTAAGGAGTCAGAAAAACAGATCAGTCAGCGCTAAAGACTAGACTTCAGACTCCATCTCTAAAACATTTTTGTTCCCCTGTTCCCCCATGCCACACATTGATTTCAACAGAAGCTGTACATGAATGATTGAAATCAGAGCCCCTTAGTCTTACTTACAGCAGGTGACTTGTTGAATAATCCTAGTAGACTTGAAAAAAGGCCTAATTTGACCAAGGGTTCTTTTTCAAGGATACAGGCTTACTAGCAATAGGCAAATGCATTATAAAATTAAAAGCCTAGAAGGACAGAACAGCTTTATGGACTAAGCTCCAGGTGCATATCCCACTGAAACAACTGACAGTTTTTGAACAAACTTCAATGAGGTTTGCATTAAGCTATTTATCAGGAAGTCCAAGGTAAATATCTTCTTGATGAGAGTTTGTTTATGAAACGTTTTCTTTAAAATGCTGAAGAAATCAGGCATACTTATCTTAGTAAGCTAGGAAAGTTTAAACATTCTCTAGATCCACTTTTACAGGGATTATATCTGAATCTTTGTCACTTTTTTGATAGCACCAGTTCTAAAAGCTAGTTTATAAGTTACCAGTTTCTAATCTACATTAGCCACACAATGTAACAGAACCAAGACGCAACTGGTACCTGTAAGATGCTGCAAGAGGTATGCAGAAAAAAAGAAGGGAAGTTATTTTCCTGCTACAAGGTATTTTTACCATTTTCATATTTTTTACTTTTTCTACTATGCTCCCATCACCTCCTAGGCTTTTAATTGCAATGCCACAGATTTTTAGATTAATGTTCCTCCTACATGATAGTACTGTGCATTGGACTAGCTGGATTGAAAAGGAACCTTCTCCACCTCTCTAAATGCACTCATGAGATCAGTGAACACCTGTATTAATTCAGTGTTTAGAGCATTCAGTAGTGAGTGTGGATCTGAGTCTGTGAAGAGAGAGGTGAACAAAACTGCCCGGCCTCTACTGGCAGCTCACAGACTTGATTAGTGAATAGAATTTCAGTATACCTTCCTATGGCTATGGATTTTTGGAAAGAAAAATAGCTGATCAATAGGTAGTGTAGCCAACCTGTGAGAGAATAGTATTAAATTTGAATGAAGTGCAAACGAAAAGTCCTGTAACTGCAACATGGCAAGAGAAAATGTAAGATAAACTCTTTGGTGAATGTTACCTACACAGACTCTGAGAAACACTGTGTCAGTTGCTAGTCAAATAAAAAATCTTATCATAGAAAAATACATTCTGGAAATGAGTCAACTGTTTCTCAATGGTCTTATCATGAAAGGATCTCAAAATCATTTCAAAAGTTGTTTAAATCAATAATGGCATCCTTTATTATTTTCTTTTGTAGAAAAGAATATGCTAGATTCAGAAGTTATATACTTTAATATTCATGAAAAATAGATAGGTAACAGGAAAAAAAAAAGATAGAGGAGTTGTCACCCCCCATACACACATGTTCTAAGGTAAGAATTTTTAAAAAGGAATATTTTTGCAAAACAACAAAGCTTCCATCCTTCTCTCATGAATTTTACAATCAATAGACTACCTGTTTGTGTGCAAAAGTAAGGAATTATTGTTGCTGAAATGCAATAGATTTTGGGCAGAATCTCACATACATGTAGCTCCAAAGAGTCCATTATTGGTTTAGCATTACTATTCTAACAACTGATTGAATTTATATGAAAGTTCAGCATCTGTTAAGAGCAACAAACATATTAATTTTTGTGATGGTTGTCATTTTTTATCACTAAAATAAATGCCATCATTTCATGTCATCGTATAATAAACCCATCACATTTCTTTGTTTACTCACAAGACTGGAAATCCACTTGCAACAAGAGGAATGTGTACTTCCTGCTTTGACCCTGTTTCCACCTTGCTGCATTCCTTTTCCTAAAATAGGTGTCTCATCACAGAAAAGTGAAGAAACCTTGCCATCTTGTGGTCAACAGTAGTTATTATGCTACCAAACAAAAAACACAAAACAGGCTGGAAATACTGTGGCGGTGACTACGTGAGGAGCTGCAGCTTCAGTGAATTTAAGGAAAAACCAGAACAGAACAAAATTTCTAAGTATAAATAAAGTGTCATTCACTTTTATCAATGCTGCAGAGATAACAAGAATAAAAATGGATCAGAGCAAGAAAGAATGAAGCAGGTTGGCTGTACATTTTTTTTGATTCAGCTGACAAACTGTTAACTTCCAGAGATGCAGGGAACATTGTCCTTTGGCAAATAGCTGACATTTGCCAAGCATTTCTATCATCAAATTCACAAACTGTTATCAAAACTATAGACTTAAGTGAGCTGGGAAAACCTCCTTAAGGCTGCTATGGAGCAGCAAAGTAGCTGTTTTCCATATTGACCGAGCCCCCCAAACGTGTGAAATGTTTAAGAATTACACGTCTCACAATGAACACAGAAAAGCGGCAGGTTTTGCTGCCACAAGATGTGGACAAGCTGTTGTGGCCACCTCCCTGCGTGAAGGGAGGTCTCCGAGGAGAGAAAATCTGCAGGTGGTATACGCTTGACAAAGCAGCTCCTCTGTCAGGCTTTTCGCCTGTTATGGTGGACAGATTAAAAGGTCATATCTATGCTTTGGTGATTTTTGGCTGCTAACACCATCCGCAGTCAAAATTATTTTTCTAATTTATGCAGGCAGCTAGCCTTATCATTCCCTGGCCACCTGACCAGGCCACAATACAAGAGATATAAATTCAGATTCATTTGGCTTATACAAAGACTTGACAGGTGCGATGCGAAGGAACAGTTAATTCTTATTTCTCTCAAAGAAGTTCAGTTTGCCTCCACTGCTATGATCTTGTAATTTTTTTCCCCAAGTCTTGCAATAAATTCCATGGGTTTTTGCTGCATGCCACCCCATGCAATTAATGATATTATTCTGTTAAGGATGGAAAATTCTAAAAAAAAAAAAAGCCATTCTTTTTGTGTATGTCAAATGACAAGCTCTCATCTAAGCCCCTGGAGTAATGATGCTTACTGGCAGTGATGCATGTTTGAGAATTTCTGGATGTTCAAAACTCCTTAAGAACCAACAGAGGGTACTTGAAATGCACCTAGGACTTTTCTCTTCTACCAAAGTCTAACTACTATGGAATAGCTCATGCCTATACAATTAAATACTTTTATCCTTATCATTATTTATTATGAAGACAAGGTGGCTGCATCCAGAGTACCTATTAAAACAGTTCTTGGTTCAAGCTTCATCCCAAACCATGTCCTGGTGTTGCCAAGTAAATGATATTTGGCTCAAATCAAAATCATCCCAGGGACTGTTCTAAGAACTTACGCTGTAGCTGGTTGAGGTCCTGAGCCTGAACATTCCTTCGTTCAGTTTAAGGACTATTAGGTGTAGCCAAACATTTTTACGCCCAGATTTATGTCAATGGTAGTGGAAAATTGTTTTAGAAAATTTTAGCTCTGAATCCTGAGGGTAAACAGTGAGTTATTTTGTTGTTCTTAAAAAGGGTATTATGCTCATAAATTGTAACAAAACTCCTGTTTGGAAGAAGCCATTTTTCACCTTATTCTCTGTTACCTATTTGAAGAAGAGAAAAAAGGCTTAGGGGAATTCTGTTGAATAAGGAAAAGAGACATATATGTGATATAGATCAAATGATGCTTTCTCTACTGTTGCTTTAATATCTGTCATAGCACAACAGTTCAAATTAGGACATGAAAGCCTGCAGATAGTCTGCTGTATTTGAGTTCTGCTCAGGTGAATTATAAAAAATTAAAACTGCATATTTGTTAATGATAGAGAAATTCTAAATTGTTAACAAAGGAAAAGACATATCACCAGTAAAATGTTGAAATATTTAGCAATGAAGACAAGATCCATTCTATCCTACCTGGAGGCAATGGTAGGCAGGACAAGACAACAGATTTATTTCTAGGAAATTTGCATGATTCATGGCATTTCCACTACAAAATTAAGATAATAGTGTTGAAACTGAAGTAGAGGCAATTTATTTGCAATCAAAGGCAATAATCATTACAATGAAGAAAGTCACATGTAAGAATGATAGGGGTTATCTTTGAACTGAGGATTTAGTGTAACATCTATCCTAGCAATTAGCTTCTTTGCATGAATCTTAAGAAGAATTCAGCAATCTGAACCTAGGCACCAATATCTGAGCTTCAAAACCTAATCCAGTCGGGATCCCACTATTGGCATATTCGAAGAATTCATTTGAAAGCTGTGAAGCTTCATTATAACGAAAAAATGAAGATGCTAACAACTACACATAGAAATACAAACAGCAGTAAGTATATTGGGTCATGCTGGCTGCATATAAAAAACAGCCTGAAGGGTACAGGCAGTCTCTGTCAGCAATGTCCCTTTGGTCTTGGTTACAAACAATTTAATCATGGGAAGTACTGAACAAGAGGATGGCAGGTTCTGCCAGGCTACCCTTTCTGCATGCCTGGAGGAAGGGTGAATAGATGGAGTAAAAGAGAACCGGGTATGACTCCTCTGCCATACCTCCCTGGAACCTCGGGGACTCTTGGAAGCATCAGCATGTACTGGATTTACTTTATTTTGTCCCTAGGAAATGGCTCAGTGCCTGTTTATCATGGAAATGAAACGATGTACTGCAGTCCATGCCAGCATGATAGATCCAAAAAGAGTCAGTTCAAGGCATACATTGTAACAAGATCCTAACCATACGCAAGCTTAGCTCCTACATGCTACCTCAAGTTTTCAACTGAAAAAAATTCTAATTGTAGGACAGAAATGAGTACTGACACATTCCATCAGGTTTGCTGATTTGGATGATTAGGATCACTATGGGATTACAAGCAAGCCATGGAGCTTGCCTAGGCTATGGTCCAAACATAGGCTCACAACCCACCTTGAGGGTGCCTTTCGATTACATAGCTATAGCTATACACAATTAGTCTTGTCAAAGAGTTAAGAAAAACTCTCTATTTGCTCTAGGCTTAACAGATTGTAAGGAATTTATTCAAAGACCAGTTTCAGTAACTAAAAAGCTATGCTACCACATGAATAACTTAACAGATCTTTAAATAGAATCATTATGTCTGTCTTCTAGGCTACAAGAATGTTATTTGCTGCTAAGAGAGAAAGTCTCCTAGAAGAAATGCATTTTATGAAAGCTCAGAAAGTTTTCCTGAATATTACACAGGACACACTTGCTTGAGCACAGGGAAAGTAAAAGCTGAATTCAGATTGACTAGAAATTATGATGCATATTGCTTACTATTAAACATATCTAGCAAAATTCCTTACAATGACAATGTCAAAGTTATAAATTCTGCTGAGCTGATGGAAATCAAGTCATCTGTTCTTCCCTGTAGTAGATATCCCACATATATTTTACATAGCATTGTTTAAGAACCAGTGAAAAGAAGGCAAAGGAGCCTTAGCGTAAGCTACTGAGTGTCACTGTGCCTCAGCAAACCTGTCACACCCAGAGCAATGGAAGATGGTAAAAAAAGGGGAACCCAAATAATCAATGACTAGAAAGGAGTGTCAGCAGTGCATTAAAAGACTCCAATTAGGGAAGAAAAAAAAAGAAAGAAAAAAGAAAGAAAAAAAAAAGAGAAAAAAAGGGGTTTTTATCTTCTCCTGGCTTTGTAAATATTACAATTAAGACCTCATAAATGCCATGACTGAAGGTTGCTACCAATTCACCCTGTCACAGAAAAGTGCTCTGGAATGTCAACTCTATTTTTGAAAAGAAGTTGTCTGGCTCATCTAACTGCAAAGGGCTAACTAATAATACTCAGTTGACTTTTCAGAGAGCTTGAAACAATGGGTCTGAAAGGGGCTAATTGCCTCGATCACTGCACTCAGGGCTCTCTGAACCTGCTGCTCTCCAAGTTAATTATTTTTCAGCGTAAGAAAAATGCAAAATTCAGTGTGGAGAGAGTTCATTCCACCATGGCTAGATGCCAAACATCTGTTTCACTGCTCTGCTTCATCCTGTGATTTTCTCCGGTTGTTTTTTTTTTTCACAAAAAGTACTACTTGAATATTATTTCCTCTTTTACTCTTCACCATTACAATGAAGAAAACAAGGTTCAAAAAAGACCAGGGAAAAATACACATTTTGTAAGCAGGGTGTAAATAGAACCAGAAGTTCAGATTTGGCCGCTGCACAACTCAGGGGATAGAGGAGCTGCCAAATGGAGCTCATCAAGATGCTGAGAGACTGATGATCAATATAAACTTTCTGCTTCGACATCACATGCAGCATAAGGAAAGGACATGTCACTTAGGAGTAAAGCAGTCTGGTCCATAATAGTAAGACTAAGTTGATGTTTTAAATTTACAAAGAAAATTATTTACGTTTGGAATTGAAAATGCACACTCTGTTACAGAATAAATGACCTTTCCTTGGGTGTTATACTTGAGTGCTGCAGACTTAACTCAGAGAATAAGTCCTACCATGGAACATCTTAAATGTCCAATATGCCTGAAAAACAGATGAATTCTTTGCATAACTAGACAATAATTCAGGAGCTTACTTTTAACTCTGACTTTTAAAGGTCAAAGACTATTTTAAAAAATGTGACTTGAAGAGGTGATGGAGTACCTGAAGCTTGTCCCTGAAGCTTTAACACAAATTGTGTAAATAGTTTCAACCATTGCAATGAAGTTCCTGGCACAATTTGGCTCAGGAAAGTCTCATTTTTTCCTGAGAGCTTCAGCAGAATGAGTCCCATCTGCAGGCTGTCCCAGACTTGCCTGGAATTTGGTGACACTTGAAAGGAGAAGGCATATTTTTTGAAGCAGAGTAGGGAGCTGATCCCATGTGCCCAACCTTCTGAGAAATTTCTAACTTCCTCCAACCGTTTATTTCAGAGAAAACATGAAGCTATTTCTTGTGCACAAAGACATACCTCAGTCCAGAATCTGTTGCAGGATCTGAAGCCCAAACTCTGAGTGGAATGTAAGATGGAAATTGGGATCCTCTCTCCAGTATCTTTTCTTGGTTACCCTCCATGGTCCCCATTTGGCTACTGGGGGTGTGTGACTCCCTTTCCGACAAACCAGGCTATTCATTGTAAAGGGATATAACTTGGGAATTATGTTATCATGAGTTCAATTTCTGACTCTCACTTCCAGATACATTTGTAATAAAGGATCATCTGTAAATTCCTTCATAGATACGGGCTTTCTTAACCCCTGAAGTTCTCAATACTAGGTAACATGAGCAAATGTAATTGAAGATTTTATCAGATGGTGGCAGCAAAGGACCTTCCAATGCTTGGACTTCAGCCCTGTCCATCCAGCATACTCATTGCTCATCCTATGTTTTGTTTTCACCTACGATTAGGAGTAAACATCACACAGCATTTGTTTCAGCAAGAGGAAAAATAGCAAGCACATGGTTTATTGCTTGTTTCTTGGAATAAAACCTGTTGAAATTGGATGTAACGCTTACAGCATAGTCAAATAAAATAGAAGAAAACAAACTCAACTGGTTAAATGAAAGCTAACAAAACATACAAGTAAATAAAAGAATGATGAAATAACTCTGTCATCCCCCCAGACAGTGAGAAATTCCTTGGATATTTTTGTCTAGGTGTTAAGAGAAATTCTAACATAGGCTGACATAATAAGTTATATTTTCATAACTGTTTTCACTATCATTGACATTAAAACAATTACAGTAACAAAACAGGCAGGTCTCTTTTTTATGCACTTGCTAGGTCTCAGCTGAAAGTGAAATATCAAATCTGAATATAGAACCTGTAGGGCAAAGAAGATTTTCATTATTTGTAGATGAAATTTCATAATTTAAGAGGCTGAAGATGGATAGCCCTGTTCGGTAGGATTGCTCTGCATTATGCTATAGCTCCATTAGTAAAACTGTGGGCAAATAATTAACAGCAAGGTCAGATATTGCCTAGAAGAGACTTGAAAATGGATGCAGGAGAAAAAAATAAAAGTAGTATTAAATTAGAGTTGAAAATTAATAGAGAGAGAAAACAAAAAGAAGAAAAACAGCACTGAAAGCTGCTAGCTACCCTGAAAACTGAGTACAGTTCATATCATACTGCACTAACTTGCACCAAACTAGTTCTGAGTGTTCCTTTCCAGTTACTATCCAGATCACTGACTTACCATTAGCTTAGTTGAATGTCTATTGGGTGTAATACTGAAGATTAGATTTAAACTTCAGAAAAAAGCTCTGACTCTGCAAACGGCTTTCCTGTGGCTGGACATACGTGTTGGCACAGAGCTTTAAGGACTTGAAGGGGAACATAAGATCCACACCAGTCATGTGGAAGAAGCTGGATGACTGAAACAGTATATCCTAATCAATGAAGAAATTGTGTATATCCTTTCCCAGTTACGCCATCTGTTTACTTGCACGCAGCAAATTCCACTCAGTTATCGATAAAGAGTTGAACGACATTGTCACCTCTATAGGCTGAACTCATTGGATCCATCAGGGGTTGCCTGCATCCCTCTGTCTGCTGATTTTTCATCCCAAGCACATACACCACCTCCTACCTGCCTCTTATTCTCTGCATTTTAAGGATGCACTGACACTCTCCACACACACTCCTCTGTGCTGTCTCATTCCCAACACCTCTGCTGCTTTAATACCAATACCAGAACCCATTTCTAGGACAACCATTTACCTCACTTCGCTTTCTCTGCCTCATGCATATTTCTGCCAGTCCATTCCTTCCATGATATTGTCCCTATCTGCTCTATCATGCTGTATCTCAATCTATGGCAGGGTTTTAGTGTGTTCCTGCAATTCCTACTTTTTTTTTTTTTTCCTCCGGTGGAAAGTGTCGTATAAGGTATCAGCAGAGACAGCTATTTTGAGAGGACTGAGATGATGGAAAGAGCGAATTATCTTTTTTCTTGGACATGCAGAACTTCCATCAGTTCATTCCTTGGTCTATGGGCAATGATACCAAACCAGCTAATTACCATATTTGCTGGGTCTGGTAAGCCAATTCAAGTCAAAAATTAATCCTTGTAGTCTTCTCTTCTGTATTTCAGACTTTTCGAGATCAGCAAGGTCCTTCTGACTGTAGCTCAGGTCACTCCCTTATGCCTTGGAGTTGGTGAGGCATACAAATATTCATAAATGGTATCTAAACAGAGCGATGCATTCAAATTATCAAAAACTGACTTTGGTTTTCTAGTGATGCAACTGTCCTGTGCCTGAAAGTCTATTAGAGGTGTTTGCATAGACCCATTCAATTGAATAAAACCAAGTATTATCTCTCTGTAGCTTAGAGATGAGAACTTTAAAGTGCCACCGTGAAGTCCCCTCCATGGAAAGCGCTACCTTGAATTCTTATTCAGACACTTCCAGCTCTAAGTAGTCTATCCAAATATTTTTGTTCTTCCTTCTAAGCTGGTGCAGCTTTAATAACCGCTGCACCGTGACTTAAAATAGCCAATATGTTGAGATGAAACAACTGCATCCTTCATCTCCATTTTCCCACTGCTGCTCCATCTGCACAGGCAGCAGCCGTGCTCCCTGCACAGCTGCCTTTGATATGCCAGGGCACCAGGGGTAACTTCCACCTAAAGTTAATATAACACAGCTTTGCTGAAAGTCAAGAAACTGGTGAGGAAACAAGCTGCTCTCAACACAAATAGCAAGTTTAAACCCACAGAAATGCAATGTGCCAATCTTTCTTTCATGATCAATATGCCAAACCGTAAACCAAACATTTGAAAATGAAGCAAAAAGCATTCCCTTCTATCCTCCTGATTTACCAAAGACCTCAGCAAGACTAAAGAACTCTTCCCAAATAATAGTGGCGCAGGACATTCCATGGGATTTTATGAAGAAAATAGATATGAACAGTGTTATCTAACATAATATTTCATCCAAACTTAATGAAATCAATAAACACCAAGGATAATATATTTTACATCTTAATGTTTCTTATTTGACCAGATTATTTCATTTTATATTGCATATGCTACTAGATGGGTCTGTGCAAGCAATCCTACTTTTTCTTAAATTCTAAATGTAGGCTATGTATATGTAGTTCATACCATGAAAAAAAAAAACAAGATTAAAATAAATTGTAAAGGAGCTATGAGGAGATGAGAATGGCACTGAAAATAAAATATGCATGCATTTTTAAATATCATTAAGAGAAAATAATAATGAAGTATAATGAACAGAAACCAGAAATGGAAGTTGGTAGCAGACTCAGTACCTGGAACAACTCAGACAGAAAAGAACCGAAGTGTTTCAGATAGCTACAGTTATTGATAAAACATTTCAGATACCCTGGAGAAATCCCAGAACATAGCCACAACTAATGGAGTCCAACAATGCAATTTTACATGGTTCAAAAAAATGTTGCATTTGAGGATCTCTGAAGTCTTGCACCTGGATGATGCAGTGTGATCCATTACTGTATTGGCTGTTTTATACACCAGGGGCTGAGGGGAGAGAAAGCTTAAAATCTTACAGATATCTAAAAATAGAACTAATCTAGCTTCCCTAAATTAGGCCATATGGCTTCAGAAATAATTAGGTTAAATAGTGTCATAAAGCACCATACAAAACATACAAGTCTGTATGTCACTAAGAATTACCAACAGAAATTGGCAAAGATTTGCAAGGTAATAATTAAATTCAAGCCCGAGAGTGACCTGAGAGTCATTAAACTCTCTACAGCAACAGGCACCGCTGAGAACCTTTGCAGATAGCGACTAATAGTGATAAAAAATCTTTGCAAGAATCTAGGATGATTTCAAGCTGCCCTCAACAGGAAAGAAAGTCAGGGAGGAAGAGAACAGAATCCTTTTTTTCTTTTTGAAAGCTGCAGTGCTCTCAGTAAACATGGCTTTTTTTTTTTTTCCTTGGTGCTACATGTTCCATCTTTTGGAATCTTAGCCTCATTGCAGAGACAGTGCAGGAATGGAAAATGTCTTCTACACATGAAAGTAAAGATTTGGTTTTTTGTGGGCAAAAGCAGACAACTCAGTGGTCTGGCATATTTATAAGCATTCTGGTTTTGAAGATTTTCAGGCTGTTCTTATTTAAGGAGCAGAGTCTGCAATAGGACTGTGACAAATTTCCCACAGCTGCAATGAGAAAAATATGCATAGCTTTGAAGTATTACAGACCAAATCTTGTGCATGATTTCAAGGTCATATATTCTGAATGAGACTTTTCTTTCGTCTTTGACACAATATGCATGTATATGTATATGTGTACGTGTATGTACATGCGTATATACAAAGTAAGTGAAGTCTAGGCTGCATTACCTCAGTTATAAATTTATATAAAACATTTTGATCAATAAACTTTATAACTGTTAAAGGAGGGATTGTTAAAATAGTTAGAGAAATGAGAAACTTATGTGGTGCTTTCTGCCAAGACATTCAAATATTCTCTAATTCTTTCAATCTTTGCCATTAGCTCTTAGCAGAAATAAGTCACCTCAAGATCTCATTTTATTAACAAAATCCTAACTCCAATAACTTGAAGTCTGAATGACAAGAATATTTATTTATTTATTTAGTTATTTAGTTATTTATTTCATTATCTATTTTTTTAACCTCATCTTCAGGAGTCCTGTAGATATGGGCAAGGTAAATCTAATAATAATATTAATGAAGGTTTGGCAGTGGAAATTCCAAAGATCCTAACACCTGTGTTGTGTTTTCAAAGCAATTTATTATTTACAGGGCTGTATTATTAATATTTATTCTCCTGAGACTGGAGGGCTGTTTACTTCTCTGCCTACTCTCTAAGAGACTACCAAGTACTGACTTGTTGGTGATGAGCAGGACATACATGAGGCATTATTGTTAGCAATGAGTGCAAATAACACTGCAGCAAATAGCAGCCTTCCATAATAGCAGCTTTACATAAGGTCATTTTCTGACATCCACAAGATACACAGTTAAGTCTATTACACTATTGTGGTGCAGTCCCTTTGCAGAACTGAATCAGGTTTAAAATCATGAACACCTCTGCAGAAACCTTTCCGATTTGATTCAGTTCTGCACAGGGAAATAACGAGCCCACTCTGTCCTCATCAGAATAGCGAATAGCCCAGGGTGGCACTGAAAGTGAGTCTTACCTATATAGTACGGATACTGCAACCTTGATCTTGTATATAAAGTGGGAAGAAAGGACATTCTTTCCTCCAACAATGCTCAAAGAAAGACACTGACTTTTAACAGATTCAGACAGAAACAACCAGGGTGCATAAGGACATAGTTCTTGCTGGAGGAAACACCTTTGGGAACTCTGAATGAAGTATCCACCCTCCAGGAATGGTGGATCTAAGATCTGTGCCTCTCCTGGATGTTAACAGTGGGTTAACTTAGACATTCCCCAGCACAGGATGCCAGCTGCTATAAATCCCTTTGCAATGCACTTCACTTTATCTCTAAGTTGTAGGGGAATGTGAGGTGCCCAAGTCAGCGCTATAGAGGCCCCATGGGAGTCAGATGAAATGTAGGTATTGCAAACTTTCCTTCTTGCCCTCACTCTTTCTGTGAATTCGGCTCCTATGCTAACTATGTCTGATTCACCCATTTTTGAAAGTAGCTGTGTTCTGGTTTTCCTAAACAAGGAACTGAATGGACTAAAGATTGCAGAATATTTGAATGCCAGAGTAACGCAGGGTCGTACAAGTGCTTTGGCCAGAAAGCAAGAAAAGGCAGGGAAAAGCAACCACTTCCTGATGCAAACGGTACCCATAAAATGTGTTGTAACATATGTAGTGCTTTATGCTAAACAATTCAGTAGGAGAAAGTGTGGGGCAAGAAACCATGGGGATAGTCTACTAATTAGTGAGTAATTAATTCAGAGTGTAATCCGCTCCCACTGATAACAATGTACTTGTCTCAGTAGGATTTTTAGAAAAATAGGAAATAATAGGCTCTCATAATTGCCATAGGTAGGTATTCACCTTGGTGCTCAAATGCTTAATTACTTCCCGGCTTTCCTGATATTAACTCTGTACCAAGGCAGCTCAGAAACTTCCTCCAGTCTGAAGCCATCACAGCAACTGTTGGGACTCAACAGGCAGTTCTGAAGTGGGGTCTCTGCACACCTGAGCTCTGCCTTGCATCATGAAGGGGGCCATCACTTGAGCCAAAAATTCAGTTTTAATGGGAAGAGAACAACCTGGAAATGTTTCTGCCATTGAGATGGAGAAAGAATAGCCAGCAGCAGCATTAGGAATTGAGCTGCTCTGGCTGCCTGTTCTCTCAGAAAGAAGCAGAGATTGTAGGGAAGGATGGCTCTGCACAGGTGGATGGGAAGTATACATACACATTTTGGGCATCTTTGGACACAAAAATATTTGGAAACACAGGAGTTTACTAGCAAGACAACTGCAGCAAGTGGACTCACACACAAACACACTGAAATAATATTATCAGTAATTCTCAGGCAATTAAACTGTAGGTCTCTAATACCATCATATGTATATATGTGTAGGTCCCAGGCTTGCAAGTTTCTTTCCTTCCAGAACTGAAACATTCCCAGGAAACTCCCACATTTCTTTCAGGTTTGGAGTGATGATGGAATGGCTATGAACCATAATATGAAAAATACCACTTTTCGTGTAAAAAATGTATGATAATGTACATTGATAGAAAATGAAGAAACCACACATTTGGAAGTCATGTATGATATGATATGATATGATATACAATATGATATTATATGATCATATCATATGATTGATAGAACTACACATTAGCTACCAGTGAGCTTTCCCATCTTGCACTTAATCTCTTCTCATTATATATTGCAGTGATAAAACTGCAGTATTTTCCCAATAACACAAATTCTGTCTGGAATTATTACACATCCATTAAAAATATTTAAACCTATATTTAGTAGGGTCATGGAGTGACTTTCCCACTGCGTGGGAGGCTTTGCATAGAGGTGCTATATGGGGGCTATCAGAATATTAATGTGAAGAAAAAGAATCTCCTTGGAAACACAATTGTATGCACATGATGCTGGGTGAAACAGATTATCTGATACTGAGCATATGAACAACGGGGAAAGGCCATGGAGTCTTTTTTTGGGGAAAGATGGCTGGTTAAATGGTAGCCTAATTTGCTGGCTCTTTTGAATGAGCCTCCAATTTTTCCAGTTGTGTGAATGTCCCTCACAGAGCTGCTTCAAAAGCACTTAATCAGGCTCCTGCTGAGTAGCTGTTTTGAAATGCCCTAAATGCAAAAACTCTTTATGAGTCACAAAAAACATCTTCATAAGAAAAGAGGTCAGGCTGAGACAACCTAGCAAAAGGTTTCATCAGTCTTACTTAAAATACACTATTTCACATTTAACAGGCTGTGTTTTATTTCTGCCCTTCTGGTTTAGGTTAAGTGTAAATGCTTCTCTAGTAAAGTCAGTAAATGTCATCTTTGAGCTATCATCCTCGTGGAAAAAGTACAAGCAGCGACAATATGTTTGAGCTTGCTAAATCTAAAGTATCACCATAACATTTTGGTGAATCTTAGTATTTGGGCCTGCTCAACATTTCTGAGTACTAGAATCACAGAACCTGAATTGGAAGGGACCTACAAGGATTGTTGAGTCCAACTCCTGTCCCTGCATAGGACAACCCCACAGTTCACACCATGTGTCTTGAGGGCAATGTCCAATTGTTTCTTGAACACTGTCAGTCTTGGGGCCATGACCACGTCCCTGTGGAGCCTGTTCCAGTGCTCCACTACCCTCTGGGTGAAGAACCTTTTCCTAATGTCCAACCTAAATCTCCTCTGGCACATCTTCCTGCCATTCCCTCAGATTCTGTCATTGGTCATCAGAGAGATCAGGGCCTGCCCCACCTCCCACCCTTGTGAGGAAGCTGTAGGTATCCATAGGTATCTTGTTGGAAACCATTTTAGACCACTGAGAATCAATTTTCCCTTTTTATTGTGGTACTTGTCAAAGTAAAACTCATTTTTAATATATCATTCTATGTAGCTGATAGAGTTGCAACCCGTAGCATAAATGTAGCTCTTTGACAATTATTCCTTAAGGACAGCATTGCAAAAGACTAGCTGTTGTAAGGAACTGATATTTTCTGTCGTAAACGATTCATATTGCACTGATAGCACGGATCGTGGAATTTGCACATCAGAAGGTAAATTCTAGGCAATAAGTTTGAGGGGTTGAAAAACACATTTAAAAAAATTTCTAAATGCATTCAATATTGTTTCTTCAAATTTCGCATTTGAAGACAAAATTTTTTAGCAAGTTTGTACATGTGATTCCTTTGTAGAAGTCAGCAGTCTGGCATCCACTAGGACAGAATCCACTTTTTGGATACTATAAAAAAACAAGACAGAGGAGAACATGAAAATGATCCAAAGTTTAGAAAACATGATGTACTGAGAAACACTGAAATATCTAGTGTCTAGTTTAGAAAAAGAAAGAGAAAGAAGGGGATATTAAAACTTCAAATATCAAAAATGAAAACGATCAACTGATATTTAAGTCTGCATAGAATATAAAAAGAAGTAAGCATTTTAACGTACATAAAGATATTTTTGTATTACATATTTAGGTTTGTTTATTGTTAAATGCATTTCCTAGGGAGATTATACGATTCCCTGTGCTGGAAGTTTGAGACATGAACCAGACAGCTGTCAAGGATGAACCAAAAGTACTGATTCAAACTCAGAGTAGGAAAACAGACCACCTGAGAATCTTGTCATCGTAGCAGTTAGGAGAATCCATTTAAACTGGGGCATCTCTTCTCCTTTTCGTATGGTCTGGGATTCCCTCTGGGACCTACCCATCTGCAGCACATCACAGCTCTGATCTGCTTCGGCCTTTTTCTTGGGAAAGGGACTATCTTCTTCAGGTATTAATAGAAAAAGAAGGATGCACAGCCTGTCTCCATCCCATCAGTCTCTCACCTGCTAGAGAAACTGGACAGGAACATGGTGAAATCAGACTGCATTCTGATCTTTGTAAAGCAAGGCACCACATAAGAATATGTGATATTGCTTCTCAGCCAAATTACTCATGTGGCACCTCATCTTGCATATCTTGGAATTCTGCTTTGCATTTAATGAATATACCAGGCCTAATCTGATAACTTTTGAATTTAAAGTGGTATGATAAAAGTTATGTAGAACCACTAAAAACCAAAGAAGTAATTGGGATAGGCTCTTTCTTTTGGAGGCAGGGAAGGTTCATTCTCACATTCAATATATTGAATATCTTGGAACTGGAGCACCTGAATGATTGTCTATAACATCAGCATAGGGACTTGGAGATTTAGACCAATTTTTGGCTTTGGACGCAGAAACTCTTCATTAAAAATTGAAGATTCATTTGTGTAAAAGACAGGTTTCTCAAGGATCACTCTTCCACCATGGAAAACTTCCATAAGAACTCAGGATAATCAGACATTTCATTGATTTCCATTCCAAATACAAAAAGGTCTTGTTTTCAGTAATAGTGAAGTATGGCAGTATGTTTATAAAGAAACTAGCAGCTCTCAGGGTGTGGTACACTGCCTGCACATTCAGTTTTCCTTTAAGAAGGTCAGATTATAAAGTGGATACCACATGGAACAGAATTTAACGACAGTACTTACTGCTATAGTGGAAGGTGCTCTCACAGTACAGTGATGTGCTGTTAAATGTAAGTGCTGAAATTGAATTATTCACAGTAAGCCCAAACTTTGAAGTGACAGGTACTGATGATTTAATTGTTATTGATTTCAGCTGGAATCATTGGACTAACCATCTACTAGAAAAGGTTGACTTTTGTGAAGCAGGATAGCATAGATTAAAATAAGACCCTCATTTTGAAAGAAATTACCTTTTCTATTAAGAACCACAACCTCAGAGCCAAATCGATGAGGAAATAATGACATCCTTGGTACACTGTACACTAAAATGTACAAGAAATTAGGGAAAAATATAATGAAAGGTTGTGAGGTCTCTTTCACATGCTCGTTAACACAGCCTCATCATCAGGATGTTATTGCCTGGAGCACACAAGAGCTGAATTTTCCTGGTTTTGACCCTGAAAGTAAATATAATGGTCTTGTTATTACCATATCCTTCAACTCATTGTGGAGTTGTAAGTGAACATTATTTCAATTATTTTGTTCTCCACAAACATACCTCTTTTTTTTTTTTTCCTCTTTTTTCTCTGAAATCATTTAGAGTTTTTTCAAACACAGGGAAACTGATAAGATTTTCAACATCTCTCTCCGACTGTTATGTATATTAACATAGAGGAGCCAGATATCATAAGGATAATTGTTTAGTCTTCTATCTCTAAGTATCATCTACTTGTAAACACCCAGGTTAATAAAAAAGTGTACATGTAAGGTCATGTTCAAAACAAAGACATATCATCCTATTAGGAAAGCTAGTTTTAATGATTTACTTCTACTCAAATGAAATATATTGGTTACAGTCTGTAGCTTTGGATCTAGAGTCAAATAGACTAGAAACTTGCATAAAAAGGGTTATAGAAGAAACTAATAAAGCCAGAAGGCTAATTTTTTGGTGTGACCTGGAAGCCTTATTAGTGCCACATTTTCTTGATTAAATTGGTATACGTGACAGGCCTGGAGATGTGTGGTTTTGGTCACTGTTTTTATTGTCTTCACTTTCAAACTCTGTTCCATTTCTCTGATTGATTTCTGCTGCTAATGTACATTGCCATGTGACAAACAGACATGAGAAAATAGATCTTGAAGGCACTAGGTAATTCAGTATTAAATAGAACTTACTGCTCTGAAAAGCCAAGGTTTCATATACAGATTAAGTTTAATGTAAACCTTCAGCAGTTTGGCTATAGTATGGCTAAAATGTCTGTCTGTTGACTACATACAAATATACATGTACATTATGCAAGACCATATTTATCAAGTACATAATACAGTATTACATGATGCATCTGCTTTGGATAACCTTGGATAGATGTATACTGAAGGTAATGTAATTGCAGATTTAAAGACTGCATCAGGGAAAGAAAGATACTTAAGGTTACACATTTTTTCCTAATGACAATGCAAGCAGGTTTAAATATTCATTACACTGTAATATTACATTGTTATAGCTGAGGTCTTCATTATTCTTTAAAAGGAAAAAAGAGTTCCGTATTTTATAACCGACAGTTGTTAGCCAGCCATGGTTAAACTGCTGAAGTTAAGTGGTTCCATGTTATATTTTTCTCTCTCTCCTTTTTTTTTTTTTTATAAACAGAACTGCTTTTCAGATGTACCAACCAATTCAGCAGAGAGCAGTACAGGCTTAAATAACATACACATTTTGTGCAAGCAGTATTAAAAAGTCATAACCATTCTTAAGTGAAAAGGCTTCAGATCTTATTCCAAATTCCTAGCTCCTGATTACATTGTAACTCTTCTAACTGTCCAGATTTGTTGTCATTTACAAATTCATGTTTCATGCCTAGAAGCATTTCTGTATGTGCTTGGAGAAACCTGCCCTGTGAAAGGGCCCTTGCTACACTGCGTGGTAGCATCATTTAAGCCCTTTTGTAAATTAATCAAACTCCTATTCAGAAACTTATTGGGTGACTGTGGAAATACAAAGATTTAGTACTGAAGGTCAGTGTAACTGATGACTGATCATAAAACCATTGGATGAGTCCTGGATAAAGAAACCTCAATACTGAATCTTCTGTTTGAATTGACCATAACAGATTTACCAAATGGCATCCTTCAGTGACTTATGTTGATTGCGGCTGTTTATTTATTTTTTTTTTAATTTCAGTTTAAGTTTCAGATTCTGCACAGGACAAGCCATATAGAAAATCCTATGTGGATCCTCTGTAAGCAAAAAATTACTTTAAGGCCAGGGCAATTTTTTTTTCTTTTCTCTTCTCTCTCTTTTTTTTTTTTTTTTTTTTTTCCCAACAGGATGCTTTATTGTATATCTGGCCTCCTAGCTAGGTTCAAATCAACCAAAAAAGTGATCTGCTTTTAAACCTGAAGAGTAGTAGTCTGAATACACTTTTTAGCACTAGGGAGCTCTGCCACTTTTTTGTGACCTTTTCTTTAATTCAGAGAGTTCATCACAAAGACCAATTTTTTTCTGTAATGAAAAAGCAAATGAGTGTAATTTTTTTTAATCTTACGGGCCCTTCTAGTTCATCCTTGCACAAACTTCCATATCAGAAAATATAACATCTTCCTTGAGCACTGCGTGCAGTTTTGGGTGCCACAGTATAAAAAAGATATTAAGCTACCGGAGAGTGTACAGAAGAGGGTTATGAAGTTGGTGAACGGTTTGGAGAGGAATCCGTATGAGGAGCGGCTAAAGTCACTTGGTTTGTTCAGCCTGGAGAAGAGGAGACTAAGAGGAGACCTCATCATGGTCTACAGCTTCCTCACAAGGGGAGGAGGAGCAGGCGCTGATCTCTTCTCTTTAGTGACCAATGACAGAACCCGAGGGAATAGCAGGAAGATGTGCCAGGGGAGGTTCAGGTTGGACATTAGGAAAAGGTTCATGGCCCCAAGCCTGTCAGTGTTCAAGAAGCAATTGGATAATGCCCTCAGACACATGGTGTGAACTGTGGGGTTGTCCTCTGCAGGGACAGGAGTTGGAATTGATGATCCTTGTGGGTCCCTTCCAACTCAGGACATTGTATGATTCTATATTAAAAAATAAACTCTATAGTGTAGTTATACACTAGCTATCATCTTCTGCATGTCTTTATTCTCTCATGTGGCACTTGAAAAATAACCATACTCTTTAATGAAGTCTCTGAACCACAAAAACCTCTAAAGTATATCAGGTTAAACTGTATTTGGGACTACAAAAACCAGAAGTGTTTCTGCATGTACTCTGAACTGGATATTGCTGAGCTTTGCAGTTGAAAAAGAGATACTGTAGATACATTGCAAAATCTTATATTTTGAAAGTAACACATCAGCAAAGCATCAGTATACTAATGAATGTTTCACAGCTGCAGTATTATAACTGAAGAGGCAAGAAATACATTAGAAAGACAAATGGCTGAATAAGGATGTCTCTATAAGGAGACATTCAACTAGATGAGGATCCAGTTCTCCTATACCTACTATATACAGCTTTTGAGGAAGTTGTGACAGAAATTGGGATATTAAAATTCTATTTATTACTTATTGTCTAAATGTCTTTTAAAACATGCATACATGGACACTTTTTTTTTTTTTTTAATATTTCCCCAAAACTTAAAGGTAAATCTGTAACAGTGGTCAGACGACAGCTGCTTATTTGATACAAGTATTTTTTAATTTCCGCTGTCCTGAAAGTTATTTCTTTTTTGCAGGTCAGGGTCTAAAATGTCAGAAGACTTAAATGGCAGTGAGGAGTTGGGGGTGAGAGAAGAAAGATGAAAAAGAAGAGTGATGGCACTGTTATGATGTGATATAATAATTTCTATGACAGTTCTGACAGACTATGACCAATAAACAAGTTCTCAGCTGAAGATAAGAGTATATGAGGCTTACCAGGCTCTCCAAGACCCAGATAATGTCTGGCCCAGGTGCTTAGGCCCGGCTTCTTGCTTAGCTTCATTCTCACTCTGGATCAAAGTGAGACCAATGCACATATTTTAAAGCTTTTCTTTTAGTCCTTTTAGCAATGAGTTTGCAGAGGAAAAAATCACTGGAATCCATCTTAAAGAGTATCCCACTGGTTTATCCCAAAGATATCGTGATGGGGTGAAAATTGCAGGTAACCTGAGAACTGCAGCAAGCATGACAACATGTCCAGTCTGTCATCTATAACTGGCAAAACTGTCCTAGAGGCATCCTTCTGGAGTGCCATCCTTTGCTCCAGCTGAAGCAGTGCAGATTTATGCCAAAAATCGGCTTGTCCACTTCAGAACTTGAGTGACACACAGAGCCGCATCCTCTGACACAAGGGCATCTAGTGGTCCCTCAGGAAAGGTACCTTATGGGTTTTCATGTCAGGCCATACCTGAGTGCTACAGGCTGATCAAGACCAGTGTTTGCTGCTTACGAACATTTATTTCTGAGGCTTTTTCCTTTTTCTCCCACCCCTTCTCCCACACACATCCCAACTCCTAGGAAAGAAGCATTCCCCAAATCCCACTGAACATGTTGCTTTAAAACCTTATGAGTTCTCAAATACCAGACCATCATTGGTTCAATATTAGACTCAGTTCTGGACGTGAATTCTCCTATTTGTAGCTGACCATTCCAAATCTGTTACATGTTAAACATTCCAAGAACATATCCTATTTAGCACAAAGCTGATGAGCAGCAATCAATAAAGATCATTGCCACAGCATCACTACCTTAATGGCAATAAGCAAGACCTTCAGAAATTTTATTTTCAATCAACATCCTGGAATGTACATGTTTATTTCTGTTTAAAAAGTTAAATCTACAAAACTTCATTAATCTGCAGTTGAAATGCACACTCCAGTCTGGTCTGTACTCTTTAAGCATTTTACATCTTACAGAAAACTTTTATAGTAGGTTATTTAGTATGGCCTTATTATTAAGATCATTTACTTGTTCTTTTTTCTAAACTTCTGAATTCAATACAGCTTTAAATACATTGAGGAATGATGTAAAGTCATAAATTAATTCTGAAATAATTCTGAAAAATACATACAGAAATACAAGTATTTTGTAAAGTACTTTTTTTTTCCTTGATTGCTTACTCATGCAGCTAGCCAGTGTACTAACAGTTGTATCTCTGTTAGTCTGCCTTTTTCCTCTCCATTCCCACACAAGTGTCTCTACCCATTGCACTTCATTAGAAAATCAGTCTTTTTTTCTTTCACATGATACTGTGTTATCTTACCAGCCAAGTGGACTGTAAGAATCAGAAAAGTCAGAATCCTAAAAATAAGAATTGGCATTACTTTTAACGGCTATAGTTATCTTGTTTTAACTACTGACATACGAAAGAGCAAGCAATACAATGCATAGTCATTCACTACAGAGCTGTGCTAGATCGTTTACAAAAATACCTAGGTAAGAGGCTTCTACCTTCCTATTTTTAACCTTTGTCTGTTTTATGCTGCCACATTATTAGGGATGAAAAATAAATGGTCTGTCCTGGGTAATTCAGAGAAATTCACATAAGCTGATTCCAAGTTGCTGAATATTTTTAACCTTTTCCTGTTTTTCTGATGCCATTCTATTAAGACTAAAAAAATTAATGACCTGACCTTTTCTCAAAGTCATGAATGTAGAAAGGCATGTGTACAAATGAAGACCAGAAGTTTCCACATCAGAGCAAAATGTATAATATTAATAATAATCTATAGCTTTTGGAGCCAAAGCTTTTATGCTGCATGCCCTCTTTATTCCTCCATGTGATTAGATTCTCTCATTAGAATGAAAACCATTTATCATCCTCAATGTACAGATAATATGATGATTGATGGCTTTGCAACCAGCTGTATAATATGCAAATATGTGACTTTTTAATATTTTATGAAACATGGCATGCATGCATGGTTGTTTTAATCCCTTTAACACATTATAAGATGCGGTGTAACATTATCACAGTAGGGCCACTGGACCCTCTCTTATTAAAACAGACATGATTTCAATAACAATCCAGCATGAAGTGCTTTTTTTTTTTTTCTGTTGGCATTTTCGTAGTATACTTGGGTAGCAGTTCTATAAATGTAATTATTTTGTCTCCAGCACAAACACAAAACATCATCTTTACTATGAGTAGGTTCATTAAAAGGTTCCATGTTATTAAGACCCTACATATTTACATTTTCTAAAGACTAGAAAAATCCTGCCACTACCTTCCTTCTCACCTTACTTTTGCTGCTGGTTTTCATCACCTATAGCAATGTGATTAACAGATGCAAGGACTGTCTGGAGCCAGTGAAGCCTGTGGCTTGTGAGAGCCAGCCACTGCCCCCATCCCAGAGAAGTGCTATAGGCAATGCATGCTTCACTCTGGAGAAGAGAAGGAAGAGGAGGATGATTTTACAGAGCCCAGCAATTAAGGAACTTGGCAATTTTCATTTGGATCTGGAACCCATGAGAAAACAAGTAGGTAGAAAAGCTGGAGAGCTCTCTTTCACGTTTGTCATCTCTTTGAGGTCCAGTAGAGGAGTCCAAGGACAAATGATCCAGTCAGGATGAAACATCTCTTATGACAGACAGAAACATGTGCCATAGCCTAGCAGACCTTAGGCTTTGGAGAAAGACACCAAGATATTAATCCTAGTTTCCTCCCATTTTACCTAGCGTGCCTCATTCAAGACATTTCAAGACAAAGTTAAGAAGAAACAAATTAGCACCATAGACTAGATGTAAATATGGCTGCTAATGAATTTCTCCCTTTCTTTCCTCTCCTACTTTTTATTTTTTCTTAATTCAAACTCAGCAGCACCTGACATGCACAGTCAAAGTGATTTTGTTTTGTGGAAATAACAAGAGTTGTATAGAAAGTTGTATAGACCTCATTAATGTTTATAAATATATAAAGGGGGAGTGTCACGAGGATGGAGCCAGGCTCTTCTCGGTGACAACCATTGATAGGACAAGGGGCAATTGGTACGAACTGGAACACAAAAGGTTCCACTTAAATTTGAGAAGAAACTTCTTCTCAGTGAGGGTGACGGAACACTGGAACAGGCTGCCCAGGGGGGTTGTGGAGTCTCCTTCTCTGGAGACATTCAAAACCCGCCTGGACGCCTCCTGTGCAACCTCATCTGGGTGTTCCTGCCCTGGCAGGGGGATTGGACTGGATGATCTTTTGAGGTCCCTTCCAATCCCTAACATCCTGTGATTCTGTGATTTCTACTGAGGTTTACTGCAGATGTCCCTCTGAGCCTTCAAGATTCTCTATGTACATTTATGGTTTTTAGACTTCCCTTTTCTCCAAGGACTTAATGATTTCTAGCTTTCTGTCTAAGAGAGAAAGATTAGTCTCTCTTACAAGATGCTGAACCCTGCTTTTTAAACAGTTGGACATTTTGCCATTTACTGATACCATAAACTTCACTGTGACATTTTCTAGAGCATCAGTTTCTTGTGATGGATACGGACTTGCAGTTACAAGGGAGCAGGGGATCAGTGAGGCTGCATGTGACAGAGCCCTCTCAAAGGCCCGTTCCTTCACTGCTGCAAGATTTACTGGAAATGATATTTTGACACAAATATATCCCCAAATGTATACATTGTATAAGACCACCTTCGAATTCTTTCAACTCAGTATGAATATGACTTTCAAAACTGTCAGTTATGCCCTCAAAAAACCACCTGTCTCATATCCTCTGCTGCTCCTGTCAGGGAACACACTGGGAAGACTGGAAAATAGTATGCTTAAGAACATTTTATCCCTCAAAGTGGTGAGTCAAGCACTTTGTTTTTCTGTCCAGTGGCAATACAGATACATTCAACCAAACATTCGAGAAGTTATTGCCCAGAGCTCTCCAAATGGGGTCTGGCTGGAGCCTTCTCTTAAAGAAGACTAAGCAGGGAGATGCCTCTCACCAGAGGTTGGGTTGAGATGGCTCTTGCCACCTCCAGACACTGAGAAATTCTTATTCTCTGTGTGTGTGTGATGGATATTTAACTTTGACATCAAAGGATTATTCATTGGCACTGCATGTACTGCCTTCTCAGAAAATTAATATTAAATTCCAATTGCAAATGCAACTTCTTTGGGGGAATGATAACCAGCAGAATTCCTCACTCTTGTCTAAAAGTTCAATAGCGAGACAAGTATTAGGTATTCACACTGTGTTAAGTGAAGTATTTCTCTTCTCCATCCCAGAAACCAGACTACCACTTTGAAATTCTTAAAGTTGTGTCTTATCTCAAATTGTAGGATTATACCATTTTTTCAAGGTTTGATACTACCAACTCCTTCTTTCATTTAAAGTCACTGAAGGTCATGGGATTATTATAATGAGTAAGGTTTATTCTTTTAAGGAACAAATCTCTAAATTATTAATTATACAGGTGTTCATTTCTTATTCTAATTCTTACTCCTTTTCTTAGTCTGATGCTTAGTATGAACACTCTTTCAACTTAAAGAACAGCTCAATAAATTATATGAAAATATTTGAAAATAATACTAAAGCAACAGCTACAGGATTGTGGATAAAAATTGAAACCTGAAAACAAAATAAGAAAAAAAGGGTATTTGTGTTGTGATTGCTGGAGTTGTTGATATTGGCACTAACACTTCTGCTTAAAGCTTCTGAGAACCAGCCCAACAACTTACATTACAACCATAAACCACCTCTGTTAAGCATTAAAATTTCTTAAGGTGTCTGTACATACTTTTAAAGCCAAGATACATATGCCTGTGCCCATATAGTGTCTGAGGGAAGTAACTTCCCTGGTGTGTTTGTCTTTCTGTTGAAATGAAGAGAAAAATGGTTTACCATTTCAGAGTTGATCACATCAATTAAAAATACTTCTGATGCCATTATCCTTCTCCCAGTAACAAGGAGAAAGTATAAAATATTTATCTCACTGCTTTCTCCATCCCAAATACACACCAAGTACAAGCAGTAGGAAAGCAGAGGGCTTGTGTCAAGGCAAATTCCTGGGTACCTGCAGTTCAGTGATGAGTTTTTGTAAAGTTTGTGCTCTTCACTGAAAAGCAATCTGTTGGGCAGGCTATAGACTTTTAAAATAAAGCTAAAAGGAACATCTTGAAGTTATTTAGCCCCTAGACTTTCTCTTCAGACTGAACAAATACAGCTTTCTCAGTCAGTCTTTGTATGCTACATGCCCATGACTTTCCTGGTGGCCCTTCACTAGGCACTCTCCAGTACGTCAGTATCTTTCTTGTGCCAGGGAGCCCCAAACTGGACCCAAATGGTACTCCACATGCCATCTCATAAATGCCAGATAGAAAGGAAAAAACACTTAATTCTGCCTGCTGCCTACATGCCTTCACTTTCTCTAATGTAGCCCAGAATGCTGGTAGGCCACAAGTCACCTTTGCAAGAGAGGAACAATGTAGTCATGAGGACCTCCAGATAGTTTCTCCAGAAGCTCCTCTTTAACCAGTTGGTCTTTACTGGTGTGTGTGTGTGTATACAGGTAAAGCAAACAGGATTTCGTTGTCCTCCTTCTTGAAGTTCTTGAAATAGGATTTCATTGTTCTTGCCAGGCCATTCCTCCATGCTGTCCAAGTCCATCAGAACAGCAACCCCGGCCTCCAGTATATTAACCACTCTAGATCACCAGTTTGGTACCAGCTGCAAGCTTGCTGAGAGGGCACTCCAGTCCATCAGCTGGGTTAAAAATAAAAGCATGAACAATGTTGAATCCTGAGATACATACCAGTAACCAAACACCAGTTGGATTTCGAACTACTGTTCACAATCCTTTGAGCCTGGCAGTTTGGACAATTTTCCACTTGCTTTATACTTCATCTATGCAGATATCACCCATTTGGATATGTTAAGTATACTGTGGGAGATTGTGCTTTAAAACTTGTGAGTGTATCACATCCCTTGTGCATTTTCATGCAAACTACTATAAAATGTGGCCCACTCATGCAGGTCAGTTCTTTTGAAATCACCTTTCCTTATTTTAAGAAAGCCAAAAAAACTTCAGTAGAATGGAACCAACCATATAGGTCCTATTCTGCAATGATTCAAAAAGTTCTTAGTACTTTTAATAAAATTCAACACTATTAATAATAGTAGTTAATTTAATGGGTGATTTTAAAAGCAGTACTGATTAAAGCTAGTATAAAAGTTTTTTAAAATAACCCCATATAGTGCTACCACCATCTTGATTTCTGCCGCTCATCACTCTGCTGTCATTCTGCATTCCAGACTTCACTTCATCTGCCAGGCTCTAGAGAACTGCCACAAAGAGTCTGACATTTAGCCTTTTCTGCTTAGCTTTTGTCAGTCAACTCTATTCTTTGTCTGAACTCCCCAAATGTGCTTTGCAAATAGTTGGGAAGTGTCAGGCAGACTGCGCTTGCGAGATTGACTGTTTCTTCCCTTCCAGAAAGCCTGCAACCATGCCAAGCTGTCTGCCTGCTTGTCTTATAGCCTCTCTATCACTCGCTTGGTACGGGACGACCTGAAAACTGTCAGATAACGGCTGAGCCAGGGCATTTGTATCACCCCTGGGAAAACACCTGTCAGCTGTTATGTACAGCCCAAAGTTCAGTAAGCAAGACGACAAGGAAAGCAATAGAATCAAGAGAGGAAAACTAGTTTGCGACTGTCAGAAAGCAAGTTGGGCAGAAATCCTTGCTAGCTGTGCCAATCAAAGTCTCGATTGGCAGTTGTTTAGTGTTTGGACTGTTCAGATGCATCTCATTGGTAGACTAGGGTATGTTCTGTGAGTTGAGTGACTTCAATCACATTTTTGCTGCTGTACTGTCATTTGTAGGAACACCACTTCCAGGAATGGATGGGTGAGAAATGGCAAAGCATTAGGGGGCAGTTTGGAAATCCTAACAAGCAGATGGGTATTTTAGTACCTGCATAATGGAGCACTCTATCTGCTTTATTAAAAAGAGGAGAAAAGACTTTAAATGGGAACAAAAGACAGGTTAAATTGTAGTAAATAGAAATAATAAAGGCTAGATATTAATAGAATTCAGAAAATTAAGTTACTCTTTTCCTGTGATGAAAAAAAATGTCTAAAATTTAAACAATGTTTTTATCTCTTTTGCATTAAAAAGATAAACCTAAATCAGTGGTATAGAAATGATATCCAGAAGTTCTTGAAAAGTTTTTTTCTGGAATTAAACTTTTGGCATCATACTAATTCTGCAGAAGAGAAAGTTATTTGCTAACCACAACATGCGTGAAGAACACACGCTGATTAATAAAACCTTTCCAGTTCATTACAAGATCATCTAAGGCACTACAAAACCACTTATCCAGAGACAATAGTTCAGAAAGGGACAACTATATTCCTAAGTAATTCTTACAAAAACTAATTTTTGTAAGCTAGGCTACAGGAACAAATAAAATGATGGTCCTTACTCAGAGTACTTCAGGGCCTATTAAGGGCATACAAAAGGTAAGAAGAGAGACATCCGCTTCCCCAGAATCACCCCACTGATAAGAGACAGAGGGAGGATTATAAGCATGACTTAAACACCCTTTTCAAGTCGCTAAAACTACTTCCCAGAACAGCCACAATCTGGAGTACAACACTTAGCCAGATGTTGTGGAAGCATGGATAATGACCGTAAAAATGGGCTGCTAATAAGCTGAGCATGAGCTTTTCTGACAAACGAGCTGTTAGGCAGCAGTAAGCTTGCAGCAGGTGAAGCTTTCTTGAACTGAATGTTGAGGCAGCCTAAGTGCTCTGCACCAGTACAGGATGCTGCTTGGGGAACTTCAGACAGCATCAACCACCCTCTTTCCTGTGCCCTCTTCAGAAAAAAAAAAAAATAAATAATCAAGTATCCAAACTTTAGCATGGTAAAAACAAACATTTTTTTCTGCTTTAAAATTTAGACCTTTTTATCTTATCTTCTACAGTGCAGAGCATTTCAGGCCGCAGCTACCTTTGGACAGTTTTCAGAGCGAAACCCCTGATTGTCCCCACTGACTGTGTGCTGGCTCAGTTCACAGACTTTTTTTTTTGTTTGTCATAAGTATGACTCTTCTGGAGAAAACTAAAA
The DNA here is from genome assembly GCF_036013445.1 of Caloenas nicobarica. Taxonomy (NCBI): domain Eukaryota; kingdom Metazoa; phylum Chordata; class Aves; order Columbiformes; family Columbidae; genus Caloenas; species Caloenas nicobarica. The sequence goes on along the minus strand of NC_088246.1, from coordinate 136,484,700 downwards.
TGGGAGCTCTACTCCAAACATGCACCAAATGTTCTCCCATACCTAATGAGGACAGAGACTGAACCAAAGAGAAGTACTTCAGATGGTTTCAATCATGTGCTGTCAATGCCAAATGAAATCTTGGCTGGAGTAAATCCACCAATCAAGTACAGGGAAAATGCAAGAATTACAGTGCCAAGTGCTTTGATTACTGGTCCATTTCTGTTTTGCCAAATTGCTTCCTATATAGATGAAACTTCAATATCCAAAAAAGATCCTTCTTCTAAAGTCTTCTAAATTTTGAGCCAGGGACACAAGACAGTGGCATGCAGTAGCATACTGTGGAAAAAACTTCTGAAATTTGGGAAATGTTTTCCATCCTGCCTACCAAAATAAGACCTCCTTAAAAATGCCATTAGCAAACTGATATCAGTTGTCATTTCCATAAATATTACATTAAAGATTCAAAAATGCATGGCTTAGACTCATTTTAACACTTGCCCAGCAGTAATATATGGAAACCAGCTTGCTTCATTGGGCAAAAAGAATGCAGCTCCCATGCCTAAGGTTATTTTGGGCAGAGTAGCTTCCTGCCTCTGCCAAGAGCGGCTTATAATGAAGAAAAGTGAACATATGACTAAATTCTTAGTAGCCTCCTTTAGAGCGTCAGCATACATAACGATTACTTACCTTAAGTAACACCTCTTTGAGATTTATTACCATGCACGTGTTTATGTTGTGGTTTGTGCACAGTCATGCTCTGGAAGACTTTTGGTTTGAGCATGGACATGTTTCTTCCTCCATTCCAAACACAGTTTTTATAAAAGAGCAAATGAAACCCCATCCCTCGAGCCTTCAGTTCCAATGTGTGTTTTGTGGGACTCAACTCTAGACAGTAACATAGGAGAGTGAAATGTAAATTATAACTTCCTTGACAGAGAAAGAAAAGGTGGTAGTTCTGTATATTCCCAAATTCTACATGATTTGTAATAAAAACTTAAATCCGAAGATGCTGGGTTCGAAAGACCTCAGAATGGAGGCTGTCAGCCTTGCTCTCTCTGCAGTTGTCTCAACCTACCTGCACTTTTTTGTTGTTGGTTGTTTGGGTTTTTTTGTTTTGTTTTGGTTTAGTTTTTGTATGTCACAATTACAGTTTTATACAGTTGTAATTAAGAAGTAGTTACACGGTGAAGAATGAGACACATAGGACTCTAATGAAATGATGCAACATTGGTAAATTCAGGCCTGGTCTTTGAGTCTTTGAGAAGTGGGGGCATAGGAAGTCATGCAGAGTATAGGCACAGGATGATAAGAAATGAGATGTAGACTCACCGTTGGTCAGATAAATAAATGCAGATCTGGAGCTGGACAAATCTGATCTTAGAGGTGACAAAGAGAACAATGAAACAGTGTTTATCATGTTTGAAATGCATCATATGTAGAACATTTGGATGTAAAATGGAGTTGTGGACCAATGAAGAAATAGCAAATGCTTTAAAGTGTTTTAGCAAACATAAAAATGATCCATGGTGAAAACAAGAAACAATTCTATGATTAGACTTTTAAGATTTCAGTTCAGTTACACTAACAAAAAATTATTTGTTTCATAAACAAGATGTATGTCTTTTTTGCCCCTAAATGAGGTTGCACAAACGGTTGCACAATGGGTCCCCTAAGTATCTGTAGGTCTCAGGCTCTTTAGTCAAAGACCATTTCCCTCTATGTGCTTCCTCAGAAGTATCAGCATTAGTGCTACAGAAGTAGTACTCCAGACTGTTCACTGTCATCAGCCAAGTTAAAAAAAATCCAACATTCCTCTCACCCCTGGTGGGAATGTGGCCATAAATGGGAGATTTCTCACAGGCTACTCAGGAATTTAAATCCAGTACGCTTCACTGGAATGCTATAGGAAACCAGTCTGTCCCGAAAAACCAATAAATACAATGCTGAATGCAAAACAGAAAACTTCAAATCAAATACTGCAACCCTTATGTGTAACAGTGAATAAAGAGCAGCAAAGTACACAATGTCTCCCATGGAGCCATTGTTTTTTTATACCTTCTCTAGCACTGGGAAAAAGCCATGAGTATCCTTTCCCTGGAAACCACTTCAGGTGAACAGAATCCACCTGAAGATGCTGTAAATGTGTGTAACACCCTGCATATCCAAGTATGCCTATGGACAATCACACAAAGGAGAGTAACCCATAGCAGGCATACCTTTGCTATCTAAGGACTCCTAGGAGTTTATACTGCACCATACTTCCCTTTAAAGTACACCAAATACACACGCCTTACACAGTGCACCCTAAGAAAATAACTATGAGAAACTTTGGCGAGCAAGGAAAGTCAACTGGAAGTGACTGAGAAAATCCATGTTATAAACTGGTGGGCAGAGTTTCAAACTCTGCTTCCTAGACAGCACCGGTATTTGCCATGGGGAACAGCCTCATCTCCAAACAGAGCTATTAGAAGTTGCTGAACAACCTCGAAACTGGAAATATTTGAAGATACCCCTGTATTTTCTGTTCTTACATCTATCAAGGAATTTGGTGTATTTCCTCTCTCTCTCTCTCCAGCTGAAACAGAACCAGCGTATTAGAGGCAGCAGAACTCACTTTCACCTGCCCTCAACCATCAACTTACACCGGACTGTCACAAATTTCCCAATCAGCCCCTCTGACTGATTAATGGGAAGGAGCAGATGCCCAAGTCTGTATCTATCACAGCACACAGCTCTCTCTGTTATTTACCTGACAAGCACAGCCCTTCCTCATGCTGGAGAGCCCGGCACTGGAAGGGAGAGCTCGGTATTGGGAGAGCCTGGTATTGACCGAGCTGTCCGTCTACATCTGCGTACTGAAAGTGCATGTCTGTTCCTGCAGCTGCAAGGAAGTAACTAATTATGGACTGGCACAAGTGCCTGGAACAGCACAGAAAAATCGCCTCCGTGATAAAGGCTGATGGGTTCTTATGGAAAATAATTCAAGTTTCCCTTTCTTTGCAGAAATACTGTATATCTTGTATAGACACATACATGTGTTTCAATCTAAATTGTGCAGGAAGTCCCTTGTACTTGTACATAGTTTCTATAGACCTTTAAACATTCCAAAACTGAAAATTTACTGTAAATTGGTGAGAGTAGATATGGAGAAAAAAGAGGCAGTAGCAATCATTTACAGCTTGGGGAACTGTAAAGAAAATTTAAAAATAAGAAAATTATATGGTGGAAACAAATATGTTGGATTATGCTTCCACAAGCTCTAATGATTAACTTGCAATAACTGTTGGCAGAAATCAGTTTTTGCCCTTTGCTTTTCTGGCTACTCAGGGTCAACAGAGCTCAGGGGATGCTGAAGAAGAGGTATTCATCTAGTTCTAATTGGCATAAGTCTTCTTGTTCAACAATGTCTGGAAAATATTTTTACTTAACATAAATATCTGGAGAGCTTGTTTTATTAAGCAAATAAGAGCAGCTCCTGCTAGTATAAAAACAAGTGACCCAAGTAACTGCTGCACTCAAATAAGGTGAACACTCCTGTATAAATTCTTATTTAATCCAAATACATTTTTGATTGAAAATATTTTTGTGATTTATTTGAAAGGAGTTTTAGTCACACAGTCCCAGGGGAAGTTCATCTGTAGAGCTGAAAGGTTCAAGGACAAGTCTACAGTTTTCTCTGAGTCTCATTTAGACTGATTAAGGATCAAAACTTAAAAGCCTTTTCTTTGACCCAGCAGAAGCAGAAACTTGAACTAGGATCTGGCAGTGTCTTTCATACCAAAAGTTATAAAAATTTTGTACTGAACATAAGTATAATTTTAAACCCTGGCAAATGAACTGTAATTGTCTTCTGGTGAAACAAGCCTGAGGCTTGTTTTAAAGCTGTTGTGAGCAATGTTTATACCTAGGCTTCCAAATAGATATTTAATTTTGATAAGAATCTCTTAAATAGGACCTGATTTTTAATCAATACCTGGCTTTTCTTCATGTTCTAGACACTTTACAGGGAGAGAATGGAAATGATGCTTTGGGAGAGTGATCATGCATAGGGAAGGTAGCTCATACTTAAATCAACTTTTGCTGAGAAAACATGACTATCAGGGAAAAAAAACAAAACCAAAACACAACCCCAAAACAAACAAACAAAAATCCACAAACCACTTTTCACTCTAAAGATAAAATTAAGAAAAGGATAATAACAGGCATCAAGTAGCAAAGGACTCTTGCAGAGAAAGATATTTTTTGTTTTCTGTGTCCACGGTAAACAGGAGATCATGAGTTCAAATCACAGACAAGAAGATTCAGAGTAGTTATTAGAAATAGCTGTTTAAAGGGAAACAAAACACTATAATAGATCATACAGAGACAATTTGAATTCCCTCTGCTGCCCACCCTTAACTCTGTCAAATCATTAAAGAGGTTTAAGACTAGCATAGAATGACCTAAAAGTAACTCTCATGAATAATCCAGTATTACAAATCTTGCCTTAGGACTGAAAGGGTAAGTAGACAAGTTCTTGTGATACTTTCCCAGCTTATGATATCCTTAGGCTAGTTAACACTCTTCAGATTCTCTATTTTGCTAATAACTAGAAGCAAATACTATTAGCTAGTAACTATTAGCATAATACAATGGTGAAGATGTGACCTGCTATGTGACTTAAGAAGAAACTGTCTGGCGTTTGGAAAAACACCTAAAAGTTTGCAAATTAACTAGTTTCTCAATTCTGTTCCACTATAGGTGAATCTGTTTTGTTACAGAGAACATACTTCTAAGTGTATGAATCCTTCTAAAAGTTAAAAGAATACTGATTTGCCTTTTTTTTTTTTTTTTCCCTAAATCAGGACATGCAGAAGACCATTTTACCCTAATCTGTGTTTTAATGTATTTAGGGAGGAGTTTCAGTTAACCAGAGGAGCTGGATGAAGCAAAGACTTAGCTTTCTTGCTAACTGTTACACCCCTGGTCCAAAATATAGGACATGTCAACTTGCGTAGAAGCCCATCCTGTAAAACACTACAACTTCGAGCAATAAATTGTCTTTTGCTCTGTTGGGCACACTTTCCCTATTACTTCTCAGTGCTAAGACACTGCGTTTTGTACGACATGGTGTACACCTGTGCTGTCATGCAGACAGCAGGGCACTCTTACAAGATCTTAAAGAGAAGATGTGATGATATTAGAGTCAAGAAGTTCCCTGGCCAGATCAGCAGCAGTGACAAGATCTGAGCGGCAGATCTTTCTCACATCAGGAAAGGAAAGCGCTCATCCGGCTCTAATGCAGGAATATGCTTAACGTAAAATATTTAATGCAAGTTTAGCAGGACACCTGTGATACATATATTGTTGATGAGGCCTGAAAGCAGTAACTGAATTTTTAAAGTGACCTTTCTCAATAAATTGGTTTGCTGCTCATTTCGCCAGACATCTAGTATCTAATTCATTTGGCTTTCAGTCACTTGTTAATGAGCCTACTCTTTAGAAGTTACAGTGTAATTCAGAATTAGTTAATAGGCACAATGATATTACCTCAGTTTGGAAACATTCTAAATTAGGTGGCCAGTCATTGTTAATTCATGAGGTTTTCACTGTAACATTAATCATGATAAATTTATTCACTGTACACTTATGTGTGATGTGTAACTTAATTTACGAGAGTTACTCAGTAATTTTGCAATTAAAATGCCATTATTTTAAAATGTTACCTTGTATATAATATCTATTTTTTTTGAAAATGTATTACAATATTTTTTGCAGAAATATAAAGAGATCAGCAAAATTCTTAGTAAAAATGCCATGTAAGCAGAAGCACTCGTGGTAGGGAATGCTAATCAAGTTCTAAGGGCAGCAGCCAGGGAAACACTTTCAAAAAGGCAAGACAACAGTCATGTAAGTATAAAAACATTTATGGAAACTATTCAACTGATAATGCTCATCCAATGCACCATTAGCACATGTTTTCCTCCATACGGTTCTCCTATTCTGGGGTGCAGGAGGAAGGTGAGAACAACATACAATTGAAGATGTAACAAAGTACTTATTGTAAAATATTTCAGTTAAGATGAAGTCAAATATGAAGCTTTCAATTAACTTCCATAGCTGCTCAAGTCCTGTCTGTAGTAATTTTTAACAATTTAACAGTTAATCTGAATAAAAATAAATTGCTAACACCACTTAAAACATGATCTAAATGAATATCCTTTGTACTACAATGGTCTGGCTGGGACGATTTTCATATTTCCTCTCATATATTCATATTTAATGAGTCTTACCTCTAGCCACCTAGAGTAAGTTTACAATAAAAGTAATGGATTTAGAAGTAATAGAATTATGGAAGTAATATATAAACATACAGGCAACATACATACTAATGCTTATGCATTGTATAGCTGTGCAATTTGGTTATCTTTGTATTTAAATATAAGAAATCTTAAGCAACAACGAACAGTAACATGACAAGAAGGAATTTTAGCACAACCAATTTCATAACGAGGGAAAAGTATGGGAGTTTTTGTAAATGATATTACACTCCCTCTGTATCTAGCAACAAAGATAATGTGGAAAATATTTTGTTCACTCATGAAATGAGTAAGAGACCAGCATGAGATGGCCAGTAATATCTGTATGGCCTAATTTCCTGGTGACAGCTATTGCTATTGGTGACATACATGACAGGAAGAAGCACTGTCCCCCCTCACCTGTCCATCAAATCTATTGCACCAGAGAGACAAAGAACACTAACAAGTCTTCAGCCTACAGTTATCCTGAGTAGAGAACTTAGTTTAGATCCTCACAAAATAATGAATTCCTCCTTGTACAAAAGACCCTTGAATATCTGGTTTGTAAACAAGTCCTACTTGAAATTACTAATTCGCTCTGAACTGTGATTGTGTATATTTCTATAACAATAGTACCGAGTACCACTGTTTATGAATTTTTAGTAGGTTAATATGAAAGTCTATATACTGGATTAAAAATAGGAGTGGGGAAAAGAATCCCTCCCAAGCCCTAAATACATACCTAAATTTCTAATAGTGTTCTTCTGTTTATTAAAAAAAAAGGAAGCTTTTGAGTCTCTAGAGCTAGAAATCATGGAAAAAATAATTCAGAGAAAATGAAACAAGTACAAAGGTTTCCCCCCATGGAAACAGTTAAATACAGTCCCTGACTAGAAAAGCAGGTAAGAAGATGGACTCATCGAAGTCAAATGCATGACTAAGTAGCAAAATATTTCTGCCCAGAGCCTTTATGATCTCATTTAAATATAAGGCACAAGTATTCAAAAATCTGTCTGGGCTCAGGCGATTTTTCCATCCTTTCCAGGAGCAGTGTGAGTATGAATTCCAGTGGTCTTGAGGTGTTACTATAATTGTCTAAAAATATGTTTTTCACCTTCCCTGACTGTGGCAAAACACCTTATCTGCAAGATTCCTTCCTGTCCCACTACTGTAGTTTATTGTTATAAACCAGTAAAAGGTGTTGGGTGCTGTTTTTTGGTTTTCGTATGTGTTGTGGTTTTTTTGTTGTGTTTTTGTTTGTTTGGTTGGTTGGTTGGTTGTTTTTTTGGTTTTGTTTTCTTTTTTTTTTTCTTTGTTTTGTTTTGTTGGGGGGGGTGGGGCAGGGGGACTGTTCCTTGGTGCAAAACAAAGTACTGCCAGGTCTCAGTGTCTGTTTGCAAATCAACCTGGAGACATGAAATCCTCAAGCACATAGATACCATCTTGATATAATAGTTCTTCAGCAGGTCCTATTGAACTCAACAGAAAAACTAATGAGTTGGATCTCGAACTATTTATTTTAATATATCCCTCATTTAAACTCATTTCTCTCACTCAGAAATAATGAATAAACTGCAGAACATAGCACTGGAGGTACTCAAAGAGAAGTGAGTAGGTGCACTTGAACCAGGGAAAGTTTCTATAGCAGAGCTGTTGGTTTCTTCCCCTTAAAATTTCTGAATGGAGTCTCTCACATATAATATGGATATAATAATATATAATATGACAAGACAGCTTTGCAAAGAATGCATAACTAGATCCAGCACCTAGAAGTTGACACTGCACAAAACTCAGCCTTGCAAAACATATTTTATCTGTAGAGAACATGGTAGATGCTTTGTCTAATAAAAAGGAGTGATTCTGACTGCAGAGAAGCTAAGAGCCTTGTAATTAGGGCATTCGCGTGAAAATTGAGAAAGCCAGATTCCAGTCTCTATTGTATCAGCTTGATTGGGGACTTCAGTCCAGGTCAGTGCCCTAAATAGAAGACTTTGTGGCTCTGTAGCATAAGTCTCTCTCTTTTCTTCCCAAAAATATGTGTCTCTTCTAGTCAAGGGGGATGTGGGTGGTGGTGGCAGAGAACCTCTCTAGATACAAGATGACCTTTATGGGGAAGGTTTCATTGCAGCTGTTAGAATTCTGACAAAAGCCTAAGCTTAAATGGCAGTGTTTTGCAATTTAAAAACCCACAAAAACCATTTTTGTAGTAACTTCTCTTCTCAGAGGAAACTATCTGCAGCGTCTTCTGGGTCAATGACTGTGTGGAGGTGTAACCTAAAGAAATGGTGTGATACTACAACTACAGATTTTGGTATAAAGCACAGAGTCCACACATACTATCTTTTTTGTTGTTTGTTTGTTCAAGCGTGGTCCTTGCACAGGTAAAAACCACTCTGTGTAAACACATAGTAATGGAAAAATAGATAAAGTAGGTCTCTTGCTCCTGTAAATCCATGTTTAAACATCTGGATTAAAAAGTACTACCACAGATAAACACAATTTTACCTGTAAAATTCTCTCCATTCTACCCCACAAATGTGCAAGCAAGTTGTCTACTAAAATGTTTGACAATTTCCAAATCAACTTCTATACTAAAACCAGCTTGTCAGCAGCTTGATTGGCAACCCTTTTTCCTGCTTCCCAGGAAATAGCTCTTTAGCACCCTTTAAATATGAGCCCTGCAAAGTCATCGCTTTTAGTACAGAAGAAATATGCTGAGCAGTAGTCAGTTTTCAGACCAAATGAGATCTAAAGATCACGAAGAATGAAAAAATCTAAAGCTGCTTTTGTCTAAACGAAGTTCTGGATCAAGTACAGTTAAATATCACAGTTGGCAGTAGAAGTGCATTAAGATATTTCACCAGGAATTACTTTGGCAAATATTCATTTTAGCTCTTATGGATGCCCTAATTAAACTTATTTTTGCCTAATCACATCAGAAAACCTTGCGAAAGTTACATTTCTCTGTTCAACTGCAAGTGCATCCTACAAGATTGCCTCAACCCGACGGTGGCCTCAAGCCGAAGGTGACATCATTTGACATACGAGCAGAGATGAGTCTGTGTGCAGCAGCTGGGCTCCTGGCTCCAGACGTTGTTCAGGGAAGCTTCAAGGAGTATGGTTTTGTTGTGTGTGCATGGCTGTCTTTACTGCTGGCTTGAAGAGGTGGATTGTATAACTATTCAGAGGTAGAATAGCCACGAAGTTGTGAAAAAGGGATTATAGCTACTGTGTGATTTCAAACGCTTCTTATTTTTTCATTTGTGGGGTAAAGTGACGCAGTACCTGAGACTGCTTGCCATAATCAGGTTTATTCTTGAACTCCGTGAAATCAAATGTATTTACTTCATAATGCTAAAACACATTCACAGATTCTGCAGTCATGGATGGAAGTTGATCCTCACGTGAACAAGTTTTGTGATATAGAGATGCCTTCTATTACAAAATCTTTTTAAAGTAAGTCCATGTACTAAAATGTAGAACATAAACGTTAGCCATCACCAGCTCTAACTGTACATTAAAAGAGAAAATTAGTTATCTAGAACAAGTAGCAAATTTTGTGTTTTTTCTAGTTGAAATGATTCACCAGTCAAACAATGGTACAAACCTCTTTGCTTTGATTCTTGTATCTTGTGTTTCAAATAATTACTGGAGTTGATTAATTTTGGCAGAAACTTTGAATTGTTCTTTACTCAAATGCAGTGGTGGCTGAGACATTCAAAATATCCAGAAAACATATTTCATTTTCTACATTATTTGCCACCATTAAAAGAACAGCCAAAGCAATTACATTACATGTATTATGGAGTAGAGAGGTAACTGATAGGACTTTCTAAACTGCAAGAAATACTTTTAAACAGGCTACTAAAAAATTTCAAGCACCAGAAAAATCAGTTTGCAATGTGCCCAATACTTTTTATGATTCAAGAAAAGAGCAAGCCTTGCTTACTGATAAGAATGTAATAAATCCCACCCATTGATGTTAAAACACATCTCCTAGATTAAGGAATAGAAATATTTTTTTCTTCTAAAGTAGGCTTATAAACATAATTGCATGTAAATAATAAATAACAACAATAAACCATAATTATAGCACCTGGTGCAAAAGAAAATAAATAAATACAAATTAAGTTGTGTATGGTGGGCTTAAGGATAAAAGAATCCAGAGCATGATATAGAAATACTTGTTGTGCTCAGTACTTACAATAAAAAAAATATTTATCAGGTCTGTCTGTCCAATCATATGCTTATTAAATGGGAAATCCTTTCAGCAAATTAAAGTTATATGAGATCAAGACATATTCTGTCATATATATGCAAGTTTAGGTGGGACATATTTATTCCTAGGAAAGAGCATGTGTAATGAGTCTGATGTGTATGGGATGTATCAGCCCAACCTTTTTTGTGTTTCACAGATGGTTCTACAATAAAACCAAATTATTTAGTACTTTTACCATTTGGGCAGAATGTCCCTTGCAGGGTGTATGCATAAATCTGCATGTTCCCAAATATGTTGGACTTTGTGCACACATGCTGTCAGATTTTCTTCTATCACTGTCCTGACAATGTTTTGAGCTTTAAGCTGGTAGGGCAAGTAATGCAACAGTAACCTTGACCAGAACAAACTCCACTGAGGCAATAATCTGAAGTAACCAAGTAACATCTATGATAAGAATGGAAACCAAAATAAAATATGAGCAAATTAAGGCACTTGGACTGAATGTGACGGTAGGATACTGTGCAGCTAGTCACATTTGACAACCCAGGCAGACAGCTTTGCCTTACAGTATTTATTTATTTCTATTTAGTAACATCTCTAAGCAACGTCCAACCTTCCTTTTTTTCAAGTAACTTGAGTTCCTGTCTCCCTCTTCCTAAAATGCAATTATTTTGAAGGCATGCTTAAGCAGGGGGCTTGGACTAGATGACATCAGAACAATTTTGTTATCCTGTGATTCTGTGGCTACTCAGACCAAGATGTGATATTTGCGTTCTGCTCTGTTGGAGAATCACTGCCATACAGACCTCCTCTCACAGAATCACAGAATCACAGGATGTCAGGGGTTGGAAGGGACCTCAAAAGATCATCCAGTCCAATCCCCCTGCCGGAGCAGGAGCACCCGGGTGAGGTTACACAGGAGGCGTCCAGGCGGGTTTTGAATGTCTCCAGAGAAGGAGACTCCACAACCCCCCTGGGCAGCCTCTTCCAGTGTCTGTCACCCTCACTGAGAAGAAGTTTCTTCTCATATTTAAGTGGAACCTCCTGTGTTCCAGTTTGAACCCAAACTGAGTTCAACTGGGCTCGTCAGCCGATCTTTGAAACACTCACTTCCCAAACACATGCACATCTCTTGAATCAATCATCCTGTTGCTTCAGCAAGTTCTAGCATTTGCAGGAGGACGAAATTACTTAAAAAAAAAGAAAATGGTGCCAAAGAAGGCCCTGGTGAGGACAAGGCCTCCTCTCTTTGAGAGGAGCATGCACAGAGCAGAGCCACACTGTGAGATGTGTTCTTCGTGAACTCTGAACCAGTTTGAACACACATTTTTGCATGGTGATTTCATTCAGAGATGCCACATGAAATCACGCCTGCGGGTCACAGAGGGTGACCACAAGTTTAAATCTAATGTGACAGGATAGAGCACTCTTCCAAGCATAGTGGGAAATAAGTGCTTTTTGGATTCCTGCCTATTTCAGTGTCCGAAAGCAACAGTGTCCGAAAGCAGCAGAAGTTCAGTAAAGTAGCAAGAGTCTCAGCTGTCTCTATCATTTAAAAGCAAATGTGTCCAGTGGAGAATGAAATCTCAAGGTTATGAATTTTTAAGTGTCTTTCTTTTTTGCCCACATCAGCCTTCTCTTCACTGTTAAAAGGTTATCTTCACTAACTTGCTGATCTTTCTTAAGACCTTATACCGAGGAGAAAGATTATTTAGTGGAATGTGAAAGTAATATTGAGTGCAGTAACACCAGATATTGGCCATATAGTTTTTGTGGTACTCATTGCCAGCCTTCATATAGAATAGAGAAGGAGGGCAGGTCCTGCTGTGAAGACAGAGTTTTTGGAAGAAGTTATCACATTTTAATATAACAGGGAGTGTTTGGATGGGTCTTAGCAACCTTGTGAATCCTTAACATCTCTCAGAGAGAAATGTATTCCCAGATTGAAAGGGTTTAAGTGTTGCCTATGATTATTCAGCTTTATGTCTGCTGTCCTGGATCCCCACAACTGCCTGAAACTCAGCAAGGAAGGGCGGATAACAACACTACTGAGACATAGTTAGTGCCTGCCAACTGTTCAATTAGCTTTTCTGAAGCATACCATTTCCAAATTAATTCCCCCCTCATTTTAATCATAGATCTGATATTTGCTATTTCATTCCCTGTTTCCCGCAATATCCTCTAGTTCTTTTTGCAGCCACCTCCCAGTGATCCATGCAGCCCCACAGCTTCTTTAAGAACAGCCTTGCTTTTCTCCATTTCCCATTCTGGAAAGAAATCGAGATTTGAAATCTCTGTGCTTTTGTCACTAGTCCCCAAGCTGCATTCATATCTCTTAGCAGCCCAGGCTCCCAGTTTGCACAGTTTCTCTTTGCTCTACTCTTCTCCAGGCACAGCTGCCCACCCTCCTCAGCCCACACACCTCCCTGCCCTGCTGTCCACATACCTCTCGCCTCTTCCTCACCTCCCAGGCTGCCTGAGACTCTGCTTCCCTCCTGGCTTTCCTCCAGCTTCTGGAGCTTCTGGACACCAACACGGGATGATGTGCCAGCCACACCTGATTATTTCAGGTATAATCTCCCCACTTTATGTCTGGTCTCTTATTGCTTTTGTTGGAAGCCATGCCTGGTCTCTCATACAAAGTACTAATCTCAGGGAAGCCTCCAGCAGCCATCAAGGCTTCCTCTGTTTCTACTTTACAAGACAGTCAATAGACAGGACTCTTCAGCTAGAAACACTTTCTTTTTTTTTTTTCTTTTTTCAGCCTCATCGACTGGATGTGATCCAGAAGCCTCATACTGAACAAGCCAGATTTTAAATATTATTTATAGAGAAAGATGTACTCTACAGAAATCTACACTTAAGTGAAATAAGTTTCCTGGAGGGGAATCTATGGGGAATAAATGATCAGTTTATATTGTTGAGATTCAAGGACAGCTATGACTTCGGTTATTTTTCCCTGTTAAAATAAGAAGGACAATCACTGATTGGCTGGAGTGGGCCACACAGAGAAAAAAGGGGGAAACAGATTCTTAATACAGCTCTTAATCAATGCTATCTAGTAGCAAAACCATGAAATGGTATTTGATGCATCAGAAACAAAAAGTTTTTATTATTTTTTCTGAAAATGAAAACAAGCAATCAATTTTCTGTGAAAGGTGCAGATTTAGCAAAATCAGTTACTGAGCTGCTCAATATTGATGGAGCCGAACACCTGGATTTTCATATATACATTTCAGGTCTCTGTTTTTATGAGAGTGTGTAAGGAGTGAAGAGAGATAAAGAAGAAGCAGAGTATCAAGCTAAGGCAGAAAAATATCTGTTCTCTGGCATCCCCATCAAACTGTCTTCCTTTGAAGGTGCTGATTCAGCCTGGGGGCATAAGGACAATGCAACAGTGACAGGTAGCAGTTAATAAAAAACTTAGATAAGCCACTTTTTTTAAAGCTTGAGTTTATAGTCGCAAGGGGATCCTTGGCGGGCCTGCCCTTCTTATGTCAGACCAAACACAAACGGATATAAATATTCAACATATAAAGTATGTTGCAGGGAAAAAGTAGGTATATTCCCCCTGCAAACTTAAAATCCGTAACTACTTTATGGCGAGCACATTTTAAATTTAATGAACAGAACTGAAAGATGATGTACAGTTCACTTAAAGGGGCCTAGAACTGCCATACAAGTAATGGGTGCCATACAGAAAGATTTAAAGTTGTTCTAGAAACTAGGTAGAGAGGAAGGATGGAAGAAACATGTTAAATATTTCATTCAGGTCAGTGTGCTGCTCCTTGGTGTATTGACCTTATTCAGCCAAGGGCAGCCCTGGGAATGAAGCCATAGTTTCAGTTCCCTCCTACTTCTTGCAACCATGAGCTTGACCCTTGTACTGACAGTAAAAGAAAAAGGAAAATCTTTGGAAAGCCTCACCTTTCCTGCAGACCTCACTGAATAAGATTGATTGCCAGCTAAAATTTGTAACCTGGTCCAAAACCATTCTGATGAACACATAACATGAACTTCTGTTTTCCCTCAAGTGCAAAGAGTGTAGCTTCACACAGACTATAAATAGTAATATCGATTAAAAAAACTAAAGAAGGCAATTCTATAAAGAGGCTGAAGCAGAATAGTCAGGAATTCCTCATCTACCATTTTTCTCCAGCTATCACTTATATTCTCCATTTTGCATATGTCATTTCATGCTTTCATCACATTTTCATTCCTTATACTTAAGCAAGTGTCATTCAATCTGAACTAATATCTAGACCATGGTTTAAATGTTTGGATCATCTGAGGCTGACTGAAGTTCTTACTCACATGTGTGGCTGCAGCTGGGCCTCTGGGACATGGAGAAGGATCAAACTAAAAGGTTAAGATTCTTCTGATTTTTCGGAACATGAAGTCAATGGGCTACTCTCACAACACCTTCAGTATCAGCACTGTCAGAGCCCAAACATTTGGACCAAATGTGCTTGAAACCAAAACCAAATGAATACTTGTCAATACCAGCAATGGGCAAGCATTTCTGTTCAGTTCACAAAAAGGGATGGGTTAAAAGGAAAGGGGACAAAAAATGAGTTGTACTACTCTCCTTTCTCAGTTCTTGGGCAGACAGCAGTATGGCTGCTGACATTTTACTCAGCTGTCCCCAGCACTTCAGGCCTTGATGGGCTACAGCAAAAGCAGAGGGCTCCTAGAACTCTCTGCTGACTGGCAAAATTGCTGAGAGTCCTCTTCAGCTATGGAAAAAGAAGAGGGTGTGTTTTCAGCCAGATGTGGGGCTGGGAGAGGTGCAAAGCTGTCTGGAGGGACCAAAATGATTGATGTGGGGCTGGGAAGCATATAATTAATTTCTATTGCTATACTAAGAATGCGTAATAAATTGCTGTAGGTCTGGAGGGACACAGATTAATTAATTGGGGCTTAGGGAGAAACCGGTGCTCTTAGTACCACTGGGCAATATTTTATGCAAATATGTGTAATGTTATGCAAATTAAAAATCTACTGGGGTTTTTGTGCCATAAGATATTGGCAGAGATGTGCCTGCATTGTAAAACAAATTACCTCTGCAGCTATGGCTTGACTAGAATTGGGTGAAGAAGGTAAAAATGATATATTTTCAAATTTTATACTGCTTGTAAAATTCCATATTAAAAATATTTTTAGTAAGATGTGTACAAAAGCATTTTTTTCCACATATGCTTTTATAAATGTGTATTGGGATAAATAAATAATTGAAAAAAATACAGTAATGAAACTTTTCAAATTATTCAAAGACCTCTGTGTGTCTGAGCTCTCATCCAGCAAGATGTGCTGCTTGAGAAGAGAAATTACAGGATGCCCATGAGGGGAACAGCATTTCAGGGTAATGTGAGAGGACTGTAATTGCTACACTCTGATATAAGAGAAAGAGAAAGAATCCTGGCTGCAGCTACTAAAATAAGGATCTGAAATATGAGGGCAGTAAAATCCTAATCTTTTCTGACCTGGTGTCGGCCCGGACACACAATAAAGAACCATCAGGGATTAATCATTTGAGGAAGGATTTCGAGAAGAGTTATCGTATTCTCTGCTAAATTTTGCAAGACTTCTCTGAAGAAAAAACATTCGGGAATGTGGTGGATGTGTGATCATCATTGACGTACTGTGGTAATTTAAAGTAGAACATAGCTGCAGAAGAAGAATGAGATCACTAATGGAAGTTTCAAGAAGCAGTGATTCTAGCAAGTACAGCGCACGTTCTCCGAACAAATGTGATTGTACCCCTTGGTCCGGGGTTAATTTCATCCTTAAAAAAACCCACAAAACACTTAAGACATTAAGATGGTATTAAGCTAATGGCATTATTATGTTGTCTGTCTTTTTTTTCCTAAAGACAAATAACTTTATGGCTATGATGGTCAGAAAATTGGGTGCAAATCTGTCTCTGCTTGTCTGGAATGAAAAAGTAGGTTGCAATAAAATAGAAGTTATGGGCCTGATGGGGAAATCTTTTGCTTCTGTAGCAAAGAAAGCTAAAACAACACTGATCTCATTCACAGTATTTTAATTTTCTTATAGATTTTCTTACCAGTCTTGTTAATAACTATCTAAATATAAAAAAGACCTTGTAACAAATTTTTTAAAAATGACATTCTTTTGTGTAGAAAACTCAGGTCTCTAAACCCTATTCACCCCTTCATTTACTTAATTGCAAATATCACTGGGAAAAAGCTACTTATTTCTGTTGGTTAAATTAAGCCAAGCTTGTTGTTAGGTGGATATTGCTAATCTAATTTACAAAGGTGCTGATACAACAAGAACATTTGTGTAATTTCTATAGATTCATTATTAATATCAGGCATAAATCACTAGGGACCTTAATAAAATTAAAAATCTTTATTTTTTTCCTGATTTACTATACTTACGCAAAGAGACTGTAGAATCTCTGTCTTTGGAGGTTTCCACAGCTGGTCCAGACAGAAACTTCCAGTCTGTTTTGGTATAACAGACCACTGAACTTCCTTGAATTAATTCTGGGCTGAACTTGGACACATCCTTTATAATACTATCCAGTGCTTACTTTAGAAATTTCGATTGAAACTTGTGGTTCCTAATGGCCTCACTGTTTAAAATGTGCTCTATTTCGAGGTTTGCTTTTTCTCACTTCAGCTTCCAGCCTTCAGATTTTGTTACACCTTTCTCTTCCATACTGAAGAGCTAATCATCCACGTGTTAGATATTATACTTAGAGTATTCACACTTTGACTCCCTATTTTGGTATTTATTTTCTATTTTGATATCAATGTCCCATTTTCTTCATCATTCATGAGCATCTTTGTGCTATCTACAGAATTTGTGAGTCTTTCAGACTGAGTGAAAGAATGATTTAAAAACTGATTCCGCCATGCACTGCAAAAAACACACACACCTGCTCTACAATTACTTCCCAATTACCAGTCTTTTGAGATTAGTTTTTAATCCATTTGGTGTGCACCACACAAATGTCATAAGACAGTTTCTTAATAAATTTTCCACTTGGAATGAATCAAGTACCCTGCAGAAGTACGTTACATCAGTTCAACTTTACTATAATCCATGGTGTTAAAAATAAAAAAAGGATATATATTTAATTTCTCAATCACTATTTTCAGTAAAGTCATGCTGACATTAGTAACATTATCGCCATTATCATTCTTGATCAGTCAAGCCCCATGCCAGCAATTCCACTTTTTTTTCCTATAATTTAAAACAGTTGTGACAGGATCATTGTTATGCAGCCTGGCTCTTTTACCATTTTAAATTATTTACATAATGTTCATTTTTTGCTAGTGGGAGTACTCATAACACCAGTCAAAAAGAGAGGAGTGAGTATAAGGATGTGGTTGAGTGGGATGGCCAAACTGCCCAAGATGGCATTTGCCCCAAACTGATTTAGGTAAAGAGTAAGACAACCATTGGCCGGATTAAACAATAACTGGGGAATTACCAGGAGGCTTCTGGGAAAAATAATAATAAATTGGCTAAAGAGAAATGCAAGTCAAACACAAAGATTTGTAATGGATGGGAGAAGATGAGAGCAGGGCAGAGGGGGAATGGGTGACCCTTCCAAATGCAGCCCCATGGCCCAGGGCCTCTGCCTGGGCCCAGGAGCACAGCCTCACCATGGGCACCCCCAGCTGCTGCCTCCAGTTGTTGGTTCCTTACGGCCAACACGGGGTCACTGAGGGACCTGTGCCCTGGGGGTGCACAGTCCCCTCCTGCGGGCTGCCACCCCCCTCTGGGGGATGTAGGGGTCAGCCAGGGCACACATGTCCCGCAGCAGGGGTGTGCTCTGTCGGGATTAATTCTAGAACAGGATTTAGAAATTTTGGAAGCATTTTATTAAAATTTTATAAGTGCTTAGCATTGAGGTTGATCTTCTGTTATCGTTATGGGTCATGAATTCCAATTAATTTTGAGTCATTAACAAATCAGCTTCAGTCCTGTTTTGGTTTAAACTGTGCAAACTGAACAATTTATCCATGTGAAAATTCCACCCCTCTGAAATTTTTACTGCAGTTCAAGAGTGTAGTGAAGTTAACTCCCCCAACTGTTAGCAACTGAAAAACTCCCTGGAGAACATCCCTGATAATTTTTTAGAAACTCTGGGATGAAAATTAATTTTCACGACTTAAACATAACTTATTTTATAGCTCTGTAATTAATTCTGGAATGGAAATCAAGTCATCGTCATTCTGTGACAGGAATGCATTTGGCAATTTCCAAATACAGGAGAAAAAGCTTTATAGAGCTCTTTTGAAAACAAAGCAACCACAATCCCACATTCCTTCCCAGCAATGCACTGATACCATTCTTTCCAATTCTTGTTGTTTTGCACACTTAAACTACTCATAAATGTAATCTACTTTAATCTTTCTACATATTCTACTATCTCAGTTACCTACAGCTTTCTCTGATTGTGCATTTTTATGGTGTGTTTTTAAGCAGAATTTTCATTATTATTTCTCTTTTGGCAACAAATAGTTTAATCATTCCTGATCAGATTCATATTTATCTATTTCAGCTCTTCAAATAAATTGAGCTTGCTTATGTCTACTTTGAAGGTTTATAAAATTGGTCTTTATGAGCAGCAATTATACTTGTGACCATCTGTACCCAAGCAACCACTGTATTTTTTTTTCTTTCCGTAATCGGTTCTTCTCTATCTCTCAGTAGTGATTTCTTCTGCAACAGATTCTGGAATTAGGAAATTGCATTTTGTAATAGCTAGATGTTTGACTTGAGTGCGAATTAAGCACAAGAAGACTCAGTGAAGTATCTATTTTCTGTCTTTTTACACAGATTTGGTGCTCTTCTCTTTTTCCCATTACTTTATCCAAGTTAAATTTCTAGATTCCTGAATGTCACTAAGACATTCTTCTCTTACCAAGATGTCAAGAGCATAATGGCACGTGGACTGAAGGAAGCTTTACGGAAGTGAATAAACTGGGATCTGTACACCATACTATGGAACTTGCTGTATTTTTTTTTCTTGCTGTTCTCACTCTAGACATATTAGGATGGATACCAAGCAATCATTAGCAAGCACTATTCCTACCTACGTATTTCATAAAATGCTGACTGGATGAAAGGTTAAGTGACTAGCCTTCATTCCTGTAGACATAAGGAAATCATATTCCAAAATGAGTACAAAATATGGTAGCCATCATTTCTTCGGGATTTTCATTGTCTCAGCTCATGAATTTTATAACTTCTTATAAATTCTAAGAACAATTTGACATTTTCTTCTAGTATCACCGAGCCAGAGGATTCCTGTGAATACTAATGAACATTTACAGAAATAAATATATTGTGTACAGTGGTGGTGCAGTTCAGTGTCAAAGTATCCCACCACACATATACTGTATACCATCAAAATTTAAAACAGATTGCTTGGAGTACTACTGGTAGTTTTACATAGTCACTGAAAAAAAAAAAAAAGATGGCATTTCTTCCAAGGCAGTGTACAATTTCAGAGAGAAAAGACATGAAGTTACAATGTGTTATGATGCTTTACCTTTCCTCTCTGTGCACTATTCTAATTAACTGAATATGAATCATGGGGAGATAAACTTCTGTAGCTCAGCTTTTTACAAAATATTCCTGTTCAGTAGCTTCTGTGATTTAGTCATATTGTCGAAAAACAACTGAATGAATCACATTTTTGCCTTTGTAAAATGATAGCATCTATGACACTGTTACTACAATAAAAATTGATTTCATGTGTCCTTTGTTACGCTTTGGGTAAGCAACTCAATAGGGAACTGCCAACCCTTTTTCTGTCTCTCAGTAAAATGTGCTGTGAGATCCTGTGTCAGTGCTTTTGCAATACCTGGTATGATCATGCGGTCCTGCACTTCTGTCCTTACCAGGACAATAATCCCTCAGCGTGAACTGAAAGTGCTCAGAATTGCCAAAGCTCCCCATTAGAAATGGAAGAGAACATCCAAAGCAAACAGCAAGGGAGCAAGATCTGTTGATGAAATAGATACTTAATAGGGTAAGAAAGTAGATTTTTCTGGAAGTGGTAAATAAAAACTGGAAATGGAGGGATTTATTGAATGACTCAAAATACGATTTGAGGCTGAGTGACTGTATGATGGTGAGCAAAGTGATGATACCAGTGTAAGGAACAAAGAAGTTATTCTTCATAAGTATGGCAAATGTTGATAAAAATCAAGGATGTCAGGATGAAAAGGAAAGGAAAAAGTGATATAATGGGACCGTTTTGTCCATAAATTAGCTTCATTGCTATTAATGCATTTCTGTTCTACTGTTGGTAGAAAAAAAAAGAGTAGGATTTTGTGGGGAAGCTAGCTGATATTGTTATTTTTCACTATGGTCAATACATTCCTTATGGAAATACATGCTCATGTACAAGGACTTTATCTAGGATAAAACTATTTTTAAATTCCAGCTAATTAGATTGAAATTGCTACTTCATTTTGCACAAGACCAAAGAAAAGAATCATAGCCACTTTGATTAGTTACATCTAAAATATCCAACTTTTTTCTGCCTTTTCTTCCTTGTCTGCCTGTGGATTTAAATACATCAAACCCAAAATTTAAGACTAGGAAACAAATAAAGCAGCAGTAAGTGCCAATTAACAGAAGATAAAGACCTTTAAAGTGAGGCTGTAAAAAATCATGACTGCTTTTCCAGCTGCTGCAATGCTAGTGTGAGTGTTGATTTTATCTTGCTGTAATTTGATTGTTTTCATTTAACATTCCTCTAATAATTTCAAACAGAACCTGGCCAAGAAACAAAACAAATCTTCAAAAAGCAAAAAACTGGAACAGCAACCATCCTCTTAGCCACACAACTAGCCCGTTTTCCACAAAAGTGGTGGCACAGAAGTCTGGGAAACCCAATGCACTTTCTATGAGGAGATGAGTGGAGGAGTAGTTACATTTATACCGTCCTAAAATTACATTCAGCCCTTCAAAGGCAACTAACAGGCTGATGTAGCTCCCGGTGAAAATGAGTTTGACACCCCTGGCTTAGTGGATGGGTGAAGAAGTGGTGTAAGTGCTCTTGCCTTCAGCAAACTCTTCGACATGATCTCCCATAGAATCCTTGCACCAAAGATTGGGGGAGATACAGACTGCATGGGTGGATTATGAAGTGGCTGAAAAACAATTTGGACTGTCACTGCCTTGAGTCAGCCCTGCTTTGAGCAGGGAGTTGGACTGGATGAGCTTTAGAGTTCCCTTCCAACCTAAATTATTCTATAATTCCACAGTTCTAGGATATTATCAAGTCAAGGGATAAAGCTTATCTGAAGAAATCATTTTAAAAGGAAGTATTTTTAAGTGTCTCTTCAAATTTCAAGATGTTGAATTATCACAGTGTACAGCTGAGAAGTGCATCATGTCCTGAAATGGCTTCAGATTTTGCCAGTCACAGGTTTTCCTGTCATTTAGTATCTATTTATTTGTTATCTACTGTTTGTTTCACACTTGCTATTTTCAGTCAAATTTTGTGTTCCTCACCTGAAAGACAAATTAAACAGACATAGATTTCACAAACTGAGCAGTGACCTTGAGTCCAGAAACTTAAGATAGTAGAACTAGAAAACATACACTTCCCAAATTACTTTCAAGACTTGAAAGTTACCATCACACTCACTTCAAACTCATTAAGTTCTTTTTCTCTCTCTTTCATATTTATATGAAGGACCAGGAGCACACTGAAAGAAAGCACAAGGGACTTGAAATTTGCCATTTAACTGCAAACAGTATGAGAGATGGCACAGATGTCTACAATGAATTACCACAGCAGTCAATTGTCAATGATCTCTTTTCAATGAGATTTTAACAACTCTTAGGAATGACTGTGATCATAATAAAAGTGTTTGGATAACATCAAACCAGTGAACACTTCTATACTTCCGTCAGGGAGAAGACTAAATAAACAAGCAACAGAAGTAAACTAAAAAAAAAAAAAAAGTATTACAATACGGAAATTGACACAAACAAAAATGAAGTAGTTTAAATTTTTAAGCACACTATCTCACTACCTCAGAATAAAAGAAAGAAAAAGAAAAGAGATCTTACCTATGGTAGCAGAGACATTAAAGCAAATTCTGTCCAGCTTTCATAGATTAATGAAATAAAATAAAATAAAATGTGTCCTTTTTATTTTTTTTTTTAAGTGTAATCAAAGATGTTCAACAAAGTGGGGCATAAAGGAAATTAAGTGTCATCAGGCTGGTGAAAAAACATGAAGCAGGATAACTTCATCGGTAGCTGGGAGACAAGTTTTAGGTACCTCTAGTGTGGATTTGCTGTGGAAATGATTGTACTTCTTTCTGGAATAAACTAGTGTATGCTCTCAGCGTTCTGCTGTCTGGTTGTTATCACTTGGTGAGAGAAAGCTCAGGGCTCGATATATCTAAGCTTACATATACGTGAAATAAGAAATTCCAGGCTGGGTTTGAACAAGATCAGTGTCTTCTCACAAATACATTAAAATTTTGTAAATAGTATGAGGTTTTCTGCAAGGTATAGGGGGACTTTACACAACTCAGAATAGAAGTGGAAATATCCAGCTTTATATTTAAAACCAGACTAATCCTTTCAGTAGGCCTTTTGAGACTGACAAGTCTTACCATGAAAAAAATGTCTCATTCAGCTGCCATGAATTTTCTAGATGAGACTGAAGTGAGTCACTTAAATAGTTACAATAATCAAGAACATAAAGGTTCAGTTCTGGGTCTCTAAAAATACCTAGAAAATGACTTCTATTCCAAAATCTATTAGCGTGGCAGAGCTCAGTAATACAAAATTTTCTTTTGGGGGAGGGAGGAGCAGTGATATAGAATTTGAGCACCTCATTTGTCAAATTTCCCTTTTTTCACCTGTGAATTTCACTTTGTCTGTATGAAGTGACGAAAAATAAATGAGTTATTATAAGGTGTCAGTATTATTTTTTTCCCCCATATACAGGATTTACACAGTTTTGCTGATGAAATTGTCTATCCTTGAAAGAACTGTAGGATTAAGTGTGAAACCTGAGGTAGGGCCTTGATGAGAAAGAAACAGATTTCCTCCACTGTATTTTCCTTAGGTGTGAAGTGAAAGTAGGCTTAAGACATGAAATCAAACCTGAAATAGCAAATATGCCTTTACAAGCATTTCTCAGTTAAGCTACATTAAAAAAGAACATTTGCATTTTAGCTGACCTTGCTGTTAAGAAGGAAAAGAAAGAGAGGAAGAGTGACCCTAAAAGTTCAGCATGCTAAAAAGCAACCTCCATGAACTGAGAATATGATCGAGTGAAGGATTTTTGTCTTCTACATCATTCTGGCAGGAAGAATATTTGCTATACTTTCTTCTCCAAACAGCTGAGCGGTGTCTTGGGAGGGAAAGCTGTTTCATGGGTTTAACAGTCATAGTCCAAAAGACAAATAGCAGGGTTGGGATTTGCCTGGATTATGGAATACACTAAAATATCATTAGTCTGTCTTGTCGTCCATTTAGTGATGAATCCCTGGTAAAAACCCGCCATACTTCCAATTACAGATTAGAAGTATAAATATTGGCAAGTCACATTTAGATGATAAATCATCTGACCTGTACACTTTCAATATACCCTGGAGCAGATATGAATTTCTCCATGTCTTTTGGAATAAGGTCAGCGAGTGAAATGTTTTAACATGAGAATGAGAAAGCATAGAGATATGGCGGGCACACACACATAGCCAAATAACATCATGCTAGCAGCACAACTCCAGCAGTAAATGACGAGATAGTGATGAAAGTATTGTCAGATGATCAAGAAGAAAATATTAAACTCAGTCCAGATAAGATTCTGTTTGAAGTGAAAGAAGCCAAATACACAGAAGACAGTCTATCAAATTGAATCAAGCTAGATCAAGCAAAGAAGTGAAGCTGTAGACAACATGAGACCTCCTACAACAACAAAACCAAAAACTGCAGAGCATCCTGAAGATAATTCTTCTTTTTATACAGTACATCCCACATGAGGCACTGAGACAAATGTTATGAGAGAACCTATCATGACAGCGGTTTTATCACTGCGTGATTCTTTGACAGTTCAGAATGAAACATTATAGAATAGCTATAAAAATTTTAACGATCCCAGCAGTCACTGATCAAAACAAGTATGTTTAAGACAAGGTACAGGTTTTTGTCTACCACAAAAGAAAATAATTTTTGTAACTTCTTCTAGAGCTGCAACAGAAACAAAGCATAGTTATGTTCACATCAGGAAAGAAGTACTGGATATCGTTTGCTAAAAAATAATCTAATCACGATACACATGGAGTAAAGGCTGAAGTACTAGGAACTTTGAAGTAACATTGTATAAAGATTTTGAAAAGTACATACAAAATTACAGTGGATATATCAGACCTATGAACATGTAAATATTTGTTGCAAGCAGATTTGAGGGACTTAAATGTAGTGTGTTATGAAACCCCAGGATGAAACAATGAAAAATGTAGCACTTAATGCAGATGAAACCCTATGCCATACACAGACATCAAGCAGCAGAGGAGGACACAGAAAGATTCCATAATAACACCTCGTCAATGATTTTAAAGATGAGCTGGCCGTGAAGACGACTAAGTGAATCCTGGTATGCATCTGTATACAGCCTTGAAGGAAAGTTTTTCTTACAATAACACTTGCCAATGACAAGCAATCAGATCATTATTCTCAGCATTACAAGGGAAGAAATACTTAACATTTGCATGAGCTGACATGAGACTCTTCGGAGTACAAAATCTTTCACCAAGCGCAACTTTGCAAATTTTAGTTCATCATAGTTTAGGAATATGTAAAGAATTTCACAGAAGGAGACCCCAAGGAATAAAAAGTAAAGCTTTGCTCTTGTGAGTTCATCTCATAGATAAACTATTTCCTTAATGTACACCTGATACTTTTCTGAACATGAAAATGTTTCAGTTCTGCCAGAAGTCAGGTCAAAATTGTAGTTTTAGTTTTCATAATGAGTTAGAATGATGAAGTCCCACTAAGAGGGAAATAGAACATTTTGTAAGATTATTCAGTCATTCTTATTCTAGCTATTCTCAATCTTATTAAATGGCTCATTCCATTAAAATACGGATTTTTGTGACACGATGAAACTTTCAGCTTGCTCCTCTGGAACCAACATGCATCAATTGTGCAATGGTGTCCTGCCCTGAATGGAAGCATGATGATTGTTAAAAATAACCCTTCCTTCCTTTATATGGGTTTCTTTATATGCATGGATAGTACCTGAAGTGGTTCATGTCAATGTGACTGTAGGATGAGAAAATGCTGGTTAAAAACCTCCACAACACACAGGACTATGGAGTGACAACAAGAGTTAATCACCTTTTTGTGTTCAAGAGCATAAAGAAAGACAACTATTTTACTGCTGAGGCAGAGTCTGCTGCAATGGCTATAGACTGTAGCCACAATGAAACTTACTGATGTGACAACAGAAGGTATAAAAGTATTGGGAGATGCCAAAGTATGAAATGGAAATGGACATACGGAAATTATCTATTATCAGAAGAATCCCATGATTGTATTCAAGATCCTCTACAGTGAGACTTGACACTCATGTCTGCCATCACACAGGCTGCAGCAAGACCACAAGCACATGGGTAGGCATCAAGCTGGAGACCTGTGTGGTAGATTAAGACAGGTTTTCTGTTCCTGCATGCAGGACTATGCTGAGACAGGATTACATTGGTTCCCAAATATAGGAACAGATTGAAATAGGATTAAAGAGTCAGTTCTAGCGGGTAAAATTTAACAACCTCTGAATTAAGCTGTAAAAGGTTAATTAATAATTTTTCAGAAGTTCTGTATTATGTTGTTCATGCTTGAGGTCTGGACAATGAGGACATTGACTAAGATGTGATTTAGTGGGAAAGACTTTAATAAAGACAGCACAAATCGATACTCCTAGTTTCACTCTAGGTTCTTGAGATATCTAAGGCATTACTTTTATCATGACTACATATATATGATTCTTGTGGGTTTTGTTTGTTTGCTTTTGTAAGAAGGCCAGTTAGTATTTAAATGTATTCTTTATCACCACTCTATGTTTTGTTCAACATAAAAAATATTGGATCAAATAAACTTGGCCCTGACATTGTCAGCTATTTTACAACAGTAATTGATCTCATTTGAGAAAGCATTCAGCAAATAGTTAAAGGAGTTCAGCAAATTTAAAAGTAATCCCCACAATAAGCCAACATCTATGGCATCTCACATATTTTATAGGTTCGTGGATAGCTTTATGGATAATTTCCACTGATTCAAGTATTTGTTTATTAAACATCTTTTTGGTTTAAACTTACATGATAATGGTAATTCCTTTTACAGCATTTCACATGTGTGTTTTTGCTTAAACACTCTTCAGAAAAAAGTGGATTATTACACTAGAAGAATACAAAATTCTTTGAGGTATAACATTTAAGTGTCAAAAACCATTGCACGCTACTGAATGAAGGCTGATAGCAGAGTAAAACCGAATCACTAATTTAATTTTGAATTTCCTTTCTTAGTGTACGATTGGTTTAAAGAAAGCTCAGTCATCAAGGAAATTTGTATAGATGTGTCATTTTTCAACCTAAAGTGCATTTTTCACAAATGACCTCACTAAAGAAGCTAAGTATTTATTCTTTTGAAATACAAACATTCATGACCTAATTACTGTTTTCTGGTTTTCATGTTGAGGTGAGAAATTTATTCACTCTGAAAGTCCTGTTTCTGGAAATATGGGGTTAAGTCTCTCAGTGTTGCTAGACATCACAAATACAAACCAGAGAAGATCAGTTTTGAGTAGAGGCAAGGGAAACCAAAGGAGAAACAGTCCTATTGTCACATCAATTCAATTTATAACAAAGGTATATGTTGAGGCTCTCTAAAGGCTCTCTTTATTACCTGCTGTTGTCCTTTGATGTTTTCTACTGGGTAGTCATCACTTAGAAAACCCCTGCAGGGCTTCTGTTCTTCTCAGAAGGATGTGCAATAGAATATGTCACCCAAAATAATTATCTGCAACCACCATCTTACCTTAGGCTGCATGTCAATATGCACCCACTTGGTACTCTGAGACTGCATCTAATCTAGACCTGAAGGCAGATATAAGTGAATAATATTTACAGCAACAGAACAGGATTGAAGCTAGAGTGGAACTAATTTATTAGTTAAAAAGGGAATCAACTGAAGAACTAACGTGTATTTCATACTCTCGGTACTGTAATCTTTTTGCTTTTTCTCAGCATCCAAGAATGAAATTCCATGGTGCCTTAAAGAAAGCAACAGAAGACACCAAAGTACAAGCTTTGCAGCATTTAACTTGCTTTCTCAAAGTGCCAGTGAGGTGGCTTGGCTCTTATGCTGGTGCAAATCAAAACATATTCTGAGGCTAAAGGAATTATGTTGTTTTAAAAATATGAGTGAAAGAGGAAAAAAAATAGGTTAAATAATTATAATCTATAAGGCTATGAAATATGAACCAAGCAAATCAAAGAGACATTATGATGTAGAAGTTGCTATGATAGCTATACCAGAATTTTAGATGGAAGCTGTTACATACATTTGCCAAATACATAAGGTGAACAGGAATATATAATATAAAGTTAAATGCCTTTTACATGGTATTTGGCTTCACAGAATTCATATGTGCTGGAATGGACGAAAGAGTTAAATAACATTGCTGCAACCCTTGTGAAGAGCTAGAAAGACACGGGAAAACATCAGGTGAGGAAATGTGTTCTCCATCAGGTATCCAAAAGTTTCATTCTTGCTGCAGCTCACTCAGCCCACAGCTGCAATGAAGGACTTGTGCGATTTGCTTTGGAGCAAAAAGGTATCTTGTCACTCTCTCACTGCAGAGGGGTGGCATCACCCTTGGTAAAGCTCACTGACAAATTTGGTATTTTCCCAGAATAATTCCTATTCACTCTGCCTCTTTGCCTTATTTGGCAAGGAGTTGAATATGGGGAAATGTTTTGTAACTTGTAGGTGTGTTAAATGGATGAAAAACTTTTGAGCTGGTACACCAGAGGGAATTATGTGGGTGTGTTGCCATAACTGGGAACATACAGTTTTGTTGTAGACCAGCTTGAACATTTTCTTGGCTCCAGCCTGAGGCAATTCACAAAATAATCATTGTGAAAAAGACTCCTGTGCCCAATACTGACCTGACCCTACTCTGCTGTGGGCAGGGAAAACATGCTATTCCCATGAAGGTAGAATATAATTTCAAGAAACCACACTGAACTTCACAATACCACTAAATTTCTTAAGTATGGTTCCTTGTGTTCCTTTACAATCTCTTCCCCACAGCTTTTCAGAGTATGTTGCACTTCATGGAACAGAGAACTTGGAAGTAACCACACAGCTCATGAAATCCACTTCCCTGAGGTTACAATACCCACAGCATGGCCATTACACATCACTGTCCACCAAACACATGAGTAGGAGCTTGAGAGTTGTCCAGGGAGGCTGGGAGGCCAAGTACAATGACCCACAGGAAGCTGGCAAGACTGAGGGCACTACCAACACTTTACATTTGTACTTCTCAGGAATTTGTTAAGCATAACACCTTGTTGTGTACTTAGGGAGCCTAACACGCTGGGACTCCACCTCAAAAGAAACACTTAGGACTCTAATGCACACCATTAATACAATTCCATTGACTACAACTGGATGGGAATTGAAGCAGTATCTTCAATGAATTGGGCAGCACTGTACAGAGCTATAGGAATTTACAAGTTCAGCTTTTAATTTGAGTTACATACATGTGAACAGTTTCTGATTCACAGGTAAAGCTGCTGCAGAGGATATCATAATTTTGAATGGCAGGACTCCATAGAAGACAGGAGCTAACATTAATGGTTAGTTTGCCAAAACTGAAGGAAATAATGAAAGAACTACAAAAGAACTAATGTAGATTAATAATGCGGTCTAAATTAAATTATTCCTTCCTTTGTGAGGTACTTTGTACTAGAGTATATAGTAGCATCACGCATATACTATAGGATAATCTTTTTGAAATATTCCTTTGTCCAAACAGCTTTCCACATGTGGCTACCATCCAGCCCTCATTATATTACTAATATATTCTAATTCCATTTAAAAGAAAAATCAGCTATGCTAATCAAGTTTATTTGTACATCTCTAAAAGCTTTTTCTTGTCCCCTTTCCATTCCTTGACTGGCGATACAAAATCACGTGTGTTCTGTTTATTTCAGAATGCAAAGCTCTCAGGACAGAGAGTAGTTTCACAGTAATGAGTCTACTTGTTACTTCTTTCCATTGAAATGTACAATTTGCACATAAGTTATTCTTCTGGGTCATTCATTATTTTGGAGTGACAGTTAATGTCTACTGCTAATAAAAAGAGTTCATAGAAACAGTTTTTGTATCAAGAAGTATCACTTTTACAAAGTCATTTCCTTTGTCAAACAATACCAACGACAATTCTATTTCATATACAGAAAGAGTAAATGAGGTATGGAACAGCTGAAAGAAAATTTCACCTTGCTTATTCCTTATCTTCCCTGATGCAAGAAGATTTGGCAGAACAATCAAAGTATTTTAAGATTATGGAGTTGAAACTTAGTACTGAATAAACTTCCTGTTATTATTAAAAGATTTGAATAAATCAAGTAATTATTGCTTCTTTAATTTCTTTTTCAACAACTTCACTTACCTTCCATACAAAGTACAAAAGTACTCTGAGTAGAGCAAGGGCATCTCCAAAGCACTTGGCATATCACAGATGCCACAAGAAATAGTAAAAGAGACTCGCAACAGTAGTCATAGTAATAACAGATCTATTGCCTTAGGAAAACACAGTTTAAAAAATCTGGTCAGACCAGTGTGCAAGGAGCTGTAAATAATGCACTGATGGCATCACACGGCCTATTGCTCAGAGACCACCGCTCCAGGAAACATCTTATAATAATGCCATCCCACAGACTGACTTTGCTGCCTTGCTTTTATCACTTGAGTTCTTTTTTTCACTTATATATATAACTTTTCCAAAAACCAAATTGTAATCTTCCCAAAAAAGTAATTGGATTTCTTTAATCTTTTTTTCTTTTGAATCCAAAATACAGGGGTTACATCTTGGTTTCAGCTGGGATAGAGTTAATTTTCTTCCTAATAGCTGTTATAGTGCTGTGTTTTGGATTTAGTACGAGAAGAATGTTGATAATATAGTGATATTTTGGTTGTTGCTAAGCAATGCTTTTACCAAGTCAAGGACTTTTCAGTGAGGAGGCCAGAGATGCACAAGAACCTGGGAGGGGGCACAGCCAGGACAGCTGACCCAAACTGGCCAAAGGGATATTCCATACCATCTGATGTCATGCTCAATCTATAAACTAGGGAAAAGTTGGCTGGGGAATCACTGCTTGGGAACTGGTATCAGTTGACAGGTAGTGAGCAATTGCATTGTGCATCGCTTGTTTTATGTATTATTATTATTATTATTATTATTATTATTATTATTATTATTCCTTTCTGTTCTATTAAATTGTCTTTATCTTAACCCACGAGGCTTAACTTTTTTTTTTTTCTGATTCTCTCCCCCATCCCACTGAGTAGAGGAGTGAGCAAATGGCTGTCTGCGATGTTTAGCTGCCTGCCAGGTTAAACCATCACAGGTTATAAAACTTAAAATTAATGTTGAGCAACTGTGACAAAACAACAACCCATCTAACACAAATACCGCAATTTCTACAAATAATCAGAAAAACAGATTTCCACAGCCTGAGAAACTGAAAATGAGTAAGCCATATCCATTTTTTATGACCTGTTACCGCCAAGGCACCAGCTACACTTCACCTTTTCCTGACATAACCATTACACACATGGGCTTGGATCTGAGCAATATAGTTCAGAGGTCTAGTGAAAGATCTCTGGCTCCCACCAAACATCTTGCTGTACTATCCAGCATTACTATATATATATGACAGATGGGATTAGTACTGTGCTCCAGATGATTTTATCGTTGACAGACTCCATATCTAATTGCAAATAGCTTTCAGAGGTAACACTTGCAATAAGAAACAACCAGATTCATGACAAAGCACTAGAAAACAAAAATGTTACACTTTCTTTTTAATTTGGCGTTCAGATGAACAATATCTGCAACATTATGTGGGAATAACTTCAGCGTAAGTTTTTAGTAGTAAACTTCTCTAAATGAATAACAGCATTACAGTTTGATTTGGTAGAACTTCAAGGACTAACAAAACTCCTTCTTCTGCTACTGTATAAAATCTAACACACAGCTGGGCTGGATGTTATTTTAGATTAATTGAATGCAAGATAACGGCATCTATTAGATCAGTCTTGTATTATATGAAATATACCAAATAGAGTCTAAGAGAAAATATTTACATTTTCCTCACATAAGTCATCATGTTCACTACAATGGGATTACGTAGAGAATTATAAAGTAGTCAGAAGTAATGTACTTAATAAAACAGCATTTTATAGTAGAAAACATTTCGTAATATATAAGTAGCATCCAATACTTTGAAAATTCTGCCAGACTCAACATCCTGGAAATAGACTTAGATGGAACAACGGCAAAACAAACTTACTAGCCCCAAGGTACCACTAGCAGATGATATTTCAAATAGAAAGGAAAGAGAAAACAATATTTCAGTGGTATGAACAAGCCCTTACCTAGTGGCTGCCCTGCGATGATCCTGGCATTCTCTCCTGCCACCGCAGCCCTGGCGTGCCTCTCGCTCATGTACTGTACAAACGCATAACCTTTGTGCACTGAGCAGCCAACTATTTTCCCATACTTTGCAAAGATCGCTTCGATGTCACCTTTTTTGACAATGGCTGTGTTCAGATTGCCGATGAAGACTCTTGAGTTGATGGACTTTGGGTCGTTCTTATTGGTGACATTGCTGGTCTGTGTTTTGCCAGTCATGGTTGGATCACTTGGCTTTAACCCTTAAATAAAGAACAAAGAGAACTATGTTTCAAAGCATTCAGTTACCCCTCTCTATGGATGATTTTTCCAGCAATAATTCACTTTTCATTTTTCACTTAGGGTGAATCTAGACTCAGAAGAGCTATACTTTCTTGAAATGATTAGCAATAAAACCAAGGTAGCACATTTTAAAATACTGTTGATAAGTCATATTAAAACTTCTTATTTTTATAGATCCAAAATATAACAATATATCTCTTAATATAATGCTGTGATAGTGGAGCTTTACTGTAATCATAGGTGGATTTCTGCTCAGAAATTCAGTATTGACTTTTTAAGTACCTAACCATCTAGAAACGGCAAAGCAAGAGGATGAATCATTATCTTATGCCAAAGAAATGAACATTCAAAGCCATGTAGAGAACAAACTCTAGCAATGAAAGACAACTCTGCTTTTGTTTGGTAAGTGTCAGCCAGGGCATGTTTCTCAGCAGTTAAACTTCATTGACCATTGTGAGGAGTGCAGAGCAAATAACATACAGTTCTTTACTGAAATCAATATGTTTCTATCAGAACAGTTTTTCCTATTAATTTGGTACAAAAAAGAAAAGAGAAAAGACAGAGGAAGCACAAGTGGCTTATATTCCTAGAATTAAAAAGCATGAAAACAATCTTCCTTAATTATAGGAACACAGATTTGCTTGCTGCTGTGCTCTTTCCTCTGAGGTCGCAAGTATAAATGCATCCTGGCATATCTCAAATGGAAATATTCACATTATTACTGGGAAAGACTTGGCAAAAGAAAAAAACCAACTTTTTGTGTTCATCTAGCCTCCCACTTATGAAGTGCACCTGATTTTGTTAGCATGTATGCAAATTACACCTGTCAGCAGCTCCATCCATTTACATCAATTTGCTTAGATGGAGGTAAAGTGAAAGAAATTGTTCCATGAGGCTGCTGGGTTTTCTCTATCTATATTAGACAACAGAAATATAAAGAACATGCATACCTCTAAGTAGTGAAAACTTATTTTGTAAGAAGCAGGCCATTTCGACAGCAGTCAAATACAGGCCATCTCTTACAGCTAAGAATTATGTTACTATTTTTTAACCTGTTCTTGCTTTTGATCATATCACAGTAACAGCTCAGGCAAGAAGAGCATCCAGTTAAATACTGCTCACAGTTAAAGCTCAGTTCATTTCTTAAGATGAAAAGGAACAATGACCTCTATTCTGGACACCTAAAGCTTGACACTAATTACCAGAAGTTTCATATTTTCAATCAAAAGCTACCATATATTAAGCTAGACTGACAAAAAAGAAACCATTGTTACTGAACTCTGCACAGCTCCTGGTGAACAAAAAGGCCACAGTTGCAGCCATCCACATTTTGACCACCTCCATCACGCAGGATCCAAACCCCACCCTTCAGGTAAGAACCCACAATGGAGACGTGTGGCGAGTCCTCCCAAGTCCTGGCTTTAGTAAAAGTCCTCTGCTTTAGTAAAAGAATGCATGCAGCGGAGCTATCAGTCAAATAGCTTTCATTTGCTTAACAACATAATATGACAGATTCACACTATGATGCTTAGAGAAAACACTGTAGAAAAGCAAAAACGTGTTTTCTTGTA
This sequence comes from Caloenas nicobarica, assembly GCF_036013445.1. Taxonomy (NCBI): domain Eukaryota; kingdom Metazoa; phylum Chordata; class Aves; order Columbiformes; family Columbidae; genus Caloenas; species Caloenas nicobarica. The sequence continues at coordinate 136,450,638 of NC_088246.1, read as the reverse complement.
AGTTTATCAATTTTAAATACATTCTGGAAACACAAGATATTGTATACATGCACAAATTTCATTATAGAAAACCAGGAAAATTGCCTTGACCAAAAGCCTCTGAGCTTTATTACATAACAGGCTCAATACTGTGTATTTCCAGATTTCTGTGGAGATAGTGTATGTTGAAGTAATGTCTATATGTAGTTAACTTGAACATTGCGAACAGTCATAATAGTACACTTGGTACGGTAATAGTTTGAAGACAAACGACCTACAAAACGTAAATATAACGCACATTGAGCTCCATGTTGGCATAAAGTAGACTGCTGAAATTATCTGAGAACTAGCAAGTTTAAACCCATATTAGCTATATCTGTATTTACAAAGGAGTCAAAGTGACAATAGCATAGCCATGTTATTATAGCTTAATTGAAGAGGTAACATGGCAGAGTAGCTGGGCATAAAGAGAAAAGTTAATGCAATCAGGCGGCTGGTGAACAGGGAACTACCGGTATCCTCTGTGGTGCCAAAATGCACAACACTTCAGTGTGCAAATAACCACTTCTGTTGGGAAAACTTAGCATGGACAATATTGTGTTCATTTTTGTGAAGATCCAGTAAAAAAACTGTATCTGTCCTTATATAACTCTTAGCATGTTGTTAACTCTGTCTGTGTATTTATCAGCTGTGTAACTCAATTGATTTTACTAAACTCACAGTGTTTCAAAGTAAGACCACTGGTCTAGAAAGCAGTAGACTTAGTGGGTAGACCTCTCTCTTCCACTAGACTGCTGTATGCCTCCCAGTAAGACACTGTTTTGTTCTTCTGTGTCCACTTTTAGACTTCAGGCTTTCTTTTTTTTTTGACTAAGAGCTGTCTCTCAGTGTATTTTTATATACCTTCGAACACAATGATGAGACCTCAGCTGGTATGTTTGGGCACAACTGACATACTAATAATAAAAATGACAAGGGGACAAATTCTACAGAAAATCTTCTGCCAGAAAAGACTTGCATGAAAACGGTACATAAAAAAACCTCTTTAATTATTACCATCACAACTGTTTTCAAAATACCGGAGTACTACACTCTGTATTTTCTCTATTCTTCAACCATTTAACATGGGATTTAGTGAAATATTCATTTATCATTTCATTAAATGAAATTTAAATGAAATTCATTTAATTTCATAAAATTATTTTTTAACCCAGTTTTGCTACACATTAATTTAAATAGACTTTGAATAGGACATTGAATGTTTTTCTCTTGTAGTGTTCTTCGCAATGCAAATTTATGATATTTTTATAACACAAAGAAAAGTAGTTGTCTGGTGGGTTTTCTCATATTCAAATGAGCAGTCAGGAAAATGTGTTGCAGAAATTCAAAGAGTGAGAATAATATTAACATGTGAATAATTGAGATTTGATTGCCTTGCTGGTCGATGTACAATACTATTGTGAATATTTCATAAAAATCAAAGATACATGGGATCTTTATTACAATGAGAAAGAATTTATGGTAACTTTTAGACCTCACTTACAATTTGCATCTGTGAATACTGAATTATACCCATCCTCTCTGATCTATCAGCAAAATCACAAACATTGTAACTCGTACAACCACAGAAATAAATGAAATAGTGAGAGAAACATATCTAAAATTATCTCATTTCCTTGAAGCCTTTAACAAGGTATCTTCTTAATTTCCTATTATTGCAGTGACCATTTCTGGTAATAAATATCCTCTGTATGCCAAACATATATTTTAAGAAATGCTTTACGAATAGCATCTAGCTGTAAATACACTTCATTATATTTATTTATTCAATACACCTAATTATAGATAGCATTGTTTTATGCTGTAGCTGATTTAATTATTCTACCCAGAAAGAACTAACTAGTTGAAGTTGCGGTATACTTGAGCATAAAAGTCATAAATGAGACCTTTTCCATTATTACATAAATCTCTGGTTCTAATAGTAAAGTTTGCAAACTTGTTTGAAACATTGAAATTTCTAATGTATTAAACAGGACCAAAAATGTAAATGATTGAAATGAGATTCCTATTGTCCAGCACACACCCAGTATAAATCTAAACCAGTCAATTTGAAGTGCTGAAGAGGGCTCAGATTTTAAGCCCTGGCTTCCTTCATTTTTCCAGCATTTTGTGACATAGTTAGTTAAGCACCAGCACGCCAACACATTGCTCTGTGTATGTGAAACTCATTTGCAGTCCCTAAGACGAATGTTTGAATCCACATCTATCGTTTCATATGAGATGTTCCTCCGAGAGCTTTGTGGCTAACAACAGAACAGTGAAGACAATGACACCTTTTAGAGCTGGGCTTTGTCCCCGTGGAGGGAAGAGCACAGGACCTGAAGCAAAGGGAAAGGGCGCAAGTTGTCCAGTACATCCCAGTAACCCCCAGGCATTTCTCTGGGGGATGGGGACAAGGTACCATGACCGTCTCATTGGACCTCTGCTCCAAATGCTGCTTATGCATTTTAGCAATGACTCTTCACAGCAAAATGCAAAATTTGTCTTTGAAGAGATAGCTTTTTTGCTCAAGCTACAAAACAATTTGGGACACACAGAGACTTGAGGACCTAAGGCAATTAAAGGGATTTTGAGAGTGATTCACTTCAGCATCTTCTTAGTTGTACAACTATTTCTTATCTTAAAAGACTGATTGGAACTTATCAGCCCAGTGAAATTTCTACTGCATACCGAAAATTTGTCTCTGAAATTATCCTTATGTATTTTCCTATGTTGAATAGACGAGTGAGGCCAATGTGTAACAACGCTGCTAGAATTAAAATCTCATATAAATATCTTTAAAGGAGATTAGGAAAGACTCATGTTGATGATTTGGGGATTTTTTTTTCTTAGGAAGATCTATGCTTAGTTTCACTTTTAAAAAATCTGCCCTCAACAAGTTTAGTAGTACTTCCAGGAGCTTCCATGTGCTTTTGTCCCGAGGCTCTTTTCTTTGCTTTTGTAAATGGAACATTTACTTCTTCTAAGCAAATAGAAAAAGTCTATATATTTGAATGAACTAAATATTACGTGCAGGGACTTTAAGAAGAATTAAGGTCTACTGAGGAAAAACTGAAACAAGAAAACTGAAAATCTTTAAAGAAAACTGGAAAGCTTTCTGAAAATAGATTAGAACCATGTTATAGATACATTTAATATCACACTTCTATGTACACATTATTTTTACAAAGAAAATGTTAGGAAAAATAAAACACACTTTCATTTCCCTCAAAAGACATAAATTCAGTTTGAGATCGTGTCTAGACATGTATTAGCCATATATTAAATGTATTAGATCTACGGGATAACAAAAGACTAATTCTGTGGAGAAAGGTTTTAAAATATGAAAATTCCTATCACTGGCAGCTTATTGTAAGCACCATTAAATGCCAAATCTTAATTTTTACTATTTACAATAATAAACTTTGCATAGTCAGATGCATAGTACATATTTTAAAATTACAAATACTGTCAAGACAGACAAAGACCTAAACAGACACGTGGTTGGACAGTGAAGTCTGTCCCCACAATGAAATCCACAGTAAAATGTACAGCCTGTAGAAAATTAATTGCTAGGTTGTTTGGAGGTTGAGTTGAACATGGGCATTCTGGCTAATGTCAAACATCATGGTATCGGTCCATAGATGGACAAAAAGCAGCACTATGACATGTGGTAATTCTCTGTCTTAAAACAAATGGTTCTTTCTTCGGCATTTCCAAGTAATTTATCTCTGCCCTTCTATTATCCAGCCTCAGTTAACAGCTGAACTTTTATAAATACCAAGATTCAATCCTTGCTTTAATGTGATTTAGTGTCTTTAAGGTTTAAGAATCAATAAATATTAAAATGTTTATCAAGTAAAAGAATTTAAGGCCATAATATATTTTCTCTCCTTTTGAATTACTTTTTAGCAACAGTGACAACTTTAATACTTTTGTGGTGTAAATTTAAGTTTAAACACTGGAAGTGCCCTTCTGTGGGTGAAATGTCCTACAGCATAGATTTATCTTGCATTGGTACTAATATTTCATGGAGAAAATTCACTATTCATGTTAATTCCTTTAATCAGCAGTCATTAAAAACTATCTTCCCTCAGCTAAAATCAGTCCTTGATAAACCTGTACCAAATTTTACATAGCTGTTGGAAGTAAGACTATTGGAAATATCATGGAGGAGGGAGGGAGGGAAGGAGAGAAGAGAGAGAACAGAAAGCTATGCAATAAAATATATTTTGTTTTGGAAAATACTTTCTTCTTTGTATTTTAAATCCAGTTTTAATGAATTACTATATCTAGGTCACACAAATAAAGAAAAACGTTATTCATAAGATGATTAGTTAAATCCATATCAAAATATTCTGGGCTTTTCCAGTCCTCATTAAAGTCTAAGAATCTGCTTCCCCTCTTTCATTCCAAGATATTGCGCGTTTTACATTCATTTTTATTTTATTTTTTACAGTTTAGCTTTACGTTTTTCTTTCAGTTATTTTTAAGAAGGGGTTGACATATCATGTCTATAACACAGACAACGTTCTCTTCAAGATGGCATTTCTGGAGCTGTATAAATGACAAAATGCATCAATACTTGCTATGCCACATCTTGTAGAAAACGAAGGACTAAAAAATAAAGTGATGTAGCATATTGCACTTCATCTCCTGTTGTCACTCTTTTCAAAGCGACAAATATTCTCTCTTTGAGGAAAGTGAAGAAAACGTATCTACTTAAAAAAAAAAAGAAAATAAAAGAAAATATCTAGATATTAATCACTTTTAGGAATACATTATTTTGGGTTAATGGTTGAAGCATTTGAAAGAGTAAGGGGGAGACTCGCACCCTGTCTCAGGAGCAGTACCACCTCCAAGGAGGGAGAGGAAAGAGGAGGTCTGAGATCTGTACAGGTGGACAGAAGCTACCATTTCTTATCACCCTGCACTAACTCATGGTGCTGGGACCATCTCCCACCTGAATGGGCCAAAGAAAATGCAACCTGTCAGCAGAGAGTTATGGGGATTTTCCCTCTCATTCACATGCTCTTTGTTCTCAGGATACAGAAAGTAGCTCTAAATAATCATGTAAAGAAATATAGACCCCTAATATCATTTTTTTGATGAGCACTCAGGTATGGGTCCCTTTCCCCCATCACACTTAAGCCCTGTTAAACACAAGGCTTTATTTATCAGTGGTAAAATCAAACCATAATCCTGCTGGCTAGGATAAGAAAATAATTATGATAACACACGCCAGTATAGCTGAGTAAATAATACAGTGATTTCAGAAGAAAAACATTAAAATTAAATCTGAAAAATAAAAAAATAGACTTATTTGGGATTCTAAGTAAAGAAGAGGTTGAAATAGGGTAAAGATGTTAGATTACCTAACTGTCTAATCTCATAAACAGATATGCCTTTCCAGGGAATACCTGAGAGACCTGGAAACTGAGGCTACTTAGCAAATTCCAGAGTGGGACCTTCGGTATTACCCCTCAGGTAATGCCTCACCTATTAAAATATCTACAATAGGAGTATTATGACACTAATGCTAGGCAGTAAAATAAAGGGGTAATTTTCAAAGTTTTCTTTAACATGAGTTAGTTATGATCTATGCTATGATCTATGCATTGGATATGTCTGTCTAGTAACCTAATAATGGAAATTTTTAAGCTTGGTATGTGCTGCTTTTATGTGCTATCAGTCAGCCTCTTGGAGATGGAACTGAATACAATTTTCTTTGTTTGTTTCTTTTTTATTTTTATTTTATTTTCGAGAGAGGTAAACAAAAGCTGGTGACTTTTCCCTTCGCTTCCAATATTTTGACCAGATCCATTTGTAGCCAGGTATCTCATCTCCTTTCAGTTATCATTTATCATTTACACAACAAGCTATTTTAATCTTCCCTCATCGGTCATTCCTGTTGGCTTCTTAATAGTTGTTAATACATTTCTGACTTTCCAAAGTTTATGTGGCCTAAATCTGTTTTCAGTCTTCAGGTTTAGGTATAGTGACAGTAAAAGGTGCAGGACTGCTGTCTTTTCACTTGGTGACTCAATGATACTATGGATTGCCTAAAACCAATTTTAGCTATATTTGCTGTCATATGACATTTCAAGCTTATCTCATGTTCACTAGGACTGCTTGGTCTCATTTGGCAGTGTTGCTTCCTCTGTGTTTTTGCTTTCTCTTCAGCTTCATGTCACTGTGAGAATTAAATCAGCCTTGGCAAGTAAGACGGTCTCCCCTACTATCATGTTTATATTTCTAACCTTCCCAATAGACTTCACCAATTTTCTCTCTTCCCAAGGGAGTTTACAGTCTCAAAGTACAATGTCTTCTGAAAGTTTAGTCAGTGAATTGTTTTAATGCTTTAGAATTTTAAGTCATTATTTAAAACCAGGTCTAATAAGGATACCTGTGGCATGGTTAGATGTTTCCCCTACAAAACTATTCTTATTCCAAATCTTCTCTGTTTTTTATTAAGCTGTTTTTTGGAGACAAATGGCATTAAATAGGCTGATATAAATTAATTTTTCAAATGATTCATAAGGGAAGAAGATTCTGTTGGCAAATGTCATGCTTTTTTGAAGTAGCGTCTGATCTTTATTGTTTGTGGAACTGATATAAGTGACTCATAGATGGACTATTTCAACCAATTTTATTCTACCAAAGCTTCCAAGAAAACTTTCAGTACCATTATTTTGACTAGAATCTTAGTCCCTTATGTTTCCTGTATTATTTTATGAGAGTTTGAAATCGGATTTGAGGTATGTAATGGTCTAGGCTGTCAAATAGGAAACAAGAAGTCAAAAGCTTCCAAATTGTAATCCTAGTTCTGGTACAGACTTGATAAGAAGACTTATGCACATCACTTAATATCTCCACCTTGTCCTCTTCCTTCGGAAACTGGCAATAATACTGATGATATTCCACTTCAGTGGGTTGTTGCATGAATGAAATGAAAGAACGCAAAACACTGCAAAAATGCTGTGGCACTAGGAAGTTTAATAGAAAATATGCAGTTTAACAGAAAACATAGGACTTTGTTTTGAGGATAAGTGATATCTTTGTTTTTCCTATCCACACCATTTGTACCTGTATATTTCTAAGAATTTTTATGTATTTTCTGTTCATGGGGAATTTTTACATTTTATCTCTAATATTAATTGATCGGTATAATTTTGTGATCTTTCATAATGGAGCAAGGTGCTCAAGAGTACTTGATTTTCATAATCAGAGGAAAATTAGAATCACATTTGCTCCAAAAAGTCCCTCTTAGATGCCTGTCTTGGTGATTTATGCCAGATGACCATATTGTACATCTGACTTACAGGAAGAAAGGTTAGTACTGACAACCAAGTAATCCTGATATTTGACTCTAGCTCTGCCAGTAACTTTCCCAAAATGATGCAGTAATCACTCGCATATTGTACTTTTGTTTTATCCATCCTATTATTTTACTCCATTTATTCAGCCTGGCTAGATTTTTATATCAATCATGCCTAAACTGCATCTTTAAAACTCAAGTACATCTGCAGGCAACTTGTGGCAGACTGGTACCTCCCTGCAGAGCCCTGGCTTTATTCCTTAGCCAACACACTACATCCTGAGTCAAGACCCCAATGTAACAGGCTATCATTCACTACAAAACACCTGAATGCCTTTCTGGTCTATCTAGAAAGTCTATTCTACCTTTTCACATGATGAATATCACGTGCATATATCAAAGTGTAAGATGACAAAGGTGGTTAAGAAACAGGCGATCCTCTCATAACTGAGGATATGTAACAAGACGTGAAATTCCTTTCCTTGATGAACCTTACAGTTCTTTTTGTCCACAATGTGGCAATGGAATTTTCTGCATGGGATTATGAAAGCTTCTATCATCTATATATACAGTGTACAGGGATCCGATGAAGAAAAACTTAAAGAAAAAAATTGAATATGGGTCTAATGATCGTGGCGTTAGAGTCTTGAAGTCAGTCTTGTATTTGGGTCTTATTTCAGCTCCTTTTTCCAGCACAATCATGCAGCCATGACCAAGGTCCTTATAAACTAGATCGATATGTTCTCCTGGGCTTTCACCTGTTCAGAAACATAAATCCAAAGCTATTTGTGGAACTACTCTTCCTCTGTCATCTCATCCTGAAGATATCTGAAGTCTAATGGCATAACAGTTTATTTCATTAAAGCTTACAAGTAATCTAATGTTCTGCAGAATTCTCTTTAAAAGTTTTCAAGACTAAGTGGCTTGATATATATACCATGTTTAAAACTGCCCACGTTCACATTCATTGACCCGTCTTGCCTGAAGAGACTATTCAGTAATTTTCCTCTGTCATGACTATTACGGACATGAAACTCAATTGTGGTGCCTTTCCCAGAGCTCTAACTGAATAGTTTGACATTCAGGACATTCTCTGGGACAATGGAAAGCTTTATTCAATTCTCTGCTGCTGAAAATTAGAATGTGCATTCTTGGTCTCCTGAGCATGTGCCTTGGCTCTCTTAGCAATCACTGCAGCATGACTGCTTCAGGGTCTTACCCCTACCTCTCCTTTCCTAGTTTATCTTCAAAATCATTTGACATTTACTTTGCAGTTAAATCTGGGAATTTTCATACCAAAGTCTGACTAGGTACTTATCTTTTAACACAAAAGTAATTTTAGTATCTGGCTGTTTGTTTTTCAGTTCTGTGCTGAGACAGTGGAATGAAATGAAACTTAGCATAGTAACATTCTATTGTTATGAGAGATCACAAAGCCTTCAGTTCCTACACTATGCCCCATACCATATAAAAATCTGCTAGATAGTTTAAGAAAGGTATTAAAACCGTGTTCAAACACTGTGTCATTAAGAACCGCTGAAATGATACTCTATTTTTCTCTTTAAAATGCATTATGTATAAACATAAAAATTGTTATCTGTTCCCCCTTTATTATTTAGTGAAAAGCCAAAAAAAATTGGATGAGAAACTTTTTTTTTAACATTTCACAATCATTGTAGTCTCAGCAGTAACTTTTTGCTGCAGCAAGTAGACACAAGGGTGATTTTAATTTAGTTTGGGATGTCTTAGAGAAGCTGTGATTTTACTCTGGCAGATATCTGATGCCCAAACACACAATGATAATAGCCCCTACTCAGTACTGAGTACGCAGTACAATGCTTTTTCTTTCTGCATTATAGATACCTATGGGACAGGATCAAAAAAAAGGAAAAAAGAAATAATTTCCACTAAATTTTCAAAGTGCAAAGTGGATTATGATTTATTTTCAAGCAAAAAAAATACAAGCCTGCAAAGAAAAGTTTTAGAAACCTCAGCAGAAAACATTAAACCCCAGGATGTTTAACATAAATATACTTTATATTATTGCCCCTGTTACATGGGAGATTAGAAAAATCTTATGAATCTTATATTTAAATAATTCGTTCGATTGATTATACTCAATCTCCAACAACATGCTGTAGAGCTGTAACATATCGGATAGCAAAATGTGGTTAGAGCAAATAATTTACAATGAATAATTTATCTCTCAAATTTTCTACCCTGTAAAGATTTTTCTATAGCGCTTTCTGTCATAATATCTAATGTCTGGTCTAATGGATGATATTATTAGAATGATTAATTATTAAAGTAACTCTGCTTTAAACCACAAAGTAGCTTTCATTGACTTAACTGGGACAGGAAAGGGTCTAAATTGAAAGGAGAAGGGGTTTGCTGTTGTTTTTATCTTCTTCCCCCTAGTGAATCTGAACAGATGCACTTTTAGTTTTGTTATTCAACAGCTTGAAATGAGTAAGGATTTTTTTTCTTGTAAATATAGATCAGTTACAAAGAGCTCTTTGATAGCACTTGCATTTCAACATGAAATATTCTAAATATTCCTTAATTTTATCTAGTTTACCTAGATTTAATTAGATCTAGTAAGTCAAACTTTATCATTTGCTTCCAATTGGTTTTTAGTGTTTCTTCCACCAAGTTTGCCCAGCAAGCTCTCAAATAAATGTTCAAAAACTTTCACACCAATGAAACTCAGCTACTCAGAGCTGAAATATATAAAGACCACAGAAGCAGGCATAGCTAATTCTTTGTATGAAATCTATGGAAGAAAGTTGCTTGTGTTATTTCACTTGGCTTATGTGATCAGCTTTGGCAGCTCAAATTGATTATTTTCAGTCCATATTATGTTATCATCCCAACTAATTACAACATGTGATGTTGCATGCACTTAACTTGGTCTTGTCAACAAATATTAATTATTTGACAGAGCTAATTATTTTGAGAATAAAACATGCTCAGCAGGGACCACACTGGTCTTTTAACATGCAAGTCTCAGTTCCCCAACCACATCATATACAATATACAGTCTTTGATTTCCATTAGTATTGTTAGTTATTCTTCTAATGTGATTATGTATTCTTATATTTCTTTTGGATTAATAAAATCCTACTAAAGAGAATCTTATTCCTGTTCTACAGTGTATTGCTGCTTTGTTACAACACCAATTTCTACATATCTCATTTGTGTAAGTGATGAGAACTGTCATGTAAAGAAGGAACTGCTTGTCAATTCTTGCACGTTACATCAACACCTGGAATTATTTTAAATTCTAAGAGTAAGCTGTAGCTGAGTAACATCACTGTCGTCATCATTAAATTGTACCACTTAAAATAGCCTTTTATTATTTTTATCCGTCCTTGCAATATCTTCTCTAAAAGTGATCACGTGTTGATTACAGATGTTCTGATAAGTTATTCAGCTGCTGATAATTGGGAAAATTTGCAAGGTGTTGTGGAGTAAGAAACCAGAATGGCAGATCAATAGGCACAGGTAACATTTTGAAGAGAAACTGGCATTCACCTACTTCTGTAAATTAACTAGGCCACCTACAATTTAAGTAAGAATTTGCTGTTAAAATTATCTCTGTGTTTACTTTCAAAAGGTTCTGATGTAATGCTTTTTACTGTTATTCTATTTTTATATTTTTATTGTAGAAAGATGTGGGACCCTGAAGAAGAAAAGGCGTCAGAGGAAATAGTTACTAGTCCTTTATTTCTTTGACTTTAATCAACAGATGACTTTCATGCCTATCTTTAATTTTTACATAAAGGAAAGTTAAGTGCTACTGGCTTCTATAAAAGAAAAAGTACCTTCACAACAAAAATGTTTTTCATGGTTAGAAGAAGCATCTGGACAAATTTCAACAGATAAGTACTTCTCAAAAGTGATTTCCTTAGATGTTTCCAGTAGTTTTTATTGAGCTATTTCTTTTTCTGTCTGTCAACTCCTCTAAAGGGTATAATAAAAAATGAGTGTAAAGAAATGCATTTAGGAAAGAGCAGAAAATTGCACCCATCTCTTTTTTATGTATTGGTAATCTAAAAATAACGACTTACTATTTGATGCATTTTTCTGTCTTCTGATTATTTGGAAAATGCTCTGATCAAGCCACACATTCTGAAATGCAGAAATTCTTTTGGAAATTGAGGTCTTTACTACCAGTTTAAGATGAATTCGCAGTTCTGTGTGCACACATCTTCAAAACAGGAAGAGGTGACATAGATTTGCATTAATTCTTGCTTTCCTTGCTTCAGCACTATACCAGAGACCTGTGAAATGCTGTGACTAATACCAAAAGCGTAGACTGTAGGATCTAAGGACAGTAAAGGGGTCTGACAGAGTCAGAAATCTTGTTCTTCTTTTGTTTGTTGCTGTCTGACCTAATAAAGCCTCAGATGCGTAGCTTACACATTTGGACTGCTTGACATGAATATGTAGGGATACATTAATCTACACAAAGGTATGAGTAATGCAGGCAGTCTATTTATAATAGCTAAAGCAGAGATTTGAAATAACCTTGTCCAGAAGAACAATTGGTTTGCAAAGCATAAACATTTATAAGTGTTTCTGCACAGTTCAGTCTCTGGCTACCAAGACAAACCCTCCAAGAAGTTCCATAGAAAATGGGAAACTTTCTAATGTAACATTGTCAGTCTGTTCATTTGTTGGATGTATAAAATTATCTCCTGCCCCCAAATATATTATTGGAAAGAGAATCATAGTACAAAATCTTCAGACAAGTCTTATTCTTTACAGAAGGCAGAACTTGGCAGATCTCCCCAAATGGAGAAAATACTATCCTCTCATTCTAAGACTAGTCTGCTAAATTATGGTTGAATTTTAAATGCCATGCAAAATAGCTTTAAAAATATAATGTCCTGAACCTCCTAATTTATTCCCTGATCACCAGAACTCTGTGAAAGTGTATCACACCTTTTTTTTTTTTTTTTATGTCTTTGTGACTTTGATCCTCACCTAAACACAAATGGACTGAGAACTGAAGATGAACACCTCCAAAACAGGCGAAACTATGTCTTTAGTTGTGTCCTTGGTTTAGGAAGAAGGGCAGTTTTAAGTATTCAGAAATAATTCATATTCTAATCTCCTTGATGTGAAATTTTGAAATACTGAAAGATTTGGAACAGCAAATATATGAGATTAAATAGAAAGTACTGTTATTAGCAACAATGGTATTTTAGAAAATGAAGCGATTTGCTCACTGAAGATTTAGAGGACAACTCATTTTCATGTGCCTTTTTCCAGGTAAGTTTTATTTTTGGGAAATATGGTAGGAAGGAGGAACTGAAAATAATAATTAAGAACAGAGAAACAACGCATGACCCTCCCTAACTTAAAGAATGATTGCTACAACACAGGCTGGGAATGCAAGGTGTAATCATCTTTCTTATCTCTATATGTACTGTTCTATCTTTGTAAAATATGGAGAAGTAATTCCTTCTATTTACTTGCAGGACTTCTTTAAATATTTTAATTTTGTAAAGTTCAGGATAAATAGAATGGGATTATTAGGTTTCTCATTTTAAAACATATTTCTAAATAAATTTCCATCAATATTTAATGAAGTGCTGTTGACATCTTAAAATATCCTGTCATGATCTATATCTAATACACATAAATAGACATTTAAACTTTTTTTTCTAGGGACTCATCCAGGGTGTTCCAATTGACCCCTGCAAGTGGAAAGCATACTGCTTTTTCAGTTAAAGGAACTCTAACTGAAAGGGAAAACTAGGTCTTTAATTCTAGGGTAGTTATAGTTTCTAACTGCATATTTTATATGGAAAAATGTACTGTAGCATAAAGTCAAACAGATGTTTGCATCCAGGTTCTGGTACATTCCAAATTAGAAACTTAACCTGAAATAACAACCTGCAAATAGAAGCACATCACTCACCATGAGCAAAGCACAACTCTGTGGTTGTTAAAATAGTCTAGACAGACTAAAAAAAGAATGAATATGATTAAAATAAATGAGATGCCCTTGTGTTTGAGAGAGCTGAGTGAATCTGCCAAGATTTTATAACTCACAGGTTTCCTAATGCTACTGAGAAGAAAGCTGTAGACATCATCTATTTGTATAGGTGTCAGTCTCAGACAAAGGACTTTCCTCAGCTCTCTTGTTCCACCAGGCTGATGCATCTGGCAGCATATGCAATACAGGATTAATGTTATTATGAGGAATTCAGGCTCCATTTAACCAAATTTTATGAAACATTTGATAGAATTCAAAGAGATTCTTTCTAAAGCGTATTTTTATTGCAGCCACTAAGCTATTATATTATATAATGTTTTTACTTTTAGCCTTGGATTTTCACATGAATAAAAAAAAAATGTAGGCTTTATTCGGACCTATTTTGTACTAATTTCAAATGTGTTAAATTATTTACTCAGTTTTTTTTAAACAATGCTGTATTCCTTCTACTGCTGACAATATAACTTTTGGCCTACAATTAAGAGGACTTATCAAATGGTCATTTATGTGCTTTTATAGAATTACCTATGTCTATATTAAATTGTATTTGATTTCTCATGAACCAGGCCATTTCTACTAACTTGCTCAACTAAACTATCATAGATGCTAGATAAACATTTACCTGTGCCTCTCTACCCCTGATATATGAAAAGTTCTACTTTACAAAAGTTATGATAAGCTAAATTTGATGATGGAATTTTTTATGAACTTTTTCACAAAGTGTCATTGACAAAAGCATGCCATATACGTATAAAATAATCTCTTGATTCATGGTGCTAGTGTTACCATAAATACTTTCACAACTCTTACCTACACTTCAGTAGGTAAAGAATGAAGAAATAGATCCACATAATTTTCTGTAGTCCAAACTCTGTCCCAAAGTCGAAAAGAAAAGCAGATTTCCATGCCACATACCTGAACTACTATCTATTTACCATCTCAGAAAGATCTCAAGACTATGGTTGTTAGTTTGTTTGGTTTTCCTTCTTTGTGCTACAAATTCAACAAATCCTTAAGGTAAATAGCAGAAAAATTCTGCTTACAATCTGAAAATATTAGTGCACTCTCAGACAACTGTAAGGATTGGAAAGCAACTTCTACGAGCTTGGTTAATGATCCTCTAAATTGTATAAAATCTCCTTGTCTCTCTCAATATATAGTTTAAATATATATCCTTTAAAGAGTTTACTATACAAATGTTGAAAAGATGCATAACAAACTTCTTTTTTTCCCAGCTAGCAAGATGTAAAAAGTCTTTAGAAACTAACAATTTGCAAATGGAGATATATTTTCAATAAGTCTGTAATTATGGAATCAACTAAATGACATAAAGGATGTCAGAGAATACCTGTTCCACCTGCTCTTAACAGATTCTGCTCCATGAAAAAGCTGTTGACAGTAGGTTTTTCAGTTTGTTGCTAATTGAAGTGAAAAAATAAACATTTCAGGTTGATTTAAAAACAAAATACATATGTATGTATTTCCTCCTTTTAAAACCAAAGTGAAAAACTGGGGGAAATACAATGTCTTAGGTAAAAGCTAGAAGACAAAACAAAACAGGAAGACAGACATTTCAAAACATCAGTGTATGGGAAAATTCAAAGCTATTATACTGTGTCCATGTAAAATGGTTTGATTTTTATTCTGTCTCAATTTTTCATGCTGACCTTATATGATATATTTGCCATAATTTAAGTGCAGCTGCTTGAAAGCTTTGCAGTTTTTCAGTGATTGTTCCACATTTGCCAAGTGGCATCACCTGACAAATATTAACAAATTCGCTTTCATGACGTCTCCTGCTGGGAAGGAGGTTCGCTGTCTGAGCCTAACAACAAACTCACAAAGTTCTAAAATTTAAATAATTTTATCAAAATATCTTTATAGACACACAAACTTAGCCTTAAGTCCTGATCAAGTACTTATACACAAATGTAATTCCATTTGAAATATAGGCAAAGTGGTTAACAGAAGGAGTTAAATGAGAACGGAGAACACTATAATGAAATTAACGCATTGCATCTTCTTGTAAAACCTCTCATATATATTTTGTTTTACTCTCTTGTAATATCTGTTAGCTAAAGTTGTCACTCAGATTTTTTACTATTATTTCTCAAAGGATGAGAATGTCCACACTGACAGGGCAATTTTAAATGGATGCACACAATGTTGCCTACACTTGGATGAACCTTATTCCATTCTGGCCTTGCTTCTGCAGGTTTCTACAACTTTTTTTTTTTTTTTAATAGAAGAGTCTATTGAATCCTCCCCAACACTTACATAGTTTGTGGTTGCATAGTATGTACTGTGGCTACTTCCAGATGCTGTGAGGTTATATAGCATTTCAAAATAAATACTGCAGGCACCAAACCAATTGGAGGCTTACAGATGGCTGATTGTGAAAAGCCATAAGAAAGTCTGAGTCCATGCAGCAGCAATTTCTGACTGAAATAGTCCAATGAATTGTACCCACTACTTATTTCATTTTGGATTTTTTTTTTCCTTCCAACAGCATTCAGCACAGCAAAAAGCCTTCCCGTTCCCCATCACCACCTTTCATGACAGACCAGCGGGGAAAAACTAAAAAGTAGAGAACATATCTACATGACTTTCCTCATTGTCCAGCCTCTCCCAAGTTCCAAGTGAATTATTTTCCTGACAATGTTTCCACTAATGTTTTCAGAGAATGTTTGTGATTTCATGAGGCTGGTATTGCCAAATATGTCATTTAGGGGATATATGACAGAGAAAACATGGAAAATGAGTCCACTGGATCATGTATCTACAGTGCAGAAAGCTCCAACATAATTGCTCTGGGGTTCTCATCAATGATATTTTGGGCTCTCATTCCCTCTTTCATTTCCTTTTCCCATCCTGGCAGAGAAGAGCAGAGCAGGAGCTTTTCCAGCCCCAAGAGCACAGTGTCAGCCATGGGCACCCGGAGGAAAAGGGTTGTTCTTTAATGTCACGGTGGCGCAGTCTCCTTATACCCAAAGCCTCTATTGATTTCTGTGAGGGTTTGGAACGCTGCCTGGTAAATATAAAAGAATGAAAATAAACACAGAGAAACACAACCATATTTGGCAGAAACAGCTGTTTTAATAGGATTTCTGGAAGCTGAATAAGATTCAACTTTTTGATCTCTCATTGTCACTTCCTACATTCCCTCTTCATGTTTTTAACAGAAGTAATAGCTTATTTCTCTAATTTTCTTTTATGAGCTCTGTTCTCCCATTGAAAACAGACAGAACCTTTTTATCTAAAGACATTTAACCTTTCAGTTGACTGCCACCCTGGCACCCAACAAAACAAAGTAGTTATCAAGCAAGAGAATTTACTGCAGTCCAGCAACTGTTCTTACTAAATAGCTGAAAGATGTCACTGTGTCATCCACTAGACTATGAAAGCAGCCTCAGAGTGGGTAGACCTCATCAGAAACTTCTCTGGTTTCTCTTGTGTAATGCCACCAGCAAAAGCTCTGGACTTCAAGCAAGTAACTGCAAAAACACGATATACTGAATTCAAGCTTTGAAACACTAGGGGTCTAACTTTGAAAGGAAACAGAATGCTTAACCAAGAGAGTATCAAAATGGTTAAAAAGCACAGTGGAAAACCAAGTGGAATTCAGGACAAAAAAACCCATTTATAGATTGAGTAATTTTTCTCTCAGGAGTGTGAAAACAAGAAATGCCTCTCACAACAAGATTCTTAGGTGCTCTCTCCCTGCCCTAGAAAAGGTTATTTTAATAGATTCAAAAGCTTGACTATACATTTGTGGTGAGAAATATTGCATGTTTGTAAACATTCATTATGTGCAAACAAAATCCTAAGTTAGAAAAGCAGTAAAGATACTAAAACCACTGCTTCATTTGCAGGGAGTGCATTGTATGCATCTGTGGCTGAGTGAATCAGGTTTTATAATAAAAATCATTGCTTTTGCGATTCTTTTCTCCTTTGCTGGAACTGGCAACACAAATAAGAGGCTGCAGTATGAATGTGGACACTCAGAACAAAAGTAATGCCACTCCAGAAAATCTATGTCTTCCCCCTCTACCTGTTCCATTGTAATGCAAAATGTAGTACTTCAGCCAAATTTCTCTTGGAACATGATCTCTAATTCTCTGCTTCTCATTTCATATACAGTAAAGTTTAGCTTGTGCTAATTTGCTGGTGGGCCAATGGGCTTTTGTGTTGGAGAATCTCTCCTTTTCCAGGTCAAACACATGGGTTGTGAGTTTCTTTGTTTGTTTCCCCATATGATGGACTGAAAGACTAAGGAAAAAAAAGAGTCAAAAGAAAAAACCCAATGTTTTCACATAACCATATCATACTATAAGCTGACGTACAAAGAAAAACAGAGTCTTTAAGAATATACTATTAAACTTTTGATAAAGTTTTTATTTCTCAGCTATAGAAGACAAGCATAAAAAGATCTACAGTAATTAAATCTTCCAGGTCACAGCTTATGTATGCTAACAAGGGTCAGAATGAACCTTGTTAATTTGAAAAAGCTGTGTAGTGGACTTTGACCTCTCTCTGGTAATTTTAAAAGCTAAGTACATTTAGTGTTCAGGATAGATGTCAAAGAGAAAATCTTCAAACTTTATAACACTTTCACAGAGGACAGAGGAGCTGCACCATGGCAAGTTGAAGATTTATGGAATCAAGTTACATAGTAAAAGAATTATTTTTAATCATCACTTATCTACCTAAATCTCCCTGAGGTTCCTTCCACAAGCTCAGCTTATAACTCCTTCCATGTTCCTACCTCTCCTACCTATTGTTCCACAGAGAAGTAAAGCAAAACATCTACTAGAAATCTGTCCAGCACTTACAAAGCAGTGTCCTGGAAATACTTTTAGTTTATATTCTTATTTTTAGTTTATATCTCTGGAGAATGAGACTGAGCTGGAAAGATACTCTTAAGGTATTGTGTATCAGTGTGTTGAGATGAAGGATATGTTCACAAAAACATCAGAAAAATTTTCACCGCATAGATAGTTGTTTTACAAACACCTGGGTGCGATTTTTGAATATAGGTTCTATGTAAGTTTCTCCAAATCTTGCTATTACTCAAAATTCCTTTCTCCTGAAAAAAAGCATCCTTGATTTGTGCTCTAGGCTCCAGCTTCTATCAGTTGCATCATTGAAAGAACAGCAAACTACAGAAATAACTGTTTAAATCTACGCAAAATCATATCTAGTTCTAGAGTTCATTCTTCTGAGAATGGCCAACAGAAGCAAAGCACAATCAGAGAATAATCAGCACTATGCCTTTTACATCTGTCTCTTTCATAAGACATCGGGCAGCTTATTACATGTACAAATTCAAAATACTGAATAAAGCTGAATTCAGAAGTGGACAATCAAGACTAAAATGAGTGAATGCATAGAAATGTATATGACAGAATGAGATATCTCTGGTTGCTTTGCACCTCTTTGAAATGAATCCTGGTGTAGCTACTCAGAGCTGGTCAGATGGTGCCCTGCCAGCCCAAGCAGTCTGGAGGTAACCCAGGCCAGGGAGCACAGTGGGCAGCTGGGGCTCCTGGGCTTGGTCACGCAGCTCAGGGCAGGCAATTGCTCCTTCGAAAGCTGTACTTCATACTGCAGATTAGAATAATTACATAGGCAGCTTACGTTCTATTCTAATTTGCACTTTAAAATGTCACCTTACGGAAAGCTGAAACCAGTCCACCATATGACTTCAGACCCCACTCAAGTCACATTCGCATTCTGTCACATAAAAATCAGTTGCACAATTGTTCGTACTCATTTTATAGCTTCGGTGATCACTAGATTTTTTACTGAAAGCAGAATTTGGTTCAAAAATTAATACACAGTTTAGATTTCAGGTATGAATATTAATTAATTTCCCATTTTGTTAGTTAAAAAAGTAACAAGAAATTAAAGATCCCTGTTTCAGAATAATCCCTATTATTGGAACATCTACCCTGCCAAGTAAGGCAAAGTGGGAATTAGGAAAGAATAAAGTGCATACCCTCTCCGAGGCATTTGTAGGAACTGACTAGAGCTACTCATCTGTAATTGGAAGAAAGTACACTTATTCTTACTGTGCTTTTGCCTTTGTATCTGAAGTTATGCCCAATTTACACATACATACCTTGATGATAAAAACAAGACTGCTTAGGTATTCCCCAAAATCACAGAAGTCATAGCAGAAAGTACTTAATTTGCTTTTAATCTGTGCTAATTTTATACTCCAAAAGGAGGAGAATGAAATTTCCTTCCCTCTGCTTCATTGCTTATATCAGAAAAATAGGGGAAACAGGAATTATTTTGGTTTTAGTGTTAAAAAATGAAGTAATGGACATACACATAGTATGTAGTAAACATAATGGTACCTGCAAATCTGTAGAAGAGCTACTACAATGCTTTTATAAAAAGGAATGAAGATAAGCTACAAAAATACAGCTCTTCAGTCACAAAAAATTAATCTCCTAGACCCGCCAGTAGTGCCTGCTCTAGAGAGAAGGGTGCGTACCTCGTGCTGGGACCACACGGCAGCTACGAAGAGACAAGATTGAAATCAGCTGATACGATATTGCTGGTGCCACTATTCCTCTGAGCAACAGGGTGTGAATTAAAAAGATCTTCCAGGGTATCCAGTTTCTTGTCTCTCTTCAGCCTGTGGGCCACACCAATAGTTGCACAGTGCCCTAATCACTGATCCTGCGTGGTGGCATTACCACCCTCCCCTACTTTAAGCACTGTCTCAGTCTCAGGTTAAGTGTCCCAAATGGATATCGCAAGTACCTGCAAGTAACAAGGGATAATAATAACTTCTATAGGCTATCACTAAATCCAGCGCATCCGTAGATGAATTTGCCTTTTCCATAAAAACTAGGAGATCAGTTCTGCTGCCTGCAGTCAAGCTGAATCAAAGCTTACTGCACAAGTAATAGCTGTTATTTCAATAGGACCATAGAGTATGACGGTACTTAAACTGGGTACGAGCTGCAGGATCTAGCTAAATTACTTAAGTCTAATAACTTGGGGTGGGTAGTGGAGGATAAAAGGAAGGTGAAAGAATATTTCTTTTGGTTAAAACATACAAGATCCTAAGGCACTATGCAGCGATACAGTAGCAGCAAATACAGAACAGCAACGACATAATTACATCCTAGAATTTCACAAATTTTACAAAAATCGAGTTGTTATTTCATAAAAATATATTAATATTATTTTGCTTTTTCAAAACTGGATGAAAAACAATTTTCTTTTTGTAATCATTGCCCACCAAAAAACGTTAATCAATATATGGATGAATGTGCGCTGCTCTGAGGATCAGTGCTGACAGAGTACAGCGCCCTGCTCAGAAATTGCTCAGGGATCTAGGGGATAGTCAGCAGCAAACACAACATGATGTGATTACAATAACCAGTTCAAGCAAATGGTCATTTACGAACAGCAAACCTCAAGTTTCAGGGGGACTTCCATAGAAATTCACAAACTGCGATAAATAATTTGGACAGTTGTGTACCATATGTGAACACAGAGATCACAGCAAAAAGCAAAATAATACTTTTGACATTGATAACTTCTAAAGATAAAGGCAGAGATGAAATAATTTCACTTATTCTACTGACATTATTTAACTAATGGTATTGGATCTATAAGTACAAAAATAAAAACTTCAAATCCAAAGCAAATATGTTAATTGTAGCAAATGGGATAGCTAGTCAGAACATGTAGTTTACACACGAATCTGAAAAGAACTGGCAATTTGGTATAACATTCTGTTATGCGCTGCTTTTATTAGAAGGCTACTTCTGGTAGGAACCTTCTGTTGCTTATTTTGAAACAGCCATTTAAATCACTTTTAATCACTATTTAGCTAGCCAATTATTCTGGATAATGTATTTTAACACATCTTATTACATAAGCATCTCAATTATTCGGTTCACGTCACTCACAAAGACTGCAGAAATTTAGTCCATCTACTCCCATACAGAGCAGAAAAGTTGCAGTGTCTGAGCAGAAGGAAATCTAACTTGTTTCAGATACGTCTAGCTGCAAATATATGAACTTGTTACCATAATAAAAATCACAAGAAAAAATAATCTCGGAACTGAAGACCTGGCAAGTTTACTGAATTAGCATATTTTAGACTTCCCATAGTGTCAATTAAATCGCTGTTGGATTACTGCATTAAAGAAAACTAGGATATGGATACATATAATATAAGACAATTTATGATTTATGATCTGCTACATATGAAAGATGATACCACACAGTAGGGAATTTCAGTCTCAAGTACACACTGCGCTGGGTACATTTTCCGGGTTTGGGTTGTTCTTTTTTTGTAAACAGTAATGACTACGAGCAGGTTGGCACAGCCATGCAAACAAAAAGACAGGAGATACGGCACGGTCTGTACAATTGCCTTATGTTTGCTTTCTTTCAGGCCAAATTCTTAACAGCCAGTGTAGAAGATATTTTATGTATTACTCCTCTTATCTGATTTGTCCTGTCAATCACAGGATTATTCCAATGCTTATTGGTAAGCCCTACTCAAATCAAGACTTCGCTTTCAACTACATTTTTATTATCCAGAGATGCTGGCTTTCTATTTATAACTTCATTTCCTGAAAAACCCACAGAGTCTTCTTTATACTATACTGTGATTCATTATTTTTCTATTATTTAAATATTTTAATAAAAACTATCTTTTAAATATAATTTGGAATAATCCAAAGAAATATTTCTAATGCTAGAGCATCCAAAAATGTGTATTCCTTCCAAAACTGCAATACAAGAGTGTATTCCAAGAAAATACAGATAATAATTTTTATCGCTCTGACACTTTCTCTAACACTATACAGTTTATCTTTCCATGCTTCAGTAATCCTGGATTTGTGCACAATCAAACTAAGGAGCCCGTGGGTCGTGGCTACAGGCAGTCCTCTCACTGAGATCTATTTCTGCTTCCTAATTATGTCATCATTAGAATGTAACCAGTAGCATGTCTTCCAGAGGGGTAACCATTCATTAATGCAGACAGATAAGACTGTGGTCCATTGAAAGTAATGAAGCGGAAACATCCACATTAGTTCTAAAGCCCTTGAGACTACGTCCGTGATATCCTCTGTAGTCCACAAAGAACTGTCAGGCACCTTCTATGCAGCTGTGCAAGTGAAACGATTACCCACACAGTTTGTGGATCTGGAGTTTGCTGAGTCAGAAGGAAAATTTCTGTGCCTCATCTTCTTTACCTCTTCTAACTGGCTTTTAAAATATATATATATGTATAGATATATTGCATTTTATTATGTGCTATTTTCAGTTAATTCACAGTCAAGTGAAGACCATCAAGTGGGAAGATGGTCAGATTTCAAATACCTAAAATGTTTCTGCTATTAAATGAAGTAATGTATTCCCCATATCCCTGATGGAAAGGACAAAAAAAATGCTAAATTAAATTACAGCAGGCATGTAGGTAAAAACAGTAGAAAAATGTGTAAAGACAACATAAAAGTACACTAAAGCTCCTGAATATACCTGTCTTGTGAGGTTGTGGGATCTCCATCACTGGAGGTCTTTGAGGCTGGACATATGTCAATATGATTCTTGATAGATATATTTTAACCTTGTTTCAGAGCAGGCAACAGATTTTATGGTCTCAAAATCCCTTCTGAATCTGTTTTCCATACTTCAGTGATTATTTTCCATGTTATAGCAAGATCGGAAAACTCCATTAAAGTTCAGCACCCCAAAGTGCTAATCACTGTACGAGTGCTATTTTAAGAGACAAATCCTTCCTTGGAGAATTTATGATCTCATTTCAGATAAGACACAAGGACAGGTTATAACTATTGAAGGAATGGTGGATGGCACAACAGTGACAGACAATAACTTTACACTTTGTTATTTTCAAAGTGCAATTTGTGCTTTCAATCATGTAAAAGCTCTTAAAAAAATACGGTTTCATGAAATAGACAGCCATTGATCTGCCAACCACGTCCCTCTGAGTGATGGGTTACTCTGGCAAAATCCATGCAAGTAGCACCTATTCTGACAAATAGTCCCGTTAGCTTGAGAAACGTGGAGCACCAGGAGGGAATAATTTTCATTCATTCTCTGTTGTAATATCCCAAAGCCAGAAATGTGCCTGTTTTTCCCTCCCAGACATCTTGCTCGTTTCCCCGAGGCTCTTACCCAGTCCTGACAGCAGCTTCAGTCAGAAGCTCAATTCTAATGCTCCCGGTTGCTCTCTGGAGGGGACTCTCCCTTCTCCATAGAGAAATCAGGAAGACTAAAGGGATAAACTAAGAGAATTACAATGAGCTTTTCAGTATTTAGTAAAGTTTCACTTCAAGAAGGTTGCTCTTTCCCAGGTTGTAATTAAAGCCATGTGAATTGTGTGTTTTGTTAAAAAGTATATTTTTACTTAGCAACACTCTTGTTCCTTTGCAAAGTTTCCACCTACTATATGACTTGCCACCATGACTCACAATTCTCAGGTAAAAAGGATTCTGCAGCAAGTACTCTACAAAAAGGAGCCTGATTCCAGAAAGCTTGCCCAAAACGTGTTCCACCACCTGAACATCCCCATCAAAACATGTAATTTGGGAAGAGTTTACTTTGATAGGCTTGTAAGTTTTATTTATGTAAAGTTAAAACTAATAATTTTAGTTGGTAGGAAAAGATTTTTCAAAAGATGTTTCCAAATCAAGACTAAAAAGAGCCTTGTATATGTTTATAGACAGTGATTTTCAATAATTGGCTACATCCAACGTTTTCCTTCTTCAACATCTTTATGCTCTTGACTGTAAAGATACAGGCACTGTTAGCTTTCTTTTCCCAGCTGATCTAACCTTTCCCACTGAAAATGTCTTTGGCTAAGAACTCACTTCATTGTAAAATCTCCATTTGTTAAAGCTCAAATTATTTTAGTCATCTTTGTGGTTACACTGGTAGAATGGGCAATAATCCCATTATCCAGGAAGCAAATACAACAATCCTTCATGCTGCTAAGAAAACTCACACTGAAACACTTCTATGACATAACTTATAGTATCAGAACCTTAATTTCCCAAATTAGGTTAGTGACCTGAAATGACAGTAACAAGAATTTCTTGTGACAAGATCCAGTTATTTTCTCATGCTGTCTTACAACAAGCCTTTGCATTACTTTTTTCTTAATATAAAAAGCCTGAAAAAAATCCTGGGAAAAGGACTGGTTTATATAATATGCATATTATTTCAGTTGCTTGATCACTGTAATAAATGCCAGAGAAGATAAACGAGCGCTCCTTGCAAATGAAGCATTGCATGCAAATTTCATTTTTATTGGAATGACACTTGGTGACCTATCCTGGAACCTTAAATTGATGAGGTATTCCTAACCAGTCATGGTTTCTAATACTCAGTTAATGAATATTTAAAAAACAAAACCAAAACCGGTCCATGATTTTTGTTTAAAAAATACACACATAAGAAACCTCATTAAAAACTTGGGATGGAGAATATCCCATTGAAAATGCTTGAATAGACAGAGATTATTACAAAGCACAGAAGAGCAACATTTCATGAATAAATCAAAAGGTATTAAGATTACACAAACATGTAAAGTTTGAAAATTAAAGCAGGTCAATTAATGAAAGCAACAAATTTATTCAATTTTCATTTGAGCACTTGACATTAAACTTGCTGCTGTACAAATAAAGTCAATTTCAAGGTGTTTGATGCAGAAAACCATGTTGCATCAAAATTAGAATTTGTCTCAAAACTTCAGTTCCCTGGTTGCTGAGGTAAGCCAAGCCATACCTTTGTCCTGAGTGGTATGAAGATGCTGGATTAATATCGTATTATGTTCAAATCACCCCTCATTTCAGATCAAAGAAATCAAGATGAACATTGAGCACAACAGAGAAACGACACACTCATTGCAAGTGGAAAAGCAGCTACATATGACACAGAATATATTATTTGTAGACAACTAATGGGGGTACTACACCTTATTTGAAATTAAATGACGGTGTATTTCTGCTGCTGAATGCTATAAATAATAACCTGAAAGCATATCAGCTCTGGTAAACAACAGAAGACATCCTTCTGCATTGTATGGTGCCACTGTATTGAAACAAACATTCCTGAACCGTTTATGTAACATGGCTGGATTGTGGATTTCATCAGTAAGGCCTCTATGACAGCTTTTGAACCTATTTCACTACCACTGAAGAATCACGCTATATAGGACCAGGAACCACAGCTTCTCAGTAAACGTGGGGGTTTTTGCCACACACATAACACTCTAGACCAAAAAGAGAACAAGTTTTTCTGTCTATGTAGCAAACCGAACTAACTACACAATTGCAGAGCTGGCAAGCACTTCTTTCATTGCTTGTCCATAAAAAGTTCATATGGACAATACAAGCTTATCCAAAACTTAAAGATGAAAGACAAGTGGAAAACGGCATCTGATCTTGAAATCTTTGCAAAGTACTTAGATGGGTGTTTACTTTGTAAAGAATTTCACTGATATGAACAATATTTTGGAGGATAGCTAATAAGAACACAGAATGACTGCTTCGGAAAGCCAATTTACCTCAGATTTTGTGCTAAGTGAATGATGTCTCTGACATTGTATCTGCTAAATGAGTTAATAATGAAAATTTAAATTTCTCCCATTCTTGCTGCTGACATGCCACCTACTAGAAAATGTGTCTCATCAATGACAAAAGTGGTATGTCTAGATTCAGATGCCAGTTCAAATATCTTCTCTGCCTGATCAAACTAAGCAGTAGTCTCTATGGAAGGATACACAAAGGATGCAGGTGGCAGAAGGAAACTGAGCATGGGCAGAAACTAGTTGCCTCTTATCTAGCTACATGTCAAAAAAGAACATAGGAATCCTATATCTTTTTTCTGAAATTCTGGTTTAATAAGCCCATATTTCACCATGGAACGGCATCTATGTAGACAAAACAATAACCACTTTGGTACAAGGTAAGGTTAAAAGCCTTATTGATTTCACAAGCAAAACTTCTGCTATGACCTAATACATGGCTTAGTCTTCAAGCTAGGATGTCTCCATGATTGTGCTCCTCGGTAAAGCCAACCCCTGTTGCAGCACCATGGGAGGTATAAGGTGCAAATGCTCATGTACTCTGACAACACTGAAATGCACGTACCCAGACCTCTGAGCTCTTAACTTCATCCACACTCACAAAAAGTCATGCACAGCTAGCTCCACTTAAATAATAAATTCTTCATTTGAGAACCATGGTTTTTTGTTTGTTTGTTCAGTGTTTGGGGTTTTCTGTTTGTTTGTTTAATATTACTCAGAGTTTATCTAAATAGATTTTTTTTCTAAACTGCAACTCAGTTCCCAAAGGTATCTCCTGAATAAGGCAATTTCAATCTTATTTTACTGATAGGGAAGTTTTTGAAAGGAGAGGGTGACAGAAAACATGTACGAAATCTGTGCAGTAGCAAGAATCTTTGTCTTCTGGTTTTTGCTCACATTACTGTATCCTGGCCTTTCAGAGAATCCTTTTTTACACTGTAAGAATTCAACTTTTCTGCATGTAGTCATTTTAAACCTTTGCAAAACACATGTTTTTGAAGAAATATAGGATCTTATAAAATAGGTTGTCATATTGTATCAAGCACTTCATCATTCTTATTAAAAATCCTTGCTTAGGGGCTTGGCACTTGTGGTATGATTAGTTCTACTCTTTGATATACAGTATTTGAGTTTTTATTTAGGTCAGTATCACTTGAAAAAATAGTTATCTATTTATTTTATGGTTTGTTGAAAATTACCAGACCTTAGGATTCTCAGCCAGCGAACAAGGGACCTTCTCAAATTACCCTATCTGATCAAGCTTGCCAAGGTTTTCTTAAGTCAAACATGCACATATTTTAACTTACTAGTTTTATCAAGACAACTTCCTGCTTATATCTTTTTTTTTCTTTCACAGACTTCCTTTTTATATTCATTCTGGGTTGTATGGTTAAATTATTCATTTACAGTGGAAAAAAAATTATGCATTCTTATTTGCATGAGCTGCTACAGCTGTAGAGTATTTATGTGTTCATCCTAAGAGTCTGAGAGGGTATCAAACCCAGCAGATACTGTTCAGCGTTACAGAAGAGAAGCAGTATTGAAAAGCGTAACAAAGTCCTCTCTGGGATACATCAACAATGTCTGAGTTGGGTAGCTTGAAATGCTAACAGCATGCCATCTGTGTTTTAGTGAGGGTTAGCTACTGCTTAAATGATTGTGATTAACAGCCAGAGCTTTATACACTAACAAGCCAAGTTTGATTGTAATTCTTTGGAGAGTAATCATCACTCTACCCTGCAATTATACACAATGTGTGTTGAATTAGAAGCAAAGAAAAAGAACATGAAATAACTTTCAGACTTGGAAAAGCAGGCTATTGAACACAAGCCAAAGGTGAGATGATTGGTGAGAACTGTGACTCATTGTAATATTGCTGATATGCCATAAAAAGATCAAAGGAAATGACAATTTGAAGAGTTACCGGGAAAAAAACGAGGACCATGTCAGGAACACAACTCACATTAAATAGGCAGACAAGCAGTGTATCATTTCAGAAAAAGAAAATAAACATTTGATTTTAAAATTTATGTGAACTATAGAAAAATTTTGACTTTACCTCATGCCTCATTTCTTTTGCTGATAGCTAAGTCTAGAATGACTACTTTCACTTGTGCCCACTCACAACAGATGTGCTTTTGCCTTCACTTCCAACTTGATCTAAAGCTGTACTAAGCAAGGCTTAAAAACTACATAAAGTTCCATTGACATCTTTAAGCCCAGGTTAATTTTGCTGAGAATGGAGGAAGAAGAATACTAATGTCCAAAAGGCAGGTTTTTCAGCAGAAAATTAGCCTTGCTTACAATGAAGACAGAAGGGGATGTTTGTTAAACGGTGTAAGACAGCAAAATATTAATTATTAAATTAAACCACTTGATTAATCTGTTTAAAATGCTTAAGAAACAGATGTCAATAGCTCATAGTTGTTAATAATTTCTATTCCTCTGTGAAAAACAGCCTATAACTGAGGTCAAACCACACACAAACTAGAAATCATACGTGTAACTCCTGGAGGTGATATGAAGTCATAAAAGGACTGGTAAAATATGTTTATCAATTTCCTGCTGAGCTTTCAAAGTAAACAGTGCAGTCAAACTTGCATTTGAGGAATTTAAGGAAAAAAAGTGGAATATTTAGCCTCAGAGAGCGAAAATGTTCCCCCCAAAGTGTACATTTCTTCTCAGTCTCAAAGCAGGACTATTGCTCATTTTTGCAATGATTCTGTCTCATCTCACAGCTCCATTTTCAAGCCTTTCCTACTCTATATCTTGCACCTAATCTGTTTTTCCCCCTAACCTTTCATTCTGCAGAACCCAGATGAAGGCAACATTGAATTTTTGCCTCAGAGACAGACCTTGCTGCTGCTGTCCTGAGAAAGAAAAGAAGTTGAAGACACATCAGGGCAGAAAATTATGGCGCCAGACATGGAGTCTGGCTTGCTACACCCACTGCTGGCAGAGTAGGTGGGATAGGGAGGAATCTCCCTCTCAGATTTGCAACCTCTTCCCCACTTTCGGGCCTCTCAGAGAAACTGTCACCAAACTGCCTTCGCCTGGCTCTGCCACAGGCAAGACAGACACCTCAGCCAGAGCTCCTGCTTTTTGCAGAGTGTCACTCAAAGCAGATCCGTCCCCACACAGGCCTGGAGCATCCCGCGCCTCTGCTGCTCGCAGCAACTCTCAGCTCCCTTCCCTCCCACAGCCGTCACCGCTTGTGCCGTCAGGACTTGCTCTCCCATCCAGTGCACCTACAGTTTTGCTGCTTTATGTCCAACAGGAGGGTTAAAGAAGTGGACATTTATAGGCCACATCTGCTCTGTAGCCCCCTCCTCCAGCAATATAAGCAGCTTTTGCCTAGGTCCCTAATCATCCATAATCTTCTCCTTCCTGCTTGATTAGCTTCTATTCTGCCAATTTGATGCTTTTCTTGAACACCCACTCCATCATTCCCTGCTTCTCTAACAGCTTGTGGAGAAAGAAATACTTTTCCATTTCTTTTTCATATCTTTTTTTTCCCCCTTCAATCTCTCTTGCTAGCTCAACATTCCCCTC
Source organism: Caloenas nicobarica (assembly GCF_036013445.1). Classification (NCBI taxonomy): domain Eukaryota; kingdom Metazoa; phylum Chordata; class Aves; order Columbiformes; family Columbidae; genus Caloenas; species Caloenas nicobarica. The sequence continues at coordinate 136,421,154 of NC_088246.1, read as the reverse complement.
TTCATACTCCTTGCCCAAAAATATACATTCTGATTTAGAATATTAATTAACTTCATAGGAAAGGGAGTTAAACCTCTGAATAGCTTTTTTCCTTTTTTTTTTCTTTTTTTTTTTTCTGACCCTAAACCAGCAGAGTGCCTCAGCACCACCAGATATACACACATCAAAAAGCAAAACATATATATCAGATCATCACCTGTTTCCCTTATCTTGGAGCAACTGCCTATCCAATTCTGCTAATACTTATCTGCAGTGGTAGGACAGAGATTTTGCAGCGCTCTTGTCTTGGAGGCACATAGTATTAACTTGAATTTACCTGTGGCAATTGTTATGAGAGTTGATTTTTAAATACAAAGCGAACAAAATCGGCTAACTTCACATATCTGTCAGCTACCTCATTTTTTAAAGTCCAAAGCTTTATTCAATTGATGTGTCATTCATTTACAAAATGAATGCATTGTAACTGGAAAGTTATCTTTATCTCTTTTCATCCATTGGTATAACTAAGAGATTTTTCTTACCACATGAAAAATATTTGCTTTTTCACTGCCTTTTTCACAATCGGTCTGGTAGCTGGTATGATAGTATCTCTGTCACTTTGATCCCTGTGGAGGCCCTGAGGTTTATGAAATGCATTGTTCATGTTCAGCAGGCTTTACTATACATTCTTCTATCTATTTAGAATTATTCTCTGCAAGTATCACATGGAATATTCCAGAATCACCATTACACTTCAAAACATAACAGTACAAACATGTCAAGAAAACAAGGAGTTCAACTACAATTTCAAAAAGGGAGATGAAAACTCATTTTTGATGAATGTTTTCTCTAGTCATGCTCACATTGATTGCATGGCCACAGCACTTCTGATTCTGAACCATGGAGCAAGTTTCCATCGAGTTCTGCACATTTGGCAGGAGAACTAGGGAGTACCATCAAGTCAAGAGACAATGCTCAGTCCACTAGACAGCCCTGTTGGAGACTTATTACTCTTGTCGCTGGACTGGACATAGAAATGGCTTCCAAAGTAGGCACATGTTGATGCACAAACTCAAAAAATGCCTGGGTAAGAATCAAAACTAATATGAGATAACTAAGATCGCCTCTGAGGACAGGCAAACTTAGAAGGAAAAAGTATTTCTTTGATCATAAGAATAACGACAGTCCCACGGGGTGAACCAGAAAACTGCCAGTTTATTTACTTGAATTGCTTAGAGGAATCACAGCAAAGCTGCCAAGAACAGAGAACCATGAACATGAAGGAAAAGTATTTTGCGTTTTTAACACCTTGCTCCTCCTTGAGTGCAGCTACACAGTGAAGCTTCACCTGGATCACCAGACCAGGTCGACAGATGCAGGCATGCAGTCCTATTTCCATAAAAACATGAGAGGTTCACTTTGTATCTCATTGTGGAGTCTTGGTATTACAAAGTCTTCATAGCTGTCTTGCTAAAATATTTGTCTTTTCCAAAGGTGTTTTCCAAAGTAAAGAATATTTCCTGAACTACTGCAACTAAAAAACTATAGCAAACAAAGTTTGCTTATATATACATATATACTAAATATAAGCAAATAAGGACACAATTATTTTTAAGCCTAAGCAGTATAAACTGTGGGACAAGTAATTTATTAATGTGGACTATTTGAACTCGTATTTTAAGATATTTGGGTTTGTTTGACCCAAAACCTAGAAAACAGAGAGATTTAGCGGTTCAAAGAAGAAAGGTACAATCTTTATGAATAAATTGTGAAATTAATTTGAAAATTAAAATGATAGCAATGAGTATTAAAAGCCTTACTTTCAAATGGAGTTTTTCGTAATCTATTTAGAGCAAAGACAATCCATATTCATTTTCCAATTAAGGGTACAGAGTTGAGTGCACTGGACATAATTTTTATTTAATTCATTCTGAACAACATCTACACATGCAGTCAGGAGAATAAATACTTTTTCCAGTGTAGGAAAGGGAGAAAAATGGTAACATATCTGTATCCCTGGAATACCCATAACCTATGGTTGGACCTTTTTGAAAGACTGTTATTGATTCTCTATGTTCGTATCTTTTGACAAGCTAGATGTCTTAGAGAAGGTTTATTTAGAATAAAAGAAGTCCTGTAAAAAATAATAAAACGGGTACATATTATTTTTAAGATTAGTCATTACCATCACATCTGAGCCTCTGGGGAAAACAGTGAGAAAATTGCGATTGTGAGTTGCAGTTATTAATATCTGACATATTTTACTTTTCATTTTGGCAAAGATGATCTCCCCTAGAGAGGTCCAACTAAGAAGAACTGGGATATAAAGAAAATTACTCCACTCAGGAAGCATCAGCTGTTTATAAACTTGAATGGAATAAGATGCAACGCAAATGCCAGGCTGACATTTTGTGCAATGTACCTGTGCAGGCAGGAGGGTAACATGTTGCCCAACCTCAGTGATGTACAAAGTACAAGAATAGTGGGGCTATCACTGCAACTGGCATGTAGTATTAACCAGGAGGCAACCTTCAAACTCTCCAGCACAAGCTTATGTAAAGACCATAGTGAAGAAAAATATTCTGTTTCACTACCAACATAAATACATACATTTGCTACCAATTTAATATATATATTCTAAAATTAACTTCAAAGAAATATTTGTTTTGAGATGGAAGTAAAAGTAATCTCCAAAGAGACTAATCCAGACTTTTAACCATTTTCTCTAGAATTCTGTCTCAATATGATACATTTTAAATGGCAAAGTCACCACAAAATAGTTGAAAAATCAGAAGTCAAACCACAGAAATGACAAATTGTCTGAAAAGATCTTCAGGACTAGTTTAGAACATATTTATTTTATTTACTTTCTGTATTGGGTCAGAAGGTCATGTGTTCAAGGTTGGCTTTCCTGCACATAGAATGAAAGTAGTTGTGCTTTATTTTCCCATTGGCTTGTAGAAGGTTAAATTCTAGTGAAAAACAGTAAGACATGTGCACATGTGTGTGTGTGGGGGGGGCTGTATATCTATAGAATCATTTCGGTTGGAAGAGACCTTCAAGATCATCAAGTCCAAGCATAAATCTGGTACTAAACCATGTACCTAAGAACCTCATCTATATATCTGTTAAACACCTCCAGAGATGGTGACTCCACCACTTCCCTGGGCAGCCTGTTCCAATGCCTGACAACCCTTTGCATGAAGAAATTTTTCCTAATATCCAACTTGAACATCCCCTGGCACAATTTGAGGCCATTTCCTCCTGTCCTACCACATGCTACAACCTCCTTTCAGGTAGTTGTAGAGAGTGATAAGATCTCCCCTCAGCCTCCTTTTCTCCAGGCTAAACAGCCCCAGTTCCCTCAATCACTCCTCATCAGACTTGTGCTTCAGGCCCCTCGCCAACTTCATCACCCTTCTCTGAACTCTCTCCAGCACCTCAAGGTCTTTCCTGTAGTGAGGGGCCCAAAACTGAACACAGGATTCAAGCTGCAGCCTCACCAGTGCCAAGTACAGTGGCAGAATCACTTCTCTAGTCCTGCTGGCCACACTATTTCTGATACAAGCCAGGATGCTTCTTGGCCACCTGGGCACACTTCTACCTCATGTTTATCTGGCTGTCGATCAACACTCCCAGATCCTTTTCCATTGGGCAGCTTTCCAGACACTCCTCCCCAAGCCTGTAGTGCTGCCTGGGGTTGTTGTGACTCAAGTGCAGGACCCAGCACTTGGCCTTGTTAAACCTCATACAACTGGTTCCAGCCCAACAATCCAGCCTGTCCAGATCCCTCTGTATGGCATTCCTACCCTCCAGGAGATCAAGCCTCTCACCTAACTTGGTGTCATCTGAAATCTTACTGAGGGTACACCCAATCCCCTCATCCAGATAATTGATAAAGAGATTAAAGAAAACTGGCCGCAATACTGAGCCCTGGGGAGCAACACTTGTGACTGGCTGCCAAGTAGATTTGACTCCATTCACCATGACTCTTTGGGCCCGGCCACCGAGCCAGTTCTTCACCCAGCAAAAAGTACACAATCAATTAGAAGGTATATTAGTAAATTAGAAAAACTTACAATGTTAGAAGTATTAACTGAAAATATCTTTGACTCTGACCAAGTCTGAAATACTTTTGATTTCCTGTTCAAAGAACTGTCTCCAAAAGCAATAAGCAGAGCAAATTCTGCCTGAAATTCTGCATTAAATTAAGACAAAACCACAGATTTAGAAGATCTATAACTTAAAGGTCTCTTATGGGTGAACACCTCTCAAATACCAGCTATAACTCTACTAGAAAGAAGCAATTAACGTTTTATTACATGTATCTATTTTTATACAGTGTTCATATTAAAGCCATCAGTTAAATTCCAGACTTGCTTGTTTAAGTTTACATTGCAAACATCCCATCATTATTGGCTTAGAAGCTGGCAGTTAATGTGCAGTAATCAATGTCCAAAGTAGAGCCTTGCTACAAATAATGTTGTGCCTACATTTTACAGATACATTTATATCAATATTTTGAGATGAATACAAATGTGTGGATTTTTCTAATAAGAAAGGTATCTTTGTGTCTTTGCTTTGGGAATATATTTGTAGAAATTAAACTCTGGTCTTTGGGGAGCTTCAGAAATAAAACATGCAGAAGATTAAATGCACCTACACAGGCAAAATTCTGTGTTCTTGTAGAGAGACATTTGATGAGTGAATCCATTTTCTGTATGTCACCTTTGAAAGGGATAGTATTTTCTTTTTATGTGTGAATGAAAAGACAAAGCAGGTAAAAACCTTCCAGAGCACAGATTCCATTGTACTTTGCATTGCTAATTGGACACTGGTGGAAAGAAGTAGCCATTCCAACTCCTTGCCTGAAGGCTGTAGAGAGATAGTACCATTTAAAATCCAATCATGGTCTTGGAGTAATCCTCAGTCCTGTATCAGAACCTTATGCGAATGGAAATTGGATGGCAGAGACACTGACCATCAATCAGATCAGATGGAAAAAATCTTAAATTGCAGGAGTCTTCATACAGTAAATTAATTTGTTAATGATTAAATACAAAGTTTATAACAACAATCTTCTGACATATTTCAGAATGGAAATCCGCTAGACTTGAAACTGGCAACAGAAAAGGCCCAGCTTTGCCTTGCTTGTTTCAGTACAACAAGCTCAGGTGAAGGGCATGACTGGTATCCATAGTTCAGCAGGTTGGTTTCTTGTCTGGGTTAGAAAAATCACAGAGAGACAACCATTAACTGCATAAAATACAGTTTAAGTGGTTCCATGCTGGGTCCTTAAATCATCCCAAAATGACAGAATGGGCACTGCAACTATTGCATAAAGAGAAACTTAAAACTGTTGAGGTACAGACCTCTGCTTTTGAGAATCACCACATTCACAGCTCCAGCCACAGGCACAGTCAAGGTGAGCATCCAGGGCATAGCATCACACCAAGCACAGACATATTCACAGCGCAAGATATAAAACCAGTACCCTGGATGCTCCCTGTCCTCGATAGAAGGACTACGCATCACTGCAGCTGGGACCACACCCATCACTTGGGCTTCAGAGGAAAACAATTTTAAATTTAATGTAAACTCCCAAGCTTTCGCCCAGGTTTACTCCATGTGATTGGCACCGTTTCTGCAGACTAGGTGATCTTTAACTTCTGATTGAAGTTCCTTTATGCTAGTGCTTTCTTACAGAACCTTTACCATGAAACAAAATAAATAGTGACTTTACTGCCCTTTTTCCTTCTTTATTTTTTACATTACATTACTTTCCATTCCAGCTCTCTCCTTTTGCACCTTTCCATGATGTGAAGAGGAAACAAACAGTTCTGATTCCCAAAATCAAATGTCAGATCAAAATATGCTTCCAGCTGAATTCACTCTAATTCTTAGTAAGTTAAAATGATTCCAGTTTAGTGAAATTCCAAACCATTTCTTCCTGTTTGTATTTTTAAATGCTTTTAACAAAATGTCACTGCACAGTAGTTTCTCTCTCTGTCTCTCTCACAGACACACACACATACACACAAATACCACTGGTTATAAACTGTGTGCAATAAAGATGTAATAAAGATAAATGTAGATTCTCTCCTGCTATACCTTTAATTTTTCCAAAAGACTAGTCTGCTGACAGACTGACTTACTAAGAGATTTTATTTGAAACCATAAATAACTTGTATTCACTGATCTAAATGAAATAAATATTGTAGAGATAGTGCTACAAGTAAAAATGTAATGAAGAATAATGCAGGTTGAACAAAAGCAAGTTTGAAATATTCATCATCTAAAGGAATTATCATTCCATTTTACATTCTTAGAGTAATTGACTTTGAAAAACAAATGCCCTTAAGAGTTCTGCTTAGAAAATAAAATCTTCGAATCAATGTTAAAACCATTTCTGTTACCACTCAGAGATAACATGATATGCAGAAAGTGTATTCTATTATAGATGTAACAACAGCATCAATTAATTTAACATGTTTATTTTCATTGCCTTTTACATAATCCTGAAACACTCACTAAACCAGACATGTCTGATTTCCAAGAAGAGCTGAAACAGCGTGAAAGACTGGATGACTCCATTACCCACTGGTGAATTCAAAAATGCCTCACTTGCCCTGATCTCAGAAGTTTTCCCTGTTATCAGCTCTATACAACTATTTTCAGTGTATTATGCAACAACAGTACTGCAAATGCAAACATTCTTTTGAGATCACAAAGAGAACAATTTAGCTGAACAAAGAGAGCACATACATCAGTTCAGTTTCGAAGAGATGTAAGTGGGCATCTTAGCCTTTGAGGTTGAAGCACCCCTGTTCTGCAGGATTACATGGAACACTGCTGTTTTTTCTCACACCTCTCTTTTATCTCTGGCCCAATTCCTCCTCAGGCCCTGATCCTTCAGCCTAATTGGTTTCCCCTACTCCCAAGTAGCCACCAGGGCGAGAAGCTCTCCAGGTGCTGGGCAGGACCACCAAGGCTGTTCTGGTGCCGCTGCAGCCTGCCCTGCCAGTGGGCACTCGCTGCAGCTAAGGAGGCAGCACGGGGCTCCAAGCTGCAAGCCTTTGAGAGCCCTCTCCTCAGGGCTTGTTTATTATCCACAAAGCGACTGCAAGTCCAGTGCAAAACACATGGCAATGGTCCCCAGAGGCTTTCTGAGCTCCAGTCAGCCAGGACAGAGGGTCACGTTCTCCCCTCTTATAACAGTCTTGTTTTTCCCTCTTGCTCCAGCAGCCATATGACTAGCCAGGATGACTTTAACACCTTACTAGCTGTGTTTACCTTTCATTACAATGTTTGCATATAAGTCAACAAGATGAAATTTAAATTCAGTGGAATTTCTGATTGTGAAATAAATTTATCAACATTAAAGGTTCACAGCAAACATTGTAAGGACCATAAAATTAGGGATTTTGTTCCCACAGCTAAAAGACAGTAGAATATCAATACAGAGCTTTTTCCTAAGACAATAACTGAAAACATTTTCAATTTAGGTATTCTGTACGCCTGCTCACTTATTAGGATACTTCACACAATCCCTGGCAATATTTATCTGACTGGGCCACTGCCAAAAATATAAAACAATTTGGAATTCAGCACAGGTTACTCAGAGCCACCTGCTTTGCTATCTATTACTACGCAACACCCTACTATAAGCATGTCAAAAGAAAAAAACAACAGAATTTTGAAGCCTCTCTGTATCATGCTACATTTTTTCCCCTTCTAATTTGTATTTTTCTTTAGAAGCAGTCACCAATTTAGGACCACCCTTTGGATCTGGCCCAGAGCCACATGACTCAGAAAACAGGATTTACAAATGATATATGAGCACAAAACTGCAGTAGAAAAATCCCATATCACATTCTAAAAAGGTTCTCTCTTTGGCTTGAAAGGCTATGCCTTTATTAGCCCAGCAACACAGTCTTGAGAAAGCTTTCTTATTTGTGTCTACTCTAGAATACCATAAGCAGACAAATTGCAAACCAACCAATTCTTTTGTGCTGCAGTGCTCCTATAGTACCCTGTCAGAAGGTACTGAGAGCACACAGGAAAAAAGAGTGCTTAGCTTAAATGAAGGGGTAGGTGGTGCTTGTTTCTACACCAACCTAGCTATGAACCAGAGTTCACACAAAACTGGGACCAGGAGGCCAGCCCATGCTGAGAGGTGCATGCAACGCAAGTATAAGAATATAGACACAATCAAGCATGCATCTAAATTATAACCAGCCCTCAAGGGCAACATATTAAACCACACAATCATGTAACTTGCAGGCTACAGAACTATCTTGCAAAATAATAATTATAATAATAATTAATTCTTGCATCCATACCAGTACAGACCTGTTATTAGTCCAGTTACAGTGGCTTCTAATCTAATTATTACAGTTTATTCCTTGTAATGACAGAATTGAAGCTGACATGCAAAAAATTACCCATTTCTCTGGTGTTTTACTCTGACTTCCAAGTGTTGGTATGGTGAGTCACTAGCCCTTAAATCCCTTTATGGCTCCAAGTATGATGACTGTCTATGAAGTTTTGCCTTTGGACCATGCCCAGAACTGCCAGGGCTTCCAGAGGATCAAGGTGCAGTGCACTGAAATCACCTGGCCAGTAGACCAAATAATCCCACACTTGCAGCCTGCACTTCAGTTTAGAGAAGAACACTGCTTTTAATTAATGACATGAAAGCACCTCTGAAGACAGGCTTAACCACCAGGTTTTATAGCCACCATTCCAGTGGAGGTAGTATCCAGTCTAGAATTATGAGTTTAAGAGTCATTGTAACAATTATTCCCCAGATGTGAAATATCAAGAATATTGTTTTTTTCAGCTGAGTTACCAGCAAAAAATACCACTTTCTTATCATAATAAAGAGGGTTTCCAAGTGTATAGACATTACCTAAAATGAAGACTGTAGTCCTAGAAATCACAATTCACTGGTTTCTGTGTTTTTCTTCTGTGGAATAAAACATTTCTATTATATTTTCGCAGGAGGAATCTATAATATCCTTAAGTATGAGTCAGGAGTATGGAAGCATTTTTAAATGTTTTGACATTTTACCACCTTACATTTATTGTGCAACAGCTTGACTTCACTTTTATGGCAGCTCTAAATTTCATTGCCTGTCAAAAGTTTCTAAGGTGCTACTACAGATACTGTCAAGGAGCATCCATATAGAATCATAGAATCACAGAATTCTTTGGGTTAGAAGGAACCTTTAGACATCATCCAGTTCAACTGCCCCTGCCATGGGCAGAGTCATCTTCCACTATATCAGGTTTCTCAAAGCCCTGTCCAACCTGACTTGAGCAATTCCAATGATGTGGCATCACCTCTCCAGGCAACCTGCTGCAGTGTCTTACCACCCTCATTATAAACATTTTTTTGCTTTATGTCCAGTCTAAATCCACCTGTATCATCCCCATCATCACAGCAAATATGCAGTGGATGCAATTTTGTGACAAGCTATTTGGGTGCTTTCATCTGGCACCAACAAGGAAAATTCCAGTTGGACTACTTGTGTATACATTTATTCTCATGCAATATTGATAGCTAGCAGCAGATAGCTAACAGAAAGAGCAGACAGATAGGCTGTTATGACCCTAGAAGTAGAAACGCCTGCCAGGTAGAAAGAACTTGAACCATGTCTCCAAACAAAGTTAGAAAGGTCAAGCTGATGCTGAGACAGCTTGCCTTACAGGGAGCAGCCTCTTTGTGTAACTGATAACGGAGAAGAGTCACTACATTGTGTCTGTAGGGAACCACTTATTAAATGGGTCAGAGAATACATATTTCAAAAGTTAGACTGTTGGCTATAAAGGGTGTAGTTTCATTCTATAATAAACACAAGCTTGATGTTCACAGAAATAACACTGTCAGAATTGCCCTTTAGAATATTGATCCAGTGCTGGTAAACACCATGAAGAGGACAGAAAGCTTGCTGCAAGTACAAGCCACAGACATTATGTTATCGAATTGCAGTGAAAACAACATGAATAAAGCAAGGTTGATAAACTCATAATGCCAAATATTTTTCTTAGCGATACAGTACCAGCAAACAATCTGCACTGCTGCCCATAAGGAAAAACTCATTTTGATAATCTAAATATTAGCCCGCTAGTCCCACCTGATTTGTCAGTAACAGTGTTAATGTACTAGGAATGGTAATGCAATGATTTTGAACACACTTTTATGCTTCCTTTGATATTCCAAGTGTCTCAGTTGCTGTCCCTGAACAAGAAAATCACATAATTACTTCTGCAAAGAAGCTTGTCATAATCCAATGTTTAGTATGGGCTGCTTCTTTCTTTAGAATGTGAACTCCGAAATGCTAAATGCAAAAGGAAACAGCCAACAAATGCACACATTTTTCAACAGAAATGGTCCTGTACTGACAAAATCATAACCTGCTAATGCACTTCTTGGATTGATAGATGCGAATGTGAAAGACGAACAATGCGACTTTCCTATCAGGTTTTTCATTTGCATAGGTTACCTCAAGGTCTCCATTCAAATTATATGGTCTCTTACGTTAAATCCACAAACGTGAACCACTCACTTCTCAGCACCAATTTCCCCTTGTTTCGCTACTTTCTGTTTCCAAGCTCTTCACCTCCAACAAAGCGCTGAACCTTGTGAGACCAAAATGTGATACAGCAAGTGAATTTTCCCACTATGTACTAAAGGTGAAGAAAGGGATTCACACTACATATAAATGCCAGACAGTAAAAAAAGCTTGAGATAAGATAAGATTCATTTGTTTATGACCACATTTTTTACCCATAATTCAACAGTTAGCAATAAGGCATACGAAGACACAGAATAGCATAGCTTCATGGGACACATGGACTACAGCAGGAGTGAGAAGCAAAAACTTAGAAGGAACAAGTATCCCAACGTAACAAAGAATACACTCTGTGTGCAAAAAAAAAGAAGAATTCATTGACAAATCCTGCACGGGCTCATGTTTTTGCCAGCTTTATCTCATACTTGAAGAATTGCTGGCTAGAGCTATATTAAAATTACAGGTTGCCAAGGCTTGCCTTCTGACCTTGAAGGCGAGAGGCACTGCAGGGCTCTGGCTAAATGCCTTCCTTCCCTTCCCAAAATGGCATGGCTATGTTTGAACCACTCCACCTTGTGCTCCTTGCAGACTGTACCGAGTGATGAGACGCTGATTGGTGCAGGCCACAGCACATCAGGGCACGTGGCATTGACTAAGCAGTCCTGACTGTTTTGTGGCTGTGTTTGAGACTTCGCCATGGCCCTGTGTTTGGTTCTTTGGGCATTGTGGGAAGAAACCTCAAAAAGCAGTTCTCTCTCTGAAAAGTAGGACCTTACAGGTCAACGTAGAGGATGTCTTTCTCAAATGGCCTTTGAAGGTTAACCAACATTGCTCTGTTCCTCAAAAGAAGAGGGCTGACCCTGAAATCTGCCTCCAAAGGACAACAAAATGCTATTGAAATATAACATCACTGGGGACAAGAAAGACTTGACGATTCCTCCAAGGCTTGGAGAAGCATACAAATCGTTGCATGCTTTGAAAAGAGAACAGGTGTGTCCTACAGAGCCATCTTTCATTTCTCTATATACCCATTCCTTAGCTAGTATGGAGATTAATAGGAAATTTAAAAGCAAAATTGATTGGTTCAATCTGGCTATCTTGGTAGAGAAAGAAAAGTGGTGAGTGGAAAAAAGAGAGACAGAAGGAAAAGCAGGAAAAACTGTGTCTTCTGAAGTGAAGCATCAGTGGTTTCCTTACAACCAAGGCAACTGCAACAGGAGAGGGAGCAACAGCAACCAAAGATTGCTGAGGTGTCCAAAAAAGCAGAGGTTTCAGACATGCAAAGCTGTATGTGGTAGGCATTGAAATAGACATTCTTTGCTAATTTAGCTGGCTGTTTGCTCCCTCCCTCCATTTACTCTGCATGCCATGTTACCCACACAACCTTTGCTGCTGCTGTGTTACACACCGTTGGACAAGACATAAAGTTTCCCTGTGACTCCGTTACTGCCCCTTCCCCACCTGAAAACAAACCTTATACTTATGTAGTCTATTTAAAGTGTCTTGGGTAAACTGCCTGTTACTTTAGGAACTGCTCCACACAGGAAAGCCTCATTTTAACTATTCCCTAGGCAATACCAGAGTATGTCTCTTCAGTGACACAGAGAAAAAGGGTTTAGAAATGTGTTTGGGTTTTTTTGTTTGTTTGGTGGTTTTGTTTGTTTGTTTGGTTGTTTGTTTTAAAGGATCAGACTGTGTCCTGTCTATATGCAAGATTTTATTACACCGTTTGAAATATGAACAAAATAAACTTACAGATCATAAGTGATGGTGTGAATCAAACATAGGAGGTCTGTTCATAGGAAGGGAGGAAACAGTCAAATGAATCACACAGAGTCACATAATGACAAAAGTATTTTGGTTAAACGAACAAGGTGAGATTGAGATTTAAAATACTTTACAAATAATTAAAATATTGCCTTGATCCACAGTTCTCAGATACACATCTTCCGTTGGCAGTCCAAATTACCATGTGGTAGTTTTATTAGAAAAACAACACAGCTCACAGATTACCCAGCATATATCTCTGAATACCTTTCAGAATTAGCTTTCATGCTTGAGTGAACTAAGAAGTAGTTGATTTTATAAGAAATATAAAGCTGTTCCCCAAAACTGCTGAACCTTTTAAATCCCACCAACCAATACACTACAAGCAGTACTCTAAATATCACTTACTGCAGTCTGTACGTTCCTTACAGAGAAAAATCAACCCCTGTAAGCAAAATAATCGGGGAGTGCAGAAATAACTGTGAAATCACAAAAACAACGGAAAAAATAAACTTATTTTATTCCAAGGGTCTAATTCTGGCAACAGTCATACACAGGAGTAGTTTCATTCCAGTCTGAGCAGAGGCAACAAATAGCTTTACCACAGCAAATACTCCTGTGCAAGTATTTCTAGGATCAGTTCCCAAATCTATAAAGAAACCATGTTAAGAGCCCAGGAAAAGTTGTTTTGTATATTTATATAGTTTTCATTTGAATAAAATTACATAAAAATATGTAATTTAACATTAAAGTTATGCTAAGAAATTGAAAGAATTGCTTGCTTTTTCCCCCCCTCCATCGGCTATCAGAAAAGCAATTTGAAATTGAATAAAAAGGGAGATATTATCTGAATGGTAGGTGTTGTGAAAACTGTGCAGTGAAAATTAAAATACTAGTTTGTGCTGCAGCCATAAATTACTAAACTAATTATCTAGTAGCAGGCATAACTGAATCATTCAAAGGGGTAATTAGCAATCAGACATAATGAGTACTGCTACTATTTCTTGTCATACTGTATTTAGCTTCTGTGCAGCCTAGAGGAACTGAATTATTTCCTACCCTTCTCGGAGGGCATTACTGCCATATTGAGTGCATCAGCCCATATTATTACTCCCAGTAGTTTAATTCTTCACTGGACTGCATGCTTCTGATTTCTCCTGTCAAAGTTTTGCCTGATCTCATGGGCCCTTTTAAGCAGTTATCATCTTCACAGTTTCCTCCTTGGCCTTAGCATAAGCGTAAACTGCAACATAATCAAATTACATGGTTCTTATTATTTTCATTGTATTCCTGCCCATGAACATATACTGCCTCGTATAGGTAGTTCATGTTTTCTGTAGCACTTGGACACTATACAAAGTGTAAAAGGGAGGACTTCTATAGAACTGTATATCCAGAGACCATAGAGGGGAGCTAGACTGTTAATGTTGACCTTTCAGATAGGAAGGTACAAACCCACATATGCTGTTGATCAAACGTAGTTTGGAGAAAACCCATTTTTTTTCTAGTGAGTTCACCATCCACACTTCACAACAAGGAGTAAGAACTACAAAAACCAAGCAGTTTTGCTTTTATTTGGAAAAAAAAAAAAAACATAGAGAATCCAGATTCGTCAGTTAATACATTCTGTTTGGAGTTTCTTAACTTTGTCTTTCAATATAAATTTTATTTTCAGCCAGACGATGCCTTATTGTCAAAAGTTTCACATTACTAATGGTCTTTCATTTTGCTCTAAATTTTTGTATGTAAACATACTCAAGAATATATCTATCATAGAGTTTGGTAGAACATCTCTTTATGAAAGCCAGTTTCTACCAATATCCTTGCACAGCTCAAGGACCATCTAGTATTATGCATCAGTAGAGAAACTGATCACTACAAAAACTGGTGGAAACAGGATGCTGTAGTGAAGGAAGAAGTACTACTCCTTGATAAGAAAACTCCAGAGTTTAAAATATTATAAATATATAATGGTAATATTAGATATAATTATAAATAGTATTCACTTATTAGCATTTAGGTATCAATGTTCAAACTTTCTTTCCTCATTTTCAGCTTCAGGCAAAATTTTCCTCTGCCATTCACCAGCTGTCAAGGATCTGGCTGTTTATCAAGTTTTTATGGAGTGATCAACTCCTTACTTTTATGGATCTGGGCTAATACCAAGCTACCAAGGTTGAACTCTTTGCAATGAGTTGACAGAATATGGTAACAACACAGAAATCATTGGAACTATTATCAAGAAGATATCTCCTCACTAAACATAGTATAATTTACATTTCAGCGTAAAGGCCCTTTCACCCCCAAATCAAATATTTTGAAACTTGCAGTGACACTAATGTTTGTTGTTGTGGTGCAGGCAAAGGGAGAATTGCAGTGCAGGGTTATTGACCAGCCTGCCTGTGGATGGGCTCTTCATCACATCATTTGCTTGCTTACTTTTGTGCTTCTACAAAGGCCAGGATTTGGCACGTAACAATTTGGCCCACATTCCCAAAAACAGATTAACATAATTTAGTGTCAAATTAGAATTCGTGGCAGAGTAAACACTACCTGCAACATCAGGGCTGCTCCATTTAAAAAGCAGGACATAGATTTTATGAGCTGCATACTTTTTAGTCAGTACCCATGTGTCAGTAGCAGCCCCTCCCCGAATAGGCTGATAAAGTGTCAACTTCAGGCATATCTGAGTCTGTTACTTATATTTGAAAAAAATCCCACCCTCAAGAAACTGCTCACTCCCAAACATCTAAATGTGCATATTGTTGCGGTAGGCTGAAAAGAGTTTATTGTATTTTATTTTTTTGTCAAGTACTCCTGTAGATGCATTATGTTTGAATGAAGGTCTTCAGGAGTTATGACAGTGGCTTCCTTGCACTGTTAACTACCAGTTTCATGGCTTTGGACTGTAGATTTACATTGGTCTTTACATTCAGATAGTATCTAAGATGCTAGTGCCCTAGTCCTGAATACATGCATTGAGGCTTAGAACATGCAGAGCTCAAAACAAACCAGATTATTGGCTATTTTTATGAAACAAAAACAAAGCATGTCATAAAGCACATAGTTTTAAGTGGGCTGTTTTAGTCAGAGAAAAAAAGGAACTTTGAATTATGATAATTTTTCTTCAACCTCGTTAAAAAAAATATTGTGATTTTTAGCAGGTTACAGTCATGGTTTAACCCGACCTAGCAATACAACCACGATAGCCACTCACTCACTCCTCCCCCCGCTCCCCCAACAGGGGAGACAATCAAAAGGGAAGGGAGAAACTTGGATTGAGATAAACACAGTTTAATAAAATCACAAAATACTACTACACTACTAGTAAATATATATATATATAATAGAAATAAAAGATACTCAAGGCAATTCCTCACGAACATGCTGAGCAGCCAGTCCCAGGAAACGGCACCTGGTCCCACAGCTGATACCAGAGAGAGAAAAGAGAAGAAAAAGGTAGAAAGGCTCAGAGACCTCTGCAAAATGGCAAAAGGCTGGGCTAAACGTCCTGAACCAAACTCCCCCAGATCGAGAGAGAAAGCGCCCGAGAGCAAGAGCAAGGACACCCAAGAGAAGGGGAGACCAGAAGGGCCCTTCTCTTCTTAAATATGAAGCATGACGCCAATGGGATGGAATAGTCTTATTGATCAGTCTGGACGTCGGTCAAGCTCTGCCCCATCCATGCCCCTTCCTCGATGCCTCACACCTGTGGGCAGAGCGCTCAGAGTGTCCTTGGCTCTCAGACCAGAGCAATTAAAAACATTAACTCTGTGCTGGGGTGTTATCTCTTGTTCTCAAACTAAGTCCACATAATGACTGTGGTAGCTATGAAAAGGAAAGATTTCTAACTGCATGAAGAAAATTAACTCATTTTCAGTCAAACCAGCACAGTTACTGAAATTTTTCTTTAGTGAGATGCTGCAAATAATAAACCAAGTTTAGGATTGCAAACTACTATATAATTTTTATTTGGAATATATATAACTTCCATACTGTCATCCACATCTTCAAGGAATATTACAAATTCAACCTCACCTGTATATTTTTGTTTACTGCATTTCCCAAGCATCCAAATTTTGCTCTCTGTTTAAAAAACATATTAACAAGGTAGAATTACTAAACGAGTAGATTAAAGTGGATGTCCAGAAACAAATTTCAAATGGGTCATAGATAAAATTTGTGATTATACTTGTACCAATTCTCCTCACTGGACAATTTGATTTCGTGCAGCCATGAAAGTCAAGCCTTTATTCTCACTCCAATTCATCTTTATGTAATCCTTCCATGGAATTATTTATAGCATACTTTTTTGATGTCAAGTGGTCACTATGAAAGCTAATTTTATTTCAAAAATGTGAAGCTCCCTGTTTTCTTTTCTCTTCATCTCCTCACTTCATCCTGCCTTCTCTTTTTGTTGTCAAAAAAGAGAATTTGTGCATTTTGATTCAAAATGCACATCACACAGTTGAGTTAAAGCTTTTCCGCTTTGATCTCCTAGAAACCTCTCAGACCTCTTGATCAAAGAATTCTTTCCTAAGATCTGAGTCCTGCAGCCATTGGTTGTTTCACTGAAATTAGTGAGAACAGGACCATTCCCAGGAGCACATCCTGCAAGGCTGGCCTTGAACAAACGGAGCTAGAGTGTTAACATTCACTAACTGCATTCAGTTTTCCTCTTTCTTGGCAGTTGATGCTTTGTCATTATCAACCCTTCCCTATCTCTGGTGACTGATCTATTTATACTTTGTAAAATCTACGTGTTTTCACATTCTGCAAGTATGAGAATTTAATCGGCCTGTATCTTCATTTATTCTACACATTTTCTATTAAACTTATTTTCATTTCAATTAAGTGATAGTAGATTTCATATCTGACAGCTGTGTCACAACACATTTCTATTCAATAGCTATTTTCCCTCATTTGAACATATTTCAAAAGGTCAGTCCTGGCTGCCTTAAGAAGAAAAATTGACTTGCAATTTAAATTTGGACAAATAGTATCCTGAAAAAAGTTTAAAAAGGCATTATATGCACACTTATTTACAAAATATGTACACACAAAAACAAATCCACAAAAGTTAAGAAACTTTTAATGTTTTAACCATCTTAGTAGAAGCAAATTAATATAGAAATACTCTAGAATATGGAAGAGTACGAGCTCTATTTCTACTCCTGTGGTTTTGCCAGAACTGTATGAGGCTTGACCAATGCCTCTGCATCCAGTCTGGTGCTGTCGGCAAGATACTCACCCTTAATTGTTCTGTTGCCTGTGGCCTCTCTTAATCCTGGAAAGCATCACATTACTGTGGTTTATTGCACTCTAGATGCATCTTTGTATAAAGCAGCCAGAGAGAGCATAAATGGAAGTAAATGTTTCTTCTTAAATATTGTTCCTAAGTGTGAACTTCGTTTTATAAACTATCATTTAAAGCACTGCCGTAACCTTTATTCAAATATCAAACTGAACTCTGAGATTCATTATGGCTGAACAAGACAAATGTTTCTTGCTTTCCATTTCCACACTACCAGCAGTTGTTGGTTCTAACCTGACATGGAAATGGGTTAAATTTCTTATTGAAACCTCAGGTTCTCTTACCCACATCCTTATGCCATCACGATTACAGCAAAATATCACTGTGATAAAACCAGCCGTCTCAATTCCCAAGGCTACTACCTAATCAGTCTTTAAATGCTACTCCAAGCACTGACCACATAGGTCTATTGGTAACCATTTGCTCATATCTTTCCATGCATTTAACCATTTTTTACATAAATACATAAACCTCAGGTGATAAAATACTCAGTCTTTCATTGAGAACAAACCTCATCTTTTTGAGTGCTTTGACACCCAAGAGCTTTGGGTACATGAAACCTGTGATTACATTGCCTTAAGAGCAACATACCATAACTTACGAAAGAAATTTTGGAAGTGTAGTTCCTACTAGGTGAAGTTCCCACTGGGTTTTAAATGTTTGGGTGGAAAAAACAAAAAAAACCCAAAAAAACTCCAACCAAACAAAAAACCACAAACCCCGCCCCCCAAAAGGCAGATTCAATGTCTTTTTAGATGCAGCTTGTTCTGTCCCATTGCTTTCTGGGAGCAGGAAGGAAAAAGGAAGAAAATAATGCAACTGATTTGGAGAGAGGGACCTTGAGTTGTCCTATATGGACTCTTGAAATCATACATTATACACAACTACAAAGAAAAGGTTCTTATAGAAAAGAAGGCAGATAAAAGGCCTGCAAATTAACCTTTTGAGATTAAAATAACTGACAGAGAACAATGTTAGTTTGGAAAAGTTAACTTGTCTACTTTGATGGCAGATTTTAAGATGCATTTTCAAAGTCCCAAAGTTTCTGTAGAGTCTTTTCTAAATGTCATCAGGTTTTATTCTTTGTCTAAAACTGGTACATGTCACATCTAGTTTATCTCCCAGCACAGCAAAATAATGAAAGGAACAACAAAAGGCACTTTTCTGAAGCACACTTTTAAAAAGCATCTGTATTCCTAATGTGCCCTCCTGGACTAAATTTAGCTACATGATTGCAACTGAAAGCAGAATTCCTCCCAGGTTTTAAATATGTAGTTCCAATGACAAACACTTAAGGCAGAAATTATGCCCTCAGACACACTTCAGCATCTGGAATCCAGTACATGTTTTGAAGGCAGAATTTGCCCTTAAGAAGTAAAATAAAGGACAGTCTCATAACCTTCAAGGAGGTCACCTAAACGTGATGCTAAGGGGGCACCGTACCAAAGCTGACAGAGCAGCAGCTGCATCTAGTAGATTAGAATCCAGCTTTTTAAACTAAAATATTTTTAATATAAATATAATTGCATATAACATAAAATTCAACAAAAGCTTTTATCCAGTTCTCTAGATAAAACTAATAAATTTCCTTTCCTATATTAAAGGTAAATAGCACTTATTTTTACCATTCTGCAGTGCTTATTGTTTTTTAGTAAGTAAAGACAGATTATGGATGAAATTTTCAGTTGTGAAGTATACTAGGTTTTTAATCTACAGCTAACTATTGGTCTTCATCATATTTTTATTTTGTAAAAGGATAAACAGCTTAAAATATCATTCTTTTTTTTCCCACAATCATTTGGTTTGAATAATTAAGGAAGCTTTTCTCACTAAGAGGTCTAGAATTTACCACCATGCCACCAAGCTTTCATATTCTCTGCATCTGGGTATAATATTTGTTATGCAAAAACTCTGAAGTTTCTAACTTTGCATTCCTTCCAGCACTGTAGCTGTGCCCTTTCCTAGGCTGGTCTTAAAATCTTAATAGATTAAAATCTATTGTATTTAGAAGTGAAGATTCATACATATTCCACATAAAACCTCATTTCATTTGATTTCAAGTGCTGCTTAAACAAAATACACCAATTTATCTGCTATTTATATTTTAATTCACAGAAAGAAACAGAAAAGCTTGCATGAAGACTCCAGTAATTGTCATTTTATGATAGACACTACATTTGCTTTAGAAGATACCTAAATCCAACTCTGAACTCAATTACCGTTATTATTCCAAACATCATAATGAGAGCAGAAGATTGACATCTACTTTCTCAAGTTCCACATCTGACTGCACATTTATTTGGTTGAACAACTATCCTTCAAAAGTTGTAATGTATCCATTTTCTAATGACAACATGCAGAAGTATAAGGCACTGCAGGAACGCTCAGTATACTTCTTTGAAATATTTTCTTCCAGCACCATTTCCATCTTCCAAATACTTCAAAGAAAATGTCTTTGTGTACCTGCTCCATTTCGGAGTGGATGATCACAATAAAAAATAGACACAAATACTTTAATCTCTTAAATTCTGATTAGAATCTGATTTCACAGCATTATTTTTTTTCAGGTTTTGGCAGGTAAATATTCACTTTGTATATATTGGTACAAAATATGGAGCAAAGACACAGAAACAAAGTTAGTAAGGCTTCTAAATATGAATAATTATTCTATACTTATTCCCATTGTCCTAGTAAAGACATAAGCGAAATGATACAATGAAACCTAGACTGAATTAATGTGTTGTGATTTTTTTGTTTTGTTTTGTTTGAGGGTTCTTTGAGTATTTTCTGTAAAAGAGAAGATGGAATTGCAGTTAAAGTCTTAGCAGGTGAGGGAGCAAAGGACCCCAAAGGGAGAAATGTTCTCAGTTAACTTTACTAGTTTATGAAATTTTCACTTACGAACAGGACCAGAACTATCAAACTTCTTGTTCTAGGGAGTCTTAATGAAATCTTATTTCAGAGCCTTAGACAAACCCAGCACAATATTCACAAAAAGAGCATTTAATAGCTCTGAGCTACTGACACGTACATCAACTCAGCAGTTCAGCAGACTTCTGTCGCTATGTATTTCAGTGGCCACCTGCCTCTGTGGGATCTATGGCTGCCCTGTTTAGGTTTAGCATAAACTCAGCAGAAATTTGCAGTATCAACATGACCAGTGTATAGTTTCTTCCCATCTCTCTGCCTTCTTTATAAATCAAGAACATTCCAGAGAGGATCAAACCTTGCACAAGGAAGCTATTTTCAGAGCAGCCAGCTCGGGATAAATCAAGGAAGCAGTCTCCAAGACAGTAAGGCTTATTGGCAGAGATAGCAGTCTCGTATCTAGTATAACATGTCTAGCATGGGCAAACATGATGGTATTCAAGCTTCTGGAGACAAACGTTATCATTGATGTCTGCAGCACTGACTGCTGACAAAAAAAACCAAAACCAAAACCAAAACCAAACCAAAACACACACCAAAAAAAAAAAAAGGAAGAAAAATCCAAATATTTTCCTAACTAAGTAATCAGAGATGAGCAGTCGGTAATTATGCTTTTATTAGCAGATTTAGATTATCCTAAAAACACCAGACAACTTCTCTCTTGGAAAGATATATTGCAAGCTCATTTCTGATAAGGGTAAAAAGGTTCACATGTCTTCCTCAAAGGAAAAAAGCATTTGTATACAACTTGATCTACCAGAAGTTTTGAAAATGATGGATCGTCTATTTGTTCTTGACCATAACCTCAGAATCCTGTCTCCAGTGAACATTTCAATGCTCATAACAATAGCTCTTACAGTAGATTTTAAAAAGAATAGCTAGAGTAGCTATTATTAGAACTTGAATTTAATTTTGCAGAAAGTTCAAGTATCAGATTCAACAAGCTGAAAAAGATGCTGCATTACAACGCCCATATCATTACTCCTGGTAGTTCTGGAATAAAAAAATATGTAGGAAAACCCAACTGATATATCAGTGTGATTTTGGTTTATGAGAACTGAGGAATTAGTGAAAATTCTAGTTAGAGAACTGAGAATTGATATGCATGACTTCTTTCTGAAGAAAATTCCTCCACATCCCATCCCCACATATACGAACAGCTTAATACTTCAGTTTTCTACAGAACTACACTGAAGTTTCAGATGTGGGGTTTTGGTTTGGTTTGGTTTTGTTGTGGTTGGTTTGTTCTGGTTTTGTTTGCTTGGTTTTGGGTTTATTTTATTTTGGTTTTAATATCTATCTGTCTCTATGGTAATAAGTAAGGGAAGCTTCAAAGGAATAGATAACATGACTAAGACTGAAAATCAGCTGAAGAATTCTCCTCCAAAACAAGTTAACTATTTTAATTTTCCATCTCTGACCATATTACTATAGTGCAATTGAAATAGATGGAAAGATAGAAAGAAGACTAACATTTATTAAAAAAATACACTAACCACAATTGTCAGAAGTTTGTTACTTAAAAATACTCAAATCACAGAATACTAGATACACGCAGTTTATTGAAAAATGATGACATTTGGATTATTGAAATTTTCCTCCCTTCATGAGCCATTGACAATCACAGTTTTTTAAACTGAGTATTTTACTGATGTTTTTAGGTTTCATGATTGAAAGGAAATACCTGCAAGCTGAAACTTCTCAAAAGCAGCAGTTTAAAGTTTCAGAACTTGAGAATACATAGTATTTTGAATTTTGGAAATAAGGCAAAACTGCAGTTGTGCCTTACACTATTCCCTTTTTCTAGTCCCATATTAGACAGCACACACATCATTCATGAAGGTGGTAAACTTTCAAGGTCTGACTCCTGTTTGGGATGACCTATAGAGCTTTTTACTCCCTGTTAAGATTTTTTCATAACTGTACACAAAATATGCAGAAGATTCACCTCTCCCCACCAAACGTTTCCAGCCAGATGCTAAAACAAGCAGAAAGCCTCACGGCACTAGACAATATCAAATTTACATGCTATTTTTTTACTACTAGGAGAGTTTATCCGTTACTTTGAACAGGAAAAACCCACCAGGTTATATTTCTGATGTACATTTCATATGGCATTCAAGTTACCTACAGGTTTTCCTCCAAGACAGCACTAGCAGAATGGCAATGGATGCTTCCTAAAGAACTTCAGCAATCTGAAGTCCAAGGGGTAACTTATAGCTGAATAAAAAATATGTTTTCAAGCACTGAATCAGCTAATTAGAACATAGACTAGTTAAGAAACACCATATGCCAACTACAAAGCACAGTTTTGAAGGACTTGTGAAGAACACTATTATTATTATTAGTAATCATTCTATATAAAAGCATGTAGGTCAGTATCAGAAGCCAACACAAGCTTAGAAGAAGCTGGCCTGTTTACAAAAGGGACAATCCTACAGTTAATCATTGTAGACATCACTGAAGTCACAGCTAAAAGACACACATGGATTTCTCTGCTCAGAGTAACTGCAACACTTTGAGAAGTGCAAAATGGGCATTTTGAGACGGGTAAGATGTCACTCATTTAATACTTACAGAATCACGAAGTAAGCAGGGAAGCGTAAATATTACAGGATACGTTTTAAGTCTGTTACCTTTCTAACTCTTCTAACAATGATCATTGCTCCCAGGTTACTTTAGAAGTTGAAACAGCTGCAGTCTTTCAGAAACAATTCAGTGAGTTAAATTTACCATTAAATAGTAGACAGAGAATGTACAAATAGTTCATTGCATTATTTCAGCTGACTCTTGCTCCCTTTTATATGAAAACACTCCACCACAGCAGAAAAAATACCAAATCCTCAGAACTGTAAAAATTAGCAGTTGTCTCAGCCTCAGTCCACACACGCCTATTGGTTTACACAGCTAGAGAATAATTTAAAGTGCAATAGTTCATTTGTAATCAATACACCAGCTTGCTCTTCTAGAAAAGCTGTGTAACTATTCATGATATATACCGTCAGGTACTCACATAAGCCAGTGGTATACCTGTAAGGACTGCAGAGAAGTTGTTACAATTTCTATGGGATTGAAGTCAAATATATAACCTAGTGCCAGTCAGCAGGTATAACAGATTGACTCTCCTTTTTCCTCTTCTTGTGAGCTCCAGATAACATAAGCCACTACTTAACGTTAAACAGGGAATGTCAGAGTAATATTTATTACTCATATAAATTAACATTTACTTCTTAATTTAACCTTATTTTGATCATTACACAGATGGACTTTTTTTTTTTTTTTTTTAATTTGGTGAGCATCTTGGTCCTGAGATAGAACAGGGTAGAGCTGTCTGTCAAAAACAGTTATGATTCAGTTCCAGGACTGGACCAGTCCACAGTCTCCTCCAGAGCTAATACAGTTATTTGTTCGGTTTAAATGTACACAGCAAATTAATGTGCAAAACAGCACAGCTGTGGGAGGGACCAGCTGAGTAAAACATCCTAATGAGGATTCATGGAACATTATTTTGGCATTAGGTCCTAAATCTTTATACTGAAAGAAATAAAAACTATGAAGTAATGGTCTGAAAGCTTTCTTCCCTTGAGATCAACATAAAGACCTCAGCTGAGACAGAAATGAATATTCAATAAAGAAGCAAGCACTGAAATCTTAACAGCTGAAACTAATTATTAGGAAGTCTTTGCTATGGATTGTGACAGAGTTGGAACCCTTTATAGAAGCACTAAAAAAACAATATTAATAAACTAAGCAATGATTTCCAAGTTATATCCTTAGACTGACTATCTCATTTACTCTTCACATCAGAACTAAGACCATCTACAACCTATAAAAGACCAGAACAGGACCCACTGAGAATTAAATAATTTTGTAAACATAAAATAGCCCAGATGAATGTCTGTGCTCTTTTTAAACCATGGTTTGAAAAGGACTTCTGAAAATGTGCAGAAGTGTCAAGTACTTAAAAGTTCTGGGAGGAGTGTATTTGCATTTTTTTTAAAGGGAAACTTATACAGAATCATTCATTAAGATATAAAATAAGACTGCAAGTATGGTTCAGTACTGAACAAACAGCATAGAATAATATTTCTGGATGCATTTTCTCATTTTGTATTAAAAGTTTATTTCAAGTACACTTTTTACATAATCAGAAATTTAAGGTATTTTTCTATTTTTGTATTTGAAGGCACATGAAACAATTTAGTAACTCCATTTCTTTAGCTGAATTGAACCAAGTTTCTAGAAGGGCAGTATTGGAAAGCCATTAACTTCAAAGTATCAAAAGTTCTCTAAGTCCCAGATAAAACACTTCATATAGAGTCATATGTACACAGTACCATATGTAAGTAAATAAAAGCAGAAGAAACAACATCTGCAGAATCTCACTCATTGAACCACCAAGGGGCAAACTCATATAAAAACAATACTTAGAAGTTATTAACAATCTGTGATTTTCCTGATTTATGAAGACATCAGGAGCTGAGTCCAAGTTCAATGGGCATCAGGAAGGCTGGGGTAACAATTCAAACAACTGTCTCTTCCTCGTGCCTCCCCCCATCCTCCAGTGTGGGAGATATGAGGGATTTTCTTGAAAAGAATGGACGTTATATGGAACTGAACTGAACAGGCCTGTGAGGCCTATGTGAACAAGAGCAAAACAGCCTACATCCCTTACGTGACTTCGAGCAGCCTTGAGCAAGAACAAGATAAAGTGTGTCTGGTGAAGAAATCAAGAGTCAGCAAGTCAGCAATGTTGTAGTGAAGTAATGCTGAATGTTAGAGCTCGTGCTAACTGTTAAGGTCCAATCCCTTGTTAGTTTGCGGCGCGTGAACTGTAGCTATTAACCAATTACATGCAGCCTGTAAGCACGTGGACAGAGCAAAAAGATGCTTAAGGAGAATTGTACCAAGTAATAAACGGCTTCAGCTGAATTCATATTGGATCGTGTGGAGTCCTTGGAATACGTCCTCGCACCCCAAGAGAAAAAAAAAAGGCGTTTACAGTAAAAATATTTTCCAGTGAACTTTTGTAGGTTTTAATAACACTTCAGTAAAGTCAGTGCTGTTTTCTAAGTATTCCATTTTGTAAAAGAAACATTTGCTTCAAATTATAGGGGAGGCTGTTTCTTCAAGCCCTCCACCTTTCTCTGGTCCTTCACACCATGTCAGTGAACACTATTGGCAAGTCTGAGAAGCTACTGCAGCAGTATTAGTTCCCCTGCTGTACTTTAGGCACTTAAAAACCATTCAGGATAATGACCTGCTATACGTTGCCCCTTCCTCATGCATATAACTGTTTCTTTCTAGTACTGGGCGTGCAACAGGATGAGTCTAAACACTGTACTAAATCGTTCTTTCACTTGTTTGGACTTAGAACACTTTTTGCCATCCCCCAGAGTCCCTGGGCTGCATGCCCAGACTTTGATTGCCTGTTCACAAGAGCACAGAACACTTTACAAGAAGTGTTTCTCAGGTCATGGTGGAGCTAGGCTTACTTTCCCCTCATCTGCCAAAATGGAGTGGATACACTAAACAGTCACATTACACACAGAAAACCCTGGCCAAACAGAGCTTTCTAATTCTCAATACCCTTTTAATCTAAGTAACTGAAACATTCTCATAATCTACTTCATTATCATAATTATGGCTTATAGAAAAAACATGCGGGGGCACCTCTCAGCTTTGAAACTTCACAAAAACTCGTTACCACCTAGGCAATGAGCAACTAAATAAAGAAAACAAATATTTGAAGCCCACAGATCTACCTAGATGCATGCTTTCACAGAATACTAACATATGAATCATAAACACCCAGAGTTTACACAGCAGGCACTCGTATTCTGGAGAGCTGCTTGTTCCCACAACCCACCAGAAGCACTTGCTACTTAATGTATTCCATCTCCTCATGCAGGGAAGGGAGAGATGGGTTCCAAATAACAGAGTTCTGCTCAAAACACAGCAAATGCATGCCAATGTATGAGTCTACTCTTTCCACGGCATCACAATTTAAAAAGGAGGAAAAAACAAACAACTGTCAAGAAGCTAGTTCAGCATCCTGAGGATATTAAGAATGCTCTAATTCCTGTTATATCTGAGATATGAGCATACTGTCCTCTGGTGCTATCCCTGATTTTAAATACCCTACAAGCTAACCCACTTAAAAAATTAGCTGCTCATTTATTGCTGTTATTTTTCACTTTCTCAAGTCAACCTGAGAGACTTCACTACAGTTGAAGCACAGCTGACCTTCAGACCTCCTCTCCAAATGCTAAACTTAACCACCACACTGTTCATAATTGCAGCAGATGGTTATTGGCTTAATATGCACATGTGAACTTTATAAGGTCTGTTCTCATCTCCAAAGAGGAGATATAGAAATATATCAAGGTCATCGAAGCCTTTCCTTTGCTCACCAGCTTAAGGTGAGGGGGGGATGGGAGAAGAAGAGAAAGGCTGGAGGCAGAAAAAGAAAAAATGTCATTGCCATGGTGGCCCAGTCTTTCTGTAGTGCTGAGTCTGTGTTGGTATCTAATGCAAACAGAGACACTCTGCTGGTTCCAATACTTTGTCTTGTCTTTATTTATTTTAGAGGCTACACCACCTCTCCCTCTGTAATGACTAGATTCCCAATTTCATCATAAGATTTTAATAATTGACTTTGACTACTGTTGCTGCAGATAATCGTCATCAATAACTGTCTCCATGTCTACTCAGTAAAAGGTCCCTTTGATAGAGCACATGTAATGCTGCAGCTTAGAAACATAGTTAAAATTAATATTAAAAATCACACTACCTTCCCTCAAGTAGTTTTGTTTTTCACCTAACCCCTAACAGGATTTCTTTTAAATACATATTTTTATTGTTTCATTTGTACATTAACTTTCCCAGCTCATAGAGCTGCTGGAATATGAACCTGTGAATATATTAATGAATGCGGATCACTCTCTACACTGGATAATGAGCATTATACCAACTGCTGCAGAATGCCTTATCATTATAACAAATTTTTAAATACCCTTTCACTGTCAGGGTTAATGTTTCTTGTTTTTTTCTCTATTTCAGAGCTATCTTAAGAGAAGACTGGTTTCTGCTTACTATCTGCTGGCAAATTTTAGAAATCAAAAAACAAGTTTAAAGCAGGTGATTTTCTCAAATATACGTAGAGTACAATTGTAAACGAAGACCTGTACAGCTGATGTGAAACGGAACAGGCACAAGAAGCACAGTCATAGAAGAGGGGATTTGTGATGCTGATAATATCAATGGTATATGAAGTGTGGTTATCCTCTTTTCAATGTTGCCTAATAGCAGCTGCTTCCAGGTAAGTTTTGAACTGCTGTATCAGACAGTTTTATGGAAAAAAACCCACACTTATTAGATAAGTGTATTCCTAATCCTGCAAAGTCACCAAATGCCTGGAAGCATGACAGCTGATATTTCTTTCAGTTTTTTAATCCAATTTGGAATAGCTGAAATCAGCTTAAGGAATGAGTTAATAGAAAACAGCAGAATAATTACATTTGATTTCAGTATAAATATTCCATTAAAATAGTAATTAAAAGGGAGAAAATGGGGAAAAAATCCTCACACAAAAATCAAGTGTGATGAGAAGGAAAGCCTAATACATAGGAAGCAGGTTTTAAACCCTAGGAGGAGAGCAAGTACAAGAAACCCAAGGAACTTCTGTCCCACTAAAGAAAAATACAAGTCAAAAGCACTGCATGTAGCTTCATACAAGCTTGTTCAAAAGTTTGAGGTTGAAGAGTAATTTCTCTTCCTGCAAGGGAAAAATCAATTATGGACAGATTCTATTATATGATTCTATGATACACTGATATTTGCAGAGTGAAATCTAAGCAGCAGGAAACAAAAGAGGAAATAAGAGGACTTTGGAAGTCAAGTCAGACAGAAAAAATAAATATGAACAAAATATCCTCACTGTCTGCTCCTTTTTGATCTATCATCTTCAAAATCTCCTTCATAACTCAGCCATTGGTATGAGCCAAGTTAACACAGCTGCTCCAAAGAATCTGGATTTTCAAATGTTGATGTGATGGCTAGTCTAGTCAAAATAAAAACAGGATGACGACAGACGAGAGAAAATAAAAGAACATACACCCCTAGAAGGTAAATGAAAACCTCTGAGAAGCCTAATTCACAGTGTGGCTACTTCTTTTGATCGTCTGACTGGCAGACAGACAGCAGTGGTGGAGAAACATTTTCACTACCATGCTTGAGTGAGAGTTGCAATGTCAATGTGAAGTACTCCCAGTTGCATGGGCATATAGTCATAGCCACTGCTGCCTTGAGCTTAGAGTACTGCAGAATTCTCTACATATGACTGTGCTTAGAAACTTCGACACCTCAAACCTCGTCATTTATGTGAGGATTTTTCTTGCTCAAACATTAAACCATGCAGAGAATACATTGCGTCAACCATCAGTGCTCTGTGGAAGCTGCCAGTAACAACTCTGATAGACCTTTAGATTTAAGTTTTCTTTGAACATTATTGCTCCTCAAGTCTGCCCCTCCTTATGGCTTTACCACCCTATCACCTGATGTTTTCAAGGACTGACATACACTGGCAATGCCCATTGAGGCTGTCATGGCTGATAGGACCTCACCCCTGCAAGAAGTCACCAGAAGATGCCCCCATGTTGGACAGACTCAGTTCCAGCTGGCTCCAAGGTGGATTAGAAGAAGGGAGGAAGTGGGGGCATAGTCGGTTTAGATTTGATTGTATTTCTAATTATCCTACTGTGTTATTAATTGGCAATAAATTAAATTAATCTTTCCCACATCAAGTCTGTTTTGCCCATGACAGTGATTACTGAGTGATCTCCTTGTCCTTATCTTGAGCCACCAGCTTTTCATCATACCTGTCCTCTTGATAGAGGGAGACTGACAGAGCCTGCTGGTGGGCACCTTACAACCAGTCAAGATCAACCCACCACAAAAAAACCTCTTAAACAAAGGACTTCTTAAAATGAGAACAAATTAATAGAAAAAAAAAAAAGGTATTCATTTTAATATAAGAATATCTGTGCCAGACAAAAGCAAGCTTCCCAAGAAATTTGATGCAGGCCAAACAACTAAGACACTAAACTTGGCAGATGATCTCCCCACAGGGATATGTGAAAGGACTCAGGGGTGGCTACTAACTCACATCCTCAGTCCCAAGTAAAACAGCAACGAATCACCTCATTAGGGAGCCTTGGTCACCTCAGCAGCATTCTTATTTGACAGATTACTGAGGAATCTAGAACAAAGTTGCCTGCAACCAGTTACATGAGATAATGGATGGTAAGGATGGAAGAACAGGTTTTAGGTTGGTGGTAAATTTTGGATTGGCTGAATCCACATCCTAGAGTAGAAATGTCCACACAGAAAAGTAAGAGAAGAATCAGACTTGAGCACACTGCAGGACTGACTTGAACAAAAAAACTCTTTGAGTGAAAAAAATGAATGAACACATACATTTTGTTTTGTTGGATCAGTGTATTATTTGCTAGGTCTGAGTGCAAAGGCGTTTTTTGCTTTGTGTGTGTTCTTGAAGAGGTGAACTCTAAATGAACTTCCTGCAAAGTTGGAGTTGTGACAGTGGTTATTTGTTGGCAATGTGTACCTGGGGGATGGAGGAGTGGAAATCAGTGCTGGATGACTTGGACTGGTGGACATGATGTTATGAGACCACAAAATAGCAACAGAGATACTGTCAGTGAGGTTTATAGTGCTTAGGTACAACGTACTGGGACTGTCACAGTACTACTTCTCCAAATGTGCATTCTCACCCCTTCTGTTGTGAAAGTTCTGATGCTCATGTGATTGCATACAAGGAAATTTCAGAAGATAATTCATGAAAAAGGTGATTTGACCTTTTGATTTTATCCTTCTGAAGTAGCTCACTGCTAGTTGGTACAGAACCAGTATCTGTACAAGCAAAAAACCAGAAATGCCTGAGAGAGAGCCGTAGAAAGCATGAGACTACAGCAGCTCCTGCTTTGGTGACTTTGTGCTGTTGTATAACTGTACCCTGTACCCTACCTTTCATATAGACCAAGGCAGTGACCCTTGCCACTGCTCTTTTTGCCATACAAAGGAAGCTTTAATGACCCAGGTAGCCTGGACCTTGACACCATAATTTGGTGCCTGGGCGAAAGTTGCTCATCATTAGTGGCAACATGTGCTTGGATATTTATAACAGAGCTATGTCATAAGCAGGGTGAGATCTCTCCACAGTGCTGTCACTAATAGCTGTGACTCTCAGTGATATTTTTCAGACTTCTCAAGTGATATAGCTCCAATCCATTTAGAGACTTCATTTTTCATGAAGTCTAGCATCTTAGCACTTCAACAGACCATAAAATATCTTTATGAAGTTTGGCAACAATGTTATGAACAAACTGAAAGCTAGAGAGTTTCACTTTGTCAGATTCAGTGATGTGGCAGATTTATGGACAGAAGGGAAAAAAAAAGCAAGCTGCTAGCTTCCTTTCCATATAGCATTGTTTATTAAACAATATAAGCATGTGCGCACAAACTCTCAATAGCCAGCTTGCACTGTTCTCTGACTCAGAGGAAAAAGAAAGCCTATGTGTATGGACTTAGAAATGAGACGTTTCTTGTCCCCGCAAGAATAACACAATTTATCCCATATCTTATTGCTCCATTTTTTAGACATGACAAGAGAGGGAATTTAGGCAGAATATACCTTTATGAGCTCTATCCCACTCACATTGCACCAAAATATATTTAGTTTATTTTACTGTCATCTTTAAAACCTTTGAATAAGCATCTCTGTGCTATAATTTGTCATAGTCAGGAGATAGGGAAGAAGTTAAATACATGCAAAAAATAACCTAATCTGAAGGACATCAGCTCTCACCTTGCTTCTGTATTGCAGGGTCCTAATAAAATTGCTGTATTGATTTAGACCACTGGCTTCCCTGTTCCAGTAACCAAGACTAGCTAATTGCAGATGTTTCTGAAACAGATTAAAATACATCATTATAGTAGTCTACTCATATTTCTGTTTGAGTCATTCCAGAAAATACTCTCGTTGGAAATATTTTCAGTATCCCCAAACGTGTGCCATGTCTTTAACCTGGAATCATTACTGATCAGACCAATACATTGTAAAGGAAAAATTCAGTTTAAAAGAAATTTTTATATAAAATGAAAATTATGAATCTCCTTTTCTGTGCCTCACTTTTAAAGAGAAAGTCACCGAATAGTTACGGGTGAAAGGCACATCAGGAGGTCATCTTGTCCAAGCCCCTTATGTCAGATTATTAAAGAGTGAAAAAGAAGGATTTGTTTCTTCCCCATATGAGTTGCTTTCTCCTTTATCTCTTTTTCCTTTCTCTTTTCTCCCTCATCTCCCTTCTCTTCTGTGAAGTGAGAAAACCATCAAAACATCATAACATCTTTTCTTCCTCTGTTTTAGATAAAGTGAAATACTTCTTCTAATAAATACCATGACTTGATGACAATTTAAGCTCAAGGTCTTCTCTTGTTCTTCCTCCAAGGAATATTCATATCTCTTATGACTGTTTCAGTAAACTGACTATGAATTATTAGTCAAAAGGTGAGATTTTTCCAAGAGCGCCTTTCTATATCCCTTGACTTTTTCTGCTTAATAGAATTCATCCTCCAAACATACTGGGTCAATAAAACGAGGATAAAAACATAAGAGCTGATTTTGATATTAATTTCTTTCCTCCTGCTCTAGAACTGGCTAATCCTAGAAACAGGAAATAAACAAAAATACTAAAGGTCTTAGTTCCACTAATTCTGTGGAAATTAAGTCATTTGTTAATAGGATTTTGTTATATTGGCTTCTTTCTACTCTGTACTGCATAAGAAAGCTGAGAGCAGTGATGTTCTTTATATTCCAGGGGTCTGAATGAATATACAACATATATATATACACATAATTAATGTTGTAGCATGGGTAAGACTACACAATTTTATGAAAGTATATTAGGATCAGACTTTTATTTCACCAATACTTTCTTGTCTGGCTTGAGAGCAGTAGATAGAAGAGCAAAGTGTCTGGGAAAAAATAATTTATTCCTTACATCTATGGTCCAGACATTACACAGAGGGCATGCAGGACAGATTTATGCTGAAATTTATCCTTTCCTTTTCTCTCGGCACAGTCAGATATCTGACTGTCATTTGTTTTTTGTTTGTTTGTTGTTTGCGTTTTTTGTTTTGTTTTTCTTTGTTCCAGAGGACTTGGACCCCTGAAAAAGTAAACAATTCCCTAGAACCATTTTACAGTAATAGAGTTTTTCAATTATGCTCGATGACCAGGAAGACATTTATTTTTAAATAAAAAGCAGTAAATTATCAAGAAATTAATCATTTAATTAGCATGGGATAATTGATTTTTCATTTGCTATTTGAATAGTTATCTAATTTAGTTTTCCACAAAGGGTCTCATAGCTTTCCTTTAAGCTATAAGAATCTATATCTTTCTATTATATGTTAATACAGGTAATAACCATAAAAAAGAGTAGAGGTTTTATTTGAAAATTTTCTGCAGGCAAATGTTGTTCTGCCAGTGATTTTATCTTCTCACTAGTTGTGGGTTTTAGTCTTCTGTAATCTACACACAACCTCATTTGGCTGGTCTGGTTTAATAGACCTTAACATTTTCAATTTTTTTGTTTTGTCTCATTAATGAACGTGAATTCAGCAACATCAAGTCAAAGACCTAAGTGAAGTCAATAAGGACATTTCTGCGTCTCACAGCATTTTTCATGGAAGAGGTGGGAATTTTTTGAATTAGTCTAAAAAGGTAAAAATGCAGCAGTGACCACAGGTATTTACAATTGTTTTCTTACCACACTGGGAAAGAAAATCCATAAGTCAAATATCCACTAGTTTCTATTCATTTGGAGTAAGAAACGATTGCATTAACCTCTTCGTAAATTACACCACTTGTGCAAGACTATCAAGGTAACAATCACTACAGCAGCCATAGCTGCTAGGTCATCAGTCTATATGGATGAACTCTTCCTCAGTATATTGTAGTTTATGATTATGATGATGGTTATTGGTTTTGCACTGCACTATACTTCTAAGCGAATACTTTGAAAACTGATTACAGAGATATGAGCTTCCTAAAATGTCTGTTGTTCTTGAAAAACCCATTCACATAATAGAAGGTAGCTTGGCCGTTAAGGTACTGAAGTCTGGGGAAAAAAAACCAAACCAAACCAAACCAAACCAAACCAAACCAAACCAACAAACATCATAATCATTTCTAGTTAAACAGAATCCCACAATCTAAAAATATGCAGACATGAATAGCCACAAGGACAGTTATAGAAATCAATAGAGGCTATCAGTCAATATCAGTCGCGATTTGACTTCCTGACTCGGTTTGAAAGGTAAATGTACCAAAGCATGGACGATGAGCTTCACAAGGATCTTTAAGCAAATAATTCATTTTTGACAGTATAGAAAAAGGGCCATGCCCTGAGTTAGCTTCCCTGTGCCTGTTCTGAAGGACAGCTTCGTCACTGTGGAAACCGACTCTGGAAGGCAGCGATGCTGAGGATCCCCTCTCTGAGAAAAATACTCTGGTCACACATTGGCCTGCATGGTCTTGCACACCCTGACACTATGACATTTGTGCTATTGACATCCAAACAACAGCATGAGCAATTCTTTATTGCCTTTGGCCTCCTAACAGCTTACTCCACCTAAAAATCTGTGACTAATAGGTGAGTAATTAAGTTCTGTTTTGCTAATGGTTAGGTGTTCAGGTTATGGCCTGATTGATCATGGTACAACAGCCTGGGAGGGGTCATCCAAAACAATGGCCACTAATACCTTGTTGGTCTAAATGTCATTAACCAGCAATGTCTTATACAATGTCTGATATTTAATTTCAACTATCCTTTGTGGCTACCAAAGCACACAGAATTTGGGGAGCAATACTCACGTCATACTCAGTTATTAATACCTCTGAACAAGCTATGGAGGGGTAGTGCATGAGGTTTCCTAGAATAACTCAAAATCCCACTATTATTAAAAAAAAAAAAATCAATTATTCTGGTGTATTTGCTCATTTGCTTAGCCTATGCCACTTAAAAACTATATCTCAAATTCTCTAGGTCAGCTTAAAACTTTACTGCAATGATAAGCAGTTTGGGGGAAGTAGTTTTGTGTACAGAGCAGCCTGTTTCTGGAAGCTTGTATTGTGACACAGGAAAAGTTTGTCCACTCAGACCCAAAAAGGTCTGTGTCTGTATAAGGAAGCCCCTGTTCTACAGATCAGGTATGACCCAAGAAGCACTTGTTCTCCTGCTCCAAAAGCATGCCGGCAGGTCTACAGGTTTGCCCTGTAGCTGCAGCACTTCAGTCAGAAGCTTTTATAGCAGATGGAGCATCTCCAATTCCCCTGTCAGAGAGCTCTCAGAATCCATGAAGTCCAAGTGGCTCCCAGGTAGCAGAGATACATTTCTGCTAACAGAAACAGCTCAATGCACATGTGGTTGTTAGAAAAGCACAGCAAGAAGCTTACAGAACCAGAAAAGTCTCAGGTACATGTGATAGGATTCCCCAGTTACCATTTTACCTCCCAAAGGTGTTTGAATGAGTTATTCTGAGATTCCCAACTGTAAGGAATATCTGGGATCATTTATCAGCCCAAAATTGACAGTTTATACCAATACTGACTATTGCTATTTCTGCACATTTTTACCTGCTCTAAAAAAGTACTGTGAGTGAAGGAGGAAAAAGAAAAAATCAGAACCCAGGTTGTGTATGCAACTTTATTTTTTTTTTGGATTGAAGAACATCTATAATGAATTTTTAAAGCTTTTATCTGTGTAATTAAAACATGCAGTCAAAGAAAGTTAGTCACACTGAGCAAAGTGGCATATAATCAATGCTGAAAATTCTGAGAAAGTCAGTGTGCAAGTCAAACGACTATTCATTTTAACAACGGCTTACAGTTTGATGGTACCAGGTCATCTGACCTAAAATGAGAAATAGATATAGCTGGTTCTAAAAACAAACAGGAAAATTATGAGAGACTGGAAGAAATAGCCTGAAGCTACAAGACCTTGGGCTGTGAGCTCATTAGATTTCAAAGTGTCAGAGGCAGCCAGGATCAATACTTGAGTGACAGACCAACATGGAAAATTATTTGGATGTTTCAGAAGTGTGCTGGAGTTTCAACAACAAGCTTATAGTCTTCAGATGATATTTAAACAGATTCTAAACCAGAACATACCATAATTTAAAACAGATATTTTCAGATTTTGCCCTCATCTGTAAGTGATCGTACTATCTTCTTCCATTCCAAAAATCGTTAGCACCTACAGCTGTCTTCAGATTTTATACTTAACCCTCAAGGACTGACAAATTTCAGGTCTAATACCTTAAGAGGAGTGGAAAAAATTAATACTATTTGTACAGGAAGGTGTAGATTCCCAGTAGAACTAACTTCTGCATCTACTTTCCGAGGAACAATCAGTGTTTAAAAAATCATATAATAAAATAATCTTAAAAATAATAATTCAGACAATTTTTTAGACTGAAGATAATATTTTATTTTGCAGAAGTTTGAACTTACTTATGGAGTCATAATTACTCTAAGAAGCCCACTGGGACTCAAAGTGTGCTGCTTTTTCCACTTTTTAAAATTTCGACATCTAAATACATGATAAGAAATGTAACACACAGTAAATATAGCAGACTACTACTAATAAAGAACTTTAAGCCTTAAACAGCAGCTAATGCTAAAGCAGATGCAACTGCCACATAATGGGGACCAGATGTCTTGAGTACAGCAGCTTATGCTCCACAAAGGTTTATAAGAAATCGTAAACCAGAAATTTTTTTCAGTTTGCTTTGCACCCGTTAAAATTATGTGGCTAACACAATAAATGCAAGGTAGACCAGTGTATCTCACTACAAATACATACAAAGGCTACTACATTGCACACATAAATTTAAGATGCAAGTTTGGCACACATTTGCAAGAATAAATAGCTTTTGGTTTAATAAGGCTTCAAAGAGAGATGAGTGTCCAGGTGGCCAAAAAGGCCAACAGCATCCTGGCTTGTATCAGAAACAGTGTGGCCAGCAGGACCAGGGAAGTGATCGTCCCCCTGTACTTGGCACTGGTGAGGCTGCACTGTGAAACCTGTGTTCAGTTTTGGGCCCCTCACTACATGAAAGACATTGAGGTACTAGAGAGAGTGCAGAGAAGGGCAATAAAGCTGATGAGGGGCTTGGAGCACAAGTCTTATGAGGAGCAGCTGAGGGAACTGGGGCTGTTTAGCCTGGAGAAAAGGAGGCTGAGGGGAGACCTTATTGCTGTCTACAACTACCTGAAAGGAGGTTGTAGTGAGGTGGGTGCTGATCTGTTCTCCCAACTAACAAATGACAGGATGAGACGAAATGGCCTCAAGTCGCGCCAGGGGAGGTTTAGATTGGATATTTTTTCCTATGTGTCTCCAGAAGTAATTGTGAAATATAAGCGCCACAATATGCAAGAAGTTTCATATTTAAATTTCTGTATAAACCTGAGCAGTAGCCTTCAGTGGTGACTTCACTGGCTATATCGAAGCCTTCAGAACAGGCATGTGGCAAACAAGGCTAGCTCAGAAAGAAACATATAGAAGAAAACTAGGAGGCATTGATAATTTCTTATCTTACTTGTGTGTAGCACTTATTCTTACATAGTTAGTTTTAGCTTGAAAATGAATAGCATGCTACTCCTTTTTTGTATGATATTGATCTGTTACACCTCCATTGCATTATATGTATTTGCATACTCACATCTACCATAACATTTTCTGTTGATATCTCTGCGAGCTAAAAAGCATCAAAGCTGCCACTGGCTTGAACACAATTCATTAATTTCATTGTTCTACCAAACAACTACAAGGAAGTAAATCAGATGCTTTGAGGTAACGTAGCAATGCCTGTTAACATGACAATGCTACGGTTTCTTATGAACAACATGATATAGTGTAATTCAAGAAGACAGAAAACATAAATGATAAAAAACCCAATTACTGGCTGGTAAAAATATGTAAATACCCTCTTCATACTGACAGTCCATAAAACTGCCTTATAGCTAACTGCAAGATGAAGCTTACATCTCAGACATTTGATATATGAGAAAGTTTCTTAAATTCTTCTGATTTGAGCCTTGTAATGATCGCCCTAAGGTTGCAGTCTTTATACCTGACAGATCATTGTTTTATAGTTTAATACATTTTCTTCCAGCAAAGCAGTGCATAAACAAGTGCTTTAGCAATTAAACAAATGTTGCAGGGGCATGTAATGGTACCCATACCTCACTTCTATGAGCTTGGTTATCTGTGTAATAGTGTTAATTGCTCCCACAGTGAGGGACAGCATGGACCTCTGCCAGCCCTATTTAAAGAAGCCTTCTACTATGTGTGACCAGCATGAAAACCAAATAAATCCACTGTGCATTTACAGACATTGTTGGAGCTGCTCTGTCCTTAGAAAGGGTGAAATAGCAACAGTGGCACATCTGGCCGATCACAACAGGTGGAGGGAGTAAGCAAGTTAATGAAAGGCAGGCTCCTCTGAGTAAAATCTATGTTTTAGTGATAAATTCATAGAACTAAGCATCCTGGATCAAGAAGCCTTCTTAAGCTCATGCAGACATTTTTCCTTTCTTCTCTGAAGCCAGAAACTAGCCACAACCAGGAATGACTCCAAAAGACGGCATACGTGGTCAAGGAAAGTACAGACACTTGCATGACAGGAGTCCTGAATAAATCAGAACTCCTTGAGCAAAAGATATATGGATTTTAGCAGCTTCATTGGCTTGCTAGGAGTGTGATATGAGCTAGTTCTTACACCAGCAGCAAGGGACTAGATTTGTTTAGCCCAGAGATCCTTCCATTTCTGTATTTCTAAGCTGACAAACTGTAGAAATGATTTTTAGTAATAAGCTAAGAAAAAAAAAGGGGGTATACAATAATCTAAGATAAATTTCAAGCAAAAATGGAACTGAGAGAGTAACAAGTAAGAGGTACCTCTGTGGTCAACAGCATCAGGTAATGGAAACCTTCTAGAAAGCTATGTGGGGACGTCAGACGAATTTCATCAGGCTGATGGGGAAAATGAGGGGTGTGTTAGTAGTTAAGCAAAGACAGTAGCTTCCATTACTTGAAACAGAATCTGGATGAGCATTTTCTATTGTTCCAGTGGAAAAAAACTATCCTTACTGCTTAAGATATGAAATTCCTTTTAACCATACATTTCAGGAAATTGGGAAAATTAACATTTAAACTCAATTATGGCATATGGGAGTACAAGTTCTTAGATTTAAATGCTTCAGTAATAGAAGACAAGGAAGGCTGTAGATAAAAAAGAGGAGCATCTAAATAAACGAATGAATAGCAATCTTGAACTGCAAGAGTAGAAACCATTAGTGAACAAGCAGTTATCAAGGCATCAGTCTTTAAGTTTATATCACTTGGTACAGAGCTGGCAATATAAAACATCAGTGATTTCTTGAGTTTCAGCAAGAAAACAGCAATAGTTTGTGTAATGGCTCCTTTTTCTCCTACCCAACCCTGGAAAATATGAGTGCCTCTTTTTTTTATATATATATATTTTTTTTTTTTCCAGAAAGCTTGTTTAGAAACTACCAGCAACTAGCATCCTAGCATGTTCTTCCTCTCCAGAGTACTCCATCATACATTTGGGAAACAAAGAGAAGAAAGGAGATTTCAATTTCGACAATGATGTATTCTGGAAAATGCTAACAGTGAGAAAGCAGCTACAGGTCCCCAGCCAAACAGAAACTAGGCTGCTGAAAATAAATTGAAAGCATACAAATAATACATATATACATACCTCTGTGTGTGTTTATATGTGAATATATATGTGTCTCTACACATAAATCTATACATATGCATACATTTCAGAGAGGATGAACGGGAACAGGATGTTACCTATTTTGGACATTTAAAAACCCTAAAATATAAATAATTGGATGCTGACATTTTCCGCTCTGAGTTTTCTGTTCTGCAGTATGTACAACGTGGATAAGCCTGTTGACTGAAATGGTTTCAAAGTGTGGGTTGAGTGTTTCAGTGAAGGCTGGGGGCCTGCAGTGGTGTGATGCTTACACAAAACATTCTTTCATTATACCAATCAACTTTTATTACTGAACAAAATCAGTTCAGTCGCAAAAAGCATTTGGTGTGTCAGCAAAATAACTTTCTGTTCAGCCTTTAAGTTTTCCAAAGAAAGGGCAGTCAACTCGCTTTTTGCCAGTAAATCAAAATGAAAACCCATTACAATTTTGTAGCAGTTTCAAAGGCAAACTGCCGTAAAAGATTTTAAGAAAAGTCCCTGAAATCTCTTTTTGTGTTGCTAAAACAAGCTAATGTAATTCGAGAAGTATGAGCTCAGCAAACAGCAGTATTCTTTGCAGGCTGCAGAACACTGAGCACTTCAAAGGCACTGGTGTAGCAAGTCTACCAGCGACTTCCAGATACATAAATGGTTAATTCTAAAGATTTTTTTGCAACAGCAAAATAAAAATTTTTGATATTTTATTTTTCCAGTAACAATGGACCATAAAGAATAAGAAGTGAGCTTCTAATTACTAACAGTCTAAAAGTTGTGAGAAGGAGTAAAGATAGGGTTTGTGAACCTCTTCATTAGTGTCACTCTGTGATACACAGGAAAAAGGGATAGCAGTGCTTTGCAAAGTACTGAGAAGCAGCCTAGGTAGCACACATGCTGTATACCAAAATGCTACTCAGCACAGGTTTACTAAATTACAATGCAGCGATGCCCAGGTAGCTAGTGGCAATAGGCGAGGGAGAGTCCCTGTGGAGCCATCCCTTCTCTTGCAGTGATACTCAACCAAGAAAAGCACAGCAGCCTTAGGGTCGTACACAACCAAATTAAAGGACAACTCCTTATCAGCAAAATTTATCAATAGAACTTGGGCACGGTACTGTGCTGAGGAGAGAACACTCCTTAATCAAGGAGGTCTTCCAGCTGATGTTGCTCAACCGTGCACCCCACTGCAGGAAGTTCACTTTCTGACAATATTTCCCGTTGGCTTTACCTGAGCTTTCCTCTATTGAACATAAAGTCTCAACAGAAAGTTACTACAACAATGGCTAGCATAATTCTTCAACATAGAGAACAGAAGTTTTCAGGCAGGATGACTCTGTGTACAACACTGAGACAACGGTCTGTACTGTATTCAGTTTCTACACTAACTTAGAAAATGGAAAATTTGAAAGAGACTAGCATTAACTCGTCATGCCTAAGGATTTGCTATTGAAATGACAAAAATTTCCAAGAGACACAATTATGGCACACAGTAGTACATAGAAGAGTGTTACTAGAATAGATTATTTTTCCTATGTGTAATAAACAGCTATGAGAGTCATGAGTAGGAGGTGGACTCCAGCTGAACACTTGACAAACATTTAATCAATGAAGGTTAAAGGATGTGGAAAACTTTCCATTGCTAGATGTATTGTTTCCTGCAAATTGATCTAGGATACCTTTTAACCACAGCTTACTCAGCTGGATAGAGGGATGACTGAGGAAGTAATTCTGTGACCTGTGATATAGGACTGTATCCAGAAATACTAATAGTCCCTCTGACATTCAGGTCCAGACATTTTTGGAAGAGATCTTAAAATGCAAGAGGGACAAGCTCATATTTCTTTTCCAGGTTGTCCTGGCTATGAAATCCACATAGTTTTGCTGCACCAGGAGCAGGGTTTATAATCCTCACATGGGAGGTAATGCTGGTAACAAGAATTGAAAGCACTGCATGGGATGAGATATGACTGAAGAGACATCGCTCAGAAGAATGAGGGCCGACAGGAAGGAGCCAAGAGGAAAAATAGGATTTGATGAGGCTGACATGGCACAAGGGAAACATAAGCAGTCAGGAAAGCCTTGTGGACCAAATGAAGTTAACGTCACCAAGGTAGTCTAGGTAGCTCTCAGCATGCTGTACGGGGCCTAAAAGCTGAAATGAAAAGGATAAGGGAACAGGAAAAGCAGCCTTTGTGTGAGTAGAATACTGCTAGAAGTAAAATCACATGCAGAAAAAGAAAAAGTCTGCTTACTGTTAGGCAGATTCACATGACCCACAATACAGATGAGCAAATTTCTGCCTCTGGATGACTGTAGTTATTCTCTAAGGCAGTAAAAGATTCACTGTAACTTGCATGTTTCTCCAAA
Organism: Caloenas nicobarica; assembly: GCF_036013445.1. Taxonomy (NCBI): domain Eukaryota; kingdom Metazoa; phylum Chordata; class Aves; order Columbiformes; family Columbidae; genus Caloenas; species Caloenas nicobarica. The sequence goes on along the minus strand of NC_088246.1, from coordinate 136,379,352 downwards.
GGGCCAGTCAGTGCACAGGCAGGGATTTGAATAATTTACAGGGGAATGTCATTAATCCTACCACTCCAGGACCTTATCAAAGTGCAGATTAATGAGAGGTCATATAACTTCAATGTGCTACTGCTAACACAAGCAATCACTCTGCTGCTGAACTATTACACTTACTGAGCATGAGCTCTTCAATGAAAACAACTTTAAGTGGCTGTATAGGAAAAGAAGCTATTTAGCAGCGATAGCAGTAACTTTACTTTGGACTACAATCGTTTAGATTAATTAGATCTGGAACACTTATATTCCACTATATGAAAGTTAAGCAGCAGCATTAAATAAATACACAAATAAACAAATTAATTAATCTGACAGCACTGTCCTCAGTGACCTCCTGCCTTTTCAAGAGACTCCACAGACTAAAGAAGTAAAAGTATAACCTGCATTGCTCCAAAATGAGTGGTAATACCTTGAACTGAGTGAGAATAGACATGGTCATCCCAGATGACACCACTACCAGCTCTTCTCCTTTCACCCAAGCTGACTGGCATCGCAGAGGGTTCCTAACACCACTGCAGCAGAGTGAGGTTTGAGTGCATAGCACAGAATAGGTTGGTACTAACACATCCAGCTGAACTGGGGTTGCTGTGAGTTCACAGGGAGTAAGTGATTCTTTCATAACACTGACTCCATCGCTGCATATTAGCAATGGAAGGCACGCAGCCAGTGCATGCAGACCGTGCTGCCTGGCAGGAAAATAAAGTGATTTTAGTAGACTTCATTAATGCTAACAACTCCACCTGCAAAAATGCTATAAGTCCAACTGATTGCACAACTGTACCGTGTGACTAAAGTCTATATAAAACTATATATAGCAATATGCAATAAACATAATGCTTTCTGATGGTTAAACATTTTGTCAGTCAGCGCAAGAACAGAAACTGAGATTCAATGAACTGACATCCTACAGTATGTATAGTTTCTGATCTGACCCTTCATACGTGGGCTAGCTGCCCAGATGAAAGAAGGAAATCAGCATTTAAAAGACTTTCCTGCGATGAGCTGATATTGAGTACTGGACTGCAGACGTGGTAAAAACAGCCGCATGGAAACTGCTACTCTTTCAGCTTTGTCCAGGAGGTAACAACATGATACTATACAGAACTGGGCAAAAGAGACAAAGTGCAGACAGCTCCTTTGGTACAGCAGCCGAATAATGCTGGCCTGCCCAGCCTGCCAGCAGGAAAAGCCAGTATTACTCTTTACATGAGGAGACTCAATATAATTAGTATTGCTGAAACTGCATCTCTCCTAGATGATTGAAGCTAAAGCTCATCTCAGTGACATTGCCACAACTTTGAAGCAAAACATTAAGAACTGTGTTTGGGGAGGTATATAAAATTCTAGAAAATAATGATGATTAATAACTCGATGACAGGGTTAAATAAAAAGAGAGAGTTTAAAGCTTGTAAAACCAAAAATGTTCTGTTAACTCAGAAGTGGATTAGAGTGTTCAAAGTGCTTCAGGACTCGACACCATGTAAAGGCTGATTTATACTCCAGGCATCATAATGCCTACCTACTTCAGAATGACAAATAGCACTGCGCTGAGATCTCAATGGCAGCCCCAGAGCACTAACGGCAAATGTCTTCCATCTTAATAGCTGAGCCTCTGCAATTCTCCTCACTTAAAATTCTGAGCGTTTAACACTTCTCGATGCATCTAAATCCAGATACAAAAACCTTCGAATCAAACTATTTACCTCAAGTGAAATCTACCCTGAATAATTCATAAGCAGCAAGGAGGCTGGAAGAGAAGGGGCTGAAGAGTGTTTTAATGAAGTCTAGAGTTTCAAATATAATGGTATAAAAGCTATTATGGATCTTTTCTAACCTTATAAGAAAGGATATCAGTCTCTGTAACAATGAAAGATCCCAATGAACAGGAAAAGAAACACAGTTCAGGTGTCTTGTTGTCAGTGACTGATGCTGCTAACAGAATCACACAGATTACTGCAGAGAAAGGGCTGCTATTTGAAGCAATTCCTGATGAAGGATCTGAAGTGTTCAGATTGATTCTTATTCATCCTGCCCCTGTGAAGGAGTATTGATCCTTAAAATAGCTGTAATAAGCTGCAATTCAATTAGAATAAACTATGAAAGTCAAGAAAACGCACTGAATGCAGGGCTAGTGTTACGATGGCACTTACCTAACAAGAATTTTTCAACTCTTAAAGACCAGGCAAAAATATCACTTAATATGTATCATAGCTGGTCATTTCACTGTGGGAATCAAAGTTTTATATTTTCCTGTTTCAGAAAATCCTCTCTATAAAATAGATACTACTAAAATGCTTGCTTGATTTTTCTGGGATATCAGTGACAAGCTGGCACTGTCATCAAATAATATCTGTCTTCTAAACCAACTGCTGACTTATTCTGAATTTGGTTCATTTTAATTACTTATCCACGGAAATGTGAAGAAGACAGAGAGAAGTTTTGAATTAAAAATTCAGCAGTAGCACTATCTTCCAGAAATTTAGGGAAATTGGTATCTTCAAATAAAGTTCTTCTGCATTGGTGGTAAACAATTACTTCATTCGTCTGTGTTACTGATTAACAACATCAGTGCATGAGCAATCTGATTATTTTAATTGGAATAAGTAATTCAAGTTTTGTTGTGTAGTACCACATACTTGAGATAGTCTATGCAGCAATTTTTCTTATTTTTTTCTTCTTTTCCCCGCCCTGTTTTACACGTCAAAAAAAAGACAGCATTCCTTCATAAATTGAACTGCTGAGTAGAAGTACTTTTCTATCTCGATAATAAGAGCATAAATCTTACTTTTGCAGAGTAGCATGGCAGTGATAAAAGTATCATAGAAACAAGTATTCTTCTAGACAACACTAATGAAGGTGTAGATCTATACTACTACTTACTTTAAAGGAATATTGGAGAAGAATTTTTCAGTTTTGAAATATATATGGTTTCCATCTGACTCAACTGTAGTAAAGCAAATTAGTTAACACTTTTGCATACATTTAGAATATTAATGTATGAAACTTGCTCATTGATTAGTGTTGCAATTGGAAGCTGAAGTGCACACAGAAGTTCATACTGGAGGAAAAAGGCAGGTTTCTGTGTAAGACATCTCAGGCTTGGGACATCTAAACTTAGTTTCCAGATAAAAGATTTTCATAAAGCAAATAACTTATTTTTTCAGGTCTTATTTCCCACTCTCCTTTGTATTTCTCAGAATGCTGAAAGCATAAAGAGTTTTCCTATACATCTGTTAACAGCGACTACATTTGAGAAAAATTTGAGAAAAATTGAGAAAAATACATTTGAGAAAAATTCACATAGCTTCCATAGCAAACAGTGCTGTTCTGAGACAAGAATTCTAAACACAGAAAAACTGAAATTGTTCAGTACCAGATACAAATAGCAATCATTTGGCAAAACATTCCTTTCCACTATCAAGGAGATTTTTTGTAATATATCTTATTAGAGCTATCTATTCTTTTAAATGAATTTTAGGAACTTTTACCTCCTACTTTTGAGACATTTGGGTAGAATCAGCATTACATATGAAGAATTGAAATATGTCTCTGCTTCCTCTGCTGTGATGATAGAAGTTAGCTGCCAGTGCTAGGACCACAGCCAGAGAGGAGCATTCTTTCTCTAGGACTCCAAAGGAGGAAAGGTAGTTGAATTCATCTTGACTGAGGAGTAACTGGGAACACATCAATACTGAATCTGTCCCCATGCCCGTCGAAATCTGCAAGTGTCACACCTTATATGCCAATGTAAGCAATCTATCTGCAAAGCCAAAAAACCCGCTCTATTAGTAATATTACAGCAAATGTTTCATCCACGTTGGTGCAGACCAAGAAAAATGAACATCAGTGCTGACACCAAAAAGTCTCACATTAAGAATCTGGCCTATGCTTTGAGGTCTGGCAACTGGAGAACTAAATATAATTCTGTGGAGTGGAAATAATATCAGCCAGCTAAGGAAGGACTGCACCTCAGTTTTACTTATTCTACTATCCTGAAGGAGTCATATTATCGCTATTTCCTTTCTGACCCTCCATGATTAACTCCTGATATTCCTAGCAGCAACAAAACCCAATGAGGAAGATGGTCAGAACACCACAAAACGTACAGTGCTGGCAGGCAGTGGACGAATGATGTATCCTTGGAATTTGCTTGAGAGAAAGGGGAGGAAGAAGAAATTTTGACTAACTTCTGATAATTATGACTTCTAATTTGACACTCTCGCCCCTGGTCCCTCAACGTGCACTGCTTTTCTACAGCCACTCAAATTATCCAGTCTGTGCTAGAAATTTCTGTCTCTTATGGTAGGTTGACAAAGAGATGCGCTTGTGAATCTACCTTGCATTCTAGTACAGCACGCTCACTTACGTACCCTTTATAAGCCACTTCAGAAAATGCTCTGCATAGTGCTACTTTTCATTCCTTCCTGTCAAGTTTACAATATGTGAAGTCTCTCATATACTAGATGGAATTCTTGCAAATGGAGGCTCCTGCTACGTCTTACTCTGGGCAGAGAGGCAAGCATAACTCTCAAAGTAGCTATGCTTTAAGAGCCAAGGGAAACAAACTACCTAAAACCACTATTGTGCTCAAAACTCTGCTAAACAACATAAAAAGTCTTCAGAGAACAACAAGGAGAAGCCTAGGTGAACAAAAGCAGAAATGCAGTGCCATCCACCTTCCATTCATAGCTCTTGTTCCTCTGGAAAACTACAGCATAATTAAAAATAAAAAGGCTTTCCTGCCAATACTTGTGTTTATCTTGTACTTTTGCTTTTAAAGTGATTCGCACTACAGTTTCAAAACTTTCCTTAGCCATCTATTGGCAAAGTAGGAGCCTTTCCCCATGAAAGATGAATAATTTTCCCGACTGTTCGCTTTCAGTGTTTACTGGTTTTCTATCATATCGGTTTTGCTGTAGATGCAGCATTAAAGATTGCTTGGTGGTCACAACGCACTTCTTTTGTTAATGCTGTAGGTGATCATTGAAATGTATGTCAAGATTTGGCTTCTGAATCTTCAATCCATATTATTAAACAAATTTTTAAAAAAGAGTTAGAAATAACTTTAGCAAATTCCATTTGTCACCAACATGAAAGAAGAGAGTTCTGTAATAGTTTATGCAATAGGTACAGAATTCGTGCTCCTCCATTTTCTGAAACTGCTCCTCCATGTGGAGACACTCCTGCAATTGCAGCCACACTTTAAGCAAACCACATAAGGTATCTGCTGAGCTTCACAAGAATATGCAAGGAACAGCATTGAACAATAACACCAGTTTTATGCCTGTTCACTGGCACAGACTGCTTTAATGGCTGGAAAAATCAAGAAAGCATCCAAAAATCCTGTTCCAGATTCAATAAGGCAGAGCAAATATCAACACCTCAAAGGATTAGAATACCAAATAAAATTGCCTTAGAAACAAAGACCACTTTCAAACAAATAACAGCATAATCCATTTATGAGAGCGCTTCAACACAAAGCACTTTCCCCTTCTGAAACATTCCTCCTTCTCCCCCCCAGCATGTCACATGAATGACTCATGCTGTAAAACCCTTCAGAGCAGAAATCTTCTACCCTTATATATAGGTGAGTAATTCAAAGCAAGAGATGTTCATTTATTTGCTCTGATTTCCTGCAAATCTGTGAGTATTTTAAAAAGCTCTCTTGATCTTAGGGCTGCCATTGTGAACCAAATTCCAGTAGTAACAATGACATTCTACCTCTGCATGCCAGTTTAATAATGATTTTACTAAACTTTATTTTTAAGCTTTCTTAAAATAATTGGATCTTTTACTGATCCACAGTAAGACACACTGCTTAAATATTACAATTCCTTGCATATTTCATGGCTTAGAAGTCTTAAACTCATATACATAAAAAAATGTTTTTCTCATCAACTATGGTTTCAGAAGATCAATAACAACTATTTTTCCAATGTGTGTATTGGAAATGTACGATTGACTGGGGGACTGATGACCTTGAGATGCATTAAAGTGAACGGGTAATTCATCTAATGTAAAGCTGTATGTACATTTTACCTTCTTAGATTTTGTTATTCACTAAGGACCCAAATAAGTTATGTATGGTTCATGTGATAACTCTTAGATTCAGTATCACTGAAGACTTCAGGTTACAGATGTTGCCAATTCTATCAATTTCAGGGTGATCTGCTTCATTAATGCATTCTCTCTGTTCACCTGTATACGTGATGTATGGGGTTGGGCAAATTGAAAAATTTGATGGGATGAACTGTGAAATAGAAAACCTTTATAATCACGAAAATACTGCTTTCTGAAGAAGCATTTTGCCTGTGAACATTGCTAATGTTCTTATGTTTACCTAATACATGTTTTCTATAACAACTCTATAGCTAATTTGGGTAAGGAAAAATTAGATCATTGTTATTTTATGCATTAGTTGATATTACTAGAAACTAGAATCTAACTTCTCAAGCACTAAAAGTATGAAGAGCCCAAGTATTTGTAAAGTCTTGGATTTCATTGATCCTGTTGCTTAGTAATATTTTGGACCAAAACACCAAAAAGCCCATCTGTTTGTGAGTCCAATAACTATAAAACCTGTAAAGATTTTTTTTCATCCCTTGTAATGTTTTTTCACCTTTTAAATTTCAAGTGTACTCTAATTTTCTAAAGACCGCTCCTTGGACTTTGATGGTCTGTTCAATCAGCCTTAGTGCCATGGTAATTTAGAAGTTTCCTATATGGTGATCAGTATCTGACAGTCTTGGAGAAAATAGTGTTGAGTGGAAGGGGAGGACTTAGGATGAGATTCTGGACAGATCAGACCTACAGACCTTCTCGCTCACTTTGTCACAGAATATGTTTCCCAATCAAAATATAAAGATTATAATCATAACTATAGAGTTACAGTTGCATGAAGAAGACTTATACATCCATTTGTATTTTTGACATGTCTACTCACTTTTTGCCTTTCCAGGATTTCAGATAATTTTTCAAATTAGGAGTTAAATAGATGGCATATAGTACTGCCAATACAGTCAGTTCAGTAACTTCTATGTAAGGTTTTAAGTCGATAACAAGGACTTCTCTCTTCATCCTAAAGTTTAAATAGTTTACATATTAAATGTATAATAATAATTATTGTAATATATATTAAACAAATAAACCCTAAAGTTCAATGGTTTAAATAAAATGGTTCAAATAAAAAGCTGCTACCTGCAGTGTCTTTCCCTCTCATCTACAATAAATGTACATATTTTGTAAGCCTATCTATGCATGCCAGACATCTTCAGAGCAGGCATTCTGTTTTCAAGCACAGTAAATTTGCAACCACACCTTATCAAATAAGGCCATCCCTGTAGTAAGAATTTTATAATGCTAGCCAGAATTTTTTGCGTAGTAAATATCAGCATTTATTAAAACCTAATCCATGACATTTCATTGGGAAGACGGAACCTTTCAATGGCTATTATATCCCATCAGTTTTCATAGCCTCAGAATTATTTGAAGAGTGCTTTGTGAGTGTATTTTTATTTTTACCTCCTATTCCTCTTTACACAGGTTTTATTTTCGATTGGTTTTATTTTGAAAGTAGCTGTCCTCAGACTGGTGGCCTAAATATATCACAGACCTTACTATGCCTCCAGCAAAAACACTGGCAAGTTTTGAGGACAGCACACCCCCCACTTTCTGTGGTGCCCTTCAGGATACTTTTAAGAAAGCTGAGAGACAATAAGTGACAAGCCATTGTTTGCAGTCAGATCCTGGCTGCTTTTCTGTAGAGGAAAGCACTGGATGGAAATAACATTTGCAGCGTAAGATTTCACTTCTAGGGGAAGGATCGTAAGGCAACAGTTGTTGAAAGAGGCAAAACCAATGTTAGACAGAGGGGAAGAGAAGTCAGCCAATGGCTGTCAATTAAAGTTGGGATTTGGGCTATTTGCAGTGTAGCATGGGAAATCACTGAACACTTGTTCACCTGAGCACAGAGGCTGACTGATGTGGGCACTGCAGTTAAAAGGTAGTCTTATTAGTACCAAAATCCTAGCTACTTTTTGTTTTACCAGTGCTGCAGCCATGAAGTTTGTGTTCTTTAAGGCTGATGCTAAAAGGGCACAGCTCAAGCTCTGGAGACTTATTTCAAGAAAGAGTAAGAAACTTGTCAGTCATGGCACGTTAATGTACTGCTTGGAGTTCCAAAGATGAAAATGTCAAACAATTTGGTTCACTGGCTTCTTTTTCTTCAATACAGACTAAAGAAATGAAAACCTTTACCTGCTGAAACCAGTGGGATACTTCCCATCAACTTCAACGGCATCAGAATTTTATCTAATGTTCCTTCATGTATCGAGAGATGCACAGCACTGAAACATGCATCACATCCGATGTTGCAGGAAAAAATCCATACAAAAATTCTTTTAGGAGATTTGTAAGAAGCTATTCCTTCAACTGGAAAACTCAGTAGCTGTAGAAGATAATTGATTTAAAGTGCAGAGTATGGATCTATGTGAATTTCTCTCTTATATAACTTAAAAATCCTCTGTATCCCTTTGTGCCTGCCAGGTCTCACAAACTGAGGTCCAGGCACAAGATTCTCTATGTTACCCATTCTATGTGCTTACACTGTTTTTTGCATCCTGAGATAATCAGAAACTGTATATAACTTTTAGGTCATTGGAACAGCTTTCCCAAAGTCATGATACTATTCACTGAAAGTACTGCTTTATTTTTTAAAAGCCATCCATTTACAGATAATATGGAAACTTTTACAATCATGTTCTTAAATTGATCTTAATAGCAGCTTCCAAGAGAGGGTTTAGTTCCAGGCAGCAATTAGCCAGTTTATCTCTCAAATAAAAAAAAAAAATAAGGAGGTTATGGCTCACTTGCATCCTTAATTATTCTAGTTACCAGCCAATTCATCTACAGATGTGGTCCAGTCAACAGCTGCTTTGTGTGTCCTCAAATCTCCCTTCTGCCATGTGAATGTGCTCTTCAGCTGTGGCTTGCATTGCAGGGTGTTATTCGAGGTTGTGACCTTTTTAACTATAATCCTCATTGACAGCTATTCTAAGTTCTGCCTTCTGCCCTCCACAATTGTCTCTCAACCTTCTTCCTATCCATGAGTCAACTGCTGCAGGAATGACAAGTATTAAAATAATATACACATATATGCGCATACACATATATATGTTTTATACACACATACACACATATGTGTATCTTCCAATTCCAGGCTGCTGCCAGAACACTTTCTTTCTAACACAGATTTTCCCAAACAAAGCTTTTTACCTTCTGGCTGGGAATACGAGAATGAAGGGAGTGAGAGGATAAAGTGTAAGGGAGATAGACAGACTAGCATGCGGAATTCTGCAGTGTAGTGAGAGATATCACAGCAAGAAAGGCTAAGAGCATTCGAATAAAAACCTCTCCAGCATTTCTGGGTTGCTACCTGAAGCACAAAGCGATAAGCTACACATTCTTTCTCACAATTCCTTATAATATGAGCCAAAGGATATATTGGTATCCAAGCCACAGGATGCTGACCTCATCCCTTTTTGGTCATATAGCTCCCAGTTGCTTCTCAGCCATCTTATTCAGGTTGAGCAGAAAAAAAAAAAAAAAAAAAAATTGTTCACTTTACTATGTACCATTTCAGAGCAGAAACCAAAAAAACCCCTATTTTCTTGGCATGAATTCTTCGGACTGGTGGTATCCTGCTGGAGTTATTTTAATAGTTATATTCCAATAAAACCTCCTTCTTTAAACAAGTGGAGACTTTAGTTTTCTATGGATTTTTTTATTTTGTCCCATTTAAGTCATTATTGTTTCCAGAGTAGACCAACATTGCATGCTGGATAAAATAAGATAGATTTAAATTCAATAAGGTATTAGTATATACCAGCTGCTAAACAAAACCAAGACTTTACAAGTAAAGATAATATATACTGTTTACATAATATTAGCATCGTTTTTGACATGAACCACCTAACAAGATCTGAATAACATAACATCTGTATGGCAGTCAACAAGGAATATCACGTATAAACAGGCTACTAGAATCCAGTCACCAAATACAAATGGAATTGGAATAGGCTGCCAATGACATTGATACCTAACTTCTGTTATACAGAGTGTTTCAAAAAGACGGACCCAGTTTCAAAGATGTAGTGATTTCAAGTTGGGTCCAGCTTTTTGAAACATCTTGTATGTCATGTTGGTTAAATTGACATATACCCAAGATCAAATCTAACTAATAATCAGAAGTAGGGAAAACATTAATAAATCATAATCTAGTACCCTAGAGTTTAAAAAAAAGGTATATAAAGGTTTATTGTATAAATTAAAAATTAATCATAAATCCTGAGCCTAATTTTGTTAGGGTTAGGGAAAAAACAAAATTTTTTTTTAAAAATGCAAAATATGCATCCACTCAAGTTTTTTTTTAAAACAATTCTATTAATTTTTAAAACAGAAGAGAAAGACATTTGGATGACTCAAAATCAGGAACTTTAATGTCTCTATGGCCTGATGACACTGAAAGACACAATAAAATAAAAAATCTTGTCAATTCTACCCATTTAATTTGCTGGAATTACTACTGTCTAAGTTTTGAGAAAGGGCTGCAAAATATTTTGTCCTTTCACATATACACAGGTATACGGAAAAATTTAGAAACTAATACTTTACTTCAAGTGGCTCAAGGGCCTTCAAAATATCATGTGTTATTTTGGTTCTGGTGTCTTTTTCTTCAGAAAGGAAAACACATGCTGAACAGACTACTATTTATTCTGTGCAAGCTTTCTAAAAATACCTGTGATTGTGAAGTTCTTTACTGAACATTATAATTCTAGTACATTTATTCAACAAATTTCTGATTCAAATTAATTCCTAGCTAATTTATTTAGTTTAAGCGCATCATATGCATTACTGTTCACCAAAGTGAAATCCAGCATCTCTTTCCTTGCTATTTCACATTTTCTGCATGTCTGACCTATTTTCATTAATCTCAGTTTTCTCTCTGGAATACACACAACAGCAAAACACATCAACAAATGAAAGGGAAATCTGATAACCTACAGTTATCAAAAAGTGGAATATCTGGCCCATTTTTGAGACAGGTAAAGTGTTGCTGTCCATAACAGGATATTCAGCAAGAGGCTGAATCTGTATGTACTTTGCATAATGATATGTGTTATTCAAGTGTTCCAAAAGATGAGACAGTTTTCTCAAAGAATGACTTTGATTCAGCAGCAGAATTATACATATTAGTATTCCACAAGAACATGGCTAGGTGGAATTGATTAAAATATATATTAACATCCAACTCTCTTTTAAGTAAATCTTTTTAAAACAGATTTTTACATTGTTGAAGTAACTAGATAATATTAAAAAGATCTTCAAAAATTCCAACTGAAATAGTACAGGTCAAGTGCTTACTTCCCTAATTACACAGACAAAAATATTATTTTTTTAACTAACTGAAACACTAGAAATGCCAATATAGTATATTTTACATGCATATATGTCACTCACATAGAAGAAAGGACGGTGTTCTGGGGAAATATCAGTGTTCTTCAAAAGAATTTAAGTACTGACCCTGATCTCTGAGCTGATTGCAACTTACAACGTCATATTGCAAATGGCATGAATGCTGATATTTTACATCTGAAACATATATATGTATTTAGTGTATGTATGTGCATGTGTGTGCACATGTGTATGTGTGTGGTGGTAAATGAAAGCTTCAGCTTATGTACTTGTAGTTTCAGTTCAGCTGGCATGTGATGAAAGAATAACTTCTTCAGGTGAAAGTGTTTAGTCCTTCTACAATATATTATCTTTTCCTGGTCATTCAAAAGTGATATGTGCTCAGCTCCAGTGCTGCATTATGCTACCATACACTGTTTTAAAACAGAGAGGTTTTTATAGCTGTTTGAGAAAAATAACCGACTACAAAAATTCAAGAATCAATTATTTAAGGTAAGATTTATTGCATTCTGATTTAAATCAGTGCTTAACATTTGGAATTTAAATTCAACCTATAAAGCATGGCCCTGAAGATGATGAAGGCACATTAAAAGTTAATCCTTGGACACACAGAGGTCCTATGTCCCACTTTTGGAAGTGGCCAGAAGCAAAGAAGCTGGATTTCAAAGGCAGCTCTGCTCTGAACAGAAGCAGGAGGGTTCAGCTCTGCCGGGAGTTGCCGACCCAACCCAGGTCTGGCAGTGCCTCCCATTCGGCCAGTTCAGAGAGCTGGGCAACACTCGCTCAGCCAGCACCACTCACATGGTGCTACCAGAAATACAGAAGGAAATCAGAGAAACTCAGCACTACCACGTCATCCCTGAAGCAGAAGCAGCAAGGGAAGGGACCCATCAGAAAAGCCTATTTCATGCACATTGCAGTAAGGTCACACCGCTTTGTAACTGAGTAGTACATCTCACATGTTCGTCTGAAAGCTGAATGTGAAAATGTGTTGTAATCACATAAAAGCTGTCTGAAGAGATCTAAAATTACGATAAGCCAAATGACTGCGATGCTGAACATTTCAGTATCTACATTTCCTTGAATCTGGAGAAATAAAAGTATTTTAAGATAAAATATGACATGACATAACACTCAAGTTATCATACTTCTCCATTTATCACAAGCTTTAGCTCACTGTGTTGATGTTAGATTTTCTTTTTTTAAACAATTTATGATTCAGAGTGAGGAGAAGCTATACGTGAAACCTTCAGTAAATTATGGATAAATGTTAGGACAGAACTGAGTCTCTATCCTACTGTTTGAAGTTCTGCTATTAGAATTTTATCATAATTTATTGAATAATGTATCATTTAGGAAGGAAAAATAGTTCATAAGAACTGGAGAGAGGAGCAGGAATTTCCTTCGGACAACAACCCAGCATGATAGAAACATAAAAGCCCTTACTTGTTAATATTTAAGAAAGAGTTTTATTAAAACAAATTTCATTTTTATCAATGACATCATGCAGAACTGAATTCTGCCTTAACAGATGACACAGGCACTTCTGTGGAAAAAAATAATGGGAACAGAACCTGCATTTTACTCATGATAGTGCTGAAAATGTTATAGAAACTGTCAGTTCAAGCTTGTAAACTATCTATCTAGATCAAGATTTTAAAAAATTTCAATAAAAAGGTTAAGACTCTGTTATAATTATTTTTTTTGAATCAGCAATGATCAGACCTTTGCAGAAAACTGCTGCAGTAACTGTCCATTAAGAATGACAAGCAGTAAGAACTAGTTTTTTCCGCTGACATCACATGAATAGTTTTTGCTGCATTGTCTAGTTAGGCACAACCCCCTAAAACATTCATTTTTTAATGGGAAAAAAATCCTTAAAAATATTTTTAAATGAATAATTTCAAAATATATTTTCCCCACATTTTAGAGACATTCTCCATACATGTAAAGTTTACTAGTGAAAAATGTGTTGTCAGCTCCACATAGACTACTCCTATGAGCCAACTCTGTGTGCATTCAATTAGTCGTTGCTATTCACACTTTCTCCAAATTAAGCTTACACCCTGAAAGAAAAAAAAAAAACAAAACCAAAACTAAAACAAAGCAAAACGAAACAAAAACACCAAAAATCCTCTAACTGGTAATTCTATCTTCCCTTGAAATGTCATTATTTTATATCAGAAACTCATTTGTTGTTCCAAATTTTTAAGTTATACAGAGTTACAGTAACTGTTTTGGACCCAAAGACTTAAACTTTGGTGATCTCTATAAAATAGGGGGTAGTGTATTTACGGTATGCAAAGATGATGATTCAAGGATGCATATGTTGCCTCAAGGCACAGATTCTTCCTTCAAGCTACCATGGTATAGCACGATCAGACCACCCAAATCATTATGCGATTTGGATTGTCTTTACTGTGTGTCCAGGCAGTTTGGATTTTGGGATACAAATATAAACCCATGTTTGTGATGTGGAACTTGGAATAAAGAAGGAGAAAGGAGGAGAAAGAAACATTCCTCCCCTCTGTCAGTCACTGGCTCATTATGATGTCTTTTGGAGAAAGACCTTACGGCAAGTAAACTTCCTATGCTCCTTCCTTGACTTTGCAGCTCCAAACCAAGACTACCCACACATCAGCCTTCCAGCACTGAAGCACCTTCTCTCCAGTTACAATCAGGGCAAAGCTGTTGTACAGGCAGTCAGACCAACAAGTATTACACATATTGTACTGTCATTTTCCCAGCAAGTGTATCACATCTTTTTCCATCACTCCTTTGATCTATTCTTCACCCTCAAAAATCTGGTTTAGAATCAAGTTGTACTTTTATAATCTTGAAGTTCCAGAGAAAAGTATTGCAAGTTATTATCAAACTGTTACTGATTTCTAGCTACAGTTTTTAAGACCTTCCTAAGCTCTAAGTGGCAAGACCACAGCAAGACCAGAGGCAAGACTGCAGCATTCTTTCCCTAAAGGAAAGTTTCCTCATGATTGCTGAATTGCTTTACTGTTCACATTCCTGACCACATTCTGAATACATAGTTTTCTTGTACAACAGTAAGTTACCCAGTGGAAATCATCAATACTGGCCGGAAGCAGTGGAAGGTATTCTGTTGGGAATCCCAATGCTAAAAGGTTCCTAGGTATGAGACCCAAAGCATACAGTAAAAATTATACCAGTTTTGGTAAAGCTACTGTTACTATCATCTATAGAGGGTTCTTTAGGCAGTAAAAGAAAAAGTTTAAACTATTTATATCAGTAAAGCAGCATTTAAGGCACCATCATCAGTCTAACAAAAGCAGAAGGAGCAAGAGGAGTTAACAAAAATATTCATGAGAATTACAAGTGGCAACAGAGAACAAACATTAGTTATGTGGGAGTTTGGCAGGTCAGCAATGCTAGGGCCAAACCTGTAGCTAATGTCACTGTGACAAATCCTGCATCAGCTGAAGACCTGTTCAAAGATGTGGAGCTTTAGCGCAGGGGTGTCAAACTCATTTTCACCGTGGGCCACGTCAGCCTCATGGTTGCCTTCAAAGGGCTGAATGTAGTTTTAGGACTGTATAAATGTAGGAGTAGTTACATTTATACAGTCCTAACAGTCCTAATATTACATTCAGCCCTTTGAAGGCACCCGCAAGGCTGACGTGGCCCCCGGTGAAAATGAGTTTAGTAACCCTGCTTTAGAGGATAGCTATCAATCAGAAGAGATAGTGCTTTCTGGCTGCCCTTAGCTACACGTGGTCAGAGCCACCTCTGTCTGTAGCAGCAGGCTGTTTCTCCCCCACACTACTTTTGAGATGTGTCTCTCCCAAATACTGACCATGACCCCTTGTTTTAAGCGACTGAAACTGCTTCACTCACAATAATGCTTTTCAGAAAGCCACAATGTTCATTTGAAATAATCAATGGAGAAAGTGGATATTCTTTCCTGGTGTGATCATCTTGAAAAGTCTCTAAAGTTCCCTTCAAATCATGTTTTTCCAGGCATGCATTTCCCCAGAAATAGCATTATAACACAGCAGAACTGAATCTAGAGATTCAGAAATGTTTTGCAGGCTGCTTTTCCATTCAGACAGTATAGATGATATTTTTCAGTATTAGAGTAATACATTCTATATTATAGCAATAAATACTGTGCTGAAAAGCATATCAAGAGTATATATTGAGGTCCTCTGCATGACTAAGTTATCAAAAATTAGAAGTAACCTCTAGTATTAATTAAATGTGCAAGAGCTACTGAAATTTGACAGAAGTCAATGGAAAGACTCACATTAGCATTAATAGGTCTTGGATCAGGCCCATAAAATCAAGTGCTTCTTGTAAGAGGTAATTATACCATTTGCTTGAAAGGAAAAATGAAAAATCTCAATGGGAATGAAAGTGTACGTAATGTTTTGATTTTATGATGACTAGTTTTGAACCACTTCTGGAGGTTATTTGTAAATAACAAGAAAATGTAGAAAAATGTATAGGACAACTTCACTTCAAATAAGAATTTGCCCTTTTTCTGAAGGTTACATATAGCTGCTTTTCTCAAAAAAACCCATTTTTGTTTAAAAACGAACCAAAAGCAATAACAAATTTAAAAAACCTTGCTCTTAGTTTCCTGTCTCCATGCTTACTTGTCTCAAATATCTCAAAAATTCTTTTTGAAATCATTATGAAATACGATATAAAAGCTGGAGATGCTAGTGTTATTTCTAGATACCACCCAGAACAAAGTCTAGGTGGAATTTTATATGCAGGTTATTTATGTACTTGCTGGAGGAAAATAATTTTAAAAAGAGTGAAACTAAGTAGTAAAATCGGTATTAAAGGGTACTATTATTAACTCTGGAAGTCTATGTTTACTAATTAAACTGCAGAGGAGATAAGTTGTCATGTGAAAGGAAGTATTCCCAATGTGACAGTGAAGTCAGCTAAGCACCGAGTTGTTATCCCTTGAAAAATAACTTATTGGTTACACTTGTTCTAAGACAGGAACTGAGGGATGAGCAAACAGGGACTCTCTGAGAAAAGAGTCTTTTTACAACAAATGACTCCAGTTGCTGTACTGGTGCTGCCCCTTTCCCCACCACAGTTTTAGAAAGACTTCCCCATTTTACACTTCCAACTTCACTGAGTTATGTGCTTAATTTAACTCCAGCAATCGTTCATATCTAATAAGGATTCCTGAAAAGTACTTCTGTTTGTAGTCAGACATATTCAGCTCTCCCTCTTGTTACTAGTGTCCTCATCTTCCATCTAATACATTACTTTTCAGCAAAAGCCCTTCAACTAGTAAGACAAACGTCCACATCCCAGTGAAAAATACAGGAGGAAGCATTTGAAACTTGCTTTTATTTGAACATGTTGAAGTTTTGCAGTTCCAACTATAGTCACTTTTCTAAAAAATTAATTAAATAAGCAAATGTGGAAGCCAATACATCGGTAATGGCAATGTTGTTGCCAGATTAAGACAAAGGCCCACATATACTCTTCATTGTTTTTTATTCTCCTAGTCAGAATGCTCAACTCTGTTAGGAAAAATTTCTTGGCCCAGTTGAGTCAGAAGTTAGCACTGCAGAACTGCAAGTATTGTTTAAGTCTTTACCTTTTAGTATGTCTAATGATGCTACCACCATATGTCACAAGTTACTAATCGGTAATAACACCTGTATCAGTTAAATCCAGATTTCAGACTGATGATTTTAAAATAGATTCCTCTTATCATTCTTGCTAAGAGTAAGGGTTACGTTCTGAATTTATGTAACACTTCAGTTGTCTAGATATTTCGTAATCTTTCAAGAGAATAATTTATGTGTTGTCTTGCTTAGCTCCCATTTAAAGCAGTACTTGATTGCAACTTCTTTCCACTCCTAATTGAGATAGTCATACAAGCATTGCAGAACTTCAGAATTACTCAAGAGGAAAAAAAATATTCTTATCTTCCCCAGGGAAGACCAAGGATATTAAATTATATGCAAGTATTAAAGTTGAGGAGAGAGGTGTTTTGGGGAGTTTTGGTTGGTTGGTTTTGGTTGTTAGTTTTGTTAAAGCTAGGCATGGATATTAATTTACTTTTGCCTGAAAACTCAAATGTGTATGCAGGGATCCTGCATATAAAACAAGAAATTATTTTTGGTCCCCTATATACCAAAAAATTCTACAAAAACAAATTGGATTATATTAAACAAAATTACTCTGAGGGTCAAACATATTTTTCAAATAAAAATCTTTCTTTTCTGGAAAATCAGTAAAATAACCATTTCACAATATATCCAAAACCTTCTGAACAAAATGTAACCCAGTTAAATCCATGGAAAGCCTTGAACCCGGTCCTCGTAAACTGAAATTCTCTTACTAGTGTCTACTCAGAAGTTAACTTATGTGATTAGGGAGAGTCATATAAGCCATGTGGCTTTAGGATATCTGTTCCTCACATCTTCAAAATAAACCCAAATTGTACTGATATTAAGCAAGAACACACAGGATTACTTTAGTCTGAAAGTATTATACTAGGCAATAAGCACGACTGTGGCAGAGGATCCCAAACCAGACTGGATCATGCCCAGATCACAGCCAAGACACGCCATCCAGTACAGTAGGTATTAAAATATCTTCGATGACGTAGAACTTGGCCTTTGCATCACCTATTTATTATTTGTTGCATTTGTATTTGTGCACAACTTCTAAAAACATCAACAATTCAGTTATGTGTGGCTGATTTTGTGACATTTTCCCATTTACTGAGATATTACCTGTGAGCAGCAATACATGGAATTTTTTCTTTGCAGTCTTTAGTCAATATCGCCAGCTTGGACTTGAAAACTTCTGATTTCTATTTGATATGTTGCCCATACCTTTTACTTTGTGTGCCTCTATATGATTTATCAGAAATTCAGCAGCAATTTAGTCATTAAAAAAATGTATATTCCCTTCTGTTTTCTCTACCACTTACTAAATTTCAGATGATTGTCTCATACAAGTTAGATTTTTAAAGCTGGATGAGAGTTACCAGGAGAGGGGCAAAGTTCAAAACAGAATCCTGACCATAGGCCAGGATCCCTGCATACACATTTAGGAAGGACAGCCAATGAGGACTGCCTGATACCTAAGCCAGGGCTAGAGCTGTGCTGCACCCCAGGACCAGGTGAGGTCCACCCATGCTGAGCTCCCAGCTCCTTGTGTCCTTGGTAGCTAATGTGAACTTAGCTACTCCCTCAGAACCCAAGAGAATGGCAGGAAGATGTGCCAGGGGAGGTTCAAGTTGGACATTAGGAAAAGATTCTTCACCCAGAGGGTGCTGGACACTGGAACAGGCTCCCCAGGGAGGTGTCACGGCCCCAGGCCTGACAGTGTTCAAGAAGAGACTGGACAAGGCCTCAGACACATGGTGTGGACTGTGGGGCTGTCATATGCAGGGACAGGAGTTGGACTCAATGATCCTTGTGGGTCCCTTCCAACTCAGGACATTCTATGGTTCTATGACTTCAATTCTCCTGTCATTCCCCCAGCAAAAGTGACAGGCACATAAGTATATCCTGAGTGCAAGAGGAGGGAGAACAGATGGATGCAGACAGGGGAGCGCAGGGAAACCGTGGGACCATATTGGCAGTAGTCACAGCACATCACCAGGCCGGCTGTCGGCATGATCCCTGCAGGCATCAGAGCAAAGGGGAATTACGGAGGGATTTGAAGGGGATAATGAAGTAGCCTAACAGGCATCTACAAAAATCTCTTCTCAGGCATGAGGGACTGTGCAAGAGAAAGGAGGGTTTGCTGAAACACATAGTGGGAAGCAGGGAAAGTGCTGACACCAGGAGCCATCTGGAAGCAGGTGAGATGCATTTGACACCAAGTGAGAAATAAGCAGGGACAAGTGATATTGTGAAGGGCCTTGAAAGCAGAGACTAACATCTGATGCAGCAAAGGGAAAGTAATATTGTCAGAATCACTGACTAGCGCAGTGTTGTTTGCAGCAGTGGTCTCTATGCATATCAATACGGTAATGAAGGTTGGGTAGGACCATCCAAACAGGAAGGTTTTGTTTTTTCTCAGCACTGGAATTAATTTCAAAAATTCTGCATTTGTCATAAAATAGAAACATTTGCAATACAAGCAAAAATAAGGTTGCCGAATAAGAAAACCAATGGGCAGAATCTGGCCAGTTACATTTCACTGCATAATACTACCATTAATTCTAGCAATGTTACCAGTGGAACAGGCTGAAATTGTCATTTCTGACAGAAAAGAATATTTTGGAAGACAACCAAATCTATGATGGATGTAGGCAGGCACAAATCCATTTAAATCAGTGGTGCAGCAGCCGTTTCTGTCAGCTACAATAGTCTCCCTTGATGTTTCATGAAGTCTATGACAAACAAATTACAATACGTGGAGAAAGCAAAACTTGCTCTGTACAACACTGAGGCAAATGTGGTACAAGGATTATTTATTGAAACATGCATGTTTCTCTCCATACAACTTCAGTCAGTTAAGACCTCACAGAAAAAGCTATACCGAGATAATACAGGCATGAAATACAAAGTTTTTGAGAAAGTTAAAAGATAAAGAGCACTCTAAACAACTGATTATTTTACCCTATACTTAAATGCCACACATAGCATTTTAGCCCTCAATAATTTCAAACATTTGCAATTCATATTCCTGCAAGAAAGGCTGGAATAGTCTAAGACTATTAAGTGGTAATTATGTAGCTTTAAAAATTATATTTGTCCTCTTTAGTATCTAAAATGGTTTTTAAGATTTTTTGTACCTACTTTGAATAACTTGCCTTCTATTTAATTTAGCTAATAGCTAAATGAAAAAGAAATAATTCTTTCTTAAAAAGAAACAAGTCTGTATAGTGAATGAACTTTTCTGAAACACCACAAAATACAGAGAAGTTAAGTAACTTTAAAGGTCCACATGAACACATGAGAATATTAACTAATAATTGGCATAGTTTTCCCAGTATGACTTTGTCTTCTGTAGGTCTGCGAGTATAATTGTCTTGACTTCCAATCACTTTCATCAAAGACCTTAACTTCTCATTTCCAGAACATATACCAGAAAAACACATTCAACACTGATGGGTTGTTTTTCTCCTCCCCTGATTTTTCAGAATTTAAAGCAAGTAATGTCTCATTTTAGGGAGTAAAAAGTCACTGAATAATTACGTAATTTCCTAATGGGAAGAGAATTTGAGTCTCCTATGAATTCTCCTCATCACAGCACAGAAGATGGCAATTTCTGTCCCTTTTTTCAGAAGGCTTTCTCCCTCTTTGCTATAGCATAATGCTAAAAAAAACCCCAACCAACCAAACATACAACAACCCCCTGAGCTACATAGTATCATCGTTTGGTCATAATTCAATTAGGAAGCAAAATGGTTTATAATCTCTTCCTTGGCCAAAGGGAAAGAGTTATAGAAAAAGAAGGCCAAGAACTGTCTCCTGTAGAAAGAACCAGCAAGGTTTCCTTTAAAAAGCCAAAGAGCCCACGTCTCATGCTTAAAACTCCTACTCCTATTCCAATATTTTGACTTTGGTTTCTGCACTAATGACAAGAAAAAACCAAACCAAAACAAAAAAAACCCACCAGTCAATTGTTTTATTTCTGTTTTCACACTGAATTATTTTCAACAGAGGAACTGCAACATTATGATGAATATCCATAGAAAAGAGGAAGTCAACAAAACTTTGCCTATTACACTAATGTACCACTGAAAGCATTCAGACAAAGAAATATTCATAAGCCTGGCATTTTATACTAAGGGAGGTGAAAAATCTCAGTGACTTCAAACAATTTTTCCTTGAAGAATAGCCTGTCGTTACTTCAAGATTGCTGAACAGCACAGAGATATGTGAGAAGCCCAATTCCTATTGCAAGGGATAGTATTAGTTTAAGAGTGAAGGAACTACCTGTGGTCAGTACATAGTAAAGTTTCATTCATCCCCAAAACCCATCCCTTGCTATGCAATCATTTATTATGCATATAATCTTAGAGAAATACATTAAAATTTCATATTAGTTAAATTTAGTAACAAGGACAAGGACAAAGACAGCTCATGTGGCTTCATTTTAAGTCAAATATTTAATATACCTAATTAGTATATCCAGTTTTTAGGACTTAATGACTGTCAGTTAATTTAATATTCTGGAGCTCTGATTCAGCATCATAGGCACCGCAAAGCACCAGCGGAGCTGAAGAGACAGCTTATCTATTTACTGCTTTCTCGTGCTCCCAGGCATGGAGGTAGAAGTATAAATATATTCACTTCCACAGATCTATCAAATCAGGTAATTAGGCAAAATTCTGAAGCAGGCAGAAATGCTGCTATGATTATAAACAAACAAATGCTTCAGTTTGAGACCAAGAGAAATTAGAGTCTCTGGGCAGAGATAATAACATTAAGAATTTATAAGCTTTTGATGCACAGTCCAGATACACGTTTTATTTTATTGTAATCACAATAAGTGTACTTTCACACTACCCTTAATATAGTGTGTTTTATATATTTAAGCATGTCTTTGCAAGAGAGATCAGCTAATGTTTTTGTCCAGTATAGTGTGCAAGAGCACCAGATTAATACCTAGTTTTCATGTTTATACAGGAAACACTTGCAAGAAAGCCATATAAATTATTGACATTTCCAATCATTATTTTCAGTGGTTCAATAGAATTCAAAAATCTCTTCTCTGCTAGCTATCATTAAAAAAATAAAACCAAAAAACAACAACATAGAAGGCATTCTGAACAAAGCTAATGAAATAAAGGTTCCGTTGTGAAAAAACCTAGAAATAAAACACCACCCTACCTTTTAAAATAAACACAAAATTATGTCGTGGAAGAGTGCTTTGGAAAACTGATTTACAAAGTCATATCATAAGTGTGGAAACAACACAGTACATGTTAACCATAGCACCTCACTCTGTGTTCTGACAGAGGTAGGGCAAGCTGGCTTTTAGTCCTCCTCCAAAAACAGGAGTCCCAAGGGTCTACCTGACTGAATGCAGCAGGCGCTCAATATTTATGCCTTCATATCACCATGCAATGAAATAGATCTCCACCTCACTAGAAACAAACCTTTCCACCACCATGTCCATCTTTGTTTCCACATTATTTCATTCTTCGAGGCTCCCTAGATACTCAGCCTCTCAATTAAACAGGACTAAGATAAATTTGACCACTGAAGACTTAGCAAAAGTCTGAGCCTTTCTCAGAAAGAGGAATATAGTTATGACACCTCTGCACTGTAAGTGCCTCCAGACCCAAGTTTCTCTTGCAATATACTGACAACCCTCTAGAATTGAGGAAAAGGAGATACACCTGAGGATCAGAGCTGTTCTGGCATTCCTTGTTTCCTTGTAGGAAAGATCATATGAAAGCCTTGCAGCAGGTATTCTCTCTCTGCTCATTTAACCACTTGCTGCCCCTCAGGAGGGCATAAAATTTTTCTACAGTGGAGCTCTTCACCTCTTACAGCATCACATAAAAATCCCCCCGGACATAACTCTGGTAGCAGATACATTTCCAGGAACCGTGACATGAATTCTACCTGTTGTCAGCAGCTGCCAAACTGTCAAGACCCAGTTAGGGAAGACAGCTTAGAGGCTTTTACACTCTGGACCCCAGTCACTATCAAGATTTTGCTCAACCCAGTCATTTAATTTCCCAGTAATCTGAAGCATTCAACATCATTATTGAACTGTCCATGATTTGCTCAAACAAGTTCCCTAAATATGAAAAGCTGGAGGTCTTACTAAGCAATACTTATTGGTGGCAATTATTTTAGGGAAGCCCAGCACAAAGTCTAAAGTCCATTTTAGAGAAATACCCATACATAGGACATCGCTGGAAATATAGTAAAATGCAAGCATATCCATTGTGTTTGCATAACTCCAGTGCTCTCTTTGGCTTGAAAAAACAACTCTTCCCCCAGACAGGGGAACTTCCCAGCCGTATGACCAGTTCTGTGGCATCTGGGCACCACAGCCCGTCTGTTCATGCATATGGGTATAGTACAGTGACAGCTTTACTGCATATTAGTCATGCATCATGTAGCACATTTCTTGACAGAGGCAAAAGCAGTTTATGACTTGAAGCAAATCATTTTATCCCAAGGGTTTCTCAGAGCCAAGCAAAAGGCCAGGGCTTAGGTCAACAACTCAGGAGTCTGGCGACTATTTTCTATCATTGCTTTATTTGTAAGGGTCTGTCACCTGATCGTGTTGGAGAATGTGGACCTATGTTATGATAGAGAAGGCACTTTGAGACAACTAATAAGGAGCTGCAGTGGCCATGAGCATGAGTTACTTACTCATAGAATCACAGAGTGGTTGCTGTTGGAAGGAACCTCTTAAGATCATCTTGTCCTTGCCTCTCTCTGCTCCCTCAGGACCAGCTAGAGCCAGTTGTCTAGGACCATGTCCAGGTTGCTTTTTAATATCTCTAAGGAGACTCCACAGCCTTTCTGGGGAACCCACCTAAGCAGTCTATCACTTGCTGCTAAAGTACCTGAGGAAACAGGGCTACCAGAAGGAGGACACATCCTCAATGTGAGTTGGTGTCTACGAACCTATACAGGCTGCAGGTTGATCATTCTGAATGAAGTCAGCAAGCTACAAAAGCTTCCACCAACTAAAGGTAAGGGCAACTGCATGCAATAACATAGAGAGTTTTTCTGCCCCCAAATTATATCATGCAACAAAGCAGGGTGCAGTGACCCCCAAGCCAGCACTGAGCAAGCTAACCCCCAGAACTGCGTCACCTGCTGTTCTCCCAGCACAAGGGAAAGCATGCACATATATGCAACACTCTGTACAGAAAGCTGCACAGAGAGGATGGCTTGGATACCACTGAAAAAATACCTTAAAACATCACTATTCAATATAAGAATGCATCTGATTTCTCTGGAAGTTTTAAAGGTAAAACAAACCTGGGAATTTAAAAAAGGAGTTAAGCAGCTTACAAGTTGACAGATAAAGGCCAATCTTATTGTGATAGATTCCACAGTGTATTAGAAGAACATATAATGTAATAGTGAAAAGAACAACCACAGAGTAACAAATTCCAGTCCATTGACATGTAATTCAGATTTTGCAGTAAGAAACTCCATACCAATTCAACTGCCTCATCACTGACAGGAATATATTATATCCCAGTATAGTTATGCAGCAAGTGCAGGAATATTAAAAATGCTTTCCAAATACTTCATTCTTCTAAGTCAGGCATTTCTCAGAGAAATAAAAAATCCTGCTAGCTCCACTCTAAAGGTCATACCAACTATAAAGTCTAATAAAAAATTTCCAGATGGCAGCAGCCGATTTCCAATAAGATCTAATTTGGTTAATTGACTGTCTTATTTACTAATTTATAGGAGTATGCAGTTCATTTAAATTAACCTCAATTTCTGTCATGATTTAAGCAAGGTTAAATAACCCAAGATTAAAAAAAAAAGAAATAAAAATAATAATAATAATTTGTGTGTGTGGGATATGAAAAAGAGGTTATTTTCCTATTTGACATACTAATATATTAATTGAGACTTCAGGGGCTCCCATTTTTGTTTAGAACAAGGAAAAATAGGAAATACTAACTAAATTAAGTTAGCATAAGAATGATCTAAGCACAGAACATTCTTGCTACCTGTCTGTTAATAATACTAATCAAAAAAAAATCCAACAAACCTCTGGTGACATAGGAAAACAAATAAGCCAACTAATGGGAATAAAGGACTGGCCTCAGCTTAGAGGGCATGCACAGAAAAACTTCTCCAACAGACATCGTCCTCGGCACATAAACTGTAGCACCAATTCCTCACATCTTGCTTCTGCATGAAGTTAATCCATAATATCAGCTTTTTAGTCCTGAAAACCTAATTTCTCTACCATCTTTCCACATGCACAGGAAGGATAAAAGAAACCTTTCTTCAGTCCAAGCTCCAATGACAATCACCTACTTCTCAAAGGAAGAAAAAGAAATAAAAGGCAGATCGTAATAAGGCATTTGTGGACTCAGCCAGTTCCGATTGCTTATCAGACTCATCTGGGACAGTGCTTTGTTTAATCCTAAATAAGCTTAGCAAGAAAGGAAAGTTTTCACCAGAGAAATAAGTTAGTCCTTGAAGATATATAAAACTTCTGGGTTCCTACAGACTGTTCCGATTGAAGATTTTGTCTGAAAACTGAAACTTCATTCTGAGGAAAAAATTGCAAAGACCTTAGTGAGGTTCCTTTTCTTCCTTGCTTGGAAAAGCAAGAGAGCCGTGGCCTGGGAAGCCTGCAGAGACGGGGTTGGACGTGTCTCAGCTCCTGTGTCCTGGGCAGCTCTGTCCCACTTGGGCCACTCCTGGCTGTCGCACAGATCAGAGAGAAGAGGCTGAACTGTTCTCTGAATTCTTTAGTGGCACAAAATTAGAGGAATAAGCTTATATCTGTGCTCACAGCATGTCGACATATTGATCAATGTTCACTTGTTTACAAGGTATTTAAATTTCAGAAGGGAAATTTGTATTGTTGTTTTGTTTTGTCAGTGGATTTTAAGTTTCTTCTCTGCTGTTTCCAGTTCTCCAGAGGAGGAAGTTTTTGTTTTGTTTTGATTTGATTTGGTTTTTTATTAGTGGTGAAACCTAAGGATTATTAAATAACGTGAATGAAAGACCCGAAGCTTGAAGAAGAAAATTCTACAAATTGCAAAGCCCTTGCTTTAAAGTCCCTGACAATGACGACTCTCAGGCATATCTATGTTATGAAAGGCCAAGTTCTCCCATCTGCTGCATAAAACTTTATTCATAATAAAAAAAGTCTAATACACCTATAAACAGTACAACTGGCTTCCTTTTTAATGGAGCTTCATGTATCTCCACACTAGGAAGCTGTTTCACACATAAATGTTTTTGTGAGATGTTGGCAAGAAACATTTACGTAACAATGAAAATGTGCTGCAACTTGACATCTTGTAAGGTCAAGTGTTGATGTGACCATGCTCTGTTCACTACAGTTGTTCTCAACGTTTCTAACATCCATCACCATTTCCACCCTTAAAAGGAAATCTCCCCCAAAATTCAAATCTAAAATCCCCTTAATATGTATAGAAAGCAGGCTGTGCATCAACATAAAGCAAGAGAGGCTATGTTCACAGTAGCATATCTGCTGTAAACTCAGAGTGTAGTAAGTGCAGATATGACAAGATTGCTAAATAGATATTTGCACCTGACACTGCAGAGGTACCCAGTGCTCACAAGTAGCGAAGAGCTGGCTGGGATGTTGAATGTCCTTTGCCCTCACCACCTGATCAGTCTCATAAATGCAGTGATGGTTTCAGAAAATAATAGTTTTCTTATTCTATGCAGTGGGAAGTCTTACATAGGAGCCTGAACTAAGAGAGCTCACTAAGAAGCATTTCTAAAGGGCAAGTAACAAAGCAATTCCGTGCAGAATCTGGCAGACTATTTTTCCAGCAACTTTTATACAGTTTTCTTCTTTTCAACTAATGTCCCATTAGTAAGAAATAAGAAGTGATAATTTCCAAGCTGTGATTCAGGGAAAGGCCTTTGCAGTGTGTTAATGCCCAACTGGGAGAAGAACAAGTGTCTGCTTCCCAGGCTTCCTGTCTGAGGCAAACACTCCCCAGCTTTTGAATGAGGATTGACAGTGCAGTGAAAACAACAAGAAAAGATATTAAGAAAAAGTAACACTTTCAGAGTAAATGTCATGCAGCTCTGTCTAAAACACATGCTTGTTACCATCTGTTGTATACAACCTGTGTGCCTCAGCTGCGCTTTGAGCACATTACTGTTCCTTGGGGCATCACTGGGAGCTTTCTCACTCAGAAAATGTTGGATGTGGAATTGGTTTGGTGGTATATCTAGCTAATTCAGAGTATAGCACATTTATCTGATTAATTTGAAAAGACTCTCTGCATTGGAGACAAAAGAAAAGTCGTTTAGCACTCTGCTAGACAGATTTTGCACACAGGGGTAGTTTTAGTCAGGCTCAGATTTCAACCTGTGCAGAACTGGTACTCTAAGCCAGAGAAGGCAGCATTTTTTTTGGTCATTCTTCTGTTCTCATTTTGCTTCCATTATTTCCAATAATAAGAGGGCAGAAGCAGCATATTGCTTCAGGAGAGGATATAGCTGAAGCTTTTTTCAGGAACTTTGTGCAGTAAGGAAAAGGGTCTGTCTTGATTGATCTGTAACCAAAGAAGTTGTATTCTGAAACTATTGCATTAATTCAATAGCTAAAATATATGATCTGAAATATATCTTGCCAGGCAAAGTGATGTAGGAATAAGAAGTGCTTTTTGTAAGTGTTCTCCCTCTAATTCCTCCTGGTAGATACTTATCAGTCTTTTAAACTTTTAGGTTGGAAATTTTCCTCCTGTCTTAAACTGTCTGAATAAATGTTTAGATTGCAACATTTATTTCAACTATCTCATTTCCTTGAATTCCAGTGGTAATTTGCTTGCTAAGACATACAAGCTACAACAGTCAGAGTGTATTTGGAAAATACAGTGACTCCAATTTCAAATAACTAACTAGAGAGGTGTTAAAAGGATCTCAGATATATGTACTGCTTACTATTATTAAGAGGTCATTAATGTGTATCCACTTGGACGCCTGAAAATAAAACATCCCAAACAGTTTTATCAGTACTCTGATATATTTTCTGCACTGCTTTCTAACCTATTATAGATAAGTTCTATAGTATCTGTGATTTTATGTTTTTTACCATTTCATATTTGGAGTTTTTTATACTATTTGCAGTGGTAAAGCTTCCCATTTTTAAATTTTTACTCCATCTGCCTCTGTCAGTCATGTTATTTTTTCCATTTTGGATCTGCATGAGCTGAAATCATTCTATTACTTATTTATTTACTATTTAATATGGAAAAGCACATATACAAAAATTTAAAACGGTGCCAAAAAGTAACTCGCTCTCTGACAGCCTCAGCATAAATGCCCCATTCTTGTCAATGGTAATTTATCTATTGACTTATTTAGTTTTCATCTATTCACTTTCTATGCACTTAATCTCTTCCTATGGTCAGCATCTTCTTCGATTCACTTACTTTTGTAACCTATCTCACCTCTTCACAGATCTCAGTAAGTCCTAACTTTTTTTACATGCATTGCTGCTTCATGTCAGTCATAAAACTTCCCTTTTCTTCTTAGTCGAGAAAGAGAAGTATAGGTTCTTCTGAAGTATTCACCATTCTTTGCTTGCTTATATCATCTGGTTTTTTTCCTAGACTCTTACAAACTCTGTGAGTGGAACACTAGACAGAAAGTATTTATAGGCACCATCTACTGTTGTCTCAGAAAAGTTTGCCAATAACAATGACTCCATGCACTTTCATTAGGCTCTTTCAGTCTCTTTATTTTTGTGGTTATATTTTTTAATATTATTTTTACCTCTAGCAAACCATAAGCTTGCATGAAAGTGTCCTACAGAAGAGTACCTGTAAGTAAATTATTTGCCTATCATCTTTTTCTGTTGCTATGAAAATCAGTAAAAAATTCTAACTTCACCTGTATCAGAAATGGACCCCTTGAGCCAAGACTCACATATCTTTTTTTTGTCTTTTAGCTCTAATTTGAACATCAGCTACTTGTGATCATTTTCATGAAAGTAAAATACACAGATAAATCCATTTAAGAAGTTTAGTGAACCCCTTACACTAACTCTTCAATGCAGTTCATCTGATCGAGTAACGGCTTTGTTTTAACTCTTCAGTCCAAGCACTGTTTGCTTTTTAAAGGACAATTAGATCTGTAATAATTTTTATTTGCTGTCTTAAGTCAGACTCCTTATTTACATTTGTAATACAGAACTTTGGCATTATCTTGACCATAAAGTTCCCTCTCGGACCTTTAATATATTATTCACAATCTTCATGACAGCCTCTCCTACTGCAGGGATTTGCCTCCACTCTGCAAAATAGTGATTTCATGTCTATTTTTGGTATGCTGTAATTTCTTTGGCATTCAGTGTCATAAGTCCTGCTTGCCTATTAAATTATGTTAGTATTGTCCCGGCCACCTGTATGAATCTGTTATGACTCATGATGACAGAGGTTCATAGCAAATGATCCTGTAATTCACCTAATTCTCAGTGAAGTTTAGCCTCTTTCCACATAATCCACTACAGTTGGTCATCTGCAACTTAATGCAAAGCATATAAAATCTGATAGCAATTTTACACTGACCTTCATTATTTTTGGATTCAGCATCAGTCTTTCTCATGAATATAAAATAATTATACATAGAAAAGTAGGCAAAAACAATATTGGGAATCTAATTAGACTTTGAATTTTCTTTTAAGAGCTTCAGAATGAGAATATTCTAAATGCCCTGAATATATATCTTAACAGAAATGCATATGCTACATGTTAAGTGGAAATGCAGCTTTCAAATGTCAATGAACATCCACGATGTTTTTCTACATAAACAGAATCAGAACATATGGCCAACCAATAACAGTATATCAGCAAGCACACTTTACTCCTGAGACCGTGCCTTGAAGAGAATGTACTATCATAGGTCCCTTCTAGATATTGATTCTTGTCCCTGTTCAGCTGTCTAGGCACAAAAACAATGAGGTGCTTCTTAAAGAAACAGCAATATTGTTGATGTGAGTGTCAAACCACTAAGCCTTGAAATATGTATATCCTACTGTGATTGTGTTCAAAAAAGGAAAGATGTTGCTGTGCACTAAGAAAAATTTTACCCTTTTCTGTATCTCCTCTGTAATTTGACTTCAATCATTTAAGCTACTTAGGAACAGGGTGATGCCTAAGAAAAAGAAGAAAAAATGTCAGCACTGCACTACATCACCCTTGCTTTTTCAGTTAAAAGGCAAGATTCTAAAAGCCGTAAGGATGTAATTTCCATCCTCTGAAAGTCAAAATAAAGGTGTATTTG
Organism: Caloenas nicobarica; assembly: GCF_036013445.1. NCBI lineage: Eukaryota > Metazoa > Chordata > Aves > Columbiformes > Columbidae > Caloenas > Caloenas nicobarica. The sequence continues at coordinate 136,348,915 of NC_088246.1, read as the reverse complement.
TCATAACAGAAAATTTTCTGTGAAACACACGATAAAAAACCCAACTGATCATTCTAGAACAATAACTATTATTTCACATTCAAAATCAGGCCAGCTAGCCTCACAAGCAAGTAATTGGGAAGCTTAAAAGTTATCGATAAGCAGAATATGATGCAGATGTAGTTAGCATAGTAAGACTGCAACAGCAAAGAAAATAATACTTGACATTTTTCAGATTTTGTTAGAGAAAAAAATTTTGGAAATATCTGCATTTAAATAGACCACATCAAATATAAAGCTCATTCTTATAGTATTCTGTTTATGAATCTAGCAAGCAAAATAAAGAACAGATGCCTAGCTTTGAGAGCAATTACTAGGAAAAGCAGGATTGTTAAAAAACTTTGTTTCGTTTTTTATCTGAAGAATCCTTTTGTAACCCTTATTTATGCCTGTCAGAAATCGGCTTTCTTGGCTAGCAGTTCTATGTACTAGCAGTAGTCCATCTGGTTGGAAACCCTGAGGAGGATTTACGTTTTTGCAGATAAAACAGGCAGGAATGCAGTCAAGTTAATAGACTCAGGCAAAATGACATAGTGAACTTTTATTTTAAAATAATCGGCTATGACATAAAATGTGGAAAGTAGAACACACAGAGGAAAAAATAAAGGACTGGGTTTAAATTCTGCTTGAGGATATCTATTTCAACCTGCAAATAAATTAGAATACAAATAAAACTATTGCCATAATATTTTAAGATAGTATATCTGTGAAATGACAATTTGACCATAAGAAATAAGTCAAACACCAGTGCCCTGTTGATTCTAGCTATGACCTTATTGAAAGATGAGTGTTAACGTATTCAAAATCATATATATACTACCTTTTTTTTCATCTATTTACTCATGCATATTTACTGACTAGTTAGTGGCTGATTTACTAGGTTTTGGTGTTATGTAGAATGCCATCATCAGTTTCACTGACCAATGTATCCAGCAAAAAAATTTGGTGGGTGTACACTGTAAGCATATACAATTAATTTTTAAAAGTCTGGAAATTATCTTTCATCTCTACCCTTACAAAATTTGATACTGTATATGTGCCTTCCTAACAGGATTTACAAAATTGTAGGTTATGATACTGAGACATTCTTTCTCTTTGTGTATTGCTGTAAATCTCGAGATGCATTTGTAAAAAAATATAAAAAATATAGCAAGAGAGAGGATAAAATGATTGTTTAACTTTTATTTTTGGAGGAACATTATGTCATTTTTATATGTTAAGCACATCATTTTCCTTTAGAGGAAAATGGTATTATAGTTCTTACTAACTTCAGCCAAAATATGAAGAGCACAGCACTATATAGAGTTGAGATCACACAGTCATCCTGACCACAATGTAATATTTTCAGATAAATGTGTCAAATCTCTAAGATTTATCCAGCATAACAGCAGAAAGTTTGAAATTTTCAGAGATCAAATTTCAAAATTCACACAATAGATTTCAAATAGCATGGACTTTGTGACTGGACAAAGAAATTGTACTGAATACAATAGCAAACTCCATTATTTGAAAGTGAGACTCCTCTCTATCTTCCTAATGAAATTATCTCTAGAAAAAAAGAACAATTCTGAAAGAGAATCACAGGTACTGATAAATATAATAATTATGCAAGGTTTTGAGTATAAATAACGAAAATAAATTATTTGTACGTGCCTAACATTTATTTAAGATCCTTGTGATCTCATAAGAATGTTAAAATCCTTAAAAGAGATCTTTCACTCACTTTTTCTCAATAGGCTGGGTGTTGTTCTCATCATCAGAATTCACAATATACACTTTGAAAATATTTCCACTTTCATAGTTTTGATCTTTGCTTCATAAAATACTAAATGTAAGTAGTGCTAAATTATTAGATATTTATTCTCTTGTAAAAACAGAAAGTGTTTTCCTACAGCACAGTTCCAAAGTTAATGTGATGAAGTCAAAGAAGTACCACAAACTGTGCATCATCTGGAGTCTGTCAGCCTCCTAAAGTGAAAATGTTCCCAAAGAGTGGAGCACTGCCATATGATGTGTCTCACAATATAAGGTGTTTTTCTTAAAACCTGCTCCACAAAGATCTGCAAATTACTGGAATATTTTGATTTCAGTTTGAGTAGATTATATGTCTGAAGTTTATGCTTACAGTTTGTCACTGAAATGTACGCAAAATATATGCTACAAACTCACATCAAGAGACCAATCAAAACATTTATCCATTTTTTAAAAGTTCATGACTTTGGAAGCGTGATTTGTGATTTTATTTTAAAAAACACAGGTTTATAATCGAGGTAATGTTACAGTAGATTCTTTAGATTCATTAAACTCATATTTCCCCTTTCAGTCTGCAAGTGTGTTCTGTAATCTCCTAAGGTCCTTCAAATCAGTGTTCAGAAACAGAATAATTATTGCTTCTGCTTATTTAGCTGCATTCATTTCAGGAGCAGAATCAAATATTTATGCTCCTTGAACCTTGTTAAAATGGAGCTATTGATACAGTAATTAAAATTGCATTTGTAATTTTTACTGTCTCTTCTATATTCGTAGCAGAAACCTGTAAAATCTTCATAGCTTTCACATTTGTTTAAAAAATGAACACAGGTTCGATGAGCGTTATGCTTGAAGAGATATTAGACTTGGAAAGTAATTACCTGCACTCATCAGGTCTTGTAGAGGTTTACTAAAACCTGTCTGCAAAGGTAGATTTAAGCCAGGTCTTCATGGGATGGAACTGTGCCTATTAATCAGAACATATTTAAAAATGCAATAAACTTTTAGATGGTGTCTCTGTTCCTTGCAAGGAAGATCTCAGTCTTAGGAATTAAATTCAGTGTTTTGGTACTGACAAGTCATTTTAATTGTTATCATCATCAAAGGTGAGGAAAGGTCTCTAGTGCTTTTTCTCGTCCTTAATATCTTTGTGAAGTTGTAGAAGGTGGAGAGAAATTTCACTTAAACTAAACGGAGACCAAGACAATTAAAGCATTTTTTTTTCTAATTACAGATGAGAAAAAATGTCTTGTAAGGCATAAAGATTTCGGATTTGTGTCAACCTAGACTGGTATTTAGCAAGTTTAAAGCATAAATGCTTTCCATCTATTGCTATTAGGTCCTAAATCAGAAATGAGATCCTGAGAGCTTACATTAGCCTAACTATAATATTTGTATGTTGTGGTTTCATCCTCAGACCTGGTGGCTAATAAGGTACTATTCTGATTTCGGCACTTTTCAGTTCTCTCCTATGACTCTTTCAGGCTCTGGGATTTTTTCCTATTATCCTGAAGATTTGTATGGTGGTGTTACTGTAAGTAAGGTCATTGTCAGAAATAACAAGTAAGACTGCCTAGTCCTATTTTATTATGTAGGATTTACAGATTTTTCCAGAAAAATTTCAAAAGCTGTATGAGTGAGAAAGAATTTCGTTCATTATTATTTTTCACATAGAATTGTTTTGTTGTTGTTCCAGGATCTTTTGGGGTTTTTTTTCCTTTTTAAAATGTTATTGATAAAAAAAAATAAATACTATAGAATGACAGGACTGTGCTTACTGGCTAGTAGTAGTGAATACACGAAATTTAGAAGAAACGGTTGGAATGACTATATCAAGAACTCTTAAGGGCCAATAGTATAAGTCTACCAATGCCCAATACATTTTCTTTCTCCATAGTCTGTAACACGTGGTTTCCTTTTTTTTTTTTTTCTTTTTTTCTATGCAAACATCTTTGTAATGAAGAACTCTAAAACAGACAGAATTTTCTGGATGATAAAATGCAGTATGCTCTGTTGTCACCAGCGGCCAGTGGTCCCTTTCCTAACATGTTCATGCTCCTCATAACTCCTCTGGGGAAGCTAATCCAAACCCTGTCTGTAATAACATTTAGGAAACTTCTTCCAGAATATCTCTGGAATAAATCGATTTTTATATGTACCAGCACAGATGTTAATGATCTTTTTAATTCCCTGATGGGTATATGGACAATAAGATCAAATTTCACTTAGGCTAAAATTCCTGAGACAGTTTTTCTGTATACTTGTACTGTTTGAACTTGGGTATCTGTAACCATCAACACCACAGCACTAGCAATCTCTTATCTGCATTGGAAGTATTTTCCTGATATATGTTAAATTGGATGCTTCTAATCTTCTGGACTGCACTGCGGCATATCTTGGGGCAGGCTACCTTCATATATGTCTGCATCTTGAACAAAGGAGGAGGCAGAAAATATTTGGGTTCTGCTTATTATCTGTGATCAAGTAATGTACACAGATCTTTTAAAACAGACGTGTCACTAAGGACATTAAAAAAAAAAAAAAAAGAAAAAAGAAAATAAATAGAGAAGAATGTTTGGATTTTTCACTATTGAATTTTATCGATTTTTTTAACTTCTGTATTCAATGACCACCATATTTTTCTGTTTTTTCTGAGTCCATTGCAGTTGTATAGTACTTCCTTATTTTTGTTTTCAGCAGATGAGTCTCTTTCACACATTTTTCTTGTTCTTTTATCATTTTCCTAAGAATTACATTCTAAAAAATACTCTTCATGTACTATTTTATGAAGTTCAGAGAGATGAGAAGTACAGCAATTCCTTTGACCAGAAACCCAAATAAATTCTTCAAAATACCTTCAGTTCATTCCACTGGAGTTTGGTACTGCAGAACCTCAAACCTAGCAGTCGCTTATTTACCAGTTTTCTATGGTGACCATCACCCACCATACAACACTCCCAAATTAATTTGGTGGAATGTGAATACCTGCATATTATTATGTTCTTACATTTGGAAATCAGGAGTGTGACATTATCATCTAGTGTTTCCCTTTCCAGTCTCCACCAGCAGCGCTGGTAAATTAATTTATAAATGCCTAGCCTTTTCACCCTTTGATTCTATTGGGATTTTCTAGGCTGTTTTGTAAGCTCACCACCAGAAAAAGAAATTCAAAGTCTTAGGCCTCTGGTACAGGTAAGGATGGCAAGATTAATTTTCCATGCTAGTATGTGTGCATGCAACCATGACTCACAATTAAAAACAAAACCAAACAAAAAAAAAAAAACAAAGAAAAAAACCCAAACCAAAAACCCCAAGAACTGTAATGCCGAACATGACATCTCACCCACTGACCTGATGTAGATCTAGTCAAAATCATATATGTGTCTGACTGAGGCAACTGTGAATGGCTTTATAATCATCTCCCTAGACATGAGTACGGACAGTCAGAGTTTCTTTATATTCTTTGCACGGTGCAATCAAAGGCACTAGTCATGCTTATGTGGGTGAATAACATTAAATATTTGAATAATCCCTCTGCTGTCTCTCTGAAACTTCTAATGAGACAACAGCTATTTTCATGTATCATCACGGTTTGGGTTTTTTTCCACCATCACAATACAGACTCGATAAAATAAATACAGCAGCAAAAAGTTTTACAGGAGAGAAAATCCTAGTCATTCGGTAAAGGTAGATATTCCTAAATTCTAGAATTGATTCTAGGTCTACTCATTCTTTTTAAGATGTGCATTTAATTTCCTGTTTCTTTAGAGAAAATGTTCCATGGTTTGTATTATTTTGAATAGATTTTTCTATTTATTTTTACACACACTTTTTCTATCTATTCTATTTATATGTACCCATATATTTGTTTGCACAGCTGTACAATGCATTGCCAAAGTAGGTCACTAGGAGGTAATGAAACTAAGAATTTTTTCTTGTCTTCACAGGTAAAGGTATCCATTATCCACTGTTGTGAGAAATGTATCACATGCTCATAAAAAAACCCCAAAAAACTAAAACCTGTCAATTTGATGAAGTATAACTCACATCTCATTAATGTTGAGCACAGAAGCAATAGTCCATATCAAAAATGACTGCTAAAATATTTGCAATTACCAGCTGTGCAGTATCCATTTTATATAGATAAAAAACATGTCAAATTTAATTTATCAGATGGTTTTTGTTGTCATACTTCTTTTTCATGCAATGTACTGAAAAGTTACGAAAAAACCCTCACTCTTATTCTAGACAGGTATCATATGGGCAAAAAGAATAACATAAATGTTATGTATCCAGGTATAATAGCTACAAAGATGGAAAGTCTTCAGAAAGTTTTTTCACTTTAAAAACTCTATGAACTATTTTATCTTTAAGTGATTGTCTTTTTCCAGAAGGAGGGCCAAAATTTTGTTAATTTTAGTTTGTTTATTTTGGATACTGCTACCACAAGCAAAATAAGTCGAAAATTAATAGTATCTCAGTATATACTATTTGCTAGCTTTCCTGGAAAAAACCAAAACCAAAACAAAACAAAAAACCCACAAAACCAATAAAAAACATCACAGATTTCTTGTAAACAGAAGACATAAACACCTTCATTTGAGTATGTGGGGCAGCATGGGGAGTGCTTATTTAGATCTGCAGTGATGCTGTGGAGAGAAGCTGGTTTCTTAGTCTTGAAGAGATCACAGAGGGAAAGCCTGAAGCATTCTGAAGGAAAAAAACTACTGGTTAAAAAAAATGTTCAATATTTGGGTGAGGAGTGGTTTTGTTGCATTTGGGAGACCTCTATGGGTCTGGGAACAACTTAAATTGCACACCAGAGGGCAAATTGCTGAAGGCAGCAACAAAGTTATACCAGCTCAGGTAAGTTCGTGCTTTATACTGATGTTTGGAGGAGGTAAATGGAGGTAGTTATTCCCCTTTATTCAGTGCTTGTGAAGCTGCATCTGAAGTACTGTGTCCAACTTGGGGTTCCCCAGTACGGACTGGAACAATCAAACTGGAATGCGCCCAGTGAAGAAGTGGGATGGTTTGGGGCCATATAAGAGACTGAGGGACCAGGAATTTTTCAGCCTGAAGAGATGTCTGCAATCTTGTGGCCCTGGAGCAGCCCATGGGAGCCATCTGCCAAGGGTTCTCGGGTACACTACAGCTATGCATCTAAACTCGTCTATACCACAGTGGTAAAGCTGAGATGTGATTGCATCCCTAGAGGATGAAGCAAACTAAATAAACTTATCTGGTTTTGGAAATGTATGCTTCAATATTTTTACATAACCTGCCTCAGAAATTAAAATTTAACTTTTCTTTTTTTTTGAGGAGTTGGTAGAAAAACAATGTTCACTTTCATTTGAACTGAGATTGGATTAAAAATACTCTAAATCAAAACTTTGTTTTTTCAGACAATTCACATAAAAGTTCTTTTATTATTTTACCCTGTCTGACAGATGGGAATTCTAAGGAAATACTTACTGCCCAAGAAACTTCAAGGCTCTTAATAAATCTCCTTTATTTGTTGGTATCCTTAGCTATTATTTCCCAAATCCATTTTCTTTCCCTTTTCCATCAATAAGGTTTTTGTTCCAGACTGAGAGCTCACAAGTGGAGAAACCACTCACTTTCATTAGTGCCCAGTAGAGATATTTAGTTTTTTCCAGGTTTCCAAGTAAAGGTTGAAGAACATTTATTGATTAAATTTATAGAGGATCCTCTAGCTGTTCACAGCGTAGCCCTTTTTGTTACTGACTCCTAGCAGAAATGTTATAGTGTATTTTGATTTCATAGAACAAAACATGCACAAATGGGGACTCCCCACCATCATGTTGTTTTAAACCAGTCCTGGTGGGATTGGGAAGTTCAGTCCTTTGGTCAGACTATTTTTTAAATACCAGAATGAAGGCTGTAGTAACTAGATCAAATACCCACTCATTAAGTCTCCAGTTTGTTGCAAGCTCCTTTGACAGAGATCTGCTTGAAATAAAAAAACAATAAAATTGCTTCTTTTCAAAATCTCTCCACTTGGCTATAAACTAGAATTCAAATGTTTAGCATTTTCTCTTTATTTTACGTCTGATTGAAGTGTAAAGCTGGTGGTATATCTACAAATATCCCAGTAATATGATTTGTGACTTCAGACCCTCTCCTGTGGTTCAGCATTCATGTTTCACCATGAGGAGTTATCGTTCTGTAGCTAGAGACAATGTTGTAAAAGATATTTCTCTACATCTTTGCAATTGACTTTGCCCCTATTTGTACTCTGATTACCATTATTATTTATTTAGTATTAGCAGTGGCTATATGTTTGAAATGTGAGGAAAACTTTTTGATCTAGAAAGACTGCAGTCTAAATTATAAATATGATTTAATTATTCACAAAAAAACACCCCAAACAAGTAAAACAAAACAAAGAACAAAACCTCAGCCCCCCAAAATGACAATGATAGCTTTCTTTTTGTCAATAAAGTATTACAAAACATGGCACCATTACTGTACATGTTGTGTGGTCATAGCAAGTATTCAGTAAATAACTGAAAATATTTCAGTCTATGAGGTCTTTGAATGTCATTCAATTCAGCTTTTTGTTGGTCATAAACTTGTGTGATTGGTCTCCTTAGGCACACAGGAATGTTTGTGCATTCACTAGATGATTAAAACTTTTTTAAAAAGGAGAATGGCAAGTGATGAATAATGGATAGCAAATATCCTTGTTCTTCTAGTATATGCATTTGCATGCACGTAAGGTTACTAATTCAAATAGACCTTCCCAAAAAGCATAATCAAGGCAAGCCACATCCACACAGATGCTCAAAAATACTGAACACACTGGTGGGTATTGATTCAGCTTGTATTTTGAACTGTAACAAATGCTTACAAACACTGTGTTAAAAATATCTCATATATATCTAGATGATATGAAATTGGAAGATGTTTTCCCTTTAAATCTACATGTGGCATTTTTACTTTAAATCTACATGTAGCATTATCTCATTGTTGCTTTCATTCTTGTAACAAGCCCTACCTGGACACAGTTTATCTTGAATGAACAAAGAAAGCCTTAAGCACTCCCTTCTCTGTTCCTGGTAATGATCTTCTTGTCTTTTTTTCCTAAAGTAAATGAAGAAAATCCCCATATTCTAGACATACCACAGTTTATTTCCTAACCATGGTGAACTCAAAACAAACATGGGTCCAACAGCCTATGCAAACTAGACCCCCATATAATAAGCCTTTTGTGTTGCAACTCCTCCAAATATCAGCACATAGACAGATGTAGCTAAGATATCAAAGAATGAAGATTTGTGGGAAAAATGTCCATGGTCTTAACATTCTCCTACTTTAGATGTCAAGTCAGCTGCCTCCGATCTCAAGATGTATTTTTTTTTTTTCTCTCTTTCTCCTTTTCTCTGTGTGCTTCTAGCCTGAACCCCTTTGAGTCACACTGGAATTAGGTGGTCCCAGAAGCCTGGAGGGGAGTGTGTGATTACTCTCCCGAGCTCCCATTTCAAGAAAGATGACTGTGCTGGGTCTCAACTATATTCAACTACATAGATAGGCAATTTTTTTTCTGAAAGCAAAACCTATTTAGAATTTGACAGGTTTTGGTGCCCTCTGCATGGGTATTTCCTACATGAAAGGACATCTAGCTCCTAGTTCCTCAGAGCTAACTGATGGATATATTATACCGGAAAAAATATATTCTTTATATTCAAGACGTCTGGCTTGAGTTTTTTTGTTCCAGCTAAATTTCACTTCATGTGACATGTGCTTAACACCCCCCAGTATCCAGCACCCTCTTTATGATTAATAAACACAATATACTAAAATGCTTCAGCTCCATAATATACTCTGCATAATTTGAAATAACATTCAGAAAAATATAGCCTCCAGAAGAAGATTATTCAGAGTCTCCAAATCAGAAAATCACACTGCGTTTCTAGTTGCTGACAGTCTTTAGAATGAAAATAAGCAAGCAAAACTAAGTCTCAAGAAATTTCCTGGGTCATGGAGTCTCTTACTAAATATTTTATAAAACTTGTTACTGTCTAGACAGAAATTTGAAGTAAGGGTTGCATACCAGTAGCCACAAATAACAATATGAGAATTTTGGCATGGAAGCATAAAGTTGTCTGCAACAAAATCAATAACAGCAGGAATCATCATGTCCCGGTATGCTAATTATGCTTCTAACTTTAACCATTAGTACCTGAATAAAATACAATTTAAGGATATATCCTTTACAGCTGTCATTAGTAGTGAAGTGCCAATGACTAATTATCAACCTTTTCTGAAAGTGCTAGATGTTTTATTAATGCACTGCATTGGTAGATTACATGAGCAGATAAAAAGTCATTCCCTTTTTAAAAAAAACTCTTCATAACTTTAAATCTGATAAGGTGTCAATAATGAGCTTCTATACATTTATATGCTTTAAGCAGATTATACAAGAAGGTTGCTATCCATTTTAGCTTAATCAACATTCTGTTCTTCAGTTCATCATCACCTTGAGACATTTTGACGTAAGTTATAAGAAATTTTTCAAACAGCCTTTACCAGCTGCCCCAAATACACCACTGTTAGGGTGGGGACAGACACAGTCGAACAAGTAATTTATGTTCCTCTCTATGTAGTTAATATTTGAGTAAAACAGTCTCTGGAAACTCTAGATAATAAAAAATACAATTTGTACCAGTGATGTATAATGTATTTACCCAACTGCTGAAAGAGATATCTCATAATCTCACTGTTTGTGACTTTGAATATGCTACAGTTCAAAAGCAAGTTTTCCCTATGGTCATCCCTGGAGTTTTAGGTTGAATTCGGTGTGTTAAAAAAAAAAAAAAAAAAAAGTATGCATTCTCTGCATTCTCATAAGTATAATCACATATGTCATCATTTACTTTGTTAGAAGATTATAACTATGGTTCAAGGCAGTTGTGATAGTCTGAAGCAAAGATTGTCTTGCAGATTTTTTTTTTTTTTTAGTGACAGGTAAAAGTTACTTGTTTTCCCGTATTTCAAGGATAGCACGTTAGGTCTGTAACTTTTGATGCTTTGCCTTCTGCATACTTACTATGTAGTGCAAGTGGCTGAGCTGAGCAAGAAGAAAAGATCAGCTCTAGGCAGCTGGAGCAGATGATAAAATACTTGGGGAAAAGTAGGTATCCAGCAGTGCAGCATAAAATGACCTAGAAGTTATACTGGCCCACAAACCGCATATTGGTCAAAAAATAGCCATGTGCTATTGTTTCAAGAGAAATCAAGGTCACTCTGACAGGTTTAAAGAGAAATGTTTTATGAGGAACAGAGAGGTGCTATGTCATTCGGCTAGACTTTGGTGAAGTTTCAGCAAGAAAACAGATCCCAGTTTTCCCAAAGACAAATTGGAAGGATGTGGGGGGTTAATACTAATCACAGGTATGTGAAATTATGAGAAGTTTATTAAACATTACCTGTGGAAAGAAGAATGAAAAAACTGGAACTGTCCACTGTGAAGGAGACTTCCAGCATGTAAAATTTTATTGTTATATAAAAATACTGATCAGCTCTCCTCGATGCCCAGTAGGAAGAGCACAAGGAAATTTCTAGTTCGCAAAGGTATAAGGTATTAGGAGAGTCTTTTTGCCTTTTGCCTGTAAAAATAATGACACACTCTATCAAAATAACTAGATAGGTCGGTTCACTTTCACTTACTGTTTTCAACAATATTTATACAAATCTGTCATGGATGATGAAGAAACACTTGATTTGACTTTGTACGTAAAGCAAATGAAAACAAGAGGGATCTAAAAAAATAAGTCATGCCAAAGTTGTCATCAAGAGCATGCTTTCAGATCCTGAAAAATACACAGGATCGACAGCTAACAGAATGCTGGGCATCTATATGATTAAATACATGAGCAATGGCATTGGCACCGAAAATTTTTATCAAAATTATTGCAATCGAGGCAATCTGTCTAAAATTGTTAGGTATATCTTCAAAAAGGCATAATTTTGAATAGTTCTTTTAAAATGTTGGAGTGAAAGAAATATCTATAAATATCTATAAGTTTGTTCCAAATCACCAAAAAATGTCTGCATAATTCGTTTGCTGTGAAAGAAAGAAATCCTAAATCTACTAGCTAGTGTGATAAACACGTACACAAAAAATTATAATGGACTGTCCATTTTGTTTATATAGCTAAGCTAATGGGCCTCCAACAAATTCATGAAGATTTTGAAGTAAATAAAATCCTAAAACTATGAAGACATTATCTTTCAGGTACACATTTGCTAAGAGTAACCTTTTTCCATACCTGCAATCATCGTACTCTAAACTGATTATTGTTGACATATGTAATTAATGCTTACAAAAGGACAAACCAGGAATTAAGGCAGGCAGCAATTATTTGAAGTGTAATGTCTGCCAGATTAATGTTGCTGTAATTGATGTTCATTGTGTATTAAAACTGCATGACAACTAGAAGAAGAGCTCTTGAAAAGCTGGTTCTGAGGAAAAAAAAATAAGATTATTTATACGTAATAAAAAATCAGACTGAAGAGGCTACAACCCCCAAATTAATTTTTAGTTCTTATCTAAGGATTTATTGTACTCTGTATATCAAAATGTCTCTTTGCCAACAGACTTCTCTATTTGTCTGGACTGTGCTGCACCAGGATGAGACCTATGTCTACTAAAGTGAACGGACGGACTTGCTTTTATTGAACAGGATTTAGACTCACACTTCTATTAGGCTCTTGCTGGCAGCATATAAAATGATGATGTGCTTAATTAACTGATTTTTGTTTGGTTTCACGAATATCCTACCTCTTATTGCCAGGGCTCCTCTTTTGGCCGCGATCCTGAGAAGCTCAAAAAAGATGCTTCAAATAGACAAGCAAACATTTAGCAGTTCATTCATACCTCCCCTCTTCTGTGTTTAAAAAAAAAAAAAAAAAGTATTTAAAATTACACATATGCAATAGAACTGCCAGCTAGTTAGAAGAAAAGTGAAAATCACTACATAGTGTATATTGAAAAGTACAAAAGTAAAGAAAAGGATAAATACGTAGCATTAATAATTGATAAATACTTCTGACCACAAGCAGCAAACACGATTACAAAAAAGAAAAAAATATGTTTAATGAAATGGTGTCAGATCATTGAAGCACATGAACAGTACATATTATAAAAGTAGCACATACTGCTAACACCCATCCCCTCCGGGGTTTGTTCAAGATCATGCCTGGACACCCAGACCTGCCTTGAGTTCAGCTGTAGGTGTCCCTGAGCCCAAACCTGTCTCCAGCTGTCCTGGTTTGTGTGTTTCCTGAGTAGACTTTGCACCTACATGGTAGGTAGGTACTTGGGCTCACCGTGGACTTCACTCATTACCTCGCCTTGCCTGGCGCTGCTGATGGACCCCGTCTCTCTCATAACCCTGCCCTAATGCATCACCAGCGAGGGCACTGCCCTACCTATGCCACACGTGCTCTCAACTGCTGGCTCATCCTCCCTCATGGATCAATCTGCCTCTTGACGCTCCCTGGAACAGACATGCACTGTGAGCGCCTTTTAAAAACTGCCAACCTCAGATTAGTATTGTTTGCTATCACCTTGCACTCATATCAATGAAGTTTCAACACAAGTACTGCTATGTATCTCAGCTGCTTGTAAAGTCCACAGAGACACATGAGTTCACAAGCGAGCAAGTTTTCAGATGTGACTAGAATGGAAATAAAATGAACGGTTGATATGGTGCAGCAGTCCCAAGCAAGTACTCATTGCATTTTTTCAGAAACTAGAAGTTACATAGCTCACAGCTCTTTTATCATAGCATGGAGATAGAGTTCTTCATGATACTCTAAAATCACAGAATTGTTGAGGTTGGGAGGGGCCTCTTGAGACCATCTAATCCAGCCCTTCATGCTCAAGTAGGGTCAGCCAGACCATTTGCCCAGGTCAATGTCCAGGCAGCTTTTGAATACCTCCAAGGTCAGAGACTCCACAGCCTCTCTGTGCAGCCTGTGCCAGTGTTTGACCACCTTCACAACAGAGTTATTTTCTTGTGTTCAGATGGAATTTCACATTTCTTAATTTGTGCCCATTTCTCTTGCCCTGTCCACGGGCACCAGTGAGAAGGGTCTGGCATTAACGAAGCATGCAGCATGCAGCCTGGCATGCAGGCAGCGTGAATGGAAGAATTCCTTTGAAAAGAGCTCAGGCAGAACTGTCTGGAATATGATGGGTATTTGTTTCCATAAGCAGAGACTAAGAAAGGAACTTTTTTTGAACTCTAAATTGATTGTTCCTATTTTATAGATTAAAACCTATATATATATATATATAGTTAAGAACCTTTAATGTTAGCTGGACTCCCCAGAAACCAACAAGCTTTTCAAAAATCAATCAGTGAGTATAATACACAGAAAAGTAGACCTCTGACAAGTAAAAAAGACCAAATGTATGAATTAATTTGGCATGTCTACAGTTTGGAGTATCATTATCAGTGCTGGAACTTGATTTGCAAATGATTGCCTATAAGCCAACACTAAGAATACAATACCCAACAGAAATATTTCTTCAAGCTACTTCCATACTGTGAAACTAAAACTCTCCGAATGATAACTATTAAAGTGGAAACATTAATTATATCAGCCTTCCATATTCATGCTGTTCTTTCTTCACCATTTAAGACTGTGGTAATTTGTCAAGTAGCACTGATTTGATACAGTATCTTTGATGTAACTGCAAGCTCCATGCTGTTCCCTCTTAATAGACCTTAGGAGCATCTCCATGGGTATTCAGCTGAGCTTTCTTAGCATAATGGAGGACAGAGCTTTAACAGCCAAAAATCAGTTTTTCTCTACAGTATCATATTTAGCGCAGCTCAGTGCATGGTGACTGGGCCAAAGTTAATGCTGTTTAAGCAGCATTAAGTGTTGTGGAGTCCTCTGAGCAGCAGCTGCCGAGCAGTCCTGAAGTTGGACTGGAACAGCCTCAGGACCACCTGCACACCAAGTCCTGCTTCTGCTGTTTCTGCATTTCTTGTTGAGCAGATTGGAGAGCAGAATAAGACTTTTCATTTAATTTTTATACGTCAGTGTTCTTCTCTCACCTGGCAAGCAATGTGTGAAATTGTATTAAGTATAGAACATTAAAAGCAGGTTGTTCTTTTTCTCTTTCTGAACATACAGACGACGTCCTTACTAAAATTTAAAGAATTATATTCATGACTGTAGAAACATTTATGATTCCAGACATGGCAAGATGAACAGCTTAATACATTCATGGAATTCAGTTTTGAAAACAAAGTCTTCTACATATCCACTGTGGTAATTAAAAGGGCAATAGGGACAGTTCTCAAGAAAGAGTTTACTTTTTTTAAATGAGATTTCTTTCTTAACTAGGCAAATGCACCTGTGATGCATGTGCATAAAGAAAAATGTGATTATACTCTAGTAAATAAGGAGGATTTACATTCTTTTCAAAAAGGTGGATTTGGCATGAGAAAAATTTCTGTTCCATCAGAACCAAAGTAGATTTCCTGCCAGTGCAGGAAAGTAAAAAAATGTTTGGTATTTTAAAGAAACCACATTATGATGTTGCTGTTATAATTATCTGGGGGTTTTTGTTTGTTCGTTTGTCTGTTTCTTATTTTCCTCAGTATTAACTCTTTGTTAAACAGGTCCAAATTGCAACTAGGTGTTTGTCTTATGCCTCTCTAAGAATCCCATTGAACAAATAAATTGATTTGAATACTTAAAATTCAGAAGTTTGAGGAATTAAAAGTGTATTATTTACTTGTTCAGGCATAAACTGAAGAATTTTAATTTATCAAGTCTAATAAATTTTGAAGTCATCTGCTTTTAGAGGGTTATTTTTACCTTAAATAAAAGACAGCAATATTTTCCAAAGGCTGTGGAGTTATTAGCAACTATCGTACTGAGAAAAGCTGTTCACCAATAAATCCACTTCTGCAATTAAAACGAGACATACATGAATTCTCTCTTGCAGAGCTATCTAATCTATGCATGCATCCACTATCAGGGACAGGAAACCTGGGGTAGATTTGAAATTAAAATATGCAACACTAGAAGACTTTTTGTAAAGAATGGGCTTGCAGTGTTGGAAGTCGACTAATCCTGACATTTCCAAGGATACTGAACATCATCTTTGATATGCTCTTGGCAAAGGGAGGGAGGCAATGTTACCCTGCTGCTGCCTGTGCCACTGGAGACTCCAGGAACTGTTTGTTCTTGGCTGTTCCTATGTTTGCTGAAGCGCTCGTGCTATTGTCACCTCCATGTGCTTCCTGAGTGGCACAAGGGAGAGCAGAAAGTCATTGGCTTAGCAAATGTCTACCCATGCTCTAGCAATGTAGCTTGTTTAAGATCAGGGGAGATTGGGGGAGAGAAAAAAAGAAAAAAAAAGGAAAAAAAATTATTATCAGTTCAAGATGATTTGAGGCTGGCCATGATTAAATTTTGAAGCTTTATTAAGTAACCCATTTATTTGTCCATTTTAATCTGGTGGTTTTGAAGAGCTTCAATTAGCTTCTTGACTATGTGGGTGGGGAGGCACTGGAACAGGTTGCCCAGAGAAGCTGTGGATCACTGGAAGTGTTCAAGGCCAGCTTGGTTGGGGCTTTGAGCAACCTGGACTAGTGAAAGATGTCCCTGACCATGGCAGGGGGCTTGGGACTAGATATCTTTAAGGTCCCTTCCAACTCAAACCATTCTATGATTCGATAATTCTATGAAGTTAAGGGAAATAATGACTTGTCTCTTAGGATAACACTGAGCATCTTAGACTAGAATTTTGACAAATATCTTATTTTTCAGCTTTTTAGAATATCACCTACTGTGTGATCTCATTGCATCAAGAAATGAAGTGTATAGCAGGCTATTTTTGAAAATCAATGTGTTGGCTGGATGCCTTTCTAGAAAATAGCTATTGAGCCATAGCAATAACATGACCAAATGTTCATCCACATTCCAGTTGTCATTTTAAATTTTTCTAAACTCGCCTTGTCTCCAGGTTTATTTTATTAAGAGTTGAGACCTGGTGTTGACTACATTCATCCTTTAGATCCAATGGCTTCTGGAGAGCTTGATGCTAATAGATAATCTCATACTGTGTTGTGAAATCTCTTGGTATTGACAGTAAATGATGATTTGGATGCACTGTGTACTTAGGAGAACAAATGAGTCCCACAAGTCATTTTTACTCCTTTGGTCTGTAGTTAAGGTTTGCAAGAGGATTATAATGATACTGCACTGACTATTGTATTAATATTATATGTCCCCAAACTGCTATAAGGTCTGGCTATGCAAGTCACACAAACACTATGAAGTAAATCTTGCAGTCCTCCAATTTTCTGATACTATTACTAGTTATTCTTAAGTTTCCGAAGTTTTTCTTTTTCTTTGCCAAACTGTAATGTCATGACATTTTTTTTCATTCTCTGCGTTCTACCAATAATTTTTGTTAGCAAATTACTATAAACTTTTGGAAAAATCAACACATATTTTGGGTTTCTTCTGGAGATGCTTAACTTTCAGTTTCTCCAAAGATATGATTGCAAGCTGTTCTTTCTCTAGCTCTGCTAATCAGAATCATAGTTCTTTTGATATAAAAAAAGAAATCGCTAATAAAATGGTGTAATAGTAATATTTCCTGGTTTTCTTTTGCTCCATGTTCCACATTCAGTTATGGTTATTTGAATGTAATTTCACAATATTTACAGAATTATTATTACTGTTCATAATGAAGCAGAAATGGATGATGAAATAAAACTGGCAGAGATATTAATTGGAAGCATCTTAACTTCTCTTGTGTTGCTGTATGTAAATGAAAATTGTTAAGCATTTTTATCCTAAGAGCTGCCGAATTCAGTCTAATAAAATTTCCATGTGAAATCTGATTTCAAATAATAAAATAACACTTAGATTTTGTAAAATATAAAACTCTCCATGTATAGGATATCCATGCTGGCTATGTCCTTTAATATGAATACATAATAAAAGGGCTATTTTTTATCATGCAAACAAAATAATAGAATGGAATCTGAATCTTTAGTTGTTTCAGTAGCAAAAACACTTCAGGAAAAATTAGGACTCAAGAAAAAAAGCATCATTGCCCATCTTGAGGAGTTTCAAAAACATGAACTGTCTTGATATTAACTTATGACTGATTTCAGAATTTTAAGCAAAATACTGGTGAGTGTTAAGTAGCAGGTAGAGCCTCTTTCAAGCACTAGGTTCAGGCATGCTCTCTTCCAAATTTTGCTCTTTTTTTTTAAATGGTGATTGATACAGGAATTGATATTTTAGTAGTAATGTACTTCCACTAAATAGTGCTTAGATAATCTTGCATACATGTTGCATTAGAATAAAATTAAATGTGTAAGTTAATCATAGGCTGATATATTTGTTGAGAATAAAAACAATGTATGGATTTTCTAACAATAGCTAAGATGTTCCTTATTTGAAAGTCTCATTTGTGACAAATAATTTTTAATAAAGATTTTTAGAAATTATTTTTTTCTCCTTTTTTTTTTTAATTTTTCTTCTCCACTGACTTCTAAAAGTGCTATCTTCTTTCAGTGTCCTTTAAGTCGCCTATGGATACAATAGGAGCCTTGAACACCATTGCTCTGGTCTTGTATTAAACAGCCATGGGTAGCACGGCAGAGCAGTTTCTCAGATAATAAATACACACTTCTGAGTATTGCACTCTTCAGACTATATGGGGAAAGGGCTACAAAGCATGTGTTAAACTTCGACAGTTCTGTGCTGCTGTGCAGTGCCTTCCTGATCATCTTTCTAAAGCAATTGCAGAAAGCATAAGGAACCACTGGTAAAACTATCCGAGTCACCAGAAGGCATTAATTCGATGTAAACAGTTATGCAGCAGTGTATGTTCTTTCCTATATTAACATAAAATCCTTCATTAAAATCTGAGGAAAAGTGTTTTCTGAATGGGTCTATGGTTCATTTCTATCATGAGGACAAAACTGGAAAAGAGGTGTTGGGTTTTTTTTAGGTTTGAACAGCATGGGAAATAGTTAGCAATACCTATTTATAAATATGGAACGCGTACCCTTATGTTGATCCTTAGACAGCTGGACTATTCTTATATATGGTATTTATTATTATGGGTAGAGCTGTGTGCTGCCTTTTACACCAAGTACTTTGTTTAATAAATCAGATTCAATAAGCCCAAATAATGTGTGTTCGGTGTTGCTACTCATTAAGGAATACAGTCTCTCCGAAAATCTGTAAATGTAGTATCAAGATTTTAATCCAAAGATATTTGGATTTGTTTGTTTGAAACTGTATTCTTCTCAACATTTTCTGTAATTTTATGAAAGATAAATACTTGATACCACTTTAAAAGAACCAATTTCCAACAAAGAATTTTGCTTTCGTCAAAACAAACCATTGTGTTACCTTAAACTGCATTTTTAAATTTCCGAGACAGATACCACCCTCCACAGTCCATTATTTATCCAGCTTCACCAGTGATGTATAATGTTCCCTACGAAGAATGTTGACATTTACTTGATTTTATTTCTGTGACAGATAAATCCTTTGAGGTTGTTATTGTGAGCAAAACCTTTTTATTTTGACTGTTGGAGGCTACATTTAGCAGGAAAAGGAAAAAATATCTTCACTATCATTTGGAAAACCAGGAGAGTATTCTTTTCAGTTACTTTTTAGGGGATGAGTTAGCATACCAGCTTGCCCCAAATTCATTTCACATTACAGATGGTATTGCTACACCAATGTTGTACGCTGTACCACGATTCAAGCTAGTTCAGTACAGTGAGGCTAATTTATTTCTTCAAATCACACAGCTGCTCCACAATTTTGTGCTCAGAGTAAGACACAGCAAGAGATGCTTAAACACTTGCATCTGTCTCTGATTAGCTATCTTGGAAACTAATTAAGCAATCAATAAACAGAACAAGTACAAGTCAATGGCATCTCTGATAAGCATGCATGATCTTATACCTAAAGCAACATAGTTGTCAGCAATTACAAGGAAAGCTATACCATCCTAAGGTTCATTAAGATACACTTGTTCAGCTATTAAACGTCCATCTACTAATAGATTTTGTACAATACATAAGGTGGGGGCCGGGGGTTGTCTTTAGCTTCACTGGTATATAGAGTAAATCTCAATCATCAGTAAGAAATACCAGATGAGCTTGTGTATGTATATGAAACATAAACAAAAACCTTGTTCTTAAGAACAGCTGAACATTCTTGTTAAACTTACATCAGTTCTCAAGCCTTAGACCTGATGCATTTAATGTGTTGCTATGGAAGCATTATGTTTCCTTCCATTGCAAAAATTACATATCTGAAACAGAATCCAATGGATTCCGATCTTTGAAGATGTCCTGACACAAGAGTTTGATGATGAGATTTTAAATTATTTGCTTATCTGAAAACACGTACAGCTGCTATTTTAAGCTAAGCAAAAATGAAGCACTTAGTTTTATCAAGGATGTTACATGTAATTACAAGGAAAAGTCAACCCTGTCCTAACTGAAGCCCTGTTACTAAAATAATGACAATGATCTCGCCGTACTTTGCCATCACACCTGCAGGATCCCATGGTGCTTTGATGAACCATTGTAGCTGCTGCCTCTTGATCTCTGGGATTGCTGGAGCTGTACATTACTATATTGGCTTGCAGATATGCATTATCCTTTCCACTGACTTTCACCTTATTACTTGAAAAGACTTAGGTTCTGTTTCAACATGACTGTCTTTAAAAAGAGTTAAGGAAGTTCAAATCACTTTACCTTTGCAATTGAGGTATTTGGGGAAGGGTTCAACATTATTCTAAATCTGCTCCAGCTTCAGTGTTGGCAGAAAACCAATTAAGTAATTGGAGCTTTTAAAATTTGTATCTTTCCTCTTTATAAATAAAAAATGCAATTTATATATCTGCAGCTTAGAGCTGATGGGCTTTTGCAAGTGTCTAAAACTGTGCAAGTCTTCAATCGTTTAAAGGAAGGGCATCTTATCTATGTGTTTAAATGTGTTTTCCAGCATACAAGAAAAGTATATTGAGACAGAGGTATCATTAATACAAGAAACCTAGCATGTCACTTTCCTGAATTATTATCTTCTGAAATTCTGATCTGGATATTACATGTAGTACTTTCTTGTATTTTATAAAGAAGTTGAATTGCCAGCCTACTGATTAAAAATGGGACACTTCTTTAATAGAGTTAATAAATGGAACAAGGTGACAATTCAGCAAGGTAGATAAGCATGTGATGGATTTAGCACCATGCTCCAGGTTAGCCACATGTCTAGTATCTAGGACAGTAGGTAAAAAACCAGGACTTGACTTTTGAAATAGAAGAGGCGATTGTCAGTAGGCAGAATGTAATTTTCCACATTGGAATTTGGCCAGCACAGTGGGTGCTCTACAGTGCAACTCTTCCAAAAAGTATCTTCTGCTCTTTGATGACTAAAAGCAGCCAGGAGGCTGATTTGATGTCTCATCTGAAATGCGGCAGCAAACACTCATCCAAAACATTACAATTTTTCTGAAAGTTTCAGATGACACAGATGTCCTTGTAAGGAATAATCTTTCATTACAAAAAATAATAAAAATTATTATTAATAATAATAATAGATGACATACTGCCCAATATTGACTTTTGAAAGTAGTGCTTTTGCCAAAGCAAAAATTGATTTTCTATCATTTATGTACAATTGTGATTTAAAATATTTTTTTAAAAATTCTCCTTTTGTTATTGTCAAGCAATGTCAAAATGCAACATTATTATTTCATTATTTGACTTTAAGGACATTGGCTATAACTGTCAATACTGTCAGTTGCATGGTGATGTTAAATATTTTTTTAATATTTCATATTTGCCTTTTATTTTTTGTTTCATTCTACTGAAATATAAACAGTCCATTGATTTTTTTTAAGAAGGCACAGAAATCCAGTCCAAGACAACTTGAAAGGTGATTACTCTAGATCACATCTTTCTGCTGCTTCTCTTCCCCGTTTTTATGTTCTTCCCTTTCTTATCCCAGTCTCCCATTCTGTTTCTTTATTTTCTTCATATATTTCTTATTATTCACTCCTGCTCCTTCTTCCCCGCATCTCTGCCCCTAGACCTTCTTTTCCTCCTTCCCTTTCTCACCTACTTCCTATGACCTTTTTGGGTTGCTCATTTATGATTACTAAGAATCTTGCTAATCCAAAAAGCAAAAGAAGAAGTAGTAAAAATCCGTAATATGAATTCTATGGCATTCTATGCGATTTCTTAATTAGAGTAAATGACTGAGGTTTCTACTAAAAGTCTATTATGTTATCTGTTTGAAAGGACTCAGAAAAATGCTGAACACCAATGCCCTTTTTGTTTACATAACTGTGAAGTGGAAGTAGTTCCACCAGTGATGTGAATGGAATAACCCTGATGTAAAATTAGAATAAAATCCAAAGTTTAACTATTACTATATCAACTCAAAAGACCTTGCAACCTCAGGTGAATTCTCAGAAAAGCTTGGAAATGCAAGTGACTACATGGGCAGTCAAATGTGCTTAATTGTGGCTGCTGGCATTCATAAATCTGCTCACCTGTGCAAATGTTTCACTGACCAGGATTTAATAAATGGCATGATGACATGGCATGTTGACAGGGGCTGAAAAAATAGAAGGGGACAGCGTAAAGTGGGAAAATTATTGCAAAATCAAGCCATTTAGAGACTGAATTCACATCTGTTGCCACCTTGATGAAGTGGTTCTTTCGCTTTTGACATGTAAACCCCTATACTTATCAGTGGCTTTTATATGTTAAAAAGCAAATACACAAAACTTCATTACCCAAATTGTCCTGAATTTTCTCACCTTCAGCAAACTGCTTTATATTGGCCTTAACATGAGAATTCTTAATTAGTAATTTAGCTACTAATGGTGAGTAGCAGCCTTGAAAAAACTGGTTTAACACTGACATGGTAAGAGCTAATGTGTAGATCCTGGTCCCAGAATCTGTCATCCTCAGTCACAAGTTAGACACCAAAAGACTATTTCTATAATAGCAAAGCAGAGTGGCAGGACAGGCTCAAGCACTATCATACAATTGCCTGTACTATTTAATTATCGGTACACTCCTTGAGATGGTTTTGGCCTGGGCAAACTAAAACTTTCTCAACAACGGCAAACAGTTTGCGAGTTGATGTATTTAAGGAACCAGTCAGTATAAATGAGACACGTTTTAGGACAAAGCTTATGCCTGTTTCAGGAGAAAATCTAGACCTAGAGATGCAAACCATGTTGTGCTGTGTGCCTGTCAGAGCAGAGAGAATTTACCAGAACTGGCAAATCCTCAGGTTACCGCAGCGCATGTGGGCAGAGTTTGGCTGCCAGCAGTCAGCCAGCTGAATAGGTGTTGAAGTGACCCAACAGGATAGGATAGGATAGGATAGGATAGGATAGGATAGGACAGGATAGGATAGGATAGGATAGGATAGGATAGGATAGGATAGGATAGGATAGGATAGGCAGACAAGCCCTTTCCTTCTGAACAACATTAAGGTGCAAAATATATCTCAACATTAATGGCTTTGAAACCCCTTTCAGGGCCGTAACTCTGTTTCTCTTAAAGAACGGCTCTTCCTTCCCAAAAGACAGAACCTTTCAGAGCAGTATCGCACGTGGTGCCATCTAGGAAGAAAACACCAGGATTAAATTTTCTTTGCAGCCAGGGAGACATTTCAAGTCACATCTCCATTTTCAAAAGAGTGTCTTAGTATTCATCTATAATTTGTTCCAGAAATGAAAAGGTGATGGAAAAGGTTTCTCTCCCCTTGAGGATTCACTCTCCATGCTATAATTAAAGATTTCTTGTGCCAGGAAGAACAACAAGGGAAAATAACTGCAGTATGCTGGTTAGGACTTTCACCTTCAGAGGAAAAAACAACAGTCTTTAAGTCATAACCCAAATCCAAGACCTGTTTCAAATGGTCCTTAAAACCAGGACAATAATTCAGGTCTTTCCCCCCTTGCAAGTACCCTAAGCACTGAGACAAAATGTCATGGTCACAAGGAAAAATATTCCTCCTATATTTGTGTGCCTGCTTTTTGTATTCTAAGCACATTTTATCATGCATATTCAGCATACAATCTGTTATTAATTTTAATTATTTTCAGTATTAAAGGCCCATGACACTATTAGCTGACCATTAAAAGTCATCTATAGCTCATTATCAGTGATTAATCACCTGCTGTCTTATAATTAATGTTTATTAGGGGAACAGCGGTTTAATAGCTGTTCCATATTTTCTGTGCTAGTCAAGAAAACTTAAAAGGCAGTGATATTGGACTCTCAAAAATTTCAAATGGCATTTTTTGACATTGACTTTTGAGTCTCAGGAATTAAACTGTCATTGAGAAGTAAAGTTAGTAGCTAAAAAAGGTATAAAGAGGAAGCACACTGAAGACTTATTTTATCATAATGATAGTCACCAAAGCCTTAATAGACTATTTTCCCTTTGTTGAGACTACTTAAGTTTCCAGATATGCGAGTCTGGCCATGCCAGGATCAGCTTGCTGTATTTGGCTAACAGGCCCATGACCATCTTTTTGTTGTGTTATGAATGAAATAACCACTGAAGTAATAGAATTAGGTATCACTTCACAGTTTTCATTTATAGAAGTAGCTGTTCATTTGTAAGCTAAGTTCAGTATGGGACAGTTTAATGCATTTTGAAAACATCAGTTTTAAAAATCGGTTTTTCAGTGCAGTTATGAATCTTGCTAAGTAAAAAGGGCCATGATAGGTAAAGTGATCTCATCTGCTGAGAGGTAGTCTCCATCTGCTGTCTTCAGTCTCTGGGATTTGGGAAATCAGTGTGCTATCACTGCAGTAGCAGATGTTTAACTTTGGAGGACTTCTGAACACACTGGAGCAGTGCAGTATCACCAGCTTGCAAAATATTGTGAAAATAATCTATGCTTGATACTATGAGGAAAGCAAATAAGAAAATTCAACCTTAACCTTAAATTTCTTCTCAATCCCTATTAAAACATACAAGTAACTATCCCAAGAGATATATAATATACCGACTTTGTCATCTGCGGGTGAATTCCCCACCTACTTGTTCCCATATTGAGATGAAAATGGCTGAGCCCCAGCCTTCCCAAAGCACAAGCAGCTTCCTGCTAGTCACAAGAGAAAACAAGCGACATCCCTTGCAGATGCCAGCTCCAGCATCCTGAGAGTAGTTAGGTTTTTCCCTTCCATTACTTCTGGGGAGCATTCCCAGTACAAGAATACTTTAATAATCCAGTATCTAACTTCCCATCAAAATTTATTCTGGTCCATTCTAGATGCGTTTGTTCGACTGCCCAGATTAAATTATATTTCAGATGTTTCTGTTTTCTTTTTTTTCCCTTTCCTTAGAGTTTACATGTGCTCTTCTACCTACACACAGCAATCCTCTCCCTTCTCAGCCCCCAGTTTAGTAGGCTAAATGAAACAATCCCTTTCACGCTCACCTGGTATCATAGGTTCTGCCTCCCTATCATCAGTTTTGCAGCCCTTCTCTGTACCTATTTCCATATGAAATCATATTTCCTAAGCAAAGGTATTGTATATAACATGAGGCCTTGCCTGTGCTGGTCAGTAGGAATATTTATACCCTTGCTCTGTTGGAAACATCTCTGATAAATTTTTGTTCCATATTTGTCTTTCCCATAGCTGCAAAATATTTCTGGTAGTATTTCTGTGAAGACACTGAGGTTCTCCTCTTTCTCAGTGGTCTGTTAGTGATAAACACCTGATTTATAATTAGACATTTCACTAAGTAGCCCCACATTCCTGGTCTTGCCTTTTTACATGATTATACTTCAGGCCATTTGTATTACTCCAGTCTTCAATGTCATTCATTTCATTTATGATGTATTCCTTTGAGGTAAAATAATAAAGGATAGCCTTATGCTATTAGCAATCTCTATCAGATCTCAGCTTTTGTACAAGAGTTGTGGACTGGAACATTAATTAAAGCTGATTCTGGAGAACTCCCCATGGGCCTCTCCTTGGAACAGCAGTTTCCTTTCCTGTGCTGTCTTACCACTGTCCTGTTCATTTTACCTCGCAAATCCTAGTCCCCTTCTTCTCCCACTATTTTTTCACGTGACACCGGTAACTTTGAGCAAGCAGCTTTAAGCAAGTACCTAAATTCCATAACACATAATCAACGTACTACGGTTGCAGTATGTATAGATTGAAAGATATTTTCTCATTTGGAGTGGAGCCCAAATTGCTAGTAGACAATGACAGACTTCCCATTGTTTCAGCAATTTGGGGGATGTATCTGTAGGGATCTGTGTTGCAGATTCTCCTAACCATCAGATGCAAGAACTCTTAGCTGCCAAATGTATACTTAAGTACAGTCTGTTCTAATGGCTTTTTCTCAGTTACAAGCTTCTTAAGTAAGAGTACTCGCTGAGAGAGTTCGTTAGGTCAAAGAAAGGAGAAATATCACTTCTTCACACATATCTTGAAGATGTTGATCAGTAATTAGCGGCTGATCCATTATTATCTGCATTTCAATAGACACAATTTAAATAGCAATAATATCACCTTGCATGCCAAAAAAACCAACTTGTGTCTTACAAATATGTACAGAAAAAAATCTACCTTTTTTGGTCTTGACAGTTTTAAAATCAGTAAGAATGAAATTCTAATGTATATATAAAGAATTGATATCATTGCTCTTTTACTTTAAATATAGAAAGTCCTAGACTAATCTGATGAAGAGAGTAATCTGAGAACTGGAACTTCTGACAGATAGGTACACAAAAATTGTATGAAAGTTTGCCTGGAATATGGTCTGTGAGTCAAAGTGGTAATATTCCTTAATGCAGTAATAGGTATCTAATAAAAGCCTTCATATATACCCAGGTGGCCAAAAGGGCCAACAGCATCCTGGCTTGTATCAGAAACAGCGTGGCCAACAGGACTAGGGAAATGATTGTAGCATAAGGGCATGGTTTGACAAGCCCTTTTGGTGTTTGCCAGGCTGCTACCAATTACAATTCTTGCCATTCACAGGTAGGAGGCAAGCTTATAGCCCTCTGCACCCTTCAGCTCCCAAAAAGCAAACAAAGATAAAAAAGAAAAAAGTCATCCAACTTTATTATTACATTTTTCACTTTTACTTCCCACTGTTTTCTCTTTGCTTGCACAGAAAATGGTCGGCTAAAGCCAGAAACCTTTCTAGCTATCTGAAGTCTTCAGTTGGGGATAAGGTTGAGAGAAATCCGAGATTTCCAAGTTTTGCCCACTGACTTTTTCCTTTGAAGTAAATTCAAGGCAAGCTGAGAAATGTCAAATAGTTGCTGGAGGTTATTTTTGCTATGAAATGCTAAACACTTTTTTCCTTCACAAATTCTTATTGCTTCTGTAAGGAGGTTTAATAAAAGAAGTAATTAAAAAAATTGTGCAGAACTATAAATTTATATGAGGCTATAAACATACAAATAAGCCTGCATTATGCTGTTTGCCTGTAATATTTATGGCCTTGAGTTTCATTTATCTTT
Organism: Caloenas nicobarica; assembly: GCF_036013445.1. Lineage (NCBI taxonomy): Eukaryota > Metazoa > Chordata > Aves > Columbiformes > Columbidae > Caloenas > Caloenas nicobarica. The sequence goes on along the minus strand of NC_088246.1, from coordinate 136,321,563 downwards.
AAATAAAAAGGAATTGTTAACCCCAGTAGAAGGAAGTTTCTGCTTAATCTTGAGAATAATGGGAGGTCTAGGGGTTTCATAGAGAAGATGCACTTATTTGGGAGCTAATTCTGCTCCCGAGTCGAGTGTTAAGAACATTTTGACTCCAGGAGTAAGCCCCAGCAAATCTCTGTGCTGGCGCACAGCCAGAAAGCTGAAGGGGAACTACACCCCTCTTCACTTTAATTAAAAGAATGAGTTTAAATCTAGTTATCCATGTATATTTATGAAGCAAGTAAAGCACACTGTTGTGGCTTCCAAAGTCATAATAGCGTGGATTAAGGCCATACATTTATTGTACAAATTGCATTTGAAACTTAATAGTAGGGAGGATGAGAGAACAATGTTTTATACAACACAATAACAGGAACAAGAACTTTGTATTTTTATAGCTGTTCATAGTCATCTGTGATTACTAGTCAAGTCATTATTGAAATAGTTTTAAGGAGGAATAAATAAAGATCATGTCCTCACTGCAAATATAGGGAAACTGAGGCAGAGAAATGCTGTGACCTCTGACTTCTACAGACAAAAGTCTCATGCTACATGAGCAGCCCAGTCAGGACTGATTTTTCATTTGCATATCTAAGCACTTAAGGAAGTACCCTATAATTTTCTTTACTCATTGCTATATTAGAATAACAGTTAATGTATTTGGCCTTGTTAATCTATTAAAAGCAATGGGAAGATAAGGAACATAATTAACCCTTCTGTCAGTTCCTGTGCTCTGCTATTCCTGTGGGCCAGCAGGCTGCTTGCAGTGGACTCAGTGCTATAACGAGATTTTAGGTGTAAAAAGTCAGAGCTGGCTAAAATTCTCCTTGGGGATTTGTCTGGCTCTGATGCACCCTTCTTGTCCGCTTTGACCAGCTCTTGAAGGTAGTTATTAACAAGTTAGTCTATTCACCTTTTCAAGGTGATATTCTAGTTTTAGAACCATTTTCATTTCCTGACAGAAATACAAACAATTCCCAGTGCTTCGAATAATCCTTAGTCTCCACGGTAAAATATTGCTTTCTCTGTTTGTAGAAGAGAACTCTTATTTCAGGAATGTAACTTCAAAAAATGCCAAACAGCACCAAAAAGGCAGACTTTCTTTATCCATGTAATTACATTCAGGACTGACCTCATGTTGAATAAAAAGGACAATGATTAAAATTCTACCCTTCCCATCATTCTTCGTATCAGTCCCTTATTCATTATGAAGTGGGTTGAATATACTGTCTATCATAAGTTTGCAAATTTCCCACAAGTGAAAAAACACATATATGTAAAATTACTTTTTTATCCTCAACATGTGGCTGTCAGTCATGTTTCATAACACAGATTTCTAGTATTTCTATTATTTTCTAAACAAAGTAAAAATTCTACACTATACGGTATCAGTATCATCCTTTATTCTGCCATCTAAATTATTCTATTTTTAAAAGCTTTTGAAGACTTTTTTATTTGGATATTTGGGGCTTATGAAAATCTCATAATGTTAGACAGGAACTGGCTTCACCTGAGCAGCTCCTGCCACAGTTTGGAAATAAAAGCTACTGCTTAAATCTGTAAGCATTGGCTAACATGGCTTCACTATTCCAGTCAGAAAAGTTATCAGAAAATGATAGCTGAACTTTTTAACAAATATCTTCTTGAATTTTATATTTTTTTATATTTATATATTTTTTAAATTCTCTGTTCTGTGTTGGCTTTTTTTGGGGGGGGAGGGGGCGGGGAACAAGAGAAGGGAAAGAATGGGATTGGTGGTTAATAGTAGCAATAAAACCAGCCAGTTTTATTCAGTCAAAAATGATATTCCAAAGCAAAAAGACTAATCAGAATGAATTATCAAGAGGAAAACCCTTTTAATTTTTACAACAGTATCAAGAGGCGCAGTAATATTCAAAGTAAAAGCAGCTATGTAACAGTTGGTAGCACTACTACGTCCACACATGAAACCTCTCAACCCCGCTTTTCCATGTCCATGATAACCTGTAAATTTATGATCTTTATGAACACGAGACTATACAACTGTTGTATACGGAATAACTGGGCACCAAAATCCCACATTTGACCTAATTCTTATTTGTTTTATGAAACAGTCTTTTGGAAATTTATGACTGGATATGAAAGATGGTAATTTTAAATTACAACATTAAAAGGGAATCCATAAAAGAGACTTGCCCAGGCTTGTATTTGCTGCCCTTGAGATTCATTTTCTTGTATCTTAATAAATCTACCACAGGATGTGCACAGAAGTGCTGTACCAAACTGAAGCCATACTGCCCGAGATCCACTGGGCCTGCACAGCGTGAGAAAGGGAAATTGTTACTAAAGATAAGCAGTTCCATTGCTGCAGGTGTTGCCCCTTGGGTATGATTTAGAGGTGTTTGCCAGACCAGCTGGAAACAGGAAGAGTCCAGACCACTTTTGCCACTTTGCCACTTCAATAGAATACGACTTCCAATTCTAGTTTTCTAGACTAAAGCAAAAGGAGAAATAGGACAAGCTAGTGAGAGGAAGCACCTCAGGGCAGACACTGTGTTGTTGTTCAGTGGGAAACTCCAACTCAGGTATGTTCACCCTGGCATTCCAAGGTAGTCATAAACATAAATCTTGATTTCTGATATTTGAGGCTACTACTCTCAGCTTTGTGATGAATGTCAGCCCCTCTCCCTTTAATCTAGTGAACATTAGAGTAGTTCTATGAAGTATAACAGTATAACAGAAAGGAGGGAGGAAATGTATATGCACAATGAAGGTATTTTATTAATGCAAAATTATGCTACAGTTGCAAACTGTTCTTTTTGACAGAATTTGGTATCAATTGTGCTTTGCCTTTCTATTAAAAACAAGTAGAAGTTCTTGGTGTAATTTAGATAGTGGGTTTTTGTTGGTGGTGGTTTTTTGTTGTTGGTTTTTTGTTTGGGATTTTTTTGTTTTGTTTGTTTGTGGGTGGTTTTTTGTTGTTTGTTTGTTTGTTTGTTTCTTGCATAGGTGTATTCATTCTGGATCCTGCTTTATCTTCCATAATGTGTAGAGCGGACATCTGGAGTATAGCTGAGACCTAAGTAAGAATCGATTATTTACTCTGTAACCTGAGGGTTGAAGCGCTGATCTACGATATGAGATGCTGCAGAACTGTGCCTGTTTGAAAGATATCTGGAATGAAAAGTGAGAGTCTGAACTAAACAGCTCCGAAACATTAACTTAATTCTCCTGTATTTCATGTGAACTTTCCAATCAGTTGACTGGCTGTGCATTTCCTAAACCCTAGACATTTCCTTACATCTTGTTTTCTAAGCATCATTATATTCTCCCAATTTTTTTCAGTTGCAAGAAGCTGTTGATAAAATGCATAATTCAGAAAACTCTATCACAGTAAATAAGAACCCTTGCACCCTGATTCTCCTCATGTGAAATCAGAGGTCGTTTAGCACTGGATTTGAGCCCATGCTTATATAAAAAAAAAGTTATGTAAATTTGATGAAATTATTTCCTCTTTGATTTTTTAAATCCAAATGAAGCCCAAAAACATTATGTGAATTTCACATTTGATTAATAAAATAAAACAAAATAGAGTCACTGGGCCTTTATTAAGTTGACAAATATCTCTTTTAGATCTGGAGATTTGTTTATTCAGGAATATGTTGTCCTTTTTTATCTATGTCATTGAAATCTTTAATTTTGCATTTCGATAGGAAGAATACTTTATATAAATCTCTATAGGAAAATGGTAGGATTCAATTCAGAAATTAAGACACTTAAATGAGGTGCCTATATGTAGGTCTTGTTTATGCACTAGCTTAGTCTAAGTAACCATCATACACAGACAGTGGAGCTTAGAACTATATTCACCTCATCTTACAACAGACATACATTTTGTCAACGATTGCATCACCATTAGGTATAATGATAGACTAGACAACCAGTTTTTATGTAGACACCTAGATAATGGTTCAGTTGCTTAAACATAGGTATATAGTGCCAGAGGAGACCATCAGCAGCATCCATCCTGTACCCCAGCCTTGTACCAGAAAGGTGCAGCTCCCTCAAAGCCCCATATTTGCTTGCATCCATATGCCTTAATAAGCTCAGATGTCTCAAGATGCCTGTGTTCAGGCAATTATGTTCAATCCTATATGCAGACTATCTCGAGTGTCTCAATCTGCAAGGTGAAGCTCACCTTCAGTTTGACTAAATTTCTACTCTTGGATTTACTCTGCATATGCAGCTTTCCTATAGATTTTTTTCCCTGAAAGATTTATCTCATTTATAAGGTGGTGAAGTGCTGAAGGCTAACATAAAACATGTGAAATATATAGTTGCTACCAATTTTCTCAGATAGACCAACAGTGTAATAAAGTTCTTATTCTCACCCTCAAAGCATGGGAGTTGCCTTTGAAAAAAAAAATCCTTCTGATGTCTGTCATACTTGTATATTTGTTGCAGTTATGTTTTTTTTCACCTCTGCAAATATACCTGGGGATAGGAGGAACTATTCTACCCTTCTCCACACTCACACTAGTTGTCCTGGTTGACGTAAGTCCTCTGAGTCTTTTGAGATACACTCATCACACAAGCACAACCCACTGCATGAGCCTACATCCAGTCATTTCTAAGGGTCATAAGTAGCAGGAAAACACAGTGTACTTTCTTATAAGAAGAATGTGTTTCAAGTTTGGGTATTTTTTTTGCTCTGCAATGTTGTATTTAGGGTATTTTTTAAAGTGCTTTTACTTATTTTTAAATTATTGTACATTTTTCTTGTTTTCTTACATATTGATATGCCTTGTAATGGTTCCAGTGTTAAATAGGAGGTCTTGGGTTTTTATCATCTTTGCTGTAAAATCTTCAACATTTATTTCTACTGCTTGAAACAAGGTAGTGAGTGCTATGGATCTGAAATTCCCAGTGGCTGTGTATGATGTTATACTTCAAAACACCATTTAGAGGACAGAAAAACACAGGAAATTAGAGTTCTCTTTACTGGTCCCAAAGTATCTCTTAAGCATTTGTTTCCTAATAGGAACAGTTCATTTATTTTGTTCATTTCTTATTTTTAAATAGGGGGCTATTTTACAAAATGCCAAGGTCAGTCTTACAATAATAAGGAGAAATGAGTTTTACTGCTTCTAATGCCATTTACTTCCTCCTGTACTGCAAAGAATATGACATTATACACCAAAAAAAAAATCTCATTCAGACATTTTCTGCTTTACTGCTTGAGTTTCTGTGAATAAGTAACCTTTCATGTTGCGAAAAATTTTGTGGCAATTATCTCTCTAAATAGAGTTTATATATACTACATGTCATGCTACAAAAGCAAAACTGAATAAGAGGGAGAGAGATTGCAACCTGGCTTGTAAAGGTTTATCAGTAGGGAAAAAAAAATACATGCTTGTTACTGCAGTTCATTGTCACTGCTATATTACCAGTGGTGAATGTTGTCATGCATTAAATATTAAAGTCTGGAGATTGTATTTCTATTAATTTAGGATACTGTTGAATCTCTTTTTAAGCGTTAATCTTGCCTTCTGTATCTGGAACATATTATCATATTGCCTGAATGATCAGCAGACATTTTTCTTTTTCTTGCATGTGCAAAGTAGTATCTGCAAGGCTGAGTTTCCCATGCTTAGGTAGGGAGCTATTGCAGCACACGCACTTTCATGTCAAAGCAGCACGCCAGCTTAATTTATAATTCACTTGTGGAACACTACCACAAGATAATCTTGACATCAAATGCCTAGCATGATTAAAAGGAAAACTAGACCTTCACAATGCAAAATGAAACTGAACTGCCAGCTGTGGTATGCTTTGAAATCAGCTCTCCTTATGTGTCACCTGGCTCTTCAAAGTTTCTTGATGCCCACATCAGCATGATTTCTTAAACTGAGGTAAAATACTAAATAAAAACAAGGGAGTAGTATAGTCAGACTAGTCATCCAAACACCCACAGATGAAATCTGATACATAATAGCATGTGAGAATCAGCTGATATGGATTGAACACAAGAGGGAATAAGAAATGTAATATAATCAGATATTTTGAGCATTCTGCTATTGGTCTCACTTTGTCGAAGTACTTTCAAAAATGAAGTCCTTGAACATTTTTAATCTAAATGGCATCTGACAGCCAGATCCAGAAGAGGGCTAACAATGTGAATTTGACAGAATATAAGTATCTATACTCAAAGCAGTTATCAGGCCTTGATTGCTGCTTCTCAGTGACGCAAGAACTCCTGCAACTAGATCTGGTTTCAACATAAAGACCCCCATAAACACCCACAGCTCTCTCATACCACCCCCATACGCAGCCTAGAAGCACACTGCCCCTTGTTCCCAGAAACTCTTTCAAAAGTAATACCTGTGTTTTGGAAGAAGGAAAATTGAAATTAGAAAAACAACAACAAAAAACTCCAACAATAACATGGGGTTAATAATCATCATCATTTTTGCCATGTACATATCACCAGTGCCCTTGCATAAGATGAGGTAACTATGAATTCTCAGCCAATGTTGGGCCAATATCTAGGCTCTCTTTTCTACAAAATTTGGACCAGATGATCTTTCAAGGTCCCTTCCAACCAGAGCTATTTCTTCTTTTCTTTTCTTTTCTCTTTTCTTTTCTTTTCTTTTTTCTTTTTCTTTTCTCTTTTACTTTTTCTTTTCTTTTCTTTTCTTTTCTCTTTTCTTTTCTTTTTTATTTTATTTTATTTTATTTTATTTTATTTTCTTTCCTTTCCTTTCCTTTCCTTTTCTTTCCTTTTCCTTTTCCCTTTCCTTTTCTTTCCTTTTCCTTTTCCCTTTCCTTTTCTTTCCTTTTCTTTTCTCTTTTCTTTTCTTTTCTTTTCCCTTTCCTTTTCTTTCCTTTTCTTTTCTCTTTTCTTTTCTTTTCTTTTCTTTTCTTTTCTTTTCCTTTCCTTTTCTTTTCTTTTCCATTCTATTCTTTCCCATTCTATTCTTTCCCATTCTATTCTATTCTATTCTATTCTATTCTATTCTATTCTATTCTATTCTATTCTGTTCTTCTAGTTCAGTATTTTTTGCCAAAAGTTATCTAATAAAATGCATTACCAGTATCTTTTCTAAGCTGCAATTTCTGAATTCAGAGAGTGCCTACCTACAATCCTGAATGAGGCCTAGGAGAGAAATGAAACATAAGACATATTCCTCTATCTTTGTGTCCATGCCAGCTGGAAGCCCTGCAGATCAGGGAGTGTTTCTCTGGGCTGGTTTTTATGTGTCCCTCTTTGAGATATCTAACCAGGGGGACCCATGAGACCTGCAGCTCTCCATCATCAACATCCAGTGTCTTATACTGGGAAAGCGGTTGCTCTGCTCTTTATTACCTCTTTGGCTGCATCTAGCCCTGTGTTTAACTCTTCCCAAATGCTGCCTAGGGAACATTTATTCAGTGCATATTGGTTTTGTGCAATGGATCTCACCTCAGTCCCTTGGTCCATGTCTACACAGTAAGCCATGGACCTTCAGCACCTGGCTGAATTCCAAGCACCCTGCTCATGGACCTGACCAACTGTGCAAAGGCTCGGAGTGGTGTAGCCCATAATGCAGATTTCTTCTTGACACACCAGTGCACCGAAGGGTGACTGCACAGAGCCAAGCCTCACAGGGGCACTGAGCCAAGAGCTGCTCTCACAATTCATATTTAGACCAAGCCTTAGGGATTTAGAAAACATTGACCAACAGGGTCTATTTCATGTTCTTCCCTTTCTTTTGCTGCCATGTGGTTTCATCCAAGCATAAACCAGAACTATGACTTACTCCTGGATAACAATGTCTCATATCTTATGGTAAGTGTATTTGCAGAATATTTCTAAAAATTTTGGTGGTAGGGCCTGGGGGCTGAGGAAGTGGAACCATAAACAACCAATAATACAAAGTTACACATGACTGCTTGTAATAAAATATAAGAACAGAGCCCTAAGTATCCTAAACCTTATAAAGTTCTTTCAGGTATTATTCGTTTTGTACTTTACTGCATGAGTTTAATGGCAAGGAACTCATTTCAAGAAAAGAGGTAATTTTTTATCCTGCAGAGTGCATTTCAATTTCCAAGAAATCTCAAATAGCTTCAAGTTGTGAATTCCTAATCATTGAATCCAATATTTTTCAATCATAACACTAAATGAGAACTCAGATTATTTTGGTGGTTATAGTATGCTGTGATGCAAGGAACATAATTATAAAAGAAGAGGTACACTCTTACTCTGGGTCTGAATTTTAATAAATGATTTCAACAAAAACATATTCATTACCATGACAGTAGTTTTCCCTTCTCTACATTAAACCCCAGAACTGAACTATGAAATGTCAGTTTATGGAAATACTTAATTTATCCTACATTAAGCCCAAAATGTTAATTGCTCACCAAACTAAGTCAAATATTCTATAAAGTCTTGTTTCCCTATAAACAGATTTCCCATAAAAATAACAGACTTCTTTATTCTCATCACAAGAGCACACTAGAGGAGAAAGAGTCACAAAATAAAGGTGACTTTTATTCTTTTTAGCTAGCTGTAAAATTATAATATTACATCCCTATTAATATACTAGGCAGTAAATAGCTTCCACAAATGTTCTAACTAAGAACAAAGATTGTATACAACAGCCACTGCCACCAAAATTTAGAAGAATATAAATTGTAATGAAACTATGTAACAGATTGTTAGTATAAAGAAAGACTCTTCACAATGTTTCCAGGGATGGGGAATTATCACCTCTCTGGGCAACCTGTTCCAGTGTTTCACCACCCTCATTGTAAAAAATTTCTTCTTCATGTCTAGCCTGGGTCTCCCCTCCTTCAGTTTAAAACCATTACACCTTGTCCTTTCACAACAGGCACTGATAAAATGGTGCTGAAAGGCCGCACTAATACCTCATTGGAGCCTTCTCTTCTCCTTGCTGAACGACTCCAACTCTCTCAGCCTGTCCTCACAGCAGAGCTGTTCCAACCCTCTGATCATTCTTGTGGCCTCCTCTGGCCCCTCTCCAACAGGTCCATGTCTTTCCCGTACTGAGGGCTCCAGAGCTGGACTCCAGGTGGGGTCTCACCAGAGCAGAGGGGCAGAGTCACCTCCCTTGACCTGCTGGTCATACTCCTTTTGATGAAGCCCAAGATACGATTGGCCTTCTGGGCTGCAAGCGCACACTGCTGGCTCATGTCCAGCTTTCCACCCACCAGTGCCCCCAAGTGCTTCTCTGCAGGGCTGCTCTCAATCCCTTCATCCCCCGGCCTGTATTGATACCAGAGGTTGCCCCAACCCATGTGCAGGACCTTGCACTTGGCCATGCTGAACCTCAGGAGGTTTGCATGGGCCCATTTTGATCTCCTCCAAGAGGAAGTCGTGCTTGACCAATCTCATAGCCTTTTATGAAGACATAATAAGGTGGATTGATGATGGCAGAGCGGTGGATGTGGTCTACCTTGACTTCAGTAAAGCATTTGACACCGTCTCCCACAGCATCCTCACAGCTAAACTGAGGAAGTGTGGACTGGACGATCGGGTAGTGAGGTGGACCGCAAATTGGCTGAAGGAAAGAAGCCAGAGAGTCGTGGTCAATGGGGTGGAGTCTGGTTGGAGGCCTGTATCTAGTGGAGTCCCTCAAGGGTCAGTACTAGGACCAGTATTATTCAATATATTCATCAACGACTTGGATGAGGGAATTGAGTGTACTATCAGCAAGTTTGCTGATGACACCAAGCTGGGAGGAGTGGCTGACATGCCAGAGGGCTGTGCTGCCATCCAGCGAGATCTGGACAGGCTAGAGAGTTGGGCAGGGAAAAATTTAATGAAATATAACAAGGGAAAGTGTAGAGTCTTACATCTGGGCAGGAACAACTCCAGGTTCCAGTATAGGTTGGGGAATGACCTATTAGAGAGCAGTGTAGGGGAAAGGGACCTGGGGGTCCTGGTGGACAGCAGGATGACCATGAGCCAGCACTGTGCCCTTGCAGCCAAGAAGGCCAATGGCATCCTGGGGTGTATTAGAAGGGGGGTGGTTAGTAGGTCGAGAGAGGTTCTCCTTCCCCTCTACTCTGCCCTGGTGAGACCTCATCTGGAATATTGTGTCCAGTTCTGGGCCCCTCAGTTCAAGAAGGACAGGGAACTGCTGGAGAGAGTCCAGCGCAGGGCCACAAAGATGATGAGGGGAGTGGAGCATCTCCCTTATGAGGAAAGGCTGAGGGAGCTGGGTCTCTTCAGCTTGGAGAAGAGGAGACTGAGGGGTGACCTCATTAATGTTTTTAAATATATAAAGGGTGGGTGTCACGAGGATGGAGCCAGGCTCTTCTCGGTGACAACCAACAGTAAGACAAGGGGTAATGGGTTCAAGCTGGAACACAAAAGTTTCCGCTTAAATGTGAGAAGAAACTTCTTCTCAGTGAGGGTGACAGACACTGGAACAGGCTGCCCAGGGAGGTTGTGGAGTCTTCGTCTCTGGAGACATTCAAAACCTGCCTGGACGCCTCCTGTGTAACCTCATCTGGGTGTTCCTGCTCTGGCAGGGGGATTGGACTGGATGATCTTTTGAGGTCCCTTCCAATCCCTAACATTCTGTGATTCTGTGAAATCTTATATCCACAGACGTTGAAAAGCTGCAATAATGTAAGAGTGCAGGTTGTGTATGCGTAATTTTTAAGCTAATTCTGAACACAATTATTCATGCGTCAAACTTCTAAAAAAGTTACTAAAGTACTCTTGAAAATTAAGCACACAAAGAATCATACCAATCAGTAAAATTATGTGTTCAGATTTCAGTACATGAAGACAGATTTGTGCATAAAACTCTTCCAGAATATTAAGATGTTTTAGTTGGTTTGGGATGAAACTATCTCAGAGATTCATAGTTCTGTGAATATAATGTAATTTAGTGTAACTCTGTACAAAAATCACTGGAACTATTTGTTGTCTTTCACTTCAGCTTTCTTTATATTAATCCTTTATTACATAGCTTTACTTTATTATTAATTAGATTCTGTTGAAGTAAATTCTCTGCATTGCTGTTTTTTGTTTAAGTTGTATCATTATGGATCATCACCATTTCTATGACAATTATTGATAAACCAATACTAGTTAATTGGTGATCATCCATATTTTTCAAATAATATCGTAAAGACATCACAACAGTGAAATTGTATTGCTTAACTGCACTAGCTTTCTGCACATAAAAATAATAATTAAGAGTGCTTGATACACATTAAAGAGATGAAAGAAGTAACTTTCATGGTATTCACCCATGCTAATCACTCTGTGCTATTAATTAAAACTTAATGACCTGAATCTTTCTGTTATTGGCAAAATGTGGTTTATAATTACATAAGAATTTGAATAACATGGCTAAAGTAATGCTAAAAGGGCAAAACCCCAACAGTTTTCTTACTCATAGCATGAAGTAAGATCTCATAACTAAGCTTGTTCTTTTAATTAATAATAAACTTGGTAAGTTTTCCCTTTGGTTGATAAAGTTGATTACTTTATATACTTTTGTAAATGCATCTGGCACAAATATTCCATGGAATTTTAGTTTATACATTGCAGGTACAACGGAAAGTGTTTTATAAGTCATTGCTTAAATGGACACTGGGTCATAAATTCCAATTCAATTAGCTTTTTAATCTAACATATTAAGTCTTGCAGTTTAGTCCTAATGTGCAATAGCATAGTTCCTTTACATATTAATTATATTATTTCTATGGAGAAAAACAGGAGATACTGCCCTTGAACACAGCTGTTTGCCACTGCTCTAGCTGATAGTAATTTTTTTTTTCTAGTTCTATAGTGAATCTGAAGAATGAGACAAAATTGCTTCCATTGGGTCCTGCATTTTCACTACACAATACTTTCACAGTTTGCTCCTGTGATGTGCGAGGAGCTAAACTGAGAAGCAGCTCAGGGCTCCTACCTATGACCTTCAATACATCTTATTCCTGTTATATGTTATTGCTCCCTTCCTTCCAATGCTACCTCCTCACAGCAGAGACAGGAGTACTGACCGCAACACTTTCCCCCATGGGGACAGGGCTGGCCAGGGGTGCAGGTTCTCACTGAGGTTGTGCTGGCTCCACACTTGGAGGTTTCCAGGTCCCAACATGGGACAGCCCTGAGCAGCCTGGCTGAGCTCACAGCTCAGGAAAATAGCTTGGACTAAGTGATTTTCTGAGCTCCTTTCTTGGCCTGTTTGGTTTCCGATAGATTCTATCCTCTCCCATTTTTTTTTTCTTTTTCTTTTTTTTTTTCCCTCGTTTGGTTTGGTTTGTTTTCAATAGTCTATTAAAATAGAAAAAAAAAAAACTTTCCTGCATTTTTTTCCTCTATTTTGTCCTTCAGCTTCAAATGAATGAATCGTAATGAAAAACATTTTCTTTCATCTGATATATTAGATAAATCCAAACCAACGAAGAAATAGAAAAGTTTAACTGATGAAAGACATTATAGTTGCAAATAAAAAAATAGGAATTCTGAGGTTTTTTGCTGTTGTAAGTTATGAAGATAGAGATACTGAATATATTGATTTTTTAATTTTTGTTATTGATAGAACGAGGGCTAATGGTTTTAAACTAAAGGAGGGGAGATTCAGGCCAGACATGAGGAAGAAATTTTTTACAATGAGGGTGGTAAAACACTGGAACAGGTTGCCCAGGGAGGTGGTAGATGACCCATCCCTGAAAATATTCAAGGCCAGGCTTATTTTGATAAAGTAAGAATAAAATCCAGTGAGATCACATACAACTCCTCAGGTCCTACAAAACACATAAAACCAATGAAGTTTGTTAAAAGTTACAGCAAGGGAAAAACAACTTGCAAAATTTACACTATAAACAACAAAACCAAGAAAGATCTAAAAATAACTAGAACAATGATTGAAAGAGGTACATTATCAATGAAAGACTTTTTAAGCAGCCAACAGAAAGAGTTCTAATATTGTGCCATTTTTTTTTTCCCAAGTTAACTTTGTGCCAGAAGCTGTTATATGGGTATTTTAATTTAGGGTGGTTTTACTATTTATTGATTGGTCTTCTAGAAAATAATGACTTGAAACTTTGCTCCAACAATCCATTTTCATAAGATACTTTTTTTTTTCCATTAGTTCAATAGTGAAGTTAAGAAAAAGGAAAAAAAAGTAAACACATTAAAAATTTTCCTTTCTCTTTATTAGAAACATTAATTAAATTCTATCATTGTTCGTTGCTCTAAGTACTGCTATTCGTCTATAGTCAATTCTATTAAGTATTGGTGCTTCACACCAATAAAATCTAAATTATGATAGAATAATTTTAAGAGAATGTAATGTGTATATAAGGCCATAGGCACAAAATATTATTAACGTGTTAATGACTAAACACCCTCACTAAATATACACACATTGGAAGTTAAAAATAAAGCCATTTTAAATACCAAATAATTTTATTTCTATCATCAGCATTTTTCACTTATTCAGTTAGAAGGCATTCCCTCAAGACATGCAAGAAATGCAAAAAGATACGTATGATAGCACTGCTGTATAACTGACAATTTTAACCATATATTGTGTTTGAAATAATGCACACATTATAAGTAACCTCTTGTTAAACAAATAGAAAATGTAAAAGAACATTTTCCACTGTATAATCCAGTCAGTCATATTTGACCTTGAAAAGACACTCAGCTTCTTATTAAAGCTTATAAAAATATTTGTCAAGTTTCAACAAAAACATTTATCCCAAGTTTGAAGATCCTTTCCTTAAACCATACTAGAAACTTGAGTATGGAGGGATGGTGAAGCATTCCTAATACTTCAAGATTATCAAACATTTCCAAGTCATTAAATGAACGTAATGAATCAATACATGTTCTGGCATTGCTCATTAATATATCACTGAAGTTGAGATTTGTCCTTATCATAGGACCTAGAATAGAAATATCTTTCATAATTAATTAATTGAAAGACATACGATGTTGGATTGCTAACTTGCAAGTAACAGTTACTCTCCACAAGTATTTTTTAATTGGGTCAGAAATGAAAACTGAATCTGCTGGCCAAAGTGACCTATATTTCCCTGTAACTACAATGTAGTTACTCTCTTTCTTTGGCATATAGTTTCAATTAATTGTTTTAATGACTCAGCTAATTTTGCTTCTATCTCCATGCATATTTATGTGCTGAAAACATGAGATGCTAGAACAGAAGAAAGGCTACATAATCTTTCTGAAGGTCTGGACATTGGAAACCACTCCTATAGCAGGAAGCTGCAGCCTCTTCTAGCACAGAGCGAGGGTCATCCTGGGGTCTTTTCACAAAGTTTTCAGCACTTGTTAGGTCTTTTAAATTAAAAACCCAGGCTTCTGAAGCTCAAAATGTGCAAAAATGTAGGTAAGGTGTTCAGCTTTATGATGTTAATTTTCTTCCTCCCAGAGGCTCAGAGGAAGCAATTGCCACTGATTGGCATTATCTGCTAGCTATGAAAGGTGGGCTCCAAACAACTTTCCACTATTTTTCAAGATTTTTTGTTATTTTTATCCCAAGCATTTAATTGACTCTGACTGCTTGTGAAAATCCCATTGGGAGAAATCTCTGCTACAAAGAGAGACATTTCAAGTAGCTTTGACATTTCCCAGTTAATTCTGTAGTTCAAACGTGAGATGAAATTTTGCATTAGCACCAGAAAGAAGTAATGTCAGATCTCACTGTAAGCAAGAAACATTCAGATGTCTTCCACAAAGATGTGGAGCTCTTTTGTACAATTTTAAACTGAGGCCATGCAACAGTTCACTTTGCCAAAACTCTGCTCTGTGTTCCTGAAAGGTGGCAAGGCTCAGAGATACCACTGCTCCATTACAGGAATCTCATACCAGCCTTCAGAAAATTCATTTTGGATATACGAGCACTGAGCGTCTGGATGATTATATATGTGTATTTCTGGTACCACCAACAGAAGGAAGTTTGCATTCTGCAGTTATCAGTTTAAGATTGCACAGATTGTATGAGATGGAGCTGAATACATTAAATTTCAAAGTCAGAGATGTCTTGTATAATCAAACTGAACTGTTTTGTAATGTCAGAGTTATCATATAGAAGTAATTCTTTGTCACCCCCTTTACCATATTTCCTTCCAATTGAAACCAACTGATCAGTAAAATTTTATTAACATTTATTACCCAAATCTTAAGCAGAAATGCCAGCTACAGAAAATAAAAAAGTATTGAGTTATCATTTTATGACTGTCCTGTGCCCCTAACTCCTCTGCTAGTTGTTGTATGTGACTTCTTTGAAGAGTTCAATGTACAAAAAAATCACATGTTTCTTCCTGGCTTACTAAAATGGAAATTAATTCATTCTCAACTCTGTAAAAGACAGGATAATATCATTACTGCCTTGATTGTCTTCTTTTTCTTTCACGTCTAACTCCAATCTGTGTTTCCTATACCGACTCTTTTGGAAAATGAACTGTGACTTCCAAGAAACACAAAGCATTCTTTAGATGCTGTAATTTTCATGCAATTTTTCAAGAAACATTTAGAGAAATCAGAGAGAGAATATATAACCACTTCCTTGCTAAATCTTTAGAAAATCCCACTCTAGCTGATTTTTCTTGGAGCAGTATCTCCTGAATATGTATCTCAAAACAATCAGATTCCACTTATTCAAAATAATTTTCTCATTTTATGCATGATTCTTACTAATTGGATATAAATTATTGGATATAAATTACCCAATTACTTCAAGAAATACAGTTTCAAGAAATATAATTGTCCAAGTGATGACAAATAATTATGTTAGTTAATTATCCTTCTGTTCCTCCAGACTATTCCTGTCCCTTTCGCAGCTCACTCTTTCTCCCCTCCTACCTGATCCACTGTGATTTTCCTTCTTAGCCCAGAGTAGAGGGCAGAAAAGTAGGCCCAGTGCAGCACAGACAACACTCTGTTGATCAAGAAAGGGAAGGTTGTTTGTTGTTGTTGTTGTTTGGTTGGTTTTTTGTTTTGCTTTTGTTTTTTTGTTTGTGTTTGGGTTTTTTGTTTGTTTCATTTTGCTTTGTTTTCAGAAACTTTGCCTGTATGTCTATCTGAGAACCACAGGAAAAGAGCATCTGACATCAACATGAAATGTCTTCATGAATTCCAGATCACTTCATGAAAGCTGGCATGCTCCTTCCATCCAAAAATATTTTATAGAATACATATCAAGTTCTATGATTTCATGAACCTTTTGGAATTGATAGTTCTCTTCTTCCAGAGAATTAAGATGGGGGACCTTACTTAATATTTTACTAGGTTTTTTGTTCGTTTTGTCAGTTCTGTATCACTTCTGAAAGTCATCGTTCAACTCGACAACAGCCTTGCAAATTCCCTATCTAGTATTTTCTTAAATTGACCTCATCTCAGCAAACTGGGTTTTTCTTGCTCTTGCAGTGTGTGAGGGAGAATACAACCATTAAGGCTCACAAGCAAAAGTAAGATTTTGGGGCCAGAGACCTGTGAACTCTTTCATGTATAAATACCATTTGAATCAATCTTGTCCATCAACAACCTCAGGAGAAGTTTCAGGGTTTTGCCTAGTTCTGCACTCTCCGGGGTCTGTCTCATTCTAGCATTATTGCCTCGTGATGTGCCTTTATGGTGGGCCAAACTAGATTAAATTCATCAGCATGCCCAGGGGCCTGCTGTCTTTGGGCAGGCACGACCTCAACTTCATCCTCTCATGGAGAAATGAAACTGTCTTACTGATCAGTGGGTGAAAGAAAAATTCCCAGGCAACTACTGTTTGGAGGGTGGTCACTACAGACTTGGTTGTGGAGAGATCTCTAGTGACATTTTTGAGTGGAGTCAACATCTGGCACTTGTCCTGTCTGATCAACACTGAGGAGGAAAGCCTTTTTTCTTAGCATATCTGCAGCACACCTGTACTTGCAATAACACTGATACCAAAGATTTAAGAAGAAAAAAACCCCAAAACCAAAAAAAAACCTCAAAACAACAGGTATTAATAAATTTGTAGCCTTCCTGAGATATTCAAGAACTCCATAAACTCTCCTGTCTTTTTCCAGGTATTTCTGCGGGCACTCCATAACCTTATTCTTTGCACGATATGCATCTCACTTTATAATTTTAGCAAAATTGCGGAATCAAATGTGTTAAACATTGAAACAGAAAAAATTTGGAAGTTACTACTGTTGAAAAATTCTGCCCTTCCATAAAAGGTTAAAATAATTCAGTTACTAATGTGATAAATGAGAATTACTTCTGATCTGGCTATAGTTTAAAGATATTTAGTATGAGCTCATATGTTTAGTATATGAAATGGAGAGAGCCTAAGCAGAGATATATTAGATTTATACATCTTTTTCCTTCATCTAACTCTTATCACTTTCATTTTCAGGAGTTTATACAGTTGTGCTATTGAGGTAGGAAAAACATGCTATTTTTATATGTATATTAAAACTAGGAACGATACCAGTTGATGTCAAGAAGACTGAATGCAACTGTTTAAAGATTCTTGTAGGAAGAAGTGTTGTCAGTTTTGTATTCTTTTACTGTCACAGCCACAACAATACCACTATTTAAGAAGCTATTAGAAGTGTTACTTAACTGTGAATTAATATAACCTTCATTTTGTTAATGTGGGTGACTGCAATGTATATGCTGATTTTGCTAAAACTGTAGATTTCTTTGATTTTTGGCAAAAATGCCGATTTCTACAATGGGTTGTGTTCTAGGATGATGGCTTTAACATCATATAGCAAATGGTTTTCAGTCACACACTTGCCATGGCTGCAAACAGGCAGCAGTACAATCCCTGCTAAGATTGTAATGATTTAAGTTACTGGGAAAAGAAATTTTTGCAAAACACCTTTTCTACCATGTACAGTGGAACACTCCATGAGATATTCCAGTGGCTGTGAGTTGATGCTTTCCAGAAAAAAAGGCTTGGGACTGCCTCAGCAAGAAATACTCTAACCAGCAAAATCTCTGCAAGTTCTTCACAAAGATTTTCTGTGCAGAAGCACAGCTGTCCAGGGGAGTATTTCCTGTATCATCACACACCTCATGCTTTCCCCTAATGGTTCTTCATCGTGTTCTTACTAACAGGCATGGACCGGAAGGTACAGCTAAAGAACCAACAAAAATTGTCTCCCATTGTCATGGATAACCTGGCCCTCTAACAACAGGACTGACAAAAAAATAAAAAGCATCCAGAGTAGAACAGAGTTCAAAATATGTTAGTATAGCGTAATGTGTTTTCATTGCTTTGGTAATTTGAATGTCTTTGATGAAGTCAGTGAAATGCTCATAGTCAGTGTAGTGTTACATTAACATATACAGTTGCATCCAATTCTTCTTTGTAATATCTTAGTAACATTGTCTTAGTAACATAGTAAAAGAGTTACAGAATCATTTGTCACTAAATTTACCTGCTACTGCCTTACAGAGTAAAGTAATACATTCTTTTTTAAATTCTGCAGCAGAAAATAAGGTATAATACTGTACTTGATCAATGACATTTATCAAAACTCATTAAGCAACAAGGTAGGCATATAATTGTGTTTTCACACACGGATCTTAAGACGTGAGCAAAAAAAGCCTCGCTATGAAAACCTGTTTACTGAAAACCAGTTCAAAGTCTTTAACTCCCCCCGCCCCCAACCATGAAGCAGACACGCAGTTCCAGTCCTGAGGAAGGACATGAGAAGGGCAGAGGCCTTTTGCCCTGTAAACATCTAGAGGTGAATGGAGACATAGAATGGAAAAAAAAAAAAGTGTTGTGGAGGTGGTAGTGGAGTGAAAGACTGGATGAAAATGAATATATGCCTGGGGTGATAATTCAGGTTGCCTGAGTCTTAATTCAGGTGTTTCAGAATTTCTGCATTCTTCAGTTGCAGCCTTAGAAAGAAAAAAAAAAAAAAGACACACAAAGCTGCTGAAAGAAGCTGATCCCTTTGGGCACTCAGCAAGGATAGCCATGCTGAAGCTTCTTCCAGTACTTGAACTAGTGGCAACACTGGTGACACTGCTAGCCTCCAGCTGGTCCCATGCTTCAGGGAATGAAGGTGTACTAAAATTTCTCCGTTATTTTCTAAATACGGGAAAGCAGACATTCATGAATGATGCAATTCATTTCTGTATCTTCTACAAAATTATTCTGTGGCTTTTAAAACCTATGCACCAAGGTTCCTATGAGTCTCTCCTTTGCCCTGGCCTCCTATGTCATTCCTTTCTCACCGTAGCTCCCAAACTGTTTCCTCAGCCACTCCTGTCTGCCTCCCCCTGCCCCACACCTTTCCTTCTCTCTCTCGCCCCATGCAAGCCCACATTCTTCACCTTAGCATAACTGTTGCTATTCCCCCCCCTGCTGCTATTCAATTTCTTGTCTCTTCCCCAGGAATGTTTGTGTTTATGTCACCTCTATCTATATTCTTCCCCTTAACACCTTTCTTTACCACAGTCCCCCTTGCTCTTGTCCTGTGTGGCTGCTTCCTTTCACCCCTTCATCCCTCCTACATGGCAGGAGGAGGCAATGCCGGGGGAGACAGATTTTGTATTCTTAAGCTTTCTTAAGAAAGAGCTTATTTTAAGCAAAAATTTAACACAATATCTGAGAGAGATATTCAGCACAGAGTATTAAAGCCACAATGGTTTACATTTGGCAGAGTTATCAGCAACTGAAAACAGAGGCTTATGATTGAAAGCTTCTGGCAGCCTCACTTACTGGCATCAGAACTCTGCCACCTATTACAACATGCTGTTTATTTAACAGTTTCTGTTAAATTAAATTACTTATCTTTAATCATGGCAGATATATTTATATCTATTTTAAATAGCTCTCCAAATGTTTCTTTTAATTCTTGCACATAAATTCTAGTGTAATGAGGTAATGCTGCTGCATTTTCATGAGTATAATAAACCTCTTACGGTTTGGCCCAAGTTGAATATATCAAGGAAGAGAAAACGGGAAGGAGGAGTTGGTATAATCAGAAATTAAGTCACATTTAATATATTAAGTTTTAGAAAGTGCCAAGGAAGTCCATAGTGTAAGGAGAATGAAAATGACATGGAAAAGAAGAGTACATTCATTCATACAAATATTAAAATACAGGCTTTAAGAGTCTTATTCCGCTGTTATTTATCCTGGTAAATCTTGTTTACTCTCCATGTAGTAAGAGTAGTGAAATCAATGAAATCAGTGGAGATAAACAGAAATAAAACTAGAATCAGAACCCCACAAACGTAAATGAACAGCATAGAAAAACAAAGATGATGGACAGTGCTGGGGTACTTATGTAGGAAAGCTCCCATCATGAAAAGTTAATTATGTTAAAGGATTTAGAAATTATAAGTAATACTCTAAATTATTTTCTACCTGTAACTGCCACTTGAAAAATGGCACTTGTTGTTATGTAAAGTAATACTTTAGTATCTTACAGAAGATTCTGCTGAAAAAAATTACGTTTGGCTGGGACAGCATTATGATCAACTTGTATTGAAAACACCATCTACATTTTATCAACATTTTTTTTCTGAATTCAAATACAGTGTAACTACTCTCCCCCACCGTTGCCATGAACTGCTAGTGATTCACAGAAACATAAGCAGCATGAAGGAAGACCAGAAGCAAAAAGGTTAATTATACAATCTTGCAATATACTTCCCACTTGTAGTTTTTTTATTAAGTGCATAACATGGCACTGTATAAAAAGCTTTTTCTTTACTCTTTTACCAGCACTGTTCATGTGAATGTGCAGGTCTTACAGGCTGAATCCTACTGACAATAAGTTTAATAGCTCTGCTGTATTGCTTCTTTCTTCCTGAAATGATTTTCACAGCAAATTTATGAGTTTTTCAATATATAAAGACTCTCATCTTTATTGTTCTTTAAATAAAGATTACAAATCAAATTAAATGCTGCAAAGTGAAAAGGAGGATAAGTGAGAGCAATCATTTTGCAAGACGTGTTTTTAGTATATTTCCTTCCACTGACCAAAAAGTCATGATGTCTGGAATTGAATTATACAGTAACTTGAGAGTAAAAAAAATACCAGAAGACTGCAGAGTAGTATGTGTTTAAAAATTATTTCCTAGCAGTGCGATATATCTACTATTTTTCTTACTCCTCCTCATCAAGAAGACCAATGAAAGCCTTACAGAAGACCACATCAGTCATTTGCTCCCATCTGCATCAAAGCAGAAAGCTCTGGTTTGTGAGCACCTGCAGCCCAGCTCCCACTGCTCGTTCTGAATGAAACAAAGCATCTGCCTCTGCCACCGGCTCTGCTCACCTTTCCACTACAGTGTTTTCTTTGCAAGTCTGTGTACAGGCCAACGAAGAGGCATTGCTCCACTCGATACACAAGGGGGACTGTTTTAGACAGTCTGCTCCACCACGTGACAAACCCTTGACCACTGCAGTATTGGAAAGACTGGATTTATCTGAAGTGCAAAACAGCTCTCCATGAGCTTCTCAGGAAGACTCACGGCACAGAATCTGCATCTAGACGAGGCTAATAATTAGAGGTAATATGTCTCATATATTAGGGAAAAAGTTCTTTAATCTAAGTACATCACAAAGAGTAGAATTATTCTCCATTTTTAAGTAAAGCGTTACCAGTAAAATGATAGCATCTCGCCACAGTCTTCTAGTGCTCATTTTAAATCTTTCTTGCAATTATCCTGCTTGATACTTCCTTTGCTTATAAGTGATTTTAAAAAAATAATCCAGCCTTTCCTTTTTCTAAAGTAATTATTTGTCATGTTAGAGATGTAATGAATATAGATCTAGGCTGATAACTAACATAGCCTTGCTGCTGCAAGCTTTCTGTCAGGCATACCCAACATCAGCAATTATTTCTACTGATGGGCTGATTCAGTGATGCTGAAGTGTTATTTCCTTATATTTTATCCCTGTCCTATTCCTGTATTGTTCCAAAAGCAGTTCCCTGCCAAAGACATTAAGCTAATTAAAATAATAAAGCCGTATTTAGCTGAAACAAAGACTGTACTGAAAATTCTCAAGGGCAAAGGCAAATGAGCTCACTTACAGATGTTTTGCCTTACCTACCATTTTCCTTGTGCATATTTAGTTGGAATGTCATAGTCTCCCTCACAGTCCACTCAAACTTGTATTTATAGAGTATTTCACCACCTCCACTCACATTGCCAAATACAGTCTTATTAACACCTTGGAATTTTTCCACCTTGTTTATCAAATAAATTGAGGAAAAAAATACATATTTCCTCAAAACAAAATCTAAACTATCTCTGTTATATGTGATCAGCCACTTCATAAAAATCAAGCATCCTTTAGCTGAAGTCTTAATAACTAAAACCTATATAAGTTGTTAGCAACGTCAGATACCAAATAGCATGTATCTGTATCACATTAAATGACAGAAAACTCTTCTGGGAGACTAATCCAACAGTCAAGAGTTGACTATAGATTAGGCAAAATCTATCCTCTGTGTGTCCTCATCCAAACAGCAGATGTGTTGAGAGACACTTGTAACCGCTGCACTTTTGTGTAAATAAATTGGAAATGTCAGTATTTTTTGTGTATGTCAAAGTTTAATTAACACATTAATTGAAAATCCTGAAAGGAAAACAGAAGTCAAATAAGCTTGTTGCCAGATTAGTTTTAAGGAAAAATTCCTAGTTGAAGAAAACTAAACAAATATCTATTCAAATACACATATTTATTACAGAAAGATGGTTTCAGACCTGAAATAATTTTTGTAATTAGCATCATAAATTAAAATAGAACATCCAATATCAGCTAAAGATGCAACCCAGTCTAGGGAAATGAGATTTACAAAAAGTAAGGAAACAAAACCCAAATAAATTCCTTTTCATCAGTTTGTACAGCCTTTTTCACAATACCCAGAAAGGTATCCTTTTATTCAGGAGTATACCTGAAATGGTGAGGATGCATCTAAATATCATACCCCACTTTATTTTCTCACTCACAAAATATTACAGATACGACAGTAAGCTCCATTAATAATGGAGGCAAAATATCCATTTTGATGGATAGGTTTTCGGCGATCCTAACTGCAAAGTCAGTCAGGCAAAACCTCTCAAAATAATCACCTCAACTAATGGTCTTTTTATTGTACAAGGTCTGTGACCTTATTAGATAGCAAGACGGGATGCTCAGAGAGCATGAATGTAGTTTATTAACAAAGCATCAATGAAACCTGATAATCAGAGTATAAGACTGAAGGATGGCAAGTAAACTAAGTTTTATAGATATATTGCCAGAGGACAGAATCACTGTTTTCTGAAGAAAATCAAGGAAAGTATACCACTCAAACAAACAAACAAACAAAATACAGATTGTTAAAATAAAAGATTTATTTAAAGAAGTGAGGGGGACGAAAGACAAAACACAATACTGGGGAGATTGTTATTGATAGTTATAACTTCTAGCAGCTTAAAGCTCTACTTGCAGACCTGCACTGTGCTGTGCTAAATTCTCTATACTGTATTTTTCCTATTCCTGCTTATAGTAGAGTTGCCAGGTCCTTCTCCTGATTCATCTTCTTTGAGAATACGAGTGGTTGATGGAGAGAGGGATAATTAGTTCTCCATATCCTAGATAACTATTAAGGTGTGATCTCAAGTATGGCTGAGAATGTATTGTACCTGCTTCAAACACCAATGCCTAGCAACATGATGGGACTTCCACTATGGTACCAACAGCACTCCATGTTGCTGAGCCCTGAGGACGGCATACGGGATCTTTTGGAGGACCAGAAGTGAATTCACAGGCCTGATGATCGCAAAGTTCATCTCAGTGATGGGCTTGGGAACGCTCCCAGGGATGCTGGAGTACGGCTCACACTGCCAGCTCGCTCTGTAATGCCCCTGTTGACAAGTTTCCTTTTAGCACCTTAGCTGAAAATGTTGATGTAGTTTCCTTCTTTAGATCAGCTGGCATGATTTTGTTTGTTTGTTTGTTTTTTCCTGTAGTGACCTCCTAAAACATGGCAGATATTAGCTAGAAAAAAACCTGTAAACATCACTATCATTGCCAGCCTTTGACATGCAGATTTTTACAGTTTGGGCTTATTAACTCTGCGCAAGCGGATTTAGAGAGTGTTTCTACAGAAGGAGACAGAGGTGCTAGACAAAATATCCACCAGGACTTTGCCATGCCAGAAAGGAGTGGGTTAGTGTTTGGTTAATAAAGCCAGCTCCCAAGGAAGCTGTGGATATGGACTGCATATGAAGTACTAATTTTTTTTCAGAGCCAATGAGTAAGTTGCCTTTTAACTGGACTAAATTAGCTCTTTCATGGGAGAGCAACAAACCAGAGCAAATTGCTCAACAGTATCCCTCTTAAAATGTCAAAAGTACTTTGTCAAGCAGAATCATTATTTATATCATACAGACTTTCTGCATCTGCTTTTACTCTCATCATGGCCCAGTTCAGAAGTATTCACAGAAAGCATCATCTACAAAGAAATAAAGATAAATGATGTAGTTCACAGACAGAACAACATCATTCCATCAGAAACTTATATTTTGCAGAGCTCCGGGTTTTTATTCGGCTCAGATTTCTTGCTATCTGTGAAAGATTAAACCACTAGAGAGCTACTGAATCGGCTGTTTCCAGGTAGAAATTTTCTTCTATTTTATCTAAGACAGTGTGATAGTCAGGAGAAATCATTATTACAAAACCCTGGAACAGTCTATTTTTTTCTACATTCTTACTGTTTCTAAACGTGGTTTCATTTTGCATGAGGACTCCTTCCTGTTTCAAGGAAAATTAGATACTGGAGGAGAGGAGGGAAATGCTTTACTTTTCCTTTTTTCCTGTTTAGGTCAGATTTTGTTCTTCTGTAAATCAACCTAATGCCACTGATTTCAACAGAACTTCAATAATTACCCTGTTTTGAAAACATAAACCTTTGTGAAAACAAATAACTTTCTGTAGTTACCCCTATTATCTATCAAATCTGGATGCTTTAATTTTATGTTTATTGTCTAATTTGTCCATATCACTATAACACTTTGCTTTTTGATTACTTTGCCTGTCCATCATGCTCTCATATCCCTTCATCCTCTCTGATGCTGGGGAATTCAGTATATGATGTAGTAAATATGTGATACAATGCTTCAAAATCCTTGAGCACAACCACCTCCTCGGTTGTCTAATTAACATTCAGTTTCCAGTGAAGCCGGGCAGTGCAATGGAGGTGGCAGGAGGAGGCATTAGCGGAGGTCTCATTAGTCCCCATTTCCTCATTCGTCCCCAGATGTAATGCTGGCAACCAGTCCTGTCTACAACTGTGTTGTACTCAGGCCTTCCTTCTGCTGCTGCTGTCAGGCATAATTAACCAGCCCTTTTATTGATTGCATTTTGTACATTGGCTTTTAGACCAGAAAAAACGCAGCGAATAAATATCTCTCCTGAATGTTGTCCTGCACCAGGACTTCATCACCTGGTCCAACTCAGAGACCATTCCCACTGTATTACAAAGGTAAGAGATCTTGGATGCTGAGCGTATCATGCTTCCAGGGCTGCTCAGGCTGCTGTCCCATCCCCACCTTTTGGCTTCTGGGCTACATATTCCCTACTCAGAGAAAGCTCTACATCCTGTACCATAAATTCTACAGTTGGATATAGTAACAGGACTGATATCAAAACCCATCACTTAGTGCATACTGAAGAAAGGGAACCAGTTGCAGGAAGAATTTACTTCAATTCAAGGCTCATCTGAAAAGCAATTATTGAGTAGTAGAGTATAAAAAAGACTTCAGAGCTCTCTTCTGGCCTTTTAACTAGGCACTTCTATACTCTAAAGTCCATGTTTACTTGGGTTATCCTGTAATTTGGTGTGCTTCAAAAGGCACTCCACACAGCTGAGGTTCTCAGCTTGTAGCCATCTTAGTCTCATACTTAGTTTTTTCAAATTATCTTCTTATTGACACATTCATCTGTATTTCCAGAGGCATAAAGTTAAAGCCATAACTCAGATAATACTGAAACACTACTTAATAATTTTTAACTTCTATAGTTACTCCATAGTGTGTACTTTTGCCGAGAATTTTGCTTTTGTTTGGAGGGACCAGAGCAAAATTTAAAAGGGGAAATGAGTTACCATGCTGGATCTGCTGCGTGTTGTGCAAGATGAGGCAAAAGGTATGAGAGCACAAGGAGCAGATCTTCTACTTACTGCTGAGTTCTTAAGGCATAATGGTCTAACTGGATGGGAACGAGAGAAGATGAGGGAGTAGTGGTGACAGGACAGTCAAAGGATGTCACAAAGGAGTTCTGTGCATCTTAGCCTGGTAGTAAACACCATGTGTTAAGACTTAAAATATTTCTGTGATTTTTCTTTCTGGTCTATCATAGACTGCTCCTTCAAACACTTTGTTGGAAGACTATTTAAGAAAGGGAAAAAGAAGTTAAGAATCACATAACATCTCTGCCTTTAGCTAATCACAGGCATGCCTCAACTGCAATCTTAACTGATAAATATAATTTCAAAAATGATTGCTCATGAATGCGATGTTACATTGATTAGTGGAAAATTGTACACATTTAAAACATCAGCCAAAACAAAACTTTTGAAAAACACAAATGATGGAGCCGATGATCAGCTCTGCTCATAGCGCCTCATGCCACGTTCACTTGTGGCACATATATCCTCACTTCTTCATATCTAAATGAGTAAGAACTGCCCACTCTGGTTGCCTAGTATCTGTCTCAGGGATGAAGCTTAGTGCATTGTACTTTGGTGTGCATCCTAACTCTACATTGCTGATTTCAAAGGTTTCTGCTTTTATAAGAAAGACACAATGTAACATTATTGTCTTCTGCGGCAGTACACAAATTCCCTTTTCCAATTGTGTACTGGCTTAGAATAATTGTTCTGGCATCTCAACCCAGATTCCAAACGCTGCCGCTCCTATGCATTAAATGAAGAGGGAGAAGCCATGGCATCCAGTCCTGAGTGCTTCATTGAGTCAATGAAGCCAATGCAATGTGAATGTCCTGGTATCACATGGTGAGTGATGCTCCTGGGTCTCTTCCAGAGCTCCCATGCTTAATCGTGAGAGAACAGTCACATGAGTGACACTTTCTGACAGCCCTGTGCCAACAGGTGTTAGAGAGCTGCTTCAAGACAGATGTAAAAAGTACAAGGCAGGCAAAGAGACCCAAAGCCAAAATGGAACATGCACCCTACCACCACTGCATGTGAAGAGCCTACCTGGAAGGATATAAAAACAGTAATGACATTCCTACTTATCATAATTTGTCACTGAGCAGCTCTCTGAAAAAAAACCAGTTTCTGTTCCTGTTAAGCTCCTAAATTAAAACTTTGAGTGTATCAGAGAGTTATTTCATGGTCCTATTCATGATTTATACCTTGTTTTAAAGATTTAAATAGATCATTATTGACATATGGAGATTTGCATGTAGCCACCAGCTTTTTCATTTGATTAGTCATTCAATATTATAACATGAAAATGATAATAAGCTACTAAAGAGTCCATCACAGGTAAAGATATGAATCTGTAAGGCATTATTTTTGTTTTTAAAAGGATATCCTTTTTTTCCCAATGTACTAAATTCTACAGATAAAAATAAGACAAGCAAATATTAAATCATTTTTACTGGCTAGAATCCAGGAAACCCAGATTCAGTAAAGTCTAACTATGCACTACAATTAAACTGTCAAGTTTTTTTACTGAATAATTAAATACAGTATAAAACCCAGCATTAATAAATTGAGTGTATCATGTCTCTTCCTGGACAATTAGACTGAGGATGCTTTGAACCATGCTTTCAGTTTCTCTTATTCTACAAACTTGTTGTGCTTCTTATTCAGTCATCAGATGAATTAATATTATTAGACAGTGCAGAGCGTAAACTACATATACATATAGTATACATAGTATATATATATATATAGTAACCTGAGTCAAAAAATGATAACTGCTATTGCAAACAGCAAACAGAAATTATGGAAATATGATCACAAAGTCAATGCTTTGAGAGCAGTTTTCAATTTCTAAAGTAGTTCTTAACCACTTCTCCGTAATAAATATTGCAGAGCCTTGCTGCTTTGCATGAACTGGGAGATCTAAGAGGAAACAAGGACACACAAAAACCTGAAGAAATCAAAAAAGCAACAAACAAGACCCGCTCGTAAACACACGGATTAAAACCTGTATTTTGTCTATAAATTACAAGTGCTAAACAGGTCCTGGTGGGTACGTTTCTACTGTACACTCTGGTTTTCTGGAGTGAATTATGCCAACTGCCAGAGGAAGGAGTGGAACCATGGATCTGCTCCCAGGACCAACCTCCTGCCCTGGGTCTCCTGCTACGTGGATGTGTTTAGACTGGATGGTGACCACAGCCCATGGGCTGTAGTATCAGTTCCTGAGCAGTCCTGAGCAGTAGCTCCTGCTGGATGGATTGCATTTAAACAGGATGACCTGGTAGCACCTTGTCTCTGCTGTTAGCTACTGACGTACATGTGTTCCTTCCCAGGGCTGCTTTCACTGAGAACATGATTTTGTTGCCATTGTGCAACATTCTTCACAACACTACCCGTCTGCACATCACTGACACATCAGAGCCTGGAGAGCTGGTGTGAGCCTGCTTTTACTGCAGCCCTGTGTGCCAATTTAGGTTCCTGAGCCATGCAGTGTTTTCCATCAGCTTCTATGTGGCCCTGAGTAGTTGTAATTTCTATTATTATTATACACTGCAAATTCTCAAGCAGCATATTCAATAATATTTCAGCAAACACAGAGCTCTGCTTCTGTCCTTGCAAAACTTGATCAATACACTCGATCTACACCGCCAGAAAACAACTTCTACATTGGAACCATCCCACACATTATTAATTAGTTAATCACATGAATGGCTATCAATTAAGATGAAAAATAAGTCAGCACTTCTGACTTGGATAACCAAAAAAGTTACAATTAGTATGGAAAACTTTCCATTTTAAGCTCTGTATTTCTTTGCCCAGATCAGTGAAACATTAGGATTTACATCAAATCCACAAAGAGGCTTTGCAATATCTTACAATGCTCAGGGGTTTAATAAAGCTATTTCTGCAGGTTGTCTGGAGGAGTCGACTTAATTAATTAACTTAATTAATAATGCTATATGAAGACTTTCAGGGACAACATGTAGTCCGGTTAATTTCTTAGCATAGATAAAGTTGCCAATCTGCAAGAAATCCTACTGAAAGCTCAGGATATGAGCACCGCTGATAACAATACCTTATTTTGCCAGTGTGAACTGATCTGGAATTCCTGAAGTCTACTCAGCTTCTGACTTCCGCCTGGGCAAGCACAGAAGAACCATCTTACCTCCCTACTTGTTTCTGCTACCTCCATTAGAGCTTACATACAATGGAAATCTGACATCAATAAAAGTAAATTTGCACAGCAATGTCCTGTCTGTCAAACTTGTTCTGCTTACACCAACCTTACTGGCACACAAATTAGTTTTGAACCAGGCCATAGTTGTTGTCTTTTTCAAAGTAACAGCTCAGTTCGGCTTAGCGTCATGCTAGAGAAAACACCCTAGTTAATGCATTTTTTAACGTAATCAGTCCCTTGTTACATAAAAGGTGCCCGTGCCCAAGCATTTCCAGCTTCCAGAGATTAGAACATTTTGGCAATACTTTAGGTAGTATTCGATGTTCACCCTCAAGTATTTGTAAAAACGTTCACATGTACAAATGTGCATTATTAGAACTGATTAAGCTACAATAGTACAGACAGTTTAGTGAGAAAGATCCCAAGCAGAGCTCTAAAGATCAATGACATATTTTTCATATATCTAGATGTAAGATGCCATTTCATAATTTTTAAGTCAGCTACTTATGTAAGAGTCAAGAAAACATTATCTTTTTATTTTCACATGGATTCTGAAATATACTTTATAAAGTTTAAAAAAAAAAAGGAATATGCAATTGAATTGTTCTTTTAATTACTGCATTTGGGAGACACACATATATACATATATATATCCTTTTGTTACACAGGATTTCCAGCATTATTACTTGCATTTTAATATAAATGTTATAATAAATTGTATTATACTTCCCCTACAAGATTAATTTATGAAACCATATTGTAGTTGATGGTGGCAGCTGAACCTCTCAATGGAATTAATTAAAGGATAATCTCCATTGCTTTGTAGCATACAAACCAATAAATGGTTGCTGAGATTAATAGCTGAAGCGAAGCTAAAGTGTTTAAGGAATTTCAAACCCCATTTATTACACACACCCTACAAAGCAGGAGAGATTATAGCTGTGCAGCAAACCAGAACATCAAAAAAAACCCAAACCAAACCAAACCAAACCAACAAAAAAACCCCCATGAGCCCACACAAGGAAAACATCATTTCCTTCCCTTGTGATTATATGAAAGTGATGCTTCTTTGTTCAACAATTCTGTGGCATAGAGATGAACTTGGGTAGAACGAAAAAGAAACAGGAATGAAGCTAAAAATGTGTGCTGGCTCTTTTGATTTTTCATCTAGAATGACGAGTGTCCAGGGAAAACACTTAAAAAAAATTAGAACAGGGTATTATCAATGAAAGTACCAGTCGATTTTTTTTAAAGATAGTTTGTTTGCAAAAGCTTAAATATTTATATTCAAGACAGCATTTCCCAGACACAAACTGGGAAATTATAAGGCTTGTGAAGTGTTTGGAGAATGTTTTCCTTAGAGCACTGACTGTGGTGTCCTTTGGATGAAATCACCTTTCCATCTTGACCGAAGCACCTTAGCTGACAGCAATATGATTTGTGGGATATTCTTGCCTCCTTTTGGCTCTGGTAGGAGCAAATTGGGTACAGGTGTGTGCTAAAGCAGATAGAATGGTTTGCTTTGAAAGTTTGCCCAGGTGACCATTTTCGAAATAGACGTATAACCTTCTTTGACAGCAACCATGTTACTCTGGCTTTTATTAAGTGAGTTGAAGGCTGTTTTTAAGTACCAAAACATGATATTTTGTTTCATTGCCTTTGCACCAAAAATTGTCCTTAGCTTTTACTATAGGAAAGCTAGTAAGCACGCCCTACAAGCATTTTATTTAATTCTTCTTTTGATTTTATTCTTCCACGAAAAATCACTGGCAAATTGATACTTCCATTTAAAGAGATGTTTTCCCTTTATTTTTCTGGCTATAGAAATTTAATGAAGTTTTAAGTTAATGGGGTATACAGTGTGAGTTAAACTTACCCCACCCAGTGCACACCTTTAAAGATGATGATGGCTCAGAGGTTTCTAAATAAAATATATTAATTGTCACTTGAGGATAACGATTTGTTTGAGGGTAACAAATGTATTTAACAGAAAGAAAAAAAAAAGTGAAGTATATGCATCACTGCCTGGTCTGCTAGCATCTGCTCTGGTTTCATGTCTGCCTCAGAAACCTGCCTCAAGAGCAGCTCTCTCTCTCAATCCATCTGTGTGAGAGCGAAAGGGAAAGAGAGAGAAATCTCCCAGGACATGTGGCCACTTTATCATTCCTTCTGAGCTTAACCCTTTGGAGAGCAATATGAAACACCAAGTCTGGAATGGAAGAAGCAAGATATAAAGAATCACATTTCTGTTAGCCAGTAATGTTTTGAAGGCAATACAGTTATATTAATCAGCTGAGTTAGAATAACGTTAGGTCCAAATATATATTTCTAGTAATGAGACAAAAAGTTCATTCATTACCTTCTCTTCAATATTGCTTTCTCAACATTAAATTCAGGAGTAAATTTAAATTAGCTTCTTTTTCTTTAGCCCTTAATTACACATGAGGAATTTTAGTGCACTACTGCAAATTATTCCTAGACATTCAGCAGAAATGTTGATGGTCTTCCTCCAGATCTCCTTAAACCCACATTGCTCTCACCTGAATTTATAAGCAAGCCTTTTTTGTATAAAAGCCTACCATAATGTAAATAATTTGACAAGCAGGAATAAGTAACTAAACCAAGAACCATAAAGATAAAAAGCACCAAACTGTTCAAAATGTCCTCAAAAATGCTGAGTTTTAGGGTGATTTCTTAAATTAATTTGAACTGTGGAAAAAATCTAAAATTTCTTTTTTAACAAATCTCAGCTCTCTTATTTAAAATACTATATTTTTTCCAGAAATCATTTTTGATTGAAATGAATATTTTAAAATACTATCTTGTCAATCCAGAGGCTTGAGCTATTTTGAACCCTCAGACTTGAATCTGGTGAGGCACCGAGAGTTTCCACCTCTTTCAGCAGAGCTGAGGCCTCTTTCCCACTTTACTGAATGAGGTCATTCTCATTCTGAAGATTTGGTCCATAATTTTCACATAAGTTTCAATGTGTCCACTAATCAACATAAGATTGACACTACATCACATGAAAAGTCTGAGTTTCATCCCCAGTGATAACTTATCAGTTTGTAAAGCATTTTTAGACAGCTCAGCTGATGTATATCAGTTATTACATGCTACTATACTTATTTTATAAACATGTATAATATTTGTTATTCTTAATATTTAATCATTCTTACTTAAGTCCAAAGTGTAGGAAGTTCCTTCCGCTGATGTAAACACACAACATCTGATCTGAAGATTATTCATCTCTGACACAAGTACTTCCCTATATCCTTTTAGATATATGTACCTTTAATGTATTGTTAATATGTGACAGAAAGCAGTTGAGAAGTTCTCTATTCACTATGTGAATATAATACAGCTTACTAGCAGCATGACTTTTTGCAGTCCCAAAGCTCAGTCCTATGTTCTGCACTCTTTCTGCACCAGGGGGATTCATTCCAGAGTTGGCATTTGTTGGACAAGAATCTTTATCTAAGCTTAACTGAAATTCATACTTGAAAAAGCCTGGCTGTCTCTGAAGAGCTATTGAACATGCCTAAGAAAGGCTTTGTAATTAAGATAGAGATCTGAGTATTGAAAATAAGACTCGATCAAGTAGCTAACCTACAGGTTCTTTCCAGTTTAAATATGACTGGGGCCTTCTGGTGAGCACAGCAGGAAAAGGGCCATGTAAACGGGCTGCACAGGGCAAACCTGTTGCAAGCAAGATAGTGAGATGGGAAAAATAAACCTCTTCCACAGCAGGGACTTGTGCGGCCAGTCGGCAGCAGGAGGCCTCAGGGCAGAATACATGGTGGGGGACACGGACACACTCCCTCACTCCCATTGCTCTGGGCCGGGGTACTACAGCTGCACAGGACCTGCCACCCACCTGGCTGCTACTGGAGACCAAAGGCTGATTTTTCACGTTTATCTGTTGCTAAACAGACAGCTTC
Source organism: Caloenas nicobarica (assembly GCF_036013445.1). Classification (NCBI taxonomy): domain Eukaryota; kingdom Metazoa; phylum Chordata; class Aves; order Columbiformes; family Columbidae; genus Caloenas; species Caloenas nicobarica. The sequence goes on along the minus strand of NC_088246.1, from coordinate 136,288,254 downwards.
CACCCCCTTCTGTGCATTCTTACACCCCATACCAAAATCACAGTGATCATTCTGGAAATGGTGATGACTATTCGGGCTCATAGCTTCTCTTTGACCTATTACTTTTCTCTTTCTCGGACAATGTTATAGTTTGGCACCCGTAATATAGTTCTGCGAATTGTCTTTAGCAAACAAGATTGCTGGTTCCGCCTCTGAGTGCTGAACTAGAATCAGGTGAATCCCTAATGTTAAAACAATTTTCTATAGTTACCTTTTACTAAAAAGCACCACTCCTGGGAGACTGAGACAATTTCTCAACAGAGCTCCAACAGTACTGCCCATCCAATCAGATAATAAAAAAATAGTAGGGAAAATCTACTTTAAGAATTGTCCTGCATTATTTATGTTTAGTGCTTCTATTTCATAATAGTTACATAAATATGTAGGGCAATTTTCTTGATTCTGATAAACATTGCAAACCCCTGTAGTTCCAAATGCTTATATTCCATGCAAAATTCCCTTCAGTGGCCAATAAGAAAATAATAAAAAAATAGTTTACACATTTACAGGACCTTTCTTCCACGTCTCTAAGGGGCTGCAGAGATACGTTCATAGTAACGTTTTCATCTTACAGCTAAGGAAATCAAAGGCTAGAAAGATTAAAGCCCAGACCTTTAAAGATGCCTTTGGAATTAATTGGAGCATTGAAAACCTTTCTGGATCTCCATCGAAGTGACAGGATGCACCCTGTGTGAAACTGGAAAATAAAATACCAGTGTCATGAATTCCTATTTCACTATTTCAAGGCCACCAAAGAAGAATTATGCATACAGAACAAGCGCAGCTAAATGGCTTCATGCAATTCATAGAAGAGAGATTTCCCCATCATGATAACAAGTATAGACTATCACTGTACATAAATATATGCAGTCTAAGGTGTAATGTACATTGCATTTGGAGAGATCTCTAAACATGCAGGAATTGCCACCACAGGTCATGTTGACATGTGTGTGCATGTGAGTGGTATGTGCACATGTATTCAGTCCCAGAGGGTTACTTGCATGGTGGAGAGTAGTCAGGTTATGAAGATTTTGACCATTTAAGCTTAGAAGACTAACTTTCCTACCTAGACAATGGAAAAAGCACTGGTTCTTTCAAAGGTAATCGAAGTCCTGAAAGGAGTTGCCTGAGGTTGGATTAAGTGAATGTATCACTCAAAAGATCCGCATCCAGAATGAGGCCCAGATGTTTAGATGCTTCACTTAATTCCCATGATGGCACATGGAACCATATCAGCAAAAAAGGAGACAAAGGAGGAATCAGGTTGGTGTAAGTAAACTTTTTTAGAATTTTATAGAAATTTAGAAAACTTCTACACTTCATAACACGCTGACATTGTTTCTGTCAATGACACTGACTAAGATGTGATGCTGCTTCTGTTGAAAGTACCACCATTTCTGATGGTATAGGATTGGACTTTAAAGGCATTTATATATTTTTATTGAACATTCTGGTATTAAATATTCTGCTAATCAAGTAAAATCTTACAAGATGAATTAAATTTATATTTAACATCTATAATAATCTCTGTAATTTTTGTATGTATTTCACATATATAACAAACTCACATTGTAATATAGAATTTTATAGAATTTTAAGTAAAAATATTTTTATTAATAAATGTCTGCATCTCTTTTCAGCATTTTTTAAAACTTATTTCAGAAATGGTAACATCTCTCAGCTTGATGCTTTGAAGAAAATATTGACCTAAAATAGTACAGCATGCTTTGAAAATTACAGGTATGAAGAAAATTGGAATGAAAAAGAAACCTCTTGGGTGAGATTATTCACCAGAAAACAGAGAAACACTAAATAGATCATAGTTTTTGAAAGAGGAAGAACCCTGGAGCAGGTGAGATTTGCATACTAATTAGTGACAAAGTTTATTCAGGCTCACAGGCCAATCTATCTTCTGTCACAAGACAGCATCTGTTCTAGAAGAGTCAGCTCCTCTTAGGTTGTCTGCTGGTGTTGTAAAACCTGAAATATTTTTCAGCTTTCATTACATGTTTTTTGCTTTTGGGGGTTTACAATTCGGTGAGTATTACTCTTTCAATGTTTAAAGTAGTTTTGTTTAGAAGTGATTTTCATTGTAAAAAGAATGTCACCATTTTACAGGATTGTTGTTTTTTTCTTTTTGTGTGTGTGTGTGGGTTGTTTGGTTTGGTTTGTTGTTTGTTTGGGGGTTTTGTTTGTTTGTTTGTTTTTAGTGCCTAAGTGGTGTGGTTTGCAAAGCAGTTAAAAATCAACCAGAGGCAGTACAAAATATAGACTGTCCAAAATTATAAGAGCAAAAAAATACAGGACTGGAAGGGTTCTTGTAGATGAAAACTGATGTTAATAAATGACTCTCACTTAATATTTAACTGCATTTCTATTACCGCAATCCTAAAGGAGATTTGCCTTCTCCTATATGATATCCCAGTCCTTCTCTGCATTATAGATGCCATTCTTCCTTCCTGATATGAGCGAATTTCACCAGGACACTCCCAATATTTACCAATATAAATAATGAAATTATTAAACAAAAACATTATCTCAGGACCATTTCAGTAAAAGTTTCAGTTGTAAACTCTCTGCAGCACAACACATCCCAATTTAACACTGCTGTCATCTGCTCATTTGCAAATTCCTTACTCTCTTTATGATTCTTTTTATCAAGCCCCACATTTTCCTTTCTAATTATTTCCAGTGCAGCACTGTACTTGACATCTATATTAGCTTCCATACCAATTTTAATATCTAAAAATATTCATTAATTTGGGCAATGTGCATTTCTGCATATCTATCTTTATTTGATTGCAATGAAAACATTTAGATTAAAATATGGGTTTAAATGTTTCAAAGTGACTATGTACAAAACCTGAGGTACATAATAGCTTTTGAACTAAAATGAAAACTTAACGCTTATTCCGACAGGAAGAAATTGTGTCAGAAAATTCAAAAGAATGAAAGGAATTGTGGTGTCAGTTACTTTGGTTGATCGTTTCAGTTCATATTAAAATAAATATGATATACAGTAAGGTTCTATTACTAGCATGGATTCCTTTCCCAGACCACAGGTTAGTCGCTTACGAAAAAAATTCTGGCAATTCTTTCTAAGCATAAACCACTTTTACTGAGAAAACTGGTTTTCATCAGTCACATATGTATGTACAAGATCCACCTGAAATAGTTCTCTGATCAGTCCTCCAGTTATAGCAAACATGATGTCTAGGGCTACCATGCAGCTTCTCCTCCCTGATGAGCTTCCTGTTCCTACCTATTTTTTTTTTCCAATGACATTTGATAGCTATGGTCTTCATTCACAATTTCCATCTGTTCACTCACAGACATATGAAAGCTCTAATTTGAGCATGTTTGGCAAATTTACTCAACTCCTGCTTGTATCCTTGAAGATGATGATCATTCTTTTGCACCCAGTCTTAGTAAACACGGCTTTCTCATCTGCAAGGTGAGAAGGAAAAACACCTCCCTTGTCTCTATAAAAGCAGGGATTATAGGACTACTGTAATCTCATCAGTTGTTGCCTTTACTGGATTTATATTCTGACTGAGAAAAACAATAGTAATAATGGCTTTGGTGGTGCCATTCAATCTGTCACCCTATCTTGCCTTCATACAGCTGACTCTATGGCCAAAAAAACACTGGGAAGTCTGCCCTGTTCCCTCTCAAAGACCAGTTTCATCAAATACAGGTTGTTTCATACGTCAGTCCTATCCCTATCTAAAGCTAAAGGGAGCTTCACTCATGTAAGACTTGAGACTCATCTACTGAAATGCAATGCTATATTACTGCAGCAGTTATTAAAAGCCCATGATAAGAATGCTGCGTTTAAGAAAACATTGATCTGAGCAAGACAATATAAGTTTGTACAACATTACAGAGAATGGCAATTAGCTCAGGACAGCTAATCTGGAAAACGTTCCCTCTTTACAAAGCCACATGTTTTGAGATAGCTGTAGCAATCCAATATGAGACATCATGCCATTCCCAAAACTTCTGCTTGTAGGAGTCTTTGCAGACGTTGTTTACTTTGGATTTGCATAAGCAAAATAAATTTGGCCAATGGATCTGTAACTACAGGGATTATAGAAGAGAAGCAGCTTCAGGCAGGAATATTATTGCAATGCAGCCAAGACAGAATCATGGGCTCTCAGGTGTCAATGAAAACCTTGCCTTTAACTACCCCAGAATGAGGATTTTATTCTCTCTCAGGTTTAACACTTGTCTCTACGATGCTTATTTTACAACTGTGAATAAATGTTCACCTACATCCAGCAGACAGGCTTCGGAGCACTGCAGTTGCTTCACAGCGTGCTAACGGTGGAAAGCAGGGCGCAGGGGTGATGAGCACAGCGTGGAGGGATCCCGCAGTGATGCTGAGCCGCCGCAGTGGGGACACATAATTTCCCTTCCTTGCAACTAGTACAGAGAATGGCCAGGGGAAATAGGACAGGACTCAGCCTTCACGGCAGTCTCTGAATGTGGCAATAACTCCTTGGCTACCGGCAGTAAAACAAATATTTGAGCAGCCCTCCAGCCTGGAGGACCACTTTAAGGAGCGGAAAGAAAACCATACACCCTTTTACACAAATAATGTCGCACACAGCTGTAGTGAATGAATGCCAGGTACGAAGCAAAATGCTTTCTCACGACTGTGTATTACATGCCTTCCTCAATTTTCAAAGTGGTCCCTGTACAGCCTCCATTTCTAACAGGTTTTTTTTCCAGTCGCTGTACAATCTTCATGAGATAACTATAAAGAAACTCTTTCCCCTTTAATGTATCCAAGTATATCATTAGTGAACCAAGTTCCACTATTTCAAATGTAACAGAAAACCATACGCTCCACACTTTAAATATAATTAACAACAAAATGCCTGCTCATGATATATATATTCATTTATTTCATAATCCTGCAATGGTGTTCAAAGCCATAACTGAATTACACACTACCATGAAAGCTGAACTTCAGGACAACAGGGTTTCAGCTCTTTTAATCACAATCTATTTTTTCCTTGCTGAGAAATGCTCATCTTCTTGATGGAAAAATTTAATTAATGTTGTCTTAGGTTCCTGAGTGTAATATTGGTTACTATTGTTGCTGATACGAAGTGAAACAACTAACACTGATAACATTCTGTGTTTCCAGTCTTTTACAAAAGAGTGCAATTCTGAAAGGACAGAAGAGAAAAATAAACAGAATAGACAAATATATAACAGATAAAATATAAACATTGTCATATATTGTTGAATTTTAACAGGGGTTGCCTATAATCTTTCACAAACATGAAAAGCTATTGTATTATTCATTACTGCAATTTAATTACAGAATCACTAACGTGAAATAGAAGAGGCCTCAAAAAGTCATCCAGTCAGTGCCTTGGCATGTAACGTCTGATCTGGGGATTAGTCTCAATATGTAATCAGTCAGCTTTGCAAATTGAAGACTATACACAATTCTCCTTATATTACTAACAAAAGTGTGTCTCGAAAGTGTGAAGAAAACCACCATAGGACAACTTCATCTTCTAAGTATGGAAACCCACATTAACTACTTGTGCACAAACAGTAGCTGGTCATGATTCATAACTCCTTTTAATGCAAGATAAATTACCTTGCTTCATCTTTCTCACCCAATGGTATAAACTGCTGTATGACCTAATTAATATATTCTGTACAATAATAGGTCTAGGTATTAAATACAGGCTATAGCAAATTACAATAAATGAGAGGTCACAGATAGAAAGCAAATTAAGGGAAATATTCGTTATTAACCAGAGAAAACAGCATAACAAAGAGCTGACAATAGCCAAGTTACTTACCTTAGAAAGGGCCGTTCTGCTAAAAAGGTAAAAAGGCATACAAGAAGCAGTCTGCATTTTTTTTTTCACTTGGCTGAAAATTATTACTGAACTTAATGGATATCTTTCATGAGGACTGGGTTGACTAACATTAAATGAGGGCAATTACCTTGACAAAGTATTAAGTAAAGAATTTCAAATGCACGATATCCGCAATTGAGAAAGTACATTCACAATAATATTAACATGATTGTTTTTATAATGTAACGTGTTTCCACTGGGGTTATTTCCTGATTTTTCAGAGATAATGAGCACCATCAGCTGCAAGTAAAGTCAATAGGATCCTAGTCATCATTTCTGAAAGTCTGACTCTTCGCCTATACCAGAGAATTTACTCTATGGTTCATTCCACAACAGCACTGCAATCCACAGCATTTGTGCCACCTAATAATCTCAGTACTGCAAGAGTGCATGGATAAGCACAGGACATACTGCTTAAGAAATAATTGCTAAATAGTCTCCCCTATTTATTAGCAATGATTCAACAGCAGAGAGCTATCGTGATGTCTGCTAGTATATCCTAAGATATACTTACAAACTATTTAAAGCATGATACTAAGGGGTTTATCCTACATTATTAAATCTGAACAATCTATATCAAATCAATGTAGAAAGCATATTTCTGAAAGATCATACTTGCTGCAATTTTGATTTATAATCCCTAATTCACAAAGGGTGTCCTAATCATTCATGCAAATTAGCAATTGTAATCAGTGGTGTAAGTTTGGAAATGAACTTGTTTTATAAATTTCACAAAATGAAATGGAAAACGCAATCTTGAGCTCATAAATGTCAAGTGTAATTATGTTGCATGTCAGACACAACCACACATTCTATGTATGTAAAGAATTTGATATGAACATAATCCACTTTTGTGGTTGTGGAAAATGCAATGATGTTCAGTACTAATAAATAAATACATTAAAAAATACAGTTATATTAAATTTATTTCCACAGCAGGCCAGATCTAGCACAGGAGTAAATCAATAGAACTCTATAGAAGCTAAACTATTTCTGACAATTTGCTCTGGATCTGGCCCTCTATGTCTCACTGAAATATTTTTTTTAAATGATTAAGTAAAGTACTGCACATATAAGGCATTGATTTTTATCATTGATTTCATACTGGCATTTGAGCCAAGCCTCAAAAAGCTTGAGTGTTTTATGTATTTACAGCTGTCTGTTGGCAAGCAATAATTCATTCACTCCAAAAGAAACATGCTCCTGAAGCTTATAAAACCAGCATTTTTCTAGACTAGATTTACAAAGAGCTTCTTCACAGAAAAAGTTAGAAAATGTACTTTAAATCACTGAAACAAAAGCAGATCTCTGTTTCTTGATTTTTTTCTTTTACTTTGTCAAACAAATAAGACAGATATAGATTATATTTTCCTCCCAAGAGAGCTGTTCCATCGGCGGAGAGCAAAGATCAATGATGAATCATCATCTCACAACAAAATATTTCCAGTGATAAAATGAAGCATATTGTTTAGTATTTTTGGTTAAATATGTATGTAGGAAAATTTTGGTTCCCTGTCACTGTGTTTTTTCCTAACCAGACAAATCCATTCATCACTTCCCATCAAGAGGAGCCTTTTATTTCTGGCTGATCAGAGGCAATTTCAGACTAAGATCCAGCATAAGCAGAACCTACCTCTGATTCATTTCAAAGTCTCTCTTGTGTCACATTCTAAGACAACAATAAAAAACTACTACCTATATATAAGAGAATACCACCCTCACAAAGACCACCGCCTGTTCATTTAAACCACTCAGTTCCACCAAGTCTCAATTGGTTAATGTGTTATTCCAGAAGAAAAAACTTCTTTCTCCTCTCTTTCAGAAGATTTGTCCACCAATGCTGAAGTAGAGAACACTACTAGCTACAAGGGCTTTGCCAAAAGAGGGAACAATGAGTGGTACAAACAGTTATCTCACACCTTCCAGCCATGTATTTTCTCCTTCTACTGGTCTGAGTGACCTTTGGCTGAGCACAACATTCAGAATACATTGTAGGTTTACCAGTATTGGGGTTACCTTTTTGACATATCTATAGACACCTTTGCGACAGTGGCTGAAAACACAGCTGCTAAAATATTTGCTTTTAAATCTCACAGTGATGGATAACTTAATATATGAATCATCAACAATAATTCTGATGTTGGAGGGTCTTACTCCCATTTCAATGATGGGAAAAAATGAGGCAGAGAAGGCACATTTCAAAAGCATTAGAATGACAAGGAGAGTCAACAGATGTAAACTAAGTTCCAAACTTAGCTTTGCCTCCAGCAAAAACTAATGGTATTTAGAAAACACGAATAGGGTTTGCATTAAAGTTTTAGATTGATTGAAAACTGCAGCAAATCAGCTTAAAAGGTGCTGTTTACAGAAACTCTTACAGATAAAATCACCAAATGCAAATTTTAGATTCCTCTGCCAGGTGTCTCTTCATTGGTGACGGAATGAGCAGTAGTCATTGGAACCACATGTGCAGTATTTCATAAAAACATTAAGATAACATTAGGGAATGTTTAACCACATTTCTGTCACGCAGAGGTTTTATTAATCCCATACTTAAATTATTATTGAGTGGCCTGAAAGTTTTTTCCTTTCAATAAACAATGCTATTTGGCACACCATTTATGTCTCAATCAGCTCACAGAGGCAGATTGTTTCAGTTTAACATGCTGACACTATGATCTCAGAAATGTTCAGAGATGACTGACTAACAGCTACTTTCTGGCAACAACCTTGCCTTTTTCTGGCATTGAAGAGAGGTCAGGAAAAGCTACCTTCCAAGACCTTTAAGGATCCCACCAGTAAGGGAGAGTTAACAGCAGCTATAGCTTGTAAGCATATTTTACCCCTCTACCCAACTATATCTGCCAGGACCTTGAAAAATTATTACCAGAAGTTCCATACTTTGACTATTCCTCCCTAAAAATTCATTTTGGGGAGCCACTGGCAGAAATCAAAGCCACTGCTAATCTGCAGATACCTGTTCTGACTCTCCAAACTCTCAGGTCCTTCACTATGCGCAGCCTCCTCAGGCCCCAAAAGCACATTTGAATGGAGCTGAATAAAACTTGGTGTGAAAATGTTTAGCCATTACATTTTCCTATTCACACACTGACAAAGTTTCCACGAAGTACCTTCAAAAAAATTTCAAATATTGTTCTTCGTTTGATTGTTTTCAGGGATGTTACAGTATCATCTCAAATATCCATATTTATCAGTCTTGAAAGAGCTTCCAGTAGTGTGGGCATTCCCTCTTAAAGTGTAAGGAATCTGCCTTAACACCGTTTCTTGCTGCACAGCTCCTCCTTTATAACTGCTGTTTCATTACAATACTTTACATCAGCAAGAATGTATGTGGTTCTAACTTGCAAAATAGTTTGAATAACATGAACAAAGAGGCTCAGAAAGAGCCTCTTTTATAATTGTGCTTTCATTATGTGGTTTCAACAAGAATATATGTGGTTCCAACTAGCAAAATAATTTGAATAACAAGAACAAAGAGGCTCGGAAAAACTATGTGATACGGTCACATCACAAGGTCAACAGCAAAACCAAATCTACCTACTGTCCCATCTTATACTTTATCCATGAGGTGACAGCTGACGTTCCTGTGCCACGAATATATTTCCAGGTTTTATCCCTTGTATATATTAATTCTCCTCCTGCCCCCTTTCCTTCATACTGAAAAGCTGAGTTTCAGAGAGATTAAGCTAAGTCGCATATATTAACTATGGCTCATTACACATACCAATGGAAAAAAATAATATTGGTTCTAAAACACAAAAAAGAAAAAAAAAGTGTTACAATAATGACTTTTTCAACCTATGGACATTTTTCTTTTTATCAAAAGAGTTCATATTTTTTTTTCTCAAAAGATCTGATCCTACAGTTAAAACTGTGTCTTGCATCGCATGATCCTTTAAGCCCTCTCAGCCATACTGGCTCTAAAGCATACTTCCCAAACCAAACTGCAAATCTTGATCCAAAGCAAAACAGTAAGAAAAATGGCGTTTTGACAGCTGAACATCTGATGACTGTATCCCTTGAATCCTTCTGTTATTTAACCCTTCGCAAGATTTAGCAAAATAGCATGCTCCATTTTATGTCTAACAATCAATCTAAAAATTGGATTATCAAATGATGGCACATCAATCCTTTACAGTTAAGATCTCAGTGGGCCTAATTAGTGGCAAAATTTCCAGGATCCATTAATATAGTCTGTTTGTCAATGCAGTTTTTGCTAAGTAGTGCATACCTCAGTCTACGTAAAACATCTGATTGATTATAACCAATACACTACTCAAGGTACAAGACAGATTTTTCTGTGGTAGTAACATAAAATGGCTAAAAAATATGCAAGCTTGTGCCCACCACCCTCCATCAGAAACAACTGACTTTCTAACTATTCTTTCGCTATGAATAATGCATTCTCCTAAATCCTCTCAAAATGCAAAAGAGAGGCTCTAGAGCTAAATAGCTTTCACTAAAAAGATGGTTTCCAAGTTCATCGTTTCTGTGCTCAGGTTTCATGTGCATCACATTTTCCCCCACTCTCCACACACAGCATACACATGCATTATCTCAGGATTTTTAAAGCTCCGTTAGTCATTCTGCAATAAGACTGAAATTATCTTCCCAGTATAGAACTAATCACCTTATTTTCCACAACTTACCACTAAAAGGAAGTGAATGCCATTACGTTTGCTATGAACAAGTTATGAGTGTAGAATCAGGTAACCAATTCTCCATTGGTTTAATGGAGACATCCCACCAATTTATATCAGCTGCAAATATCGGTCACTTTGTCTAAAAATGTCCACTGTATTTTTTAAATTTTAGCTTAACTTAAAAAAAAAGGTTTTGGTAGCCTTCTTGCCTTTTACTATTTGCTTATGGGATTCTTTGTATTTGATTTTGCAGGATTAGAGAAAATATTTCAGATATGTTAGTAGCTCTGAAGAGGGACACGCAATTTACAGAAGGAGGCCTCCACATGAAACTGAAATCCTAAAGAGAAGAAAGGAGGAGAGTAGAGGGGACTCACAGTGAAGGTCCAGGCACTAATTACTTCTGTTATGCATACACATCCTTCTGTTAGTTACTATGCTTCTCTCACTGTCCTCCACCTTTGCAGTTTCCACATGGGTTTTTTCTTTCTTACACTATTGTTCTATTTATCTGCAGGACGGAACACTCCTCAATGTGCCACATAAGATGTAACTATACTGTCATTGGTGGTCAAAGATTGAAGTCCATCAGTGAAATTAACTGGATTATTTTGTTTCACTCAAGGGTTAACTGTAGTGCATGTATGTAGAAAAAATTAGTCATAATAAATGGACAATGCATATCAACAGAAAAATTATTTTCATATTCTCAGCTTTCTATAAAGAAAATATGATCTCTCATAGCTACATTCCAATGACTTTTTTTTTATTTCTGTGCTTTTAAACAAATATGAAAGAAAAGTAACTAATACCTGCATTTATTTTCAAAGTGCAATCAATATCAACTTCAGCCCGAATGATCATAGGAAAGAGACTAATAGGGAAGTCCTCAATAGGTCAATGAATTAATATATGCCCTTCATTTTAGTTCAACAGACAAGGAAATTTTCTCTCTTTATGCTGTAACTTCCTACTGGAAAAACTGTGCCCACTGCCCAAAACACTGATCCTCTGCACAGGGTTCAGGGAGCACTTGTTTAGATGGGAGATTTTAGAGAGGACTGAACTGAAAAGAGAAGTTTGAGGCCACACTAGCTCAGCACTGAGCTTGATCTGATAAACCATACCCAGAGTCTTCTGAAAGTCACAAACACTACAAGATCTTACAGACATTGAAGCTGGGGTGAGCGGAGAGACTGCACGTGTGTCTACACTGCAGATGTGCCCTCAGAAAAAAAAGATGAGAAAAAGATTTTGGGGAAAAATGTTGCCTAAAAGGAGCCTAGAAACTGAGTGACAAAGTTCTCTCCCATTGCCTGTCTTCTGCTGTGTACAAGAAAAATTCTCATAGTTAATTTTTCTAAGTAAATGTGACTTCATAAAAATAATCAATTCTATTTGGAGTTTTCTCTAAAATCAGAAAGAATCTATGTAACCCCAAAGAGTCAAATACAAGTTTTGTAACATGTTTTTGAAAATTACTGGTTTAGATTATAACCCTTTTCTATACAATATACATACAATATCACTAAAATCCAAAATGCTCTAATTTATAAACAATTTTTATAGTGAGATGGGGAAAATTCTTTGTGTTGGGCTTGGTAAAGGACAAGTGTTTTACATTAATAAAAAGTCAGATGATGGCAACATTCCTCAAGTCTTTATGGAAAAAAGAATGTACAGAATTCTGGCTTAATCTATTTTGCAAAAAGATTTCATTTTAAACTGCACCCAAAATGTTACAAAATTTTGGCTCTGCCTGACATAAAATTTTGTGGCAATAGTAGATGTCCTTCTATAGCAGTGAGTTGAATCTAGATTCTCAAAAATTCTTTACTGGCTACTTAAGTCTGACTTCAGTAATTGGATGAGAATCTGGCTACGGAAAACATCAATACTGATTTACAAGAAATCATGCTTTATCTTACTTGGTACTACAGAAATTTTCAATATAGTATTGCAGAATAAGGTATTATGAAGAGAATTTTCCCCTAAAATGCAACACTTGCATTTCAACTGCACAGTATTTTTTCTCCACAACGTATCTGTATATTATTCCTAAACAAAGTGATGAGTTGTAGGATTTAACCATAATTAATTATGTGATCATGTAAAGTATAAACTTACAATATGAAACCTTTAAAGATGTGCATGTTTGGTGTTTGGCAGGAGAGAAGTCCTTACCTCAGGAGAGAGTTCCTGCACAACCAAGGGGAATCCCAACCAAAGCCAAAAACCACATCACTCCCTGCCCCACCACAGACCTCACATGCTTTGCATCAGCTAGATGGAAACTAAACATGCCAATGAAACTATGCTCATGCAATATATTTCCATGAATTTGTATCAACTAACATTTGGTTTCACTGAAAAAAATTATTTCTTTCAGCCTTGCTTCTGAAAACAATTATCTTCCATTTTAATGATTGGGTTTTGGTTAATAGGTAGTAGTGGGGAAAAAAAAAATTAACTCTGTTGCAAATAAACAGAAATTTACATCTTATATCACATATCATACAAGATGATATGTATCGTATAAGATACAGGATATCTTATACATATTCTGTACGGTATATGAAGGAACAACTTCAGCAACTTCTTATAGATTTTCTTTAACTGTTGGATCATAACTACTTCCATGAAACACAGCTCATTTAAAAATAAAAATTAGCTGCATGTCTTTTTAAAATTTTCTTGACAAAGTGGCTGTAGGATTTTTCTGAAGATCTCACTGTGATAATTTCACTATTTGTTAACGTGGCTTTGATGTTTCTTTCTGTTTCACCTTCTTTGAAATATGCTGTTATTCTTCTAAGGTGTTAAGAAAGATAGTAACATAAAAAAAAAAATTCCAAGTGAAAGAACTATCTGGGGACTTAAAAAATTATATAAAGACAATGATACCATATATAATAGAAGGCTTCTATGTAAAATACATAGAAGGAAAGAAAAATTGCTAATAGTAAGAAATAATATTTTTAAATGGATATTTTCACTGATTATCTTTTCAAGATACTGCTGGTGAGAGGCTGTGACTGGAGGAGTTCAGAGAGGTAATGCATGCAAATATTTCAGATGATTTCACATTGAATAGAATTTAAATATTTAAAGTGTGCATTATTTTGAAAAAATAATTGTTATTATTGAATATATATTCTACTACAGAATCCTGAGCACTCATGGTGGGTTGAAAGCTGCATGTAAAACATGCAGAGCTCGGCCTCTATTTTTGTAATAGGCTGCTAGTCTTGTTTCATGGCTGGGTTCCTATGCACTTTGGCAACACAAATCAGTAAGGGTTTTCTTATGCTATCATTATTTAAACAACATGCATTCATAAAACTTAACAGCTTTAAAATCCTAAGATGAAATTTGACTAACAAAGTGAGTCCTTAAAGAAATCTTACTGTTCTCAGTGTAAACAGGAGAACTTATAAGGGAAGCTGAAGTTCACACAAGCCAGAGGACTTACTCCTTGAGTTTCTGCTGGGACATAGATATGACTAAGATTAAGTGGTCTGCTCTGTTCACAAAAACATACTTCTACTTTAAAATCTTACCATTTTACTTCCTCTTACTATGATACAATTAGAAAATAAGGGAAACTTTCAAATTTACAGCTTCAATGCAAAGCTACAAGGCAATGCTCCAAAACAATTTTCATAAATGTCTTTTTATGCTATCATTGTTACATATTTCATAATAAAACTTCAAATATATGTGTCTAGACGTGTAATCTCCATCAATATCGTAAACAGAGATTGTACACACATGCATTCAAAAAGCACTATATTGAAAAAAATTAAGTAGGTTGGTAAAGTCAAGGAATACAATGTTAGGAAATGCCAGAATTTAGGAAATTACGAACTCCAATAATTTTAAATTACTTCAGGAGTTTGATCTGAGCTGCAGTACTCATCAAATCAAGTATTCCTACTTCATCATCTTGCAAATATATTGCAAAATAATATTTATTTTTTAGTTTTTAAAAATGTGTTTCTGCTTTAAGCATACTTTATATGTATACAGTATATTTTAAAGTTTTGCTTTCCTACAGAACACGAAGTTGCTGTTGATTGTCATTAATAGGCATTACAATTACTATGTTTGGTAACATAGTGTGATCTGTCCTGATACATATCTAATTGTGCAAGGTATCAATTTCGTTATCAATTAATTAATGTTGATAAACTATAAATAAACTACAGGCCAGTATAGTTTATTCTTGCATTATTATTCTGGCATTCTACGTATTCTACTAGCAAGTAGCCTCTTGTGAGAATACAATTTTTTATTCTTTACTACCAGCAGAAACAGAATAATGAACTAGCTGGACCCTCAGTCTGACCCACGACATCAGCTCTTTTTCACTTTAAGTATACCAGAAAAAATATATACCAACTAATTTACCAGGAAAAACAACATTACATTTTTTATATTAAATCAGATTTTTATTAGGACATCTTCAGAACCTGATTCACCAGGTACCAACCGTCTCTTCTATTCAGTTAATAATCTGTTCCACATTTATATCGGGAACACAACTTATTGTATTGGAAACAGAAGCCTGACCTTCTTTCCAATGAAATAAACTGCAAAGTTATTACAGACTTAAAATGAGGAGTATCCTTGGATGTAGTTACACAGGTACACCTTCTACATACCACAGTACACTCTGTACTATGCAAAATATGTGTGACTGGGAAAGACAGACTTTTATGAGAAAGTATTATGCACAATTTCTCATCTTTAAAATAAAAAAACCCAATAAATTATTTCCTCAGATGAAACTCTGTCGCAGCACAATCCAAATAGACTCACATCAAAAGTGTTGCAAAACTGCAAGTGAGAGCAGTATCTGACTCCCAGTTTCTACACGGCCAATGTCTTACTACAAGCTACACATAGAAAGCTACAAATTTTATGTTGAAAGTGTACCTGGCATATATGTCCTTGGCATATTTACTTAAAATATCTTTCATACACGAAATATCTTATTGATGATGATGATGGCAGTCTTCATCCAGCCTTGTTTCCACCACAATACTGTTTTCTAGGCCAAACAGAGATTGTGATCATATTCAGTAATCTACATTGTGCACACAGTAAGTCTTCCATAAAGATGCTGAGGTCAAGCCTTTAACTCTGTAATTAGTAGAGACGGCCAAAATTCTTTTGACTTTCAGAAGAACTTACGCTTGTTGCTCTGTGTGAGCAGTAGTTAACAGGCAAGTATTATAATTCAGAAATCTTTCTTTTAATTTCATGGATGAAGTCTAATACCAGAAGACTAATGTAATTTATTTTAAAACTTACGCATTACATGTAGCATCTGATACGAAATACATTTTACATCACATTCTGGAGGTCACAAAGCATTTATTTTGAAAGAGGCAGATTATAAACATATATGAGGAGAATTACCCTTTCAGAAAAGGATCAAAGGTTTTGAAATTTTCATTAGTAAGTTCCTAGCTTCAAAGGTGCTCACTCTATTACTCCCCTTCTGTAAAGATATTTCACTGATGCACTGCAAGGCTGTAAAACATAATAGCAAACAGCTGGTCATAAAAGAAATTGATGATTATGAATTATATTGTAGTTAGATTTTTAAGCGCAATTGCTATATGAAATTATTTTGTCGCACTGTGAAGAAGATAAAAGTTGCAAAGCAAACTACAAAGTTAAAATATACAATATTTGTGGCAGAGATGATAGCATGGTAGAAGTGAGAAAAGGCAAAGGATTCGAGTCAGTCCAAGGAAGTCAACTTCTGTTGTAACGTCAGCTAAAGATACCTAAAGTTAAGGAAGGCTTCCCTTAATTGACCTTAAATGGACACTTGAGCCTGGAAAACACAGTCTAAATCTCAAAGAAGGACGCAGATTGCCTGCTCCAGTACTACCTGCCTTAAATAAATAAGCTTCACTTCAGACCATAGCTTCCTGAAGGCCCAGGGAAGTCTCCTGTGAATGCTCCCCCATAATGAATCCCAGGTGAGGGATGTGCCAAAAAGCAGTTCCCTGGTTCAAGCAGGGGGATGGATGGACACACTCTATGCCAAGCACATCCTGGTGTACGCAGCAGCTCCTGATCATCCTGCAGGACAGCCACAGATCTCTGTATGGTTCTCCAAACAATCAAGTACCTCACCAAGTTGTTCCAAAGGGCTTCTTCAAGGTGCTCGCTTTTGTAGAGGCTCTGAGCACCCTGCTGAAATCATAAACCTACTATTCAGGTGTGTGACTCACACAAATTTGGCACAAATAATCAAAATCTAAACAAACTGTAAGAACAATACCTCAGGCAGACTTCAATACCAATTGAAGTCTGAAGTTTCTAGTCAGGTAATGAGCCAACAGTCAGTTGGATCAACCTACAGTGCATCTTTCAAGAAAATGTAAAATCAAGTTCACCTAAATTTTCATAAAATTTAACATATCCTTAAACATAGAATCCCTGAAAGAAGTCATTGTTTTCTTGCAGGTTTATGTACTCTATTTTTATTTAATAGCATGTTTGCATTTAACCTATTATAATTAGATATGCGTAATACCTAACGATTTTGTTTACCGTGCTTTTTTTAAAAGTCTTTTTGAGATATAAAATTTATTTCAGCCTTTTGGACCTGACCGTTCTGCTCTGGACCTGTTTCACCAGCATCTGCAACGAAAACCTATTCCATCTGGAATCTGTTGAAATCTCACAACTTTCTTCACTCAATTACCATAATTGATTATAGTATATAATAAGCAAGTGGGAATTCTTAGCATTTGCCATTTAAAGAATTAAGTCTGCAAATTTGCAACTAGGCTTTGTTTTGTATTGACTCAGTGACTACCGTCTGGGTTTTTTGTACCAGGTTTAGGGCAGCCATAGGACCATTTTAAGCTCTAGATTTAGGAAATACCTTTGTAGAAAGACCAGTTACTGGATCTGTCCCTTCTATTAACACTCACAAATCAACCTTGCAGGTAGAAGGGATTCCTGGTGGGAATGCCTGTGAGGAGGCAGGTACGCATAAGGAATTACAAGAGGTTTGCCCAAAAAGTCCTTTTAATCTGAGCACTCCTCTACTTTCTCAACCTTCCAGCCGGGAGGAAAGGGCACGTGCCAGGACCAAGCCAATTGCCAGACAAGTGCGGTCCCTATTTCTTGTCTGTCTGGCGGTCACATTACACAGCAGATTTCATTTTTTACTCTGGTGGGAGTATTTGGCCCGCAAAGCTATGTAATACACTGCCAATTTCAAACTAACTGAAAGAATTAGGAATAGTTCTTAATTTGTAGTCTTACTAAGAAGATGAGAAGTAAGAAAGACTGCTGGAAGTAAAACTTCGAAAGAGGAGAAGGTAAAAAATGAATTAGTAATAAAGACTAGTAGAAAGTCTGCTTTTGGATCTAGATGAATAAAATCGAAACAGAGTCATGTGCACACTGATTTAAAGGGTTCACCTTGGGTATAAAAGAAACGAGAAACCTAACCTTTGTTTTTGTCTCACTCATGAAGGATGAAACCATTCCATAATTTCATAGTTAAAGATATAAGTCTACTTCACTAGGAGGAAAATAACCCTACTTCAAGAACCAGTTACATGAACAGCGTCCTGCTACAATTTGTGAGAAGAGGGCTATATTTTGTTGTTTGCAGGACTCCAATTGTTCTGGTTTTTTCTTTAACAAAAAATGGAAATGAATACTGAAATATCTGTACTGCTGATGAAAGCTAAGGTGGTGGAGAGGGAGAGGGCCCTGAGGCCGAGGGGAAGGTGAGGAGGAGTGGGGCCTCCAAACATCCCCAGTGTCTGGAGCCTGAACCGAACCACCCAGGATTTTTGTCTCCATTTCTATTGCTGCCCCTCCTCCTTTTCTTTCTACTCCCCTCCTCTCTTCCATCCCTCTCCTATTGCTTCCTTTTCTTTCATCCTTCTGAGATGTGCCGATGCCAGGGGAGAGGTCCAGAGCAGGAGGGAAGGTCCAGCAAGTCTGAAATAAAAAAAACATTACAAATAAAAGATAAAAAGGATCCAGAAATTCAAATGAGCACAGCCAACATTTTAAAATATGCTTTCCTCTGCAACTGCAGACCAGTATGACAAAGGTCTTTATGGTAGGGTTGATACTGATCTTAAAAGATCTGAAAGTGAAAAGCAGCCAGTCTTATTCTGATTATGATGAATATTACAACATTAATATTTGTGACCAAGTATCAAGAAGTTCTGAGCCCATTTAAAAATTTCTGAGATGAAATGTCACACTATATAGGACATATAGGATGTACGGCCCTGAACAAGTATTTCTCATTCCAGGTCCCTGGACCGCCTACTCATCAGAGCAGCTGTCAGAGTTAATCCAGTGACATCAATAGCAGAGTTTGGCTTATACTCCCCACTCACATTGAGAAATTCAGTTGTGCTCATCTATGTCCTGACAATCTATGGTCATGAGACCTTTAAATTCCTGTGACAACACTGTGCTCCTAACTCTGAGCAGAGATGCATGAGTGAAAAAGGAAACGTTATGGTGCATAAATGAAACAGGGAAAAGTCCATGAAGTCAGCAAAGGATTTTATCCTTGTAAATCTGTTTTATTTGAATATTGCTCAGACAATGCATTTTTGAGGGACAATACAAAAACCCTAACGTAGAAATATAGATACATTGCGAAGACAAAGACCAAGAGGTGGTGAAGTGTATAACATGACGCGGTAGCTGCAACTAACTGTTTATAGTCTCCAGAGCATATTACTGCACTTATTAAAACAGTTATTTCAAAGTGCTGAGAACTTCAAATTTTTAATTCTCTTCTCAATTCTGACAAGTCCGTAAGATTTCTGAATCTGTACAAACCATTATAATGTGGCTGTTAGAGCTCACAGCTTCATCTTACTTTATCACGGTAGTAACACTATGGTATTTGGGCAATTAACTCTTACTACACTGACTTTTCTGTTTACTCATACCAAACAGTTCATTTCTTATTTGGATTCAGCTTTTGTTCAGTTTCATACTATGCTGTCAGTGAAAAACACAGCCTATGCGAGCAGCTTAATGACATTTGCAGAGGCCCTCAGATAATGCCACTCTGAGAATAAGACAAACTCTATACTGGAAACATGTATACTATGTCCACATATTTCAGTACCTGTACAAAACCTTACAGAAAGCCCAAACACGTACTGAAAGAAATAGCAGAATTCATAATTTATGGGAAAGAGGATGAGATCATAGCATAAGGGGCAGCAGCACAAATTGGCCAGTGCTTTTGCATCCTGCTGCTTGCAACAACTTGAAATAAACTTAAATAAAATTAGCCTAAGAGCTGATTTATACAAAGATTAACAATCAGTCTTAGAAAATTCCAAACTTCACTAGAAAACTACCTGAGAAGGGGGAAAATAAAATTCATCTGGACATTCAATGACACAGGTTTTACTGGAATCTTTATAACAAGCATGTATGTAAGAATATTAGTGGTGTGCCAGCAATAGCTAAATATTTAACTTATGTTGCCTTGATCACCTCAGTTAACAAACTAATATTTTTGCTTTGTTACGTTTTAAAAAGCCTTTTCCAGAGCCATCTAGAACTTTCAAATTCAGGTCTTCTGCTGTTTGTTGATCTACTAATGATTTTTTAACACTATGACTATATATCCACATTCATTTACATATGCAAAGTGCAAGTAGCTGATTCCATTACCACCCATATAATACGTATCCTTCAATTATTTTCAAAGGTTTCTCAAGTGAGATCCGTGATTGTACCCAATAGCTCAAATCCCTGGATTTTAGAACAGGACTCTATGAGAACTCATTGAAAGGTCAGGTTGTAGGATTACATTATAAAGACTCAGAAAACTCAATGAAGCAATGGAAAAAATGTGTGAAATCTTGACCCTAACAGAAATCTTTGGGAATTCTGTCATGGTCCAGAACTGATAAAAAGTGTTTAAAAATACCTTTGCATTTCTGTAAAAAAAAAACCTTGCAGACATTGAAAAGAAATTCAAGCAAAAACTTGAAGCCACAAAGATTCCAGTGGCCAAAAAATAAGTTTTCAACCAAATATTTGATTAAGAAATCAGTATTTTGACAGATGGGGAGAAAAATAAAGCATGAAATTCATCTCCTCTAACTTCATCCATCAAAAAGTTACGAATCTATTTTAAATGTCCCATCTAGGTTCTCTCTCTCTCTTTAGTGAAAAGAGAGAGGCGTTTTAGGGAGGTTGTTTACCTGAGTTATCCACAGGTGACTTTCTTGGGATGTAATCTGTAATTCTCTGGAGGTGTCTATATATCTCCATTGACTACAAAGCCTTGAGCGACTGTGTTAGACTTCAATGACTAACTTTTAGATGGCTAAAATGACGACTAGCTTAGCTCTGAAAACCCATTTTTTCAACAGCAAGGTTGAGATGAATCGAGCCTTTTGTGTGAATCACTTTATCAAAAAACCACAGAAAACATATTCTGACAGGAAATTTTGACCAGCATATGTATCATTGATTTTAATAGGACTAGTGTTTAATTCTGCACCTTTCTGTTTTTACATCACCCATCAGACCAGGGCACATCCTCATGAATAATAACACAGCATGTATTTCTTATAATAAACAATAAAAATAGCATCAATATCATGATGAACTACCCCCCTAAAGCAAAAGTGATGTAACTTCAAAATTTAAATGCAGCTTCTCTTTCCATTGTGTACAATGTACATTCATTGTCTACAATTTACAAGTGTACCGCTAGAAGATGCTAGCCTCTTCAGAGCCAATCTTGCAGTCAACCCATTTGCAGAACTCCCATTTAACTGGAAGTTGTATATGCAGGGGAAAAAAAAAAATACATCCTTCTGCAGTTTGAAAAAAAAAGTTGATGTGAATTTATATAGTACAGAATGATGACCTACTGTGCAACATCTCAAGTGCTGGGTTTTACACTGTGAAATCAGTCACAAACACAATATGAGAAATGAGGTAATATTCATTATCTTATTATTTTTGTTACTTAGAACACAGTATAATTAATCCCTTTTATACCTACAACTCTTACACCTTTCCAAACAGGAAGTTTTGTTTTAATTATACCTTCAGGCTGTCTGTTTCATAGATGTTGCATGAGAGTTTGCACAGAACATTTTAAATATCACTTCTATTCCAATATTTATTGGATGAAAGATCTTTTGATAAAATACTGTAACTTGTATTTTCTAAAAAGTAACTCTGCTTTACAGATCAAGCTCAGAAGTATGATGCTGCAGTTACTAAAAACAGTGCTCCATTGCAAAAGCCAGTGAGTTACTATAACTCTCTGCCCACACGAAGAGCTGTTAGCATTCACGAACCCTTGAGAACAGGCTCAGTGTGTAAAAATGCAGAAAACTACCTTTGTTACATTTGTGCATTTTAAGGTTTTGCATTTTATTAATTCATATTGTTCTAATAAAGAGGACACCTAGAATTGTGCAAACCTTTTAGTACTTCCGAGCATCAAACTCCAATAGCATAACCTAACAGAAAGAAGGACCAGCATTGTCAACACTATGCAAGTGCAATTATTGAGACTGAAACTCCGACTTCTCAGTCAGCCTAAAATTACTGCATGCAAGGTATACATATGCAATGCCTCTTCCAAATCCTCAAAATACCACCATTTAACAAGATGTGTCTTGTACCTTTTGACACAGACGATGTTCAGTTTCTCTGCAAAGCTCTCAGTAAAAACAGAGACACCTTTTGCTGAATGAACTGTGCAAGTGTGATGCTTTTCTGCAGAACAAATTCAGCCTTGCTTCAGTCAGGTGAAGAATCCCATTAATATTTTATTTGTGTCAGATAGCCCCTTTTTGTTGACCCTGCACAATACAAAGCACATGCTTGACTCAAGGGAGGACCTGGACCAAAGCAACCAATGTGACTGAGCAGGCTGAAATAAAGGCTGTTGGTATGGGGCACAGCTGGATGACTGGGACCTGACTTTCACCAAGTCATTTAATAATTATCAAGGTCCAATAATTATCATTGGATCCTTCATGATTTCTTGTTCTTTAAATAATAATAATGGCCCATTGTAAACTATGGCTGTGCAAGGGACTGTAAGCAGTTCTCGGAGGACCACAGAATTGTCTCAGCTGTTTTCAGAGCTACGCATTGACTTGTTTGCTCACAGACTGCACGTCAGTAGAGGCAATAACCACTGACATCAGAAGGCCACTTGGGAAAGACCACTGATGTAAACCAAGTTCAATCAGAGCTTTGGGTGTTTTGGG
This sequence comes from Caloenas nicobarica, assembly GCF_036013445.1. Taxonomy (NCBI): domain Eukaryota; kingdom Metazoa; phylum Chordata; class Aves; order Columbiformes; family Columbidae; genus Caloenas; species Caloenas nicobarica. Next base: position 136,265,388 of record NC_088246.1, on the reverse strand, counting down.
AGAAAGGCTCACGAGTGTGAAAATGAAAAACAAAGAGCTTGGGGAATGTCATTCATTATTCCACCATGTTCGTACCCACTGTTGGTCATCAGTCACATAAAATCCACCTCTGCTTCTTCAAACCTCTTGCCAGCCAAGTCAGAGTAGAAATTTTTATGTTTACTACCATAACCATGAAGAAACTACACCAGAGAAAAACCTCTGTTCCTGAAACTGAAATGCAACTGCAGAATGGTTGAGCCCTGACACCCTGGCAGGGCAGCTGGCAAGCAAGGAGCCTGGGCTGGATGCTGGGATGCACACGGAGGAATAACAGAGGCAATTTAAGGCTGTACATTTTGTCAAGTGGCCATAGTTAATATTGGTGTGTATAAATTTACTATACAGAGAAAGTTAAACTGTTAGTTCTTAAACAAAAGTGTTGGTTAAGCCCTAATGGATAATTAATGTAAGATTTTTGTCAATTCTCTATCACATCTCTAAAAAATATCTATCCCTGTGATTTTTTTCTGTTCATCTACCTGTCTTTTTATCCCAGAAGATCACAATGGTGAAAACAAATTAATTGTATTCATGCTAAGTAACCTGAGATTTACTTAATAATTTGAAGGTCTACTTGATTATTTAATTATCGGCAGATGATTCACTGAGATGGAAAATCACAATTCATTATGCAAAAATAAACTTTCCCAGAAAATACTTCCAAAACCACAGTATAAATGCTTTTGAAGGATTAAGTACATTATAGAGATTAGAGTGACATTTTGAAATAGGAAAGAGTAAAGATGAGAAAGAAAATGGTGCAAATTATTCTCTTGTGTGTACATGCAAAACAATAATCTTCAAGTCATTTTACTTCAGTAATTTTCTCAAGGATCATAAAATAATATTGGTGCCTTAACAAAGGTGAAAATCTTACAATGCAATCTTCATACCATTTAAAAGTAGCATTTTGTTTTCTTCTGTCAGTCTGGATCTGAGTTCAAGGAAACAAACTGGCTGACTATGTAGACAGTGTCACAGATTATAGAATTTTTCATCAGGAAATAGTCATGTTTAACCTTCTGTTCAGAAATTCTATAAGTACTTCAAACATAAAGGATTCATCTCCAGAATTTGACAGAGCATTACATCCTCTAGGAAGACCAAGGGAAGCTAAAAAACATTCATCTGAGGGCAAACCTATCAGTCTTTACAATTCTACACTTTAAACACTATTAAGCTTTTTTAATCTTTTTATCTTTTCAAACCCACAAAGCAGGGAATGATGAAAACAGGGAAAAGTACACTGTAAATGAGAAAAAAACTGCTTTTAGAATAATACTTCTGAAAACTAGAGCGCTAAGATATATGCAACCTGGGAAGAAACTAATAAGAGATATCAAAAAAGCACTGTAGCCAGCTTTCACATTTTTTCCCAATAGAAGACAGTCCCTGGTACAGCATTAGCTCAAGCCTATTCAGGTTCCCCTGGCTGGTACGGATGTGAAATACTAAAACAATAAGTAGAAGATTCTTGAGAGTCTAAAAATCAGTGTTGAAGAAGAAATCCCTAAGAGTCCTTTGCTGTTACATTCTAGCCAGAGGAATTCAGCTTGGTTAGGCAGAGCAAAGGGAAGATCCGCTTGGCACAAAGCCTGTCTCACCAGAAGAAGGCATGTCCACTGCACAGCTCCGGGTGGAAACGTCCAGGCTGCTGTGAGGGCCAGAAAGCGGACAGATGTGGATGTAGCTGAAAGCAGAACAGACCAGCTTGGGCAGAGGAGGATTTGAATGCAGCTGCCCTCCTTCTGCTTCAGATTGACTTTGATGAAATCCGGCCTCAACATCCCTTCCCAGTGCTGCCCTGGCCACTGGGCCAGCACCATCAGGAACCTCTTCCCAGCAAGCCCAGCAAACCTGAGTGAAAAGGGGCTGTGACTGCTCTCTAGAATTATACTCTGAAAAGAAGCAGAGATGTGGAGAAGGAACCTTGCGATTTAGGGACAGCACAGGCAAAAAAATAAAGAAGCGTAAACTGTCTGAGAATAAATGTAGGGCAGGAATGAGGTTTCTAACATGAGGAGTGAGGTTCTACTCCTCCTTCGAAGAGGTACAGTGGGAGTGATGCCCCAGATAAATTTAACCTGGAGCTTGCTGAATTTGAACAAAATAAGACGACCTGCCCAGCATCACAGCAAAACAGAGCTGATGACTTCCCAGGCCTCTTTAGTCCTATCTCCTATGCAGAAAAATGTGAGAAGTTATGCTTCTGTTGCCAATTCGGGCCACTACAGTGGCTAAAACTATGTATTTATACATTAGTGCTCTGGACACTATACAGTTAGAAACTTCTGTTCACCTGTTCATTTTTATTTGCTAGTAAGTACTGCTAATAATAGTTACGGAAGAAAAACAGAAAAATTGCTTTCCAAAGCTTTCAGTTTACAAACCTTTATAAAGGTACCTTAAATTCCTAAGCTCTCCTGAACATCAAAACAGATGTAAGGAAAAATAGAAAATGTCATTTAAGTCTGGACACTCATCACTTTCAGGAGTTAAGGCAGTACATATACTAAATACAAGAAATGTAATTATATCATCACTTGTAGAAACAATGCTGCAATTCTTAGACAAAATTGGTATTCATCTCGAAAGTACAAAAGGACAATTGTCTTTCACATTAAGTATGGCTTTCCAAACATGCTTTCAAAAGCATTAGTCATGGCATAACTATGGAAACACCAAGCTGGAACCAGTTCCACCAACCCAAATCCTACTGTGCCCACGTACTGCAGGAGGTAGAAGTATCTTTTTTTTTTTTTTTTTAATTAGTTCCTTTATTCCTCTTTTAAAGTCCCTAGGCTGTCTGATACACATGAAATCATACAACCTTAGATAGCTGCAAATGAAATGTACATTAATTACCATGCTACTCAGACAACAGGTGCTTTGTAGATGAAATCTGGGTGCTGAAAATACTGAATTCCTAAAACTTTCTTTCTCTGACTTTAAGAGAAGACTAGGTGAGCAGGATTAGATCTTCAGTCAGCAACTATCTGTACAAAATTACTCACACAACACACCTGCAATATTAAAAGAAAGGACGAAAGGAACATCATTCTGGAAACTGCTAGCTTAGTTACTTTATTTCAGTGCTTTAGCAATATCAAATGTATTTTGCTTACTAGCAGTTCTACATAATTTAAAGAAAAACTTTAATTTAAAAATAAGGAGGGATGGAAATTAAAAAAATGGGTGAAGGATGAAGTTTCAATAACTCTTGCATTTTAATGGTTTGCTTTCAAATTAAATAACGAAAAAATAAGCAGGCTGAGTCTTCTCAAAATGTGGAGTATTGACCCAACAGATTGTAACTATTTCAGAGAACTCATCATAATCTATCATGCAAATATCTAGACACTGTGTTTCAGATGCATGGATTATTGACCTCGATATACTGCCAGAAATATTCCATCATGTCAGAGTAGAAGCCATGCATAAATAGGTGCTAAATATTTTTATTACATTTAAGTTGGGAAAAGCCACCATAAATACATAATACATATGTATCTACAAAACCAAATGAATTTATTTATTTTTCGACATGACTAATTGCATGAGAGAATGCTGAAGCCTTCTTATACACACTTTCTAAAGGAAGCTCTTAAGTTACAAGAATGTAAATATAAGTGAGAAAAGCCTCAAACTTCAGAATGCATTTGTAGTCCTATGAATTATTTTTGTTTATGCCACAGTGAGAAAAGAAATATATCCCCTGTAACTTACTTTTGTTTCCATACCTGAATAGATCCCTGAAAGCTGTTTATATAAAGTACATTAAGCAATCTCATCACAATAAACTACAGAGAACACTGCGGGTCCAAGAATTCAGCACTTCAACATTAGCATAATATTGCACTAGACCTCTTTCTGGAAAAGAAAATAAAAATGAAACAAAATAAACCCAAGCCAAACAAAACCTGTCATCCGGAAAAATCTTTCCAAATTGTATTTTAGAGAACCAATATCCTGTCTCTACATCAGGGGCAGCCTCTGTTAAGCATTTAAGTGTTCTCAATGAAAAGTAGCAGTTTCTTCTCCAATCCTGAACTCTCAGTGACCGTCACGGAAAGTAACAGTTTCCCATTCCCTGTCAGCCAGTGGCATTAATAATCATCAAAACAAAACGAAACACCTTCAAGCAAATATCTGCTTCTGATTAATCTCTATCCCAATGAATTAAATTCATAAGAGGCAACCTGCTGCCTTGTTTACGCCTTTTTAATATGAGGAGCAGAAGTTGGATATAAGGGTTTTGCTGCCCTTAGGGCTACAAAATATGCCTCATGTGGCAGTGAGCCAGCTCTCCGAGGGAGCCTCCTTTTGCTGTTTCTCTCACAGCTATTTTCTAATGGATAATTTTTAAACAGACATACATAAACACACACGAGTCACCACAATACCGGGTTGTTGTTTTGTTTTGCAGGCTTTTTTGGTTGTTTTTTTTCTTCCTTCCCCCCCACCCCCCGCAAAGTCCTCTAAGTATTCATATTTATAAGACCGATCTCAAGGTTTCATCCAGTTTTGATTTGGCGTTTAGGATTTTTTTTTTTTTAAGGGAAGGAGGAGAGATGGGAAGGAGGGGGGGAGAGGTGTCTGGATAATTTTTTTTCCCCAGCTGCCCTTCCCTCTATACAGCACAGCACATAAAACACCTCTCTTCAGCTTAACCGTCCTAGGCTCAATTAGTGCAACATTTTGCACACATCCAAGCAATAAAGAGGCAGATATTTAGTTCAGTCCTCATGTGTATTGCAGAGAAACCTTTGGTTAAGTGTGGAAAGAGATTTCTTTAAAAAAAAAAAAAATCTCACAATGTAATTTACACAGCGTGGAAACGCCTACAAGGAGATGAAGTACCTGCACTGGGGAGATGTTCAGTTGTTCACTTCATCTTCCGTTGACAAGGAAACCAAACCGCACTTCATTCTCCAGGAAAACCTTCCACTGCCATCATTTGAAAATGTATTTATTTGTATATAAGTATACATCTATCATCACCATCATCATCATGATAACAATAACCATCACAAAATACTGCTGGCAAAAGAATAAAAAAGTCAGGGTGCAAAATGTGCAAAAGTAAAGATCACCTCTTTGGCTGTTTTGCTTTGTTATCTTTAAGGAGGAAAAAAAAGTATTTAAAAATTATAACTGTAACACGCTGCAAGAAAAGTTTCACATTATAAACAGGCATCAAAAACAGAAAAAGAAGAAAAAAAACCTGCTGATTGCACTGAGTATCAAAAAAGAAAAAAAAAAGAAACAATAACAAAAATAATAAAATTAACATCTTGCTTTGTGGCTTCCACCAGTATTGCAAGATTACAAACTCTGTGTAAACACTGCTGTAAAATGCATTTGCAATTCCTGTCTCTTTACAAAAAAAAAAACCCTTAAAAAACACCCAAAAATACAAATAAAACAACACGAGAGAAAATCCTCTGCAAAAAGAGTTAGAAACATGCCTTTTCTCTTATCTTTAAAAAATAAGTATCATATTTCACATCGCTTTTCCGTTCCACAACAAAACCAGTTGCATATATAGATATATAGCTACTAAATGTATATCAGTTGTTGCTGGACTGGCAAGTCTCTATTATTAATATTATCATTTTTCATTCCCTGCGACTCCCGGCCCCAGCAGCACCTTTTGCTCACAGTTTAGTAACCATCGCATGCTAGGAAAAAAAACTTGTCATCAGCAAAAGATCAAATCCATTTAAACAATAATCAAAGAGGAAGAAAAAAAAAAAAAGAAAAACACAAAAAAAGCCCCCAAAAAAACCAAAAGGAAGAAAAAAATAACAGGACAAAAAAGGAGGACAAGAATGTCAGCGGAAAGGTACTCACCGAGCGGGAGTAAAAGGGAGGAATAAAAATGAGAGTTACTATAAAATACAGTATGGCGGTGGAAGAAGGAATGAGGCGCTTTTTTTTTTTCTCTCCTCTCTAGTCTCTGCCTCCGGCAACCGCCACGTGATCCGGAGCCGGGCGGACTCGCTGCCGGGAGGGCGCAGCGGCGGCGGCGCCCGGCGCGGACCCAGCGCGGACCAGCCCGCCCCGAGCCGCCGCAGCCGCCCGGCTCCCGCCCGGCTCCCGCCGCCGCCCTGCGCTCCGCACCCGCGCCGCGGCTCTCGCCCGCCCGCCCTCGGCAGGTGCCGCTCGCCCCCGCGCACACACACACACACACACACACACACACGCCGAGGCGCGGGCACGCAGCCGGCTGCGCGGGCGAGGTGCGGAGGCGGGCTTGTCTTGCGCGGCAGCGCAACTTGCTCGCCGCCGCTGCGCGAAGTTGCCTCCCGGCGCCGCCCGCCCGCCTGTTGCCCTCCGGCTGTGGCGGTGTCGCCGCCCTCTGCCCCCCGAGCCCCGCCGGTGCCACGCCGGAGCGGAGCCGAGGTTTGCCCGCGTCGGGGGCGCCGTGCCCCGGCGGCGACCCGAGTCCAGCGGCGGGCTCCGCGGTGTGTGCGCTCGGGTTACCCCTCCTGCCGCTCCGGCGGGAGGGGGGGATGCGCATGGGGGTACGGTGTGTGTGCGCACGCAAGGGGGTAGCCCCACCGACCAGCTGTCTATGTGCACTGGGGTGCCGCCCGCCCCCCTGCTTTCCCGCATGTGCACGGGGGTGCCCCTTCTGCAGCTCCCGCTCAGCGTCCGTGCGCGGGGCTACCCCGGCAGGCGTACCCGGCACGGAGGGGCAGCCCCTCCCGCCACTCCGTCTCGGGGTTTGAGCGCAGGGGCCCCGCTCCTGCGGCTGCAGCTCGGGGTGTGTGCACGGGGGTTCCCCTGCTGCCACTCCGGCTCCGGCTGTGTGCGCAGCTCGGGGTGTTTCCATGCCCTGCGCTGGGGCCGCAGTTACGGTGCCACACAGTCATGCCTGAGCGCTGCTTCTCTGTCTCCTGACAGCGTTTCACACGTGCAGCTGGGGGAGAGGACAGGTACCAGCAGTCCCATCTCTTACTCGCTTTTGTTTCTTGGCATCTGCCCTGCTTCATGGCCTCTCCCTCCTCCAGTCCTTCCAGTGGCAGGGCTGTTGCTTCCCGTAACAAAGTTACTGGCCGAGGCAGGAAAGAAGTGTTTTCGGAGGGGGTCACTCACCTGGGGGTGCACTCCCCAGAGCAGCCCTCAGTCGCAGTTTGGCACAGGGCAGTGGGCTCAGCGGCAGTGACCCCGAGTGGGGACCGCTCCCCTGGGCACCACGGGCTGCTGCCCGCAGCCTCCTCTTGTCGCTGTGGAAGTGTTCGGGGAAGGGCCCCAAAGCACACTGGAGTGGCCCTAAAGCAGCTCTCTCCCTTTGACAAGAAATACACTGGAGCAGGCTGTGTGCTACTGTTGCTGAGAGTTTCCTCAAGACGCTTCTCCCTTTTTTAGCTCTACTCGCCTGTCTCCTTATTAACAAACACAGCAGTCACAGAGAGTGGCGGCTGGGGCTGAGAGCAGCTTTGCTCCGGCTCCAGCTGAAACAAGACCTGCACGCAGCAGCTCCAGGCCCCAGCCCTCCATCTCAGCTTGGCCGGCAAAGGTTGCGTCCTCACTTCACTGGCCCGCAAAATGTTCACAGCTAACAATCTCCCCCCAGACTTACTTAATTAGTGCTTTAAGAGTAGAAGGAAGATAGCAAGAGACACAGAGGAATAGAAGTGTGCATCCATAAACCAGGTGCCGTGATGGAGGCTTGAGCGATCTAGGCAATCTTTCCCCACTCCCTCCTCCCCCCTTCTTCCTCAATCACTTTTTTTTTTAGAGCCCCACTCTTTTCATCTAGGTCAGGAGGCAGGAGATACAGTCGGGTTATTATTCTATAAAAATTACTCTGGCCAGTAAGAGGATGCCCTGCTATATAAAAGACTGGTGAGGGCACTAGCCTGCCTTCTTCACATCCTCACATAAAGCTTTTTCCCTTGTCCTGACCATTTCTTTCTTTCCTGTCCTGTATCTTCCCCAGTGTTTCCAGACAATGAAAAGAAATGCTCCCTTTCTTCTTTGCTCTCAGCTTCTTTTATGAAGTATAAAAAGAACACTGGCCAAAGTTTAAAAATATATATAAACAGTTGTGTTTTATTGGTTGCTTTTTTTATTTTGGCACTGGGCTTGTTCTGGCGTTTCATACCAGCCCTAGATGTTCTCTTTCTTTTCAGTCTGGTTCTCAGGAGTAGAGCTGTACACCTGAGAACGTTTAAAACAAACCCACAAACAAAAAAGGATGTTCTTAAAAATATAAAAATCTAGAAGAAATGAAAATGTTTGATGAGAAAACTAACCAACTTAACTGTACAAGGTTTTACATACGTATGACAACGAACTCAATGATATTGTCATAATGGTGTCACATGGTGTCATGTCTTGAGATTTCAGTTGTGGGAGATGTATTTCCTTGGATAGCACACTCGGATTTTGAACAGCATTAGGTACTGCATGCAGAAATACAACTGAGGTGTTTTTTAAATGATACTTAACATCAAAACATGTTTGTAGAATCAAGGCCTGAATAACAATCCTATTTTGTTGTTGCTTTTCAGTTTCCATTACTGTTTATGTAATTTTAAGCACATAACATCTTCCTGAAATAGCAACAATAAAAGTTAAAGGATGGTGTTTTAATAATCCAAAGTTATATAATAGATTTGACTTGTAAATTTGTATCACCTTGACACATATGGAAAATGGATGCATACATTTTGGACAATGTATTTTACGAATTATTTACTCAGTAGATTCCAAGAACTAGGAATAAGGTAAACATGCAAGTAGATATGTTTTCCTTTTCAATGTGTATCTATTGATTTGTTATACTATAAGTGAATTAAAAAGTCATTATGATACATTGGGTAAATTTGTATGTAAATACTAAAGGTGCAGGGCTTAGGGGGAGCCTTAAGTCCCAGGGGCAGTGCAGTGAGCTGCTCCAGACCAGGTCTAGAGACAGCGCTGAGGGGAATCCGGGCTCAGAAATTGTGACAAAATCGCTCCTGCTATAGTTAGCATAGTAAATATTGTGAAAATGAACTTGTTCCTAAGGACTTAACCTTAGGTTTACCTGCGGAATCACCAAAGTATACTTCTGTCACTTTTCGGCTTACAATCCATTAAGGTGAAGTAAGCATTAGGGAGTAAGAGCTGCAAGAAGTTTGGTAAGAATACATGTTTGGAATAGGTTACCAGCAAGCAAGTAGGAGCTTGGGAGAGTGCTATTTTCACAGAATCCCAGGGAGCCTTTTTACATCAGTGTCTACTTTCTGGCTACTCCTGCTGGAAGTTTCCTCCAACAGCAGTTGCACACTTGCTGCTGGACCAAAATGAGGGAAAGTTCAGCACATTGTACACATTATGCCTTGGTTATGCATAGTGCTCAACAAAGTATACAGTAAAAGAATACAGTTGAAAAAGAAGGAAAAGGAGCACCCCTTAGATCATTTCCAGGGCATAAGTGTCCACGTGCAATGCATGCAAATGAAGTGCCTATCCGGCATTATTTAGGCTTTCCATTTTTCCTTCTGCAAGACAGCAACTGAGCTCCATTGCAACACGACAGAGAATTATCCTTAAAAGTAACCAAGAATTCTGGGCAGAAAGTGTATGAACCAGCACTTCCATGCCTCTGCCTTGGCTACCAGCACAGAGATGCTTCCTAAGGTTCCCAAAACATTGTACTTCACAGCCAGTCCTCTGTGGTTTATGCTGGGCTTGCTATTCTTGTTAGTCATGCCATACAATCCAAATATTTCACATCCCTTTCCTGCACCTTTGCACTCGCTTTCCCGCCTTGCCCCCCTCACAGGAGCAGAAATAAGTACATGCTAAGACTACTTCATTGCCTATAATCTGTTTTTCTTGATTGCATTTAAACATCTATGCTCTCAGTGCGGGGCTGCTGCTGTATATACACCTTGCTTGGGCAATTTTCTTCCCTTTCTACTGATGGTAGTATTGGAGAAACACTTTTTTTTTTTTACCTTTTTTTTTTTTTTTTCTTTTGCATTGCTTTCACCACACTTGCACTTTCCCAAAATAAGGAAGCTTCTCTTTGCAGGTAGTAAGCAATTAGTTGGAGTCCAGCACTAACATACCGGCTTTGTAGAGATCCATCAGCATGACTCAGCAGCCTGCAAGCCTGAGCTGAAGTTGCGAACATTACTGGTATCTCCCATTGTACTGGCAGAAGTCAGCTAAAACAATACCAGGTGCAAAAATAGCAACAGTAATAATAGCAATAATGATAAAATAATGAGTGGTCCTTTCTGCAGATACAGCTGCCTGACCCTGCTTTAATGGCTAATTTGTGTATAATCCCTTCGAGACCATCCAGTATAACTATAGGGTTATAAGGTGGTGTTTTGGGGTTTTTTTGTACATGTTGTTTCTGTCTACCATGACAACACGAAAGGTAAACCTAGCTGACTGGCAATAAATTCTAAGTGAAAGAATTACTTGAAGTTAACCAAGGTATTACATTTTTAAACTCTTAAAGGAAAACTACATTTCTCAAACTTTTAGATTAATATAGAATTAGCTATCATTATTTAAATCCATTTATGTGTTGGTTTTGTTTTGATTAAATTGCTGTACCTTAGAGAATATCAAACTGAACTACTTCGCATTTTTAAAATCAACTCCAGTCCATGTTGATAAATATGAGGTATTACTTTAGACTGAAACATATTTTTAAAAGACTTTTGCTTCATCTGTTTTTCTCTGCATGTTATCGTTGTTGTTCTTACATTTTTTTCCTACAGAATCATTGTTCATTTTCACAAAATTCTGCACTATTTCTCCTTCTACTTGTCTTACAATGCTTTTAAGACACTGTATTTATCTATACAGCAAAGCTAACTTGCTTCTTCTATTACCACATTTTCAGCTGAAATTTCCAAGTGGCAGAGCACAATGCAGGTAAAAAAAGTCTGGCAATAAATGGCAGAAGAAATAAAAGCAAGGCAGATCTGTTTAAAGGAAGGGAAATAAAATAGCTGAATGTTACACCTACTATGTAGGGGAATGGAATCAAAAATAGGAAATCTTGAACAGTTTCATGATACCCTTTTAAACCCCTTTTGTTAGGTTGGAGGAGTTTTTTGAGAGGGAGGAGAATTTAACTATTGAATGCTTTCTGCTCTGGAAAGTACGATCTTTCAGCTCTTGTGTAGTTTGCGTTTTGAAACAATCATGATCAGAGTACACAGCATACAACAAGCTTTATGTCCTCAAAATTAGTATTTTCACATGCTATTTTATGTAAATAAACCAAAAGTCACATCAACATTAAAAATCAGTGACAATCTTGTGTACCCCAAACATTTTCCTAGTTTCAAAGTTGCTGCCTCTTGCTCTTTTAATTTGTTCTTTCCTTAAAAGGGTTAATTAATGAGTCCAACTTATAATGAGCATGTCTCAGTTAGTGAATTTTGCAATAAATAAGTCTGGGAACAGTGTGAGATAAGGCAGCTTATGATCAAATTCACTGGTCTGCACCATCTGTTCTTATGCATTAATTTTCTATATGACAATCTTTCCATAGAAAGAGAATTCAAAACATACTTTAAGGTGGTGTTGGTTTTTTATTTGTTTGTTTGGTTTTGTTAAATTGTGGTGTATCAGCCAGAATTAAATGATGGATGTTGACTGGCACTTATGGTTGAACGTAAGGACACTGAAAGCTGACAGAGGGTTAATCAAACACAACAGTGGCAAGTATGCCCTTGCAAGAACAAGTAGTAACTCAAGAAGAAAAGAATATATAGTACAGAAGATTAAAAAGAGAGAGAGAGGAAGAAAAAGAGAACATTAAAAAATTCTGAGAATTTGAGAAATTGAGTTGGAGAGATTTTAAAAAACTACATCTAAACGGAGAAACCTGGCTTTGTTAGAATCAATGGGAAAGAAGAGCTTTGTGTCCTGTGAATCAGATCCCACATACTCTAGTTGGACACCCATAATATGAACAAACATATTATATTAATCTTTCTAAGTCTAGTTTAAGTGATTCAGCAACCATAACGTGCCTCTTTGTCAGTCAGAACTCGGTTTACCAGCCAAGCATTCATCTCCCTGAACTTAGAACAATCCCTCTTCCTGCCTTCAGCTGCTTCAGTTTTCAGAGATGTTAATGAGACACGAGCTACACACAGTGTCCTCCTTTACTATAGGACATTGTTTTGCATCCTGAGTACCATCTGTGAGTATTGCACAAGGCAAGGATAGATGAAGAAAGAAATACGTGGCTGTAGAGCTGGTCTTTATCATAATGATTGTGCACTCAGAGGTGAAATAAGGTTGCATAACCAATTCTAATCCAGGAATTTCCCCCGGAAAAAAGAGATTGTTATAAGCATTCCACTGTTCATAAACATCTTTTTGTGTGCAGGAAATGCACATATATCCAGACATAGGTACACCTGCATCACATAACCTGTTCTACCATTTTATTTTTTTGACCCTGCATTCTAGTTATGAACAAGAGTTAATCTTAGCTACCTAACAAGATCTGACATGATCGCAGCCCATAGCAGTACAGCTGGAGGCTAGAGGATTTTTGTGTAAGTTGTTTTATTCATGTGTTGTCCTAGAGAGGACTGGAAACATCACGTAAAAGTGCTAAGCACGCTGTATCAGCCTATAGGCAAAATATAGGTAAAGGATTCCTTCAAAATAAAATTACATAAAATTTAACTTTTTTTTTAATGGAAAGACAGTTTATAATAGAGGCACATCTGACTCTAACCTCGTCTGCCCTACATAAATGCAGAGAATTTCTAGAGAGGAGAAGAACTACTCTATAATTACATCAGGTAAGTTGAGGTCAGTAATTTTGAAAACATATATTGGCATGCTGAGTAGCATTGATTAATTTATCTTCTTTTATTTTTATCCTGAATAACACAAGCTCTTTTTCACAATCACAATTTCTTTTCCCCATCTCCTACTTGTCAAGTATTATGTTCTAGGACAGCATCCCATTCTTTGAGGTAAATCGCTAGCCTGTAGGACCATCTAGCAAATCTGTACAAGACAAGATTTCCCTTTCCCCCTCCCTTTCTTAGTGCAGCCACACTAAGATTTTTGGGGTTTTGTGTTTGGCTGTCTCATATAGCTAAATCTCTGCACTGCCACAGCTCTTTGAGCGCCTTGCAGCTTGTAAATGGCTCATGCAGCAACTCCCTTCCCTCCAGCCAACATGGGGAAAGCCTGGAAAACTGTGCTTGGGAATGATCCTCCTTCTGGCTTACATCACAAATTACTTCCATTACAGGATTATGCCCAAAGGCACAATCCAGCCTGAAATACACAGGCATCATGTAACATACAAATACAATCACTCTTAACAGAAATTTTATACCTAGAATAATTCACAATTTTAACTCCAAATCTCTTTCAAGTCTACCTTTCCAAACTTTAAAAATTTGTTTTCTTTTTTTGGTAGATGCCAATAACTGGCAGTTATTGTGTTTGATGTGAATGGCCCATGTCACAAGCAAACAGAGATAAGATACACAAAGGCATCCAAGGCATCCAAATCCTTTTTTTTGTGTGTGTGGTTTTTTTGTTTTTGGTTTTTGTTTTTGTTTTTACGAGATTAAAGCAGCAGCTTCAGTACAAATGTATCTTGGAAAAGATAAAGATTCTTCAAATCTGCCTGCTCCTTTAGATAGCTAACTGCTGCAAAGACCACTGTTACTCAGTTCAATCTATATTCTGCTTACCAAGTAGGGCCCAAACTTAATCTCCCTCAAAAGAAAGAAATCTACAAATCTACAATATGTGTTCCTGTTAAAAAAAAAAATACCATAAATCATCCATGAAATCACCATTTGTGTAAGAACCTGGTGTAATCTGATCTTCAGAAACTCCAAGTGACCATGAAATTGTTGTTACGGGTATCCAGTCCTCTGACAATGAAGCCCATGCTGCTCAAGAGCATTGCCAATTTAGATATCAAAAAACTTTGCAGTTACCTCATTGTGAAAGAGGGACAAGTTTATGCTCACTTCATAATGGGTAACTTTGCTACTGTAATAACAAGCCAAAGAGTTGCCATCTAATTGTGTTTGAGTTTGTTTTCTTTGACACACACAGTGTTTCCATGAAAGGGAACAAAATTTCTCATAGAAAATATATTATACCTGTTAAAAAAATGGACTGGAGTAGCTTGCACTTGTGTCAAAACTTCACTTTTCCCCACCAATCCAGCAGATTTAGTATCTATTTATTTTTTGTCCACATGCTAAACCATTTCCCCAGTTTCGCACACCAAAGGAACAGTTCTGCTTTCAACAACGGCTCAAAAGCTAAGTCTTTATTGGGAAATGAAACAATGCTGGGGAATATTTATAGCTCAAACACCCAAATTGTCATGTGATTAGCCTAATTTTTGGCCCACACTAGGAAAACACTTCCAAACAACTCTCAAAGGCAGTTTGGAGACCTGGTTCTTGGGCATCTTTAGTGGAACTGAATGTCTGCAGACAGGGAGGACAATGTTAGTCTAGTACTAGCAGTGATTAGTTCTGCAGAGAAAAGTGAGAACTTAAGATGTAATGGGCTATGTCTCCCCTACTGCTTACACAGACCAAACAGCACTGGCCACTGTTTTTGTCTGGTCACTGCACTGTTACCAGAAGCTCAGTCTCCAAAAACCCAAATGAAGTGTCACCATGCTAAGGGAATGTGGTTCTATGCTCTTTGCCTTCCAAGTTCCTCAGTTCTTACAGCACTTTTGTCAGATGAATGTCCTTGGAAAAAAAAAAAATATATATATACACGCATATATATATACACACATACAGAAACCGTGTCAGAAAAGTCATCATGCCAGCACTTAACTTGTTAGGATATCACAAACTTATTGCTAGTGATGTATGATATTCATTGCTAGTAAATTTTTGAAGCCCATATTTTCCTAATTCTATTGGGAAATGCCTTGAAACTTTAATATAAAATTTTACATAATTTTCAATTCTATTAGAGTACAAAACAGAACATGAGTACAAAGGGATAAACATCAGAGGTTATTTCTAGAGAAGGTATTGTTTTTCCTTAGAACTTAATTTAAAGAAAAATCCTTCATCTGGCTTTTGAAACTCTTAACATGCAACATCTTCCTTAGCAACAAACTTGCTCAAGTACAAAGGAATGTCTATCAAAAAACTTTGGAAGGTGTTACTAGAAGAATGTTTTCTTCATTTCTAAAGATACACATGGGAAGTACAACTATAAGCATCAAGCTGATTTTGGAGGAGACAATTGTTGACAGCACTGTTTTTAGAGTTTTTAAGAGGAACAATTACAGATCTCTCAAGGTAGAATTATAGATTTTTGTAGGAATATTATTATAATTCTTAGCCAACACCTACCATATCAAGAAAGTCACCTGCAGCAAAATTGGTAATACCAATAACATAGCAATCCCACAGTGGAGCATTAAATCAGTATCAATAGAATGATTGATATGAGCTACACAAAGGGAAAGTAGAAGTAAGAAAGTAGCCTAGGAATTTTTTTTTTTACTGTCTCACGCTCACCAGTATTTTTTTCCGTCTGTATTCTACAACACGACTGCAAGTTGGAATAAAATGCATTTCTATTCATATATTCCTCTCTCATCTACAGACTATCTTACTTATCTGTTCAAAAATGAAGTATATATTCTTGGTTTATAGTGATGCTGATAGGGAGTTGCATTGCAGCTCAAAAAGAGTAATGTAAACCCAGGAGAAACCAGTGGGTTCTGATGACCATTTTTATGAATGACAATGACAAAAAATAGAGGGAGGAGAAAAGGAGGACGTCAGGAAAAAATGAACCAGTCTGAAGACTGCCACATGTAATACTGTTTATAATGTAAGCAATCTGCTAGAAATACTAATTATTGTTGGTTTCTAGAATCATAATTAGAATATAAGCATTCATATAATTTGTAGCAACAAA
The DNA here is from genome assembly GCF_036013445.1 of Caloenas nicobarica. Classification (NCBI taxonomy): domain Eukaryota; kingdom Metazoa; phylum Chordata; class Aves; order Columbiformes; family Columbidae; genus Caloenas; species Caloenas nicobarica. Next base: position 136,249,422 of record NC_088246.1, on the reverse strand, counting down.
TAAATCTGTGCTCTGTAAATATGATGTTCATTTGTCACAACAAAATAACATTTCCACCGCCTGTCTACATGTTGTAGTTTTCTGCATGTAAGAAGCATGTCCTGTGATTGTTATCTGATATTAAAATCTTTCAATTATAAAAAAGCTGTACATCAATATGAAAAACAATTTAACTTTGAATATAAGCAGCACATACATTTTTACATGTCCATTTTTAATTAGTTAAAATAATGTACATGCACATAATATACACAGAGAAGCAAAATATACCATTTAAATCATTTAAATCTGTAGGAAACCAGTGTTCTTAAAAATAACAAGAATCTGTATTGCAAGCATTCATTTAAGTGATCTTCATACAAGTAGTACTATTGATTTGAAGTGAATGCTTTTCTGAGTAAACACTACTTATATTACTAAAAATTTGCAGGAAAGGTTTCCAACTCAGTGGATATCCCTTTTGGCCCCCCCACCACTTCAAGCTGTGGGAGGAATTTTTGCAATGTGGATTGCCATTAGCTTTTGAAAGCTGAAAATACTCTTGTAATTTCATCAATATGTGAGATAAGATCCCTGCTTTAAAAAGAGTTTGAAGTTTCAGAAGGAAAGAATGATGTAGTAAAGGGATAAAGAAATGAGCAAAGGCTTTGTCGTTATACGTTTTGTTTATCTCCTTTTTTAATTTAGTTTTCTTTCTTTCAGGATGAGACTGGGAGTTAAAGAATTAGGCTGTGGGTAGGCATGCCACTCTGACTTCAGCCTACCCTCATGGCTATTTATCTCTGCTTCCCCATCTCTCTCCTGCTACAGGTTCCTTAAATACAGTTACATAAATGCATATGCAGTTGATCTGGTTTTGTCAAAATGATCCAGATTTTTTTAAAAAGATCCACCGTTAAAGTGTTTAAGTGGTTAAGGATCACTGAATCCTAGCTATACATGGTGTTATGCTGAAGTGATGATGGTACCAGCTGGAAAGGATTAGTGGTGACAAGCATGCATCTTGTAGATGACAACCTCTCATTGTGTAGCCAGATCAGCATATTTAAATTCACATTGGTTTTTTTTTTAAAAAAAAAATATCCCAAAACATAATGGAAGATGTAGGCTCGAGAAATCCAAAGAAAATTTGCAGAAGGTTGAGGACTAGAGAAAGAGGTTTGAATTTGGATAATAAGCCAGAAAATAACATACAAAATGGTGTAGAAGATACGTGAGGTATGATTTTTTTCAACCTCTTTTTTAACATTTTTGAGAGAGAGAGGGAAAATCAACCAAGTAATAGAGGTTAGGAAGAAGCTGCAGCAGATATAGGTGAAATCTGTAGGAATTGGAGGGAAAAGGATAGAGAATTAAAAGCAAGAGGAAGTCATGAATGCAAATATGGAAGAAGTGCTTGAGAAAGTAAAAAGAGTAAAAAAATCAGTGCTTGGTTCAGAAATTGCCTGAAGTAGAAGTGAAAGATTTTAGGTCACGCCATAGGCACTTCTAGTAAAGTGAGTATGAAAAGGAATTTTGAATTCAAAATTGCAATAACGTAAAAAAAGTTGGTAATCACAGAAACTATGTGAAAGTTTTAAGAAGATAAGCAGTGCTGTGGAGGATATTGACCTGATAATAAAAATGGAGTGTGCCTCACAGCAGTAATATTCCTCTTGATAATTTCCCAGAGATTGCCGGTTGGCATTTTTAGAAAGGTAAAGTAGAAAGTCATAGGTTGTGAGGTATTCATCTGTGTCTGCTGAGATTTTATATGGTCTCAGAGTGTGCATAGCGCTTAATAGACTTGGTAGGAGACAGGACAGTTGGCAACAGGATAGGAGTCAGGAACAGAAGTTGCCTCAGTAATGTCCGTGTTGTGCAGCTGTAAGTCATTGATTTAGCAAATGGAAGAGTAAAAGGAATTTTATTTTATTTGATTTATGAATCAGTAACTCCTTACTATGGCAGCTGAATCCCTTAAAATATTTAGATTTGCTTTTGTAATCTGTTCAAAGACTAAATCTCTCTATTGTGTCCCCTTTTCCAAAGAAAAGGAACAATCATAAAGTATGTCTCAGGAGTATCTATAATTCCCAGAGTTTGAGCCTGCATAAATGAGAGTGAAAAGCTTTCTTCAGTCTGATAGAATCCCCTCTGAATCTGTTGGCTGAATGCAAAATAAGCGTGCATGGAGAAAGGACCACTCTGTAACTGTCTTTTCAGTGAGGATTGGGTTCTGGCTCACACATCTGTTGGGTTCACAAGTAATTTTAGCTATTTATGCATAGATGAATACATCTTTACAGAGAAAGAGAAATTTACAGTACGTCTTTGCAGCGTATGTCCTGCATGTGTGAAAAAATTCAATAGGTGCTTTTTGTTGCTGTGTAATTCTTTAAGACTGTTTACTGTAATTAGTCCTATGCAAATCTTCATTGCACAGAAAGACATGCAATACATTTCTATAACCTGCCAATACATTGTACTAAATGTTAGAGGGACTGGAATATTATTAGATCACTAGAATGGGATGAAGAACACAGCATGGAGCTGATGTTCAGGTGATTCCCTCTGTTTTCACATATCAATTTTGCTTACTCAAATAAGCCATAATCAATCCTGTAAGAGACATACACATTTCTTGCAACAAATGTAGTCAAGAGAAATAGCATCTTCAGTGTTTTCTACTTTGCCTAGCACAGATTTGTCACAATGGAAATATTTTCCTATTCAGCTTTTTCATACCAAGTGGACTGGAATTACATGTGGTAATGCACACTAGTGTAAAACAGTGGCTGTACAGCCCAGAAAACTGTTTATTTCTGCAGGATAATCAAGGGACCTTGGGACTAGTAACATTTGTGTTTGTAAATATGATTCTTCAACTTCTGCATATGAGGTCTACAGATAATATGGTGATTTTTCTCAAGGACATGAACAACCATGTTTTCTAAACTTGAAATACTGAAAATACTGCTGCTGTACACTCTTTATTTGGAAATGGATCCTCTAAAATAAGTAATGGTACATTGTTCCTTGCTTTGTCATGAACACTGGTTAGGGGCTCTCAAAGATTATAGAAACTATAGCCTTTAGTTAAGATTGTGCATAGATAAATATGCTATTCACAAAACTTGAAGACATTAAATACATGCAGAGCATATCAATATTATGCCTTAAAGCCCTTTCTGTAATGGCAGTACACTAGTTTCCCTTTATGGGAAATGGTGTTACGGTAAGCTGGAGACAAGGGGAGTTTGACAGAAGCCAGGACAAAACCTGCGTCTTCCCCCCCGAAAGTGGATGTGACAAACAAGCAACCCTTTACTATGTATTTCCCTTCCTTGAAGAGCAGAGGAAATAAAACATTATCAGCTCTTAGCTGCCTGAGAAACTCCACCTTGATACTTTGCTCGAGCAAGCAAAGGTAAGACTGCCTGTGAGGTATAGTCAGTGTCTTTAATGACAGACGTCTTTGGAGTTCCAGTCTTATTAATGGGAGAACATACCCTGGTAAACATTGTACCTCTGCAAGGGAGTATAAAGGGAACAGACTTTTCAATCAGAACTCCAATTCTTACTGAGATCCTGCTAGGGTTTTTTTGTAGACCTATGTACTTCATCAATTGTGGATAGCACCATAACAATGTTTTCCTTTACTTTTGATCAGTGGCAGGAATGCTGCCTGCCTTTGGGAGCCCTCCCTGTATGTGCTAATGTTGCAGCTCTCGCTTTACGCGAACTTGTTCAGCTGAGCCAACCTAACGACAGCTTCCACGGAGGACAGAGAGGAAAGTGTCACATCTGACTTCTCACTCTTCCAAAGGTGCTGTCAAAACTTGGAATTTAATCTTTAGTGCTTAAAAACACAAAGCTCTAGAGTCAGGATTTAGGCTTTGTAAAAGTCAAGCTGTGTAATTATGTGAAAGCTCGGTGGTCAAACCCAAAAAGCTCAGACTTCAGCTGAGTGCAGCTTTTAATAGCGTTAGTTTGTAATTTCTATAAATGCACAATAACACATACATATTATAGTATAGTAACTGACTTAATGGGTATATTTTCCTGATGATAAGAACTGACAAATCAGTTAAATGCATTAGCATGGTATATAAAACTTTCGTTTGCTGTTATTCATGAAGCAGCTGCCTAGACTCTGTGCAGAATTTGCTTGTGACAAGAAGGAATGATCAAAGACAGCTCAGATATGTATAGATCAATGCTTGAAATTCCCGACTGTAGTGAATGGTCTCTGAGAAACTGAGCACTGTGCAGAAAAATAAATGAGTTCAGGCTTATTTATATACATATGAGGGGTTATTTAAGTTTTAATGAAAGATGGGCTTGTTTGGATTCCTTTTTCCTTTGAATTTTACTAGGAGTTTTAATAAGCACACATTTATTTTGCTTTTTGGAAAAGAAGCAACTGTTTGTGCTCCTTGATTGGCATACTTCTTAAGATGGAATGTCAAAATCGGATAATGATTTCTCTAAATGTGTTTATCAAGTCTTTACAGATGCTTTTTTTTTAGACAGCTTGTAGTGTGAAAATAAAGCTGGATGTTTGAAAGTGTCAGTAAAGCTCTGCTTCTTGTGGGATCGTTTCAGATTGCTGGAATTTGTTGACTGAATTTTGTTGTGATGTCCTGAATCAGTGATGATGGGCATATGTACTCAAACAGCTGAAACTGAATATTTTGAAAAATATAATTTCATAAAACACTAGACTATATGAATAAATAATTTGAAATGTTTTTCACTACATTTATTTTTATGAAACTTTGCAACTACTGATCAGGGCTTAAATCCAAGGAAAAAAGATTTCTTCTGCTCTGTACAGTTGCTTGCTTACACCCACTTTTTGATCACCTTTATTTTATCTGCCTGTATGAGATAGCTGCTGATTCATATAATGCCATATATGTAAACTTTGGTTTCATTGCTGTTTCTGCAAAATGTGATGTTGAATATTTGGCTATACTGCGTTTTGATAAATAGTATAAAAGCAGCTTTATACCATAATTGAAATTGTATTTAGTCTGGTGTAAATGAAAGCAGAATCTGGGTTGTTTCATTCCAACAGATGCTTGTTTTCTAGTATAATACCTATCTATTAAACCTATGTAAAGTATTTACTGTCTTCTATACTGAGTTCACTTTCACAGGCTATTAGTTTCTAACACACTACTAATTCTTAGGTCTTGGCATTCATGGTGACATTACTGGATTGAAGAAGGGAAAATATTAGGAAAGAAGGAGGTGAACCATGAGATTTCCACTGTGTGGATTTTTTTTTTTGTTTGGATGTAGGGCTGATGTGTCTCATAATAACTAGACCAAGATCTTTTAAAATAGGAACTTCTGTATATTAGTTCCTACATGCATATTTAAATGGTTGAATAAGTGAAATGGTTTAGTAACTGCTGACTACTTTAGAGTTCATTCAATGCACCTCATTCTAGTGGAAACACAGTTCAGTCAACCAAAGTTCTCTATTCCTGTCCAAAGCTTTTTGTTGTTGTTGTTTATGGAAAGATGCAACCATGCAAATACCATAATGTTAAAACTATATTGCTTTTTGTAGAAAGTGTTATTTAAAGGATTCTCAATTTAAAGATCCTCACAATAGTTCTTTTTTCTCTTCTACTCAAGGTCTGAGTAACAATAGAATAAATCTAATGTCATGAGCAAAATTCATTGGATCACTCCATTATTTTCTTATAGTAGTCATTATTTTCCTATAGCAGTCATCATTTTCTTATAGTAGTACCTCTTGTTTGTCGATATAAGTTAATGGTAACATTAATGGTATGTTAATGTCTATAAAATCACACAGACAGTGATAAAAAGCAGTTGAGGTTTTTACTTAGGCTGTTGGAGTAAGATTTGGATTCTTTGTAACTACTGTGATAGATTACCTAATTCAATACTCAAACAGTAGAGAAGTGAAAAAGAACAGATTAGAACAGTAAAAGTTGCTAGAACATTAAAAAACAAGTGTTGGAGAGGAGTCCTTATAAGTGTTATTTTTTTCAGCTGGAAGTTAAAACACAAGTGCTTGCATTGCTGAAGGCAAGACAGGATTTAAAATGGCTCCCTTAAGAAGTACTTTCCTATGACAAAGTGTCCTTGAGTAGATGTGATTAAAAATCACTGTTTATTACATATAATTTCCACATGGAACTTTTCTTAACATCAAGTGATTTAGAAAAAAAAATATTCTTCAGATGCTGTGGCTTAGAAGAGACCACAAAGAACATGTTTGAGAGGAATGAGTTTTTGATTTTCAAAAGAAACGTATACGTGAGATGATGATTATTATTATTACAGTAGATCCTTTAAAGAAGAGAGCCACAGAAACACAGTGCTCTTGTCATGAATTTGACAGTGTTTCTCTGAAGGCAACAATACATCTAGGAAGGAGAAGCTTATTAAAAAAAAAATGAAGTTAACATGGAAATCCTTTTGGGTAGGAATAACTTATTGAATAGCACTCAAACAACTTTTTTACACCCCTGCATTCTGCTGGGAAAAAGTCTGTACTTAGTTTCCAGCTGGCCAGTCCCCGTTCATTTGGGCAGTCCCAACGGCAGCGTTCAAGCTTTTCTAAAAGAGCCTTGACTGCCTAATTCCTACCAGAACTTCACATATTGCCCCTTTGTCTTCTAAATTTAAATAGATTCCAACAGTTCAAAGTAGGTCAGAAAATAAGATTTAAAAAGGAAAGTGTCAAAAAGATACAGCAGAAATGCAGTTTCCTTATCTTTATGTGATGGGTATCACAGACAGATTCAATCCCCTCACTTTTTAATTTTATTTCATGCAGGGTCCTGGCCATAACAGAGCACCCAGCAGTAATGCAACCAGGCAAAATGACTTGTGATGAACATTCATTTTCAAGGGAGAAGGTGAAGCTCTTCTGAATTATTGAGAAGGGCAGAGTGATCAAACACACTTTTTCTGAAGAACTGCTATCACTTCTGTTCTACTTTCAGAGTCTCATTTTATTTCATCATGAATACTTTGCATTTATAAAGTGCTGTGGTATGTGAAGCCACGAAAATAACAATTGGATTAAAACCGTAAAAGGCCCAGGCAAATCAAAGAGTTTAAGTAACCTGATTCATACACTCAAACTCAAGAGACTGTCCCTCAAGGAATAACATTATTTCAGCATGGAATTATTTATGTCATTTCCCTTTATTTCTGAATTTCACCTGTGTGTCCTGGGGGTGTTTGAAGCCACAGAGCATTAGATAAAGACATCCGGTGGCTTTAGTCTTGCTATAGGTACTGTCCTGGTCTGCTAGGCTGTGGGAGGTCTCCTGGGCCTTCTGCTTCCCACCTTTCCATTTTCTTCAGCTCTTTGACACCAGCCCTTCACAGTCCTCCCCTTCAGTCATTCGTTATTCAGTGCCCCAAATCAACACAAACTCCTCAACTACATGTTTGCCCACCACCTAGAGTGAAACACAGTCAAAACACTGATGGCCTAATTCCTCTCTATGGGATAAATGGAAGAAAGGGAGGTCCAGTGGGTGGTGGGGGGAATAGAAGAGACCCTTCTCTGTCTTGTGCTGTAATTTTAGCCAGAGCATGAAAGTCCAGCCAACACAGGGACTGGCATTGCAGAGACATAAAAACATCTGCATGCTCACTCACAGCTCCCAAAGCTTCACTGAGCCCTCACCATTCAGAGAAATATTGATACAACATCGTGACATTTGATGATATTGTACTTTTGGGTATCAGCAACATGAAAGATTCAGACAGCAACATCCAGAACTGCTAACAATAAAAATGCTTATGAATCCCCCTAGTTCTTGAAAACAAACTGTGTGGGAGCATTTATGTCATTGATTCCCAAAACGAGGTCATCTCAGATACTGGCTACAGTATTTAACTTGCTCATTGTGAAAGTGGGTACTCATTGACCTCCAAACAACAACTTGTTCAGTGCAGCTATGAGTCAGCATAATATCTTTATTTTTTATTTATTCAGATCCATTAATAAAATACAGAATATACAAAAAGGAGAAATGTATTGTGAATTTAAGCAAGATTAAGGAATGGAATCTATCTTGACCTCCCTGACACTAGGTTTTTTTCAAGCAAACTTTACAATAGCTTCATTTGATGAAAAATCGAGTCAATGGGAGTAACTGCAAAAAACCTGGAGAGCAAAATTGAACCTTAAGTGCAGGAAAGCATTTTTAACAAATGGTGATTACAAATGCCAAATAAATATTGATATTAGTTTGACATAAAAAGTCTGTTAAACAGATATTGTTATATAAAGAGAATGTGAGAGAAAAAAGCTGAAAATTAATTTCAACATGCCTAATGAAGCCAAAAAGCTTAGAAGAAATCCCCCCAACTCAGAAAAGAACAAAGAAAACAATTGCTCTTTCCAGATATGTCAGCTGTTTTTTGTACACTTGTGAATTATCTTGTTTTACAAATGCAAAGATTACAGTTGTATGTTTCTAATGTTCTGATGGATTTCATTATATTTGGTGAAATCCTCCTCAGTGTATAAGGCTGGAATAATATCTCCACATAGATTCTTTCCTCACCTTCCTTATATATTTATTTATTTTTAGTGATTTCCAATTTGAACTCTGGGAAGGGAATTAAGGGCATGAACATACCACTGGAGACAAATCCTTCCATACTGCAGTTCCTACCATTGTATTTGTGATTTATTTATTGCAGAGGGTGAGGGGAGCATAAGGAGATTCTGGAATGTTACTAAGAGCTCCTGCTTTGCAAAAATCACACTTGGGACATTAAATTAAAACGAAACTCAAATTTCTTAGTTTGAGTAAAGTTGTTCCAAGAAGTGTCTTGCCTAAAGTCAGTAGGACTCCAATGGCAGAGTTCTTTTCTGCTCATTTCATCTTTTCAACTCATTTCATCTTTCTAAATATCCCGGCACATCCAGGCTTCCCCACTGGAAACATATTTACTTGTATACAGAGAACATTTAATAAGAAATAAAAAAGTAAGAAATGCTTGAATCAGTGCTTCTAGATATTTAAGAATACTTGCTCAGGGTCTTTAGAAGACAACAGGAATAAACATAATAATTTTTAAAATTCCTTTCTGGAGCAAAGGACAGGGGAAATTTCATTTAAGTTCACTGTTTACAATCAAACCTGGGAAATGCAGGCCATTATTCTTAAACTGAATTTCTGCTAGAAGGCTGAAGTATAAAGCAAGTTCATTCTGTCTGAAATCTGCACATTTAGGAGGTATCTTCTACGTATATTCACATTTTTTATTTCTTCGAGCCTTAGATAATGAATTAATAGTTTTGTTAGTATGATAAAACGACTTCAGCAAAGCATAGGGCAAATTACATTTCTTTTGATGACTATGCATAAAAGCTTTTGCTACCTTTTGGTAGGTGAGTTGCATGGTGGTATTGACAAATTGTAAAATAATCTTCCTATGGTAAAGAAAATTCCCCAAGTCACAACGTATGTATACTAAACTGTATTGTTTTGTGGGCAGAAATTAAGAAGAAAATAACAAATCAAGTACATAATTCTGAATGAACTTTGATAAGAAGTTCATGAACATCGAAGCACTAAATGTTTATTCCAATATTTTCAGGTGGAGAATATAACTTCACATACACAAAGTCTTTGCTGTGATTATTTCACATTTCACTCATTTCACAGATTTTCTTTTTTCCTTCTCCTCTGTTACAGTTTGTTGCTCTGAAGGTTTCCTGTTCCCCTTAATTCCTACACTGGACTTCAAGTATTAAAAAAGTTAGAATGGCCATGTTGCAACAGATCAGAGGTCTATCTGGCTCCATGTGGTTTCTCAAAGCAGTCAAAAGCAAGTGTAAAGATAAGAGTATAAGAATATAAGACCTGGACAAGAATATATGATACTTTCTCTTACAGTACACTTTTAACCTCCAAGTACTTTCATCTCAGCAAGTCCAGAGCTGACTGTACTTTCTGTCTATTTAGTAGTCCTCAAGTCAGACCTTGCCTTGAGCTTTTGTAAAGTTTTAATGTCCTTTCACAAAATCTTTCATAGCTCAGCTACCTTTTACACGAAGAACCACATCCTGGTGTTTGTTTTGAATTTGCTTCACATCCTTATAGCATCATCCAGTCCCCCTCATAGTATAGTTTTAGGGTATCAGATTGTGCCAGGGTTTTTTGGCGAAAGTTGTCTCAAAAACTGAGACTTCACTTGAAACTAGGGTTGGCCAGAGTTCCAATAAGTACCATGGAAGTTTACAGAGTGCTTCAACCTGCGTCTTAGAAAACTGCTTACATGGAGTGGTTTGGTAGTTGTTGTTTTTGTTACAGGAACTACCTGAGAACATTCCAAGAAATCCAAACGTAGCTGAATTTACTCTGGCATTATGCAAATGTATTCCTACTTTCTCCTCCCTTCCTAAAAATCTAGGTGTATACACTGCACTGCCTCACTGGTGAAGTTGCTAGGTCTTTTATTGCCTCCTTTGCCAGACATACATCTATCCTTTTAATGTTTTATTGCTCTTATGTGTTTCATCTTGTTATAAGGCCCAGAAGATGTGAGAAGATGTGAGAAGATGTTCTTTAGTCCACAGCATTTCTGAATCTGCTCTATGTTGAACCAGCATAGAGTCACTTTTAATACATTAATAGTACCCTTACCATCTTTCAAAAGTGATGATGTAACCATAAGAAATCTTTGAGCAGATCTCAATTTAATAAAGTTTGACAGTTAGTGTGAAATCCCCTGATTTGTTCTGAATTTACTCCTTAACTTGAAGAAATAGCTGTTGGACATTTTTTCCTCTCTGGGTCTTTGGGAGGTACGTGAGGAGAAATTATCTTTATAGGATGGGAAATGTTAGATTAATTTTCTCGTTTGGTAATCTTTTGTTGTGGGAGTTAAATTAAATTGTTGGTTTTATAATTAATACATGATTGCTTGTTAACTATATGGCAAGGGTGCCTCAAGCTTGAGATGAGAGCTATTGAATATTATGTACAAATCAAAAGCAAACAAACTAATCAAGTTAAACAAAACCAAGGAAATAACACCCTTGCAGAGGACTGGAAGCAAAATAAGCTTTATATCCTCCAAAACTAACTTCTGTATTAAGTGGAAGTTAATTCGTCCTGCTTTTAAATATGAAACCTGAGGGTTACTAATACGCGAATCAAAGCCAGGAACCAAAGCTAACCTCATATTTTAACTTCAGGATATTTTCAAGATTTCTGTCAGAGACCACAGGGAGATTACCTCAGAATATCTGAATGGATTTAATTTATTTAGCTGCTTAGTATTGGTAAGCCACATTACTCTGATCCGTTGTAGCAGAAAGGCAATCTGCAGGCAGGGCACTGGTAGGGCTCTTAATGAAAGCCCAGGAGATTTTCCTGTTTTCCCAGGTCTGCTGGGAAATGCTGACTCATTGAGGGCAGGCTCCTTCTCTGGGTATCTCAGTTTTCCCTCGTTATGAGATAGGACTAATAATATTAAATGTGGCAGATCTGTTTAAAAAAATACTAAATCACCAGAAATATACAGACTCAGAGGACTCAAACTACTCACAAGCCTGGGTTGAATTCAGGTAAGTCTCAGCAAAAATGTGTGAAAAAATATTTAAATTATAAAAAATAAAACAATATATTACAAAAAATAAAAATATAAATGAGCAGTTGATTGCAATCTAAAATAAAGAAGGCATAGCATGCCTGCATTTACAATGAAACTGTAGATTTCAGTTTAACACAAAATTTAATTCATTGTGCTTTGCTGTTCGGGGTCACTCACCTCCTCTTCCCTTGATTTTTGGTTCAGCAATTAAACAAAACCATCCGTTATTCCCTGAGTTCTAACTAAACTATTTTGCAAAGAAGGTAAATGTCGAGATTCTTTGATGACAGTTTGCATAGGAAATTAATGTGTTAATGTTGTTGCCTCTGATTGACCTGGAACTGGGGACAGACTTTATAGCATGCGTGTGGAAGGGTGGGGAATGAAACGTCCCTGTCTCAGTGTGGTTCTTTATTTCCTAAGCCTATGACGTTTTGGGTTGAGACATTCTCAAGGCTTAACTAGACTTTTTACTAAAATTTAGCAGAAGAGTTGGTTGCAGGAAGTTTAGGAATATTAGGTCCTTTTTTAGGATGTGAGTTGACCTTTTAAGCATGCAGAGCTTTGAGGATCCCAACACAGGAAAAGTATGTAAAGGGCAGGATGGCAGCCCAAGTAAGAAGGGATATTCACTGATTAATATCTTGAAATGTATTGTCGTGTTAGCTTGGTTATTCTTCTTCCTAACTACTTATTTATTAGTGTCAGTGCAGTAGCGTTTGCAGAGATTAAAATGAGTTATTGAAGAAATAACACTGCGTGAACTAAATCCCGAAATCCTATTCAGTCTTATGCAGACAGAACTCCTACGCTAGCATGATTTTTATACAGTATCTGCACTTTGTCAGCAATAGATTTACCATATCTGTTGATAATAGCTTTTAGTAACATTGGAGTTGTCATTGTTCTAGAAGTATGTGTTACTCATTAGGAATCTTTGAACTGTTAAACTGCTTTTTATCTCATAGCTTAATTTAAAAATTCTTTGAACATGTTCAGTTATTTACTTTTATCCAGCAAGGGAAGCATTTCTTACACAAAGTAAAATGTTCTTATAAATATCTATTAATTTCCTGGGAGAATCATGGTTGCTCACACACTTCTGTTCCTTTGATTTTCTCTTTGTATGATTTAGTGTATGCTTCTTTCCCTACTATTAAAAATGATCGGTGTAGTTAGAACCATTAGGATATTTTTCCATGCGGCAACAGAAAATATTTTCTAATTTTCTTCAGGACTCAAGTTCATTTATTGCTTTACTTAATATTTACAAGGCAGTAGCTGCTCTGAGTAATCATTACAAATCAATTGATAATGTTGCACAGTAGGTTTTTGGAGTGTGGAACTGGACTCCATCAAAGAAGGGTGATATATCAATAAAAGACTGTGGCTGTTTTGTGACATTTTTCAAATGATCTCACTGCAAATAGCTAGAACGTAAATTTCTAACTACAATGACAAATTAATGTAATGTAAATTTATGGACACCTAATTTCCCTGTCAGATTACAAAGAAAAATAGTGTTGTCTGACATCTAAAAAGACAACATCACAAGTGCAAAACATGTTTAGTGTAGCTATACTGAGTGCATTTTATAATCACTGCCAGTTTCATACTGAAACATAGAAATTGGTTACATCATCTGTGATACAAGAACTGCATCATGGGTCACCAGGTGAGCAAGGAGGCCAGTACCACACAGGCGGAAAAACACTGAAAAATAATTTTTCTAGGATACCAGAGAAAAATTTTAGAACACACTGTAACCAGTCCAATTAATTTAAAATTGTGGTCACATATTGAGTGAAACAGTAATGGATAAGCTGAGGAATAATATTGAAGTTCCTTTTACCTCTCAGCAGAATCCCATGCCCATTGCTGACAATCAGGAATTCACTTGATGATATACAGACATCCCCTTCTGAGCCAGTCACCATAGACTCCTTCAGTAACTAGTAAAAATCTGAGTCAGTGAAGCCTTAGTCACAATTAATAAAATTTCTGGATGACCTTCAAAATAAGTCTACCAAACTGTTTCTATTTCCACTTTGGGTGGTAAGAATGAGATTAGCATGCCCACCTCAAACGTTAAATGAATATTATTATGATATAATTGTCTGGGCTTTCCTCCAAATGGTGCTAAGCCACAGATATCAACAAAAGCATTTTCACTGACTTTTGAGACATTGTGGAGTTTCCACAGCCTCTGATCTTAAACCAACTTTAAAGACAGCACTTAAGTTACATGCTCTTTTGTATTACACATCCCAGTTTAAGTATTAATAACTGTCTTTTTCTAGGGGGCATTGGAACTGGGTAGGCCTTATGAAAAGTCAGCATCTGAGAACTGGGGAGTAAATCTGGTTATCAAGGAAATCTTTGGGGAAACACAGTAAAGAACAACTATCTTTAAACCTTTTGTAAAATGTATTGACTTTCAGAGATCAACCAAAATAGTAAGTATTTATTCTAAGATTTGTTTGATTAGGGTCATACTCAGACTGCTGGAAACACTAAGTACAAATGCCTCTATATTTGCAGCAAATATGAATTAACCTTCATGTTATGAATGCACACCCTATGTCTGTTTTCCATCTGTTTAGTATTAATATCCAACAACTGAAGTAACATAACATCATTGCCATTTAATTGAAAGGGAAGATTCAAACGTTTTCTGAGACTTGAGACAAATAATGCAGAATTCAAACTTAGATCTTTGTTAAAGCTAAAGCACTTCTAGATTATAATATTTCTATTGTAATGCCGTTTTATTTATACACACTGACACTTTTATTATTATCTAATTATCCATACAAAGAGATAAATTACCACGAAAATCTGTTTCCCCTGTTAGACTAAGGAGGGCAGTTATATATACCAACAAATATGTTGACTGCTATATTCAAAGTCCTCCTTGATAATGAAAGGTTATTTTATATTATTTCCTCAGTTCATTGTTGGTATGGTCATTTCCATGATACACTAAGCTGATTTTTTGTTTTTTTTTTTAATTTGACACTCTTATATATTTAATTAACAGAAAAAATTGCTTTTTAACTTTGCTAAAGAGGTTTCAAGAATGTTGAGGAAATGATGTGATTTAGTCACAAGTACACTTTCTGTTTTGCAGAAAAGAGATGGTTTATGTATTTAACTATTGACTGGTCTCTCTCCTTAACTTCTAAATTAGGAAGCCTTGAAGTTCATATATTTTGCAGAAAATGTGGATAGGTGTTCCATTGTCTCGAAAAAAACTTATTGGAGTTAAGAGATCACCCATTTTTCTCTCTGAATTTCAAAAGGTTTATTCAAATACCTTAATGTATTAATTGTAACACATTTTAAAAGGCCAACAGGAAAAATATATTAAAAAGGAAATATTTTGTAAAATTAAATACAGAGCTTTCACTGATCTATTTAAAAATATCCCACATTTTTGGTTATAGACTCTAGATCTTATCTTTTTGACAGAAGGAGCACTTTGTGAAATCTATCTGTCATTGTGCCCTTTATTGGAGTTTCATATCCTATCATTTATGATAGGTCTGGCATGAGACAGATAGCACTGAAGCATCCTAAGTTTTACAGGACTCTAGTTTCCTATTGATGTTTAAGGTTTATCAGGCACATTGGCCCATACCTATTGTCTAAAAATACCATATTATCTCTGAGTTTAATAGCACAACCTTTGAAAATCTGCTTTTCTATCTTACATCTGGGAAATAAAGAAAAAAATCAAACCAATATAAAAATGGAACACAAGAAAAGAGAAAGACAAACTTTGGAACCCATTTTCAACCCTTGATCTCAAAATTAAATGCAAATGCATAAAACTATAATTAAAGTCTTAAATATTTCAGCTAGTTGGAAGACTGGTTTTTTTAATTTTGGACAGAGGACATCATTGTATCAAAACTGAGGCAATTTGTGAAAAAATTTATCTTTCAACAATTTAGGAACATACATTATAAAAGAACCCCAAAATTGGATTACAGCATTTTCAAACTAGAAATTTAGTTTTACTCTTAACATGAAAAATGGAAAAGTTAAAAAAAAAAAAAGGAAAAAAGAGTTAGTGTATTGCGATAATGAATTAGAAGTAGCCACGCTGAAAATCTAGTACCTTGAGCCATACTGAAAATTATTTTTTTTTTTTTTTTTTTTTTTTTACTGAGACTTTGCACCTTACTTACAGCAGCTCTGCAGTGGTTTCATGAGGCTCTACTAAACACAAGTGAGGTATTTGCTGAAGCAAATGAAGCCCATAACTCCTACTGCCTAAAAGTTGGGGAGTTATTAAAATTGAATGTCAGTCAATAAATATTTATTAAAAATTGTAATTCTGGAGCACAATATTATCAATTAATATTCTGAGAAATCACTCTATCAAATGCTATAGGAGGACACAAATAACTGTGTGGGAAAAGGCTTCCTGAACACACAAATGGCTTGAGAACTTCTGTATCATAGTAAAGAGGGATGTGCTCAGCTTTCAGAAGAGAAGCATGAAAATGTCATGCTTATCTAATATCTCAAGAATCTTTAGAGTTCTGGAACATATCCTTTCTTTCATATTACTATTTCAATTTCCAGACTGGCATAATAGTCTACACAGCTGCCACACAGCCAGAGATAAATAAGGCAAACCAGAACAGGTTAATAAGACTTTTTTTTTTTTTGGTGGTATTCTTTGAATTTGGGATGAGAATAGAATATTGTATTTCTTACATTACTTGTAGCTAGAGAGAGCCCTAAATGAAAATTCAGGACTTTATTTCCCCAAAATTGTAAGAAGTTGGAGTGAGATGTGAACCATGTGGCTAAAGCGAGTACTAAAGTATGTCCAGTTAGACTGTTTTATGCTATCTACCACGTGACACAGCCTTAAAACACTTCAGTATTTTATTCAAAGTGCAAAGGCAGATCACCTTCCTCGTATGTTTTCCACCTCTGCTCTAGAGGGACTGAACCTCTTTTGACTTGTTGTTGCTATTCTGGGAAGCCTGTCTGAAGGAATCTGCTCTGCCTACTGCTCTGTGCTGCCACTGTTCACAATCATACTGCTCAAAGCCACTCCTGACACTGCCGAGTGTTTCTACGTTGTGTATTTGTAAGTCTGTCAGGGAAGCACCTATGGGATGCTGTGGTATATAACGGAGGGCAGATCCAGAGATTTCACCCAATCATACTGACGGTTTTGACAAGAAGGAGTGAAATTTTGCAGCTTATTTATTTTTTTTTCAAGGAGAAGAGGGTATAGACTTGATCTAATCTATTATTTGTTTCTATTCTTGTATTTGTATTCTGATTCACTTGTATCTACTCAGAGTGAATGTGTCAAGTCATTTTAGGCCTTGATTTTGCAATCCATGTGTGCCTGGATGACATTACAAATTCCCACATGCCAAAAAAATACACAAATACAAGCTGTGAATCTTTATTTTGAATTTATGTCACAATATGATACTTCTTTAGCTAATAGATGTTTTAGTATAATCTGGAGTTATTTGAATAACCCCATTTAATAACACTTTGTCATATTCTATGATAGAAAGTGTTCTTGTCCCTAAGACTTTCACACCCCCTGTCCATTTCTAAATGCATATTGCTGTTTCTTCAGCTCATACTTTCTAATCACTTCCAAGACTTAGATATCTTTCAATATATTAATATTTTTCATCTTAAAAGAGACATGGAAATGTTGTTTTAAACAGTGACTCATTCCTGATTTTCGGAAAAGACCCATAATGTTATTTCATGTATGTGGATGAGGCAGCGAACTATTCATTTTGCTTTCATGTGTCTCAGATGCATTTTTTTCATCACACTTATTCCAGATTCATTTTGTTCTTAAATATATTGATGGATACTCTTAAACTTTATGATTCTGCTTTCAGATTTAACAGTTTTAATGACAAACTTAAAATAATGTTAATAAAATAGACTGCAGTGCAAGGATGGACAGAAATGGCTTGTTAGCTATACATAATTTGATACTTGAACATTCTGCATTTCTGTAGTGGATTATGACAAAACCACTGCATGCAGTTTTTGTTTTTTAAAAATGGAGAAAATACTGTATCAAACACTGAAGAGATTTGAAAGTTGGTAATATTAAATATGTTAAGATCCTAAATATCTAGTAAAAGCAGATGAAATAGAATCTGATAATTTTCAATTTTATTTTTCTCTCAACGTTTGTTTTTCATTCTTGCTTATGTGTATAGTTTTGTTTTTACATTTATAATGATATGCCTGTTTAAAAATACATTTTTACTATGTTACATTTCAACTTCAGAGGTTATGCATACCGTATCTTAGCTATGGCCAAACTGTCATGAGTACGTGCAAGGGTATGAACACTAAAATACCCAATTTATATGCTAGGGAATTCTGATATTACGTTCTATGTAGATACAGTAATAGTATACAGCATTACTACAGTTCCTCATCTGGCTCTTTTTAAGACAGTAGAGACTCTTGGTTGGCTCTTCTATTGGTATTCAAGACTTCCAGTTACAGAGATGTATTTCTAACTGGGTAACTAATTCAGAATTAAGAGTCTGTTGGTCGACAGTGCTTTTACTGCCCACCAGTTAGGAGTCAATGCAAAGCCTTTTCATTTTTGGCATGAAATGTATGATGCAGCAGCAACAGGTCTGATCTATTTGGCACTGTTATGCTGAAATCTCTGATTGTTTTTCTGCCTCGAAATGTCTTGCAGTTACCCTTTTATTTCCTCATTATGGTCTGTTGCCTTTTTGGAGTAAGTGCTGTCTTCTTTTGTGCTTGTCTAATATTCTCTACAGTGATGTTTTGGTCTCTGACTGGGGTGGTAGATGTTACAGAAGCAACAGCAATGAAATCTCCAAGACTATTCTACCATCTGAAACTGATTAGAACACAATGTCATTCTTCCCATAAGGGCACTATATCAGTTCGTGAAGTTGGTAATGGCAGGCAAACATGAGATTATATTAACAAGTGAAACTAATAACATGAAAGAAAAAAAAAAAAGCTGCTTCTACTTGCCTAAATAGAAAACAATAATAGGAAAAAGCTGGCTGTATTATCTGAAGTTTCATCTAGTCTGTGAATGAGTTAATAATTTTTGGTTTTTCACTTTACTTACTGATCTGTGGGGATCTGTTTCCCATGCTGTTCTCAGTTCAGTTTATCTGAGATTAGTTCTTAGTCATGTTTTCCTTACTTGTCTTGTAGAAGAATAAAGGTTCTAAACCACTGTTTTTAATCCAACTCTTAAATGATATCGATATTGTCTTAGTTTTTTATAATTAGCCTGTTCTCTGTCCAATCCTTATTTCTTGGAAATAAAAACATATTCATCAAAAATATTTCAGTGAAAGAGGGTAAAATCTCAGTGATATTAACCCTATGTGAATCACAAGATTCATCTTTTCTTGCATTACATTTCCTAGGAAAACATGAAACTGTTTACCTGAAAATGTAAATCTAGAGATGTACTCCAATATGTAGTATTTGCATGTCTGAAGAAGGGCAACAAAGCTCATGAAGGGTCTGGATCACAAGTCTTATGCAGAGCAGCTGAGGGAGCTGGGGCTGTTCAGCCTGGACAAAAGGAGGCTGAGGGGAGACCTGATCGCTGTCTACAACTACCTGAAAGGAGGTTGTAGCATGGAGGGTGTTGGTCTCATCTCCCACGTAACAAGTGATAGGATGAGAGGAAATGGCCTCAAGTTGCACCAGGAGAGGTTTTGATTGGATATTAGGAAACATTTCTTCACGGAAAGGGTTGTCAGGCATTGGAACAGGCTGCCCAGGGAAGTGATTGAGTCACCATTCCTGGAGGTGTTTAAAATACGTGGAGATGTGATGCTTAACGACATGGTTTGGTGGGACTTGGAGTATTAGTTTTACGGTTGGACTTGTTTATCCTAAAGGTCTTTTCCAGCCAAAACAATTCTATGATTCTATGTAATCTGTGTAACATATTTGCAAATAAATTTTTATGGGTTAAAACGTGGTATATGTGTCTTTACTAATTTTGATTTATTTTTTATGTTGAACAAAGGAATACACAATTTTGATTGGTATGTAAACACATTGACTAGTGTTCAACTCCTAATTTTGGCAACTGCTCTGAACTAGGTAGCCACTTTGGGAAGAAATGAACTACTCTCAGATGAAAGTCCTCAGCCCTCTTTCTCAACCAGAGTGGCAGCCAAGGTAGCAAGCTTTCTCTACACACATAACCTGTAGTTGGATAAAGTTGTGTTAGGAGGATCAAAACCATTACAAGACTACTTCAAAAATTTTTATACAAGAAATTTTAAACAACAAGCAGCAAATTAAAACTATCTGAAAAAGGAATGTCCGAAAGATAACTGTGGTGACATCTTTAAAATATGTCTTCCAGGATGACAGTTCCATCTTGTGGCACCATTTGCAGTTTCAAAACTTGCTTTGGTTACATGCAGGAACATAGAGAAGTTTTTTTCAATCTTTTCAAAATGTCTGAATTTTTATATGTGGAAAATGTATGTAAGCCTGTTTGTTTAATGGCTGTATTCAAAGCTTTCACATATTTCAATCCATAAATTATTTTGTCTGGGATCCAAAAGTCTCTTTCACACATAGAATATTCCTATGAAACTTTATCAAATTGATATATTAACAATGTAGCAGAAGTGCACTTTTGTCCCAAAATTCATATTTGGAGAAAAAAAAATATCAGTCAGCTCTAGTCATAAAGCATTTTAGATTGATTAACCCTTCAGATGAACAGGACCTGTGATATTGTCGTGGATCAGTGTTCTAGTTGATATATTTATTAGAGAAGATGCTAATGAAAGATGTGTTACAGATCATCAGTTTGAAAACAGCACAAGATAAGCAGCTCTTTAAATTTCTATCCATATTACATACAGAGTTATAAATTTTATATTTTATCTCAGCTCAAATGCTAAGCCTCTATTATATATTGAAACTATGTTTGAATTTTGTAAAAAATAAAACAACAAAGTGTAGTAATACCAATGCAAACTCTAGAAGATCTCATTGATTGCTGCACTAAAAATGATGGTTGCTTGGATGCTAGTTTATTATGTTAAGTGAAAAATGCAGCGTAGTCCCAGCCCATAATAAATGTCTTGCTACTCTAAAAGGGTCAGTTTCCTGATGCTGAAACCCATCAGCTACAAAATTGATTGGGAAGAATGTTAATGGAGAAAGTAAACACATTTTATTAGATGCTACCCATCTTTTATAAAACACACAATTCTGCTTTCATAGAAGATGGTTCTTTTATTTTAAAAGCTATCTCTCTTAAGAGAGAAAGCAGTCATTAAAAACCTAACAAAAATAACAAATGGGAAAATGTCTGGGAGCATAAGTAAGTTAAAACTGTTCAGGAAAATCATTCTATGCTCTGGATCATCGTAAGGACATGGAGACAGTACAGATGCGTGAAATTCTAACAATTTTATCAGTTTTAGAATAGATAAAGGTGATAGTTTACAATAATTCTGAATAGTCTTAAACAGTCAAAATAAATTCCCACTTTGTATTTGGAAAGAAGAGCAGATACAGTAGTTACCAAGGGGTTCATTGAGGAGCAACTGCCAAATATTTATTACATAAAAGTCAAGGATTACCAGAAGTGAAAACTAGTAAAATACATGTGAGCGAGTCTGATGAGCTATCTGAAACCATGAGTGCTATTTATTATCATCAAGTACAAGCTAGTAAGTTGTCTAATGCCTGATGGAACAACTAAAAAAGACCTGTACCACCACTTAAACAAAAATACAGATCTGGATGATGTAATTAATTTTAGGATGGTTGCCAACAACTAAACAATGCAAAAAGTGAGTCAGGAAGTAATAAGTGCAGAATTAAAGGAACATAATCAAATTGACTCTAAACTGTAGTTTTATGGTCAATAGGTGAGTAACAAACTCAATATATTTTTAAAATGCAATTATGGGTTAGGTTGATAAGTGCATTTAATGGAAGTTTGTATAGTATTTTCATTGAAAATAGAAGCACAAATGAAAATAAAGTGTTACCTAAATTAAATTAATAAAAAGTACCCGAGACAAAAAAAATATTTAGAAGTGGTAAAATTATTTTGTAGAGAGAAAGCATGACACATAGGTCTACTATTGATCTGAATTATTCTTATAATTTATTGATAATTTGTGGAAAAACATGAAATCACTGTTTACAATATTTTCAGATCATACTTAAATGTGATGTTTGTAGGCATAAATAGTTTGGGGAACCTGTCATTTATACTGACTAATCAGATTTGACTACTTTTTCTATTTATAAGCTGCCCACATCGGCATAGGACAGCTTCATGAGCACAATCCTTACTGTAACCCTGGAAGACATCTTTGTTCTTGAAGCTTATGCACAATGCACAATATGTTTGTCTGTTGCCAGTGTAGGCAGCCATGCTCATGCTTCTTCCGCACAATTTTCTCATTATATTCCTGTAGAGTTTAAAATTAAAATATGTTGCTATAACCAGATTTTAAAGCTGTGAGGGACACAGGCTCTGTGAACGGCAGAGATTTAACTCAAGGGTAAATAACATGTACTGTGAGCCCTAAGTAAAGGCAGTGCATAGTTCGCCAAACAGCCCAAATAACATAACAGTAATGGAACTGTGACTCAGAAAATCACAGCTTGATGTTTATTTTTTCAGAAAGAAAGGAAGTCCTAAAGCTTTTGCTTCCATGCTAGTTTAATTGTGACAGCCACAGCCTGTGATATGAAAAATATTCTCTGCATTTGCAGGTACCTATGGTAGGAGAGGAGAAGCAGCCTAGTAGAATCAGTATTCAACACCTAGAGAAGCAGACTGTGAATGATGATCTGTGCATCAGTGAATTCCCAGTTGTCTGATGGAATGATTTGGGAAGGGGAGAACATCATGTGCTAGAATGAAAAAAAGATGACACCGTTGTTACTGTGAACTTCAGGACATGCAGCTTGCTAACCCTGAATGTCTTTTTAGCTAAGAAACAAAAGAAATTTTAACTTACACAGCAATGGATGCGGTTCTTATATTCAGTCTAGGGCTGTCTCTTACTGATTTGAGCTGCATTATTTTTAAGTATTAAACAGCAGAATGTCTGCTATATCATACTTTCTTCTGACAGTCAGGAATTCAAGCCCTAATGCCTCTTTTTCATTCATACTAGTTTTGATTGTTTGATGAATCACTTCATCTTTCCCTGTCTCTCTTCTTATTTGCTTATCATGCCTAACCCTCGTAACATAGTATTGTAAAAATAAGTTTCTGCAGAAAGTCTATGAATAGGTGTTGTGGTTGAGACGGACAAATGACATAGAGCAAGTTCTTCCAGGATGAAAGTAGTAGATGCCATTTATTGCCACAATTGCATTTTTATACAGTTTTACCAATTCATGTGTCTCTTCACTATTGGTTACAAGGTACAGCAGTAACATCTCATTGGCTCATTTTTCTATCATCAATGTTACTCTTCTACTCCCTTCTCTCTCATGCGTACATCCCTTCTCTCTCATGGGTACACTTTAATATCTCCAGATACTCCTTTACTCTCATCTTTCTCATGGGTAGGCTTTAATATCTTCAAGGCTGATCTCTGTTCCCATGCTCTCCATCAGGGAATCCATGGACCCACCATAGTCCCCCACAATAGGTTCCAGTTTTCCAAAAGCAATACATACGCTACAATTTCAGAGCCTTATAGGAGATGAGATTTTGTATTTTCATTTCATTTTGTTTCTATGAGTCTCAGTAATGCTAAATGTATCTATCAGTTATTAGTTATCAGTTTTCAGTTCCTTGAAAGACCATAATGCCACTCAAATACCATTCTTAATGTGTTTATGTTGAATTGTCTTCAAATTTATGCCCTGTAAACAGGCACGACCATTTCAATTTAACAATTGCTTTAATCAGTATTTCAGAATGACAACTTAAAATTATCCTATTAACTTTGTTATTGCAGCATTTATAGCCTTTGCAATAGATAGCCATTTGGATGCTATCATTGTATAACTTCATTTGAAGAAAAGAGTGAAAGGAGATAAATGCGCAAAAATAGCTTGTGGTGCAACAATGTCCTTTTATATCTTACAAATGTCAATATTTGTAGGTCATTACTTAATAATGCTCCTAGTTGGAGAATGCCATATAATCTGCTTGTGTTCCTGAACATATTGCTGTACCACTATGAACCATAAAAAGATGATAATCTTTATGGTAATACAATTTTAAATCTTTATTTTTCAACTCAAGAAAACTGTTCTATAAATTCAGAAGACGAACCAGAAAGATATTTTTCCATTACGTCCTCTTGTCAACCTTTATACAGCTATCTCATCAGCTTCTCGTGGCTATAAAAGCACAGTGTCACAAGGAAACAAGAATCCATTGGACTTGTAATACCCCTTATCAAAATATAAGATAACAATGTAAAAAAGTGACAACCTCTAGACAGATCCTTTAAGTAAATACATTTCAGTAACATCTTTAAGTACTGTTATTTGGTGGCTTGTGCCTGAGAAAATGAATGGTACCGTAGTTTAAGGATCCCTATACATGGCTGCACTTTGAAAATCCAGCTGAAAGAAGAAATCAGCTAAAGTGAAAGCTAGTTGAACTGCTGCAGACAATTAACTTTTTAAGTCTTAGATCCTTTCTTTCTGCTACCTTTCTCACTGGTCTTGCCCTTTCATGTGATATCTTTGATAAACATTCTTTAATAAATTTGGGATTTCTTAAAAAAGTAGTATTTTTGTAGCAAATGTCTTTAGTCCCACACCGCCCCCCCCCCACAAACAAAGCATAGTAAAGAACTGCCAGGGGCAATGGAGACGAAGTTATGTCCAATACAGAAAGAAAAAAAGTGTAATTTGTAGTCAGAGTGGTCTTACCCCTCTCTTATTCTGCTTTCAGGGCTTTAACACATGAGTTGGTGTTAACTTGATTGTTTTTCAGTTCGGTGCCATCATGCATGTAGACTTCACTTTGCATAACTTGTTGTTTGAAACTCAAGTTGCCTATTTAATTTGGTCTCATTATTTAAGTATGTGATGATTCTGTGTAACCACATAATTGAGTATTTACTCATATTTGTGCTATTTCTGAATTCCTTTTGCCAGGGAGTCATCAAAATCCCACTTTTCAATCCCACTCTTCATTTAGACTCTGCACCTCACGGCCCTGTTTACTTCCCCATTTTTCTGCCCCCTTCCCTTCTGCCTCCCAAGTTCTTTCCCATCTCTGTCTTCTACCAGATCTGCCAGCTGCTCTTCCAACATTCAGAGCAAATGGTTTTCTCTACTATGAATGGGAAGTGAAAGCATCAGAGAGTTCTTCATTCTGGCGATTGGGCCGGTATGAATTTGTGCAGGATTTGTAGAGGAAAATTTATCAGTCTGAGATTAAAATATACTGGAATAGCCTCACTTGAGCAAGAATCCTCAAAAGTATGATCTTTTAACATGTGCCAACAGATTTTTCTTTACCTCAAATGGAATAAATTCATCAAATTAAGGTGTATTTTCCTGGAGAAAGCAAACGGCAAAAGGTTAAGACATGGTTATCTTCATTGATCATCAGATGCAACAGTTACCCAAATAAAAGTACAAAGCTATACAAAGAAAATAAGCACAGAAATATGTCTTTGGAAGTACTGCAGCATTCATGGAAAATTACTGACTCCATAAACCTGTTAGAGAATTGAGTGTATTGTTAATAAATATGTCAACAAGTGAATTTTGTTTTCCTTTTTACACTGTAAATCTGGATGAATCACTCCAATTTTTTGGTTGCTGCTTAGATATTTTATAAATGAAAGCAGAGTCTTCTTAAAAAATGAAGGTGGTCTGAGAGAAAGTAAATACTGCGTTTTCTAGAAGAACAATCATGTTATGCCAACAGATGTTATGCCAACCTGTGTTATATTTGCTTCAAATCCCACAAGATGATCACTCTTATTTGACATGAAACTTGTCCCCTTCAGATTTTTCTTAGCACACTACAAAAAACAACTCTGCTAGTCAGGTCATTACATTTTGAATAAACAAAGGAACAAATAGTTGTTCTACATAGTGATACTCTCCATAAAAGAGAAAGACTCAGTAAAATTCTGTCTCTTAATTGAATCACTAAACAATGAAAATCTCAGTAAGAATAGGCAAGCATTTCTTGAACTTCAACTCTAGACATCATGAAGAAAAAGGTGGTCTTTAAACATAATGTATTCAAGAACTAGGAACACAAGGCATATTATCAGACTACTGGCTGAACAGTGAAAGCAAGAGATTAATGTCTAAAGTGTGATCAGTTGAATTTTATCTGTATCTCAAAAAGTGTAACTGCAAAATCTGTAGTGATAATTACCGTTTTAGATAAGTTATCAAACTCATTTCGCTTAGAATAAGTAATGGTCTGTGTGATCAATACGGAGAATCTCTAGTCTGTCTGAAGCAGATAAGAGCAGCCATCATTGCTAAAATTCTGACAATTAGGGTATAAAAACAAGAGGAAGAATAACATATTTCTGTTTATGTGCAACAGATATGACTTAGTTTTTAACAGCAGTACATCTCAGGGTATAAGTGAAGAATATGGCACATACAGTAAGGGCACCAACAGGCCCAAAATTTGCCTAAATAGTCTCAGTAATCTGAGACTTTACTACAGCCACTCTACCATAAAATACTTGCTCAGCTATGAAGAGAGGCTGCTGGATTTTCTATGCGAATTAAAAGCTAGAAGAATTAGTGATTAAAAAGAAAAGGTGAACATTTAATGTATTAGCAGCCAGGCATATCCTGTGCTCTTCAGATTTTGGAAACATCTCAAATAGTGCCATTACAGAGAAGCTGCTTTAAAATTTGATTCTTGTTTTCCATTTTAATGTGCTGAAAATATGAAAGATGTCTTCTGCATTTTGCTTCTTTAGAGTTCATTTCCATATCCATCTAAATTATAGTCTTGATAATACCCATGACAAATCCTTCCATTACAGTCAGTACTTCAAAAACCCTTTTAAAGGAGGTTTTAATAAATAATAATTATTGAAGGCTTCCAGTTAGACTTATTTCTGGGTCTTGCTCTGACCTAAACCGATGTAAACTAATAAGTTAGAATAATGTAGAATGACGAAATGACTAAACCACCTAGCAGTTGATCGCTACCACTTTTAATCTATATGGTCTGAGTGTGCTGTAGAGTTCAACCCCAGCTAGGCACTTAGATAGGTAGATACATCCTATGCAGTCCAGAAAAGGAGATACGATTTTCTGTGGCCATCAGGAAAACTCCTACATTGAACTAGTTAACTATGGCTAACCAAGATGAAGCACTCAAAACAGGTAATGTCTTGTTTTTTTCCTTTTCCATGACTAATTGAAAAAAAATTAAAGAATTATAAATGTATTTTGGAAAGGTGTAAAAGTATGTGTTAGGATACCTTTGAATAGTTACTGCATCGAGATAAAAAAAAATGTAGGCTCTATTTCATTTTGTACACCAGTTCCCCATAGGCAGGAGCAGTGCAGGACTGGTACAGCATTAACTTAAGTAAAACTGAAAGGTGGCTCCTAAGTTAGTAGGACAATTATTTCTTTTGGATATATTTTAGGTGTAGATGATAGGCCTATAACTCACTTAAAGATGTGTGTTTACCTTGTGGATATCAACAGCTGAGCTGGTTTGGTCCTTCTGCAGCCAGTGGAGATGCAGTTTCTCACCCATTTATTTCAGATATCCTAGGAATAGTACACTATAAAGAAATGAATAAACAGCTGAATAACTGAGGATTAGTAAATATTACAGAATGAACAGATGAATTACTCAGTTAAGGACATATGTTTATGACCATAAATCCCATTTTGGATATATATTTCAGGTAGTTGTTTTATTGTGAAAAACCACAGAACAGCATTTTCACCATGCAGAGATCAAAACACAATGAAATATGACTCATGGTTACCAAATACAGTAAATTATTTATTTTTTAGAGTGCTTTATTTTCAATCAAAAACTAAATTCAAATTATAATCCAGTCACTGAGATCATTTAACAGATTGTCAGTAATGTTTTTTACCCACATAAGTGGGGGAAATGATGACTGCTACCCTTTTCATCTGTCTTTTTGGCTTCATTTCTCTCACTGTGTTCACTTACCTGTTGCTGGCTTTTTTTTTCATGCCCTTTAAAGAAAATCACAATTAACTTACTGTTCATGTGGAGGCGATAAAGTCCATCTCTGTTCTCACTTCCATTCTGACTCTCCCACCATCCTTCAGATAGGGCATTCTTGTGAAAAGTAGGTGATAATTTCATATATCCTCAAAGAGATAAAAACTTAATTTCAAGTTGCCCATATTCTTGGTTCATGGAAGGAGCTCTAGGAATTATTTTATTAAATAAAAGTACAGCTCTCTAAATCCATTTTCTTTCCTCCCAACTTCTTTCCTTCTCTCTCCTCTTCTTCCCCAAAGGAAATCTACTTAAAACAATTTTACAAATTTGGGTCAAATCCAGTTTGGGGATGAAAAAGACAGTTGTTCACAATCTTATTTACCAAAAAAAATTTTTGACTGCATGAAAATGATAGCATAATTTGGCTTCATAGTTAAACATACTGAAACAATTAATCATTCCATTCTTGATTTGATGACATGTAATTCTGCCCCTAATTCTTGACAGTGTAAATTAATTAAGGCAGATCACCACACTAAAGCAGCTATACTGATTCTAATACCTAAACTATCATTTTCAAAGATATCTTGGCACTCCTTTTTCCTGTGTGAAAGAACACACTTCTCTCAAAACGACTGGACACTGTAGAAATAAAGCTGCTACATCTCTCAAACCAAAATAAAATTATTATATCTCCCCTAAAGTGTGGCTAAATAGAAGACAAAATGTGTTTTTAAATAGTCGTTAATAGCATATTTATTTCTGCATTGATGAAATTGCTGAAACGTATGCTATTAGCATGATTTTCAGCAATTGAGCTGGTGGGAATTGTTAGTAAATCAGGCCTGTAATCTTCAAACGTACTCCCTAGGCCTTGAATCTAAAACCATCTGGACAGTGTGACAGTGTTCTATTTATTACATACAACTGCTTGGATACTGCCAATGCATAAACAGTAATTAAGCACACAAGCCAACCATGCATGCCAGATTTGCTAGAACTATCCTTTGAGTATCTTAGAGTTTCCATGCCAGTGAGCTTATTGAGGCATTGGCTGGTGATTAAACATTAATGATTTATGGTGCAAGCAGGGTTCATTTACTGCTTACTGAAATATGTTTGACAGTATCTTTGTGGTTTTTTTTTTTAAGAAATAATGCTTTTAAAGATATTTTTCTGACTCATTTTCTATACTGTTTTCATTAGGAATGTGATGTAAAATCCCATAGGATAGTTGCTTCTTTGTGTGGTTCTCTTGCTGTTGTATGGAAATGGGTTAATTGAAGCCGTAATTGGTAACCGTAACAAAATTTTCCTCAGTTTGAGGGAGTTTTCTAAAAATGAATTCCAAAATCCAATACTGCAGACTCTTAATATTGAATTGTGCGTCTATACAGGTTGATTTTTCCACTGGTGTTTTGCTCATCCCAGCTCCAGGTGACCTTCCTAAGATCTACATTTGGGGCCTAACACACTTTTCACAGGGACATAAAAAAAATTCTATATATTGATATTCCATACAGGGGTCATGAGAAAAGGCTGACACAAACCAGGGACCAAATGTTCAATTGATCAAGGTAAAATACCCTGTGCTGCAAGCGGGACATAGTGAAACACTACCATTAAGGAATTATCTGTCATTACTCAATGCCAAGGACTACTGTCTAATATATCAAGTTTATGTGCATAGCAAAATTTCACTGTACAGGCAGAAATATTTTTGGTGGCCACAACCATAAGTCTGGAATTGCGCTTGTGATCTTTCTCTGCAAATTATATGGGACTAGAGACTTGTTATAGTACAGTTTCAGCATTTATACCAGTAGATAACTGCTCATGTGTGTCAGTTTCAGATGTTCCGCCCTTCACCACACCAATTGTGATTTACTAGTATTTCTAGCTCCCCTAGAGAACCAGGAAAGCTAACTTCAAATTTGCATACCTAATAATGGAAAGAGAGGTATGATTCATGGCTTGACAACATAGAATGATAGAATCGTTTCGGCTGGAAGAGACCCTCAGGATCATCGAGTCCAGTCATAACCCAACCTAACTCTAGCCCTAAACCATGTCCCTAAGAACCTCGTCTAAATGCCTTTTAAACCCCTCCAGGGATGGTGACTCCACCACTTCCCTGGGCAGCCTGTTCCAGTGCCTGACAACCTGTGAGAGCGCTGGTCAGGGATTCCCGAGTTTTTAAACTTAACTCTGGCATCAAACAAGTCTTAGACCTGAAATAAATTCTGAGCTCCATAACTGAACAATTATTTTGTAGAGAATCCTTTAATGCATGTTTTGGTAGCTTCTGTGGTTGTACTGAATGAGGTACAGTTTAGTGCCAGTTCCTGATGTATCCGTCTCAGATTCCCAAATTACCAGTATGGAGAGGTTAATACTGTAAAAAATAAAAAATACAGAGTTTTGTAGAGTTTTAGTTTCCAATAACACCCTATTTAGAGTCTAGGGACAGATGCTCACTTTCCATTTGGATTGCTTCCAAGTTTCGTTATTGATGTAGAAAGATTACAAGAAAAACTGAACCCCCAAAATAAAAGTGGGATCGCAGTTTTCCAAAGTGTGGACCAGCTAACATGACTTAAGAAACTAAGCCATATATAAGACTGAACCTGTCAAATAATCAGTAGGCTGTGTTGGCTTTCTCAGACAGAAGGTCCCAGATGCAAACTGTAGAAAGGTTCCTGAAACAGCTCAGCAACATTTAGCTCAGAAATTGAAAGCAATACAGTAATGTTAGTGTCATGCCCCAGATAATTATCTCTGCTGAGACACAAGGGTAAATTAAGCTGGAAACAGAATCAAATTAATGCAGTTAATAGTGCTTCCAGGATGCAAGCAAATATTTTCTTTCAGTGCTGCACTTTGCCACATGAACACACACTCTTTCAGGACTATCTAAGGTAAATTTTATGTGGGACACCATTTCCCCTGTGTAGATGCTGTAAAACTCTGCACCCCTGCTAACAATACAGGGCTACCCTACTGCCCCAGAGCCATCTTCCCATGTGCTCAGTAATTCTGTCAATGATACTACTTAATCTGTGAGATTTCATACCGAAAAATATCTTCACTTTACAGAAAACTTTGCCAAAGGTGGAACCTGAAACAATTGTCTTAGAGTTTTCTCTTGTAATTTGATTGATTAGTATAAAAGGGCCACTGTGCCCTTGTGGCCAAGAAGGCCAATGGCATCCTGGGGTGTATTAGAAGGGGGGTGGTTAGTAGGTCCAGAGAGGTTCTCCTTCCCCTCTACTCTGCCCTGGTGAGACCTCATCTGGAATATTGTGTCCAGTTCTGGGCCCCTCAGTTCAAGAAGGACAGGGAACTGCTGGAGAGAGTCCAGCGCAGGGCCACAAAGATGATTAAGGGAGTGGAGCATCTCCCTTATGAGGAAAGGCTGAGGGAGCTGGGTCTCTTTAGCTTGGAGAAGAGGAGACTGAGGGGTGACCTCATTAATGTTTATAAATATGTAAAGGGTGGGTGTCACGAGGATGGAGCCAGGCTCTTCTCGGTGACAACCAACAGTAAGACAAGGGGTAATGGGTTCAAGCTGGAACACAAGAGGTTCCACTTAAATGTGAGAAGAAACTTCTTCTCAGTGAGGGTGACAGAGCACTGGAACGGGCTGCCCAGGGGGGTTGTGGATTCTCCTTCTCTGGAGACATTCAAAACCCGCCTGGACGCCTTCCTGTGTAACCTCACCTAAGTTTTCCTGCTCTGGCAGGGGGATTGGACTAGATGATCTTTTGAGGTCCCTTCCAATCCCTAACATTCTGTGATTCTGTGATTCTGTGAATTTTGTTATTTGAAGAATAAAATAAAATTGTCTGTAACCACACAGCAACAGAAATTCTGGCTCCCTCGTGATTTCATTCCAGGATTTGGAGAATCTTACCTTGAAAAGTAGGATATGAACTTCTTGCTGCAGTTCTGACCCCCAAGTCTCATACGTTGACACCACGCCAGAAGGCTACAGCTGAAGAGTCAGTCTGTGAAGCAAATGCTCAACCACAAACACATTGGATGGCAACTGTCAGCTCATTTTCCCCATCAGTCTTGCAGGTAGCCCCTGGCTAGCTATTATACAATCATAGAATAGTTTGAGTTGGAAGGGACCTTGAAGATCATCTAGTTCCAACCCCGCTGCCATGGGCAAAGTCACCTTCCAGTAGACCAGGTTATTCAAAGCCCCATCTAACCTGACCTTGAACACGGCCAGCCAGGAAGGCGGCATCCACAGCTTCTCTGGGCAACCTTTTCCAGTGTTTCACCACCCTCATGGTGAAGAATTTCTTCCTTATATCTAACCTAAATTTACCCTCTTTCAGTTTAAAGCCATAACCCCTTTTCCTATCACTACATACCATTGTAAAAACTCCCTCTTCAACTTTCTTGTAGGCCCTCTTTAGGTACTGGAAGGCTGTTCTAAGGTCTCCCTGGAGCCTTCTCTTCTCCAGGCTGAACAATCCCAGCTCTCTCAGCCTGTCTTCACAAGACAGCTGCTCCAGGCCTCTGGTCATTTTTATGGCCCCTCCTCTGGACCCTCTCCAACAGGTCCATGTCCTTCTTATGTTGCAGGTCCCAGAGCTGGATGCGATACTCAGGTGACATCTCACAAGAACAGAGTAGAAGGGGAGAATCACCATCCTTGACCTGCTGGTCATGCTTCTTTTGATGCAGTCTGGGATGCTGTTCACCTTCTGGGCTGCAAGTGCACATTGCTGGCTCATGTTAAGCTTCTCATCAACCAACATCCCCAAGTCTTTCTCCTCAGGGCTGCTCTTAATCCATTTTCTTCCCAGCCTGTATTTGTGGTTGAGATTGCCCTGACCCATGTGCAGGACCTTGCACTTGGCCTGCTTGAACTTTATGAGGTTCACACACTCCCACCTCTCAAGCCTGTCAAGGTCCCTCTGGATGGCATCCTTTCCCTTCAGCATGTTGTCTGCAGCACACAGCTTGGTGTCATTGGCAAAATTGCTGAGGGTGCACTTGATCCCACAGTCTATGTTGCTGACAAAGATGTTAAACAGTGCTAGTCCTAATACTGACCCCTGTGCAATGCCATTAGTTGTTAGCCACGGGCTATAACCTTGGGCGACTATCTGCCCGGGTTTTACTTTGACCTGTTTTAACTAATTTGAACTATTGTCCTTCTCTGTTTATGTTATTTAAGGTACTTTTAAACACTGAAATTTTTTCTTTTGCATTTTCTGTGGGTAATATTATCTTTAAAGAAAAAAAAATCTGTACAGAGCAGAGAGGTGCAGGATCACTAAGCAAATGGAATGCAGTTATGCTGATCTCTGTACAACACAGTTCTCTCCTTTCTGCCCGCCTCATCCTCTGCTGTCAGGCTGTTCAGTAAATATTTTCTCTGCAGGTCCATGAGTCATCCTCATATTGTAGTAAGTCACAAACAGAGACTCAGGGATAATTGGGAAGTGAGTCAGTGCACCTGTCTCTTCTCTCTTGGATCAGGGTTAAAAATTTCACCCAGAGCACAAGTCTAGTGGTCTCATACTGTTACCACATGTTTATACCCCTGAACTGCCACCACTGTCATGTTGGTGCCTTCTGTAAGAAAAATCAGTCTCTCAAAGCTGAACTTGGAGTTTGATGAGTGCCTGCCTGCACAGCGGGTTCAGCTAGCTGATGGACTTATTAGACAGATTGTTTTCATTTTTCACATAGAAGCCGCAATGTCTGTAGGATAAGATACCTATAGACGGAGTCTCCTCTGGAGGTCAGCTGGCTCAACATCCTGCTGCAAGGAGAGTTACTGACATGACTAACATAAGAGTTAGGTTAGGTCGCTCAGGTACCTGTCCAGATGCTCTCTGAACATCCCAAAGTGGGCACCCACACCCTCTCTGAGTTACCTGTTCCACTCTGTGGCCATCCTTATCATAAAGAATTTGTTCATTTTGCCTAGTTGGAATATCCCTTGCTGCAGCTTGTGTCCACTGACTCCTGTCCTTTCACTGTGCATCTTTGGAGAAACTAAGTCCTATATTCTCTACCCGTGAGGTAGTTGAAGAAAGTGATTTGACTGTATCCCTTTTTCCTTTTCTTCTTCATGCTGCACTACCCATATTTGTTAGCTGCCAGCTTTGCTTTGTTAAATACACGTTAATTTGCTATTAGTGAACAGAGTGCATACCTTTTTTACATAGTAAAACACTAACAGCTGCTTCCCTGCATGAAACGTAGCTGTCTTTTCCCTCTAGTCTAAGGAAATATTACTGTTTTTTTTCAGGACACAGTTGTTTTAACATTACTGATGTCTGGTAGGAAACCTGACGGTGTCTCTGACCATTGTAATATATTACTCTTGATGTCTCCTCCCCTCTGGTCCCTCTAATTTTTGATGTCCTGAAGATGTCTGTATCAGCAGCCATAGTCCTTAACCTTACCAAGGTGCACACTTTTTCCTTGATACATCATTTAACAGTATCTTCCAGTGTCTTATGGATCTCTTGCAGACACATTCTTCACAAGAATCTTTCTGTGATAGACTTTGTCACATCTTTCTCTATTAAGAGTGGTTCATCTTCCTAATGTAAACTTCTTTCTTTTCGTTCAGTATGCTTTGAGGCATATATATATCTATCCCAAACTTTTTGTGACATTTTGGTCGTGCCTCCACCATATTTCTGTTCCATGGCTTTACAAGACCCGTCTGGAAATATTTACCCAGAATCAGTAGCCTATAAGTACAGGAAGACTAAAATTTCTAAAGAGTTTTACTTCATAGTATCAGGATGGCATTGGAGGATTGCTTAAGAGCTATGTGAGAAAACAAGACAAGTACTTGTGGAATAGTGTAGAAGACAGGTGAGGTGGAAAATGGCTTTAAAAGTATGTCATACTCACATTGTAACATGCTACACTTTAAAGTCTGAGGAACCAGGCCAAGGTGAGGTGGGAAACCAGGAAAATCAAGAGAATGTCTGTAACTACTGAAGCTCTCTCAAGGGCTAAATGAGTGACTAAATCTCAATTGTCTTTGCTGATGTCTTCTACATATCTCATCAAAATCTTGTCATTTGGAATCAAGCCCTTTATATCTGGTCTTTTAAAATAGAGTCCTCTGCCTTTAAAACCTAATCTTTTTATTTTCTTAACCTATTACTAATATACAAAAGGATAATTTTGAAATCCATCCCAGAATATCCAGCATACACCAAAAAACTGCAGTGAGGGCTAGTCTCCGTGATTCCGCTTTTTTTTTATTTAAAGAGGATTTTATAAGATGTATTTCTCATAACCTATATATTGGCTTCATGGAGCATAGAACCTGGAGTTTGTTGATCTAGGACATAATAGGTGCAAAGCAGGTAGAATGATCCTATTAATTTGGAATTTTCAGCTGATATCTATATTCCCACAAATACTGTTATTGTAAGTGTGATGGTAACAATCTAAAAACATATTTTGGCAAAAAACTGTAGACAAGCGATGACTATGATATTGAACCTGGGAAGTACCAAGGACTCAGGAGGTTTCAGAATGAGACGAGGAAGATCACTCAGAAAAACAAAGCAAGCACAAGATGGATGTGATGCTATGCAGTACATGAGTGGTTGTTTTGATATACCTTTCTCTAGAAGAGATTGATTGTGAATGGTTGAAGCTTTACTCTCTTATTTGTTCCTTTTCTTTAACTGCTTTTTCCATTTCTTTCATTTTTTTACATTCTTCTTTTATATTTATTTCTCTTCAACTTTAATTGTTTCTCTCTTGCTGATTTCACTATTTGCCAATATTTTCTATGATTTTCAATGATTTTCTTTATTTAAAAAAAAGCATTAACTGGAAACCAAGAACTCCTTAATTTCTTTTAATGCAATCTTTTAGGTAAGTGATAGCATGACAGCTAAGATTTTTCATTTTTGTAGAAGGTATATTCAGTAAGGATCATATTCTTCCATTCTTAGTCAAGGTTAATGTAAACCTTTCCTTACACATAATTTAATTCATGTCAGTGGAGATGTTAATGAAATTTTGCTCACTTGCATAAAGATAAAGAGGTACATCTTTTGCTGATTCTATTTCAAAAAACACTAAAAAAAGCATTAGACCAAATAAAAATTGGCATAAAGGAAGACAGGCACACAAACACAAAGAAAAAAAAAAGTAGAAATCACTGTTAAAAATAGACAGCTCCAAAATCTACAAATTCTCTAAGTAAAGATCATCAATTATCTTTACTTGGCAAATGAAAGGCAATAACAGTAAAATGTGTATGAGCACCAACTGTGATGTGAAATTTAAGGCTCTAAAACTTCATTAAAATCAGACTGGTAATGATGTACCATATGCACTGGGCTGCGTTTGCCTGAGGATCTCCAACCTGTGGCTCATTTCTTCTGTCACACCACCTCTTTATAGGAATGACTCAGAGTGCTTTGTTGAAGTGCTTAGGGGCTGACAAGCAGGGTAGGTGTTTCAGAAATAATAGTTTGCTTCATTATACCCTCATGGATTATAGACATTTTCTGTTTATAGGAGGATCATAGGCTTTCATTTCTAAAGTTAACTGAAGACATGAAACAAGGCTGTTAACAAGTATTCTGACAATTTATCCTTTCTGAATAGGCAAGTGATTTTTTTTTATAGCGAGTAAAATTGATTTTTTTTTTTAAATAGCCTTTTCTAGAAATAACTGATAATGAATTTGGATAGTACGTTTCAGAGGGATTACAGAAATATATTAACCAGGTAAGATAGAAGGGTAGACATCGTAGGTGAAGGCCTGCATATTTCATTAGCAGCTCTTGAGCAATTTAGTCTCCATGTGCTTATTTTATTATTCTGGTACTTGAGTCACTTATTTGTAGCTCACCTTTATAAATTATTCAGGGCTTTTTTCCTTTTCAATACTCCATATATAGCTCCCATTAATGCTATATGTGGACAGTAAAATAAGGGCTTTCATATGAACCTTCAGGTTGTTATGATTAAAGATAAAAGAAAGTCCATGCCAAAGCAACATTAAGCTAAATTCTTTATATGTTAAGAAATATTAAAAGTTAGTGATACCTGAGAGAGATGAATTAAGCTGAAATTCATTTGATACCTGGTCATACCCTAGACATTAAAAATTAAAATTCTAAATGTGTGTGGAAGCACCTCTGAACACTGACATTTAGCAGAGATGTCCAACGTTTCACAAGAGACAGTCTGGTGGGGATGTCTTCAGCATGTCCGGCAGTCACAGACACTCAGAAATGCAGACAAAAGCAAGCAGTAGTGGTTACTGGGTTGTCTGGTTGGTTCATTTGCTTTCAACATAAGAAACTTGCTGGCCAGGCTAATTACCCAGAATAGGAAAGCCTGTGTTTAACTCCATTTTCTGAACATGAAAGTGTCTTAGCCCCCTCCCCGAAAAACCTGGGAAGGGTACATGCTACTGGCCTTGTAGTGCAGTAAGATGAACAAAGTGACCTTAACTTAACAGCTACTATGCTCACTTAGGGAAGTATAGAGCCTTATTTGACACAGGACCATCTATAAGACCACCTTTCCTTTTTCATGTAAGAAGATGATTAGTGAATACATTTTCTTGTTGCAGAAGTATTTACCCATGTTTCAAGTATTTTGAATATTATAAAAAGGATTTAAACATACTTTTCACAACTTTTTTCAAGTTGTCTGCTGTACCATTTCAACAAATAAAATCTAACATTTTACTGAAAAAATGAATTTCAGATTAAGTTTTGAAAATTTTGTGATCACATAAAAGGGACACCACAGGTAAATAATAACTCAATGTACAGTATAGTGTTACTGGTGTCTGACCTTTTACTTTGAACTGACTAACTAGTGGTAAAAAAAATCCTTTTACTATAGGATGACCGTAAAGAATCATTTGAATACTGATTTTCCAGTTATAATTTTTCAAACTTGTAGAAAAATCTTTACCAGAAGTGGATTATTAAAAATCAATATTTTTTCATTCTGAAATAGTTTCATTAAGCCTTTGAGTAGCTTCATACTTCATTATACCTTTCCACTTCAGTTCATAGTTTAGAGAAAATAATGAAAGAGTACAAAACATTTGTATTTTATTAAGAAGTGCATGCAAGCAATGGTGGAATGCCTTTTGCATTTGACTTTAAACAAGCTGGCCAAACTAAACTGTCAGTAATGACTATTTATATTTCAGCTACATTCATGAAACTTTTAGAAAACGATGAAATTAAACAAATTCTATTCAGGAAAATAAAATTTTAATTACAGTCCATACCTG
Organism: Caloenas nicobarica; assembly: GCF_036013445.1. Taxonomy (NCBI): domain Eukaryota; kingdom Metazoa; phylum Chordata; class Aves; order Columbiformes; family Columbidae; genus Caloenas; species Caloenas nicobarica. The sequence continues at coordinate 136,211,356 of NC_088246.1, read as the reverse complement.
TTTTGTGATTGCTGCCACTGAGTTTAGCATTATCCAGCTGGCTAGAAACACAGTCAAGTAGAAATCTGGGGCTCACACTGAGGAACCTCTATTCTCAGTACAGTTAGGTTGGATACTGAAAGACTACATTTCTGTATTTGCTGTGTAAACACAGAATTATGCCAAAATGGAGTTCAATTAAAACAGGAAGAGAAGCTGTTCCTAAAATGTGAAGTTATATGGTGAGTGAAAAATAAATATAATACGATTCTTGATAGTTAATAATACAGTAAAAAGGTAGAAGTACACTCATAACTGAAGTATTTAATTTATTTGCTTGGAATATCCAAGACACTAGTTTAAATAGTTGAGAAATTAATAACCATCATAATCTAGTTTTAGATTCTTTGACTGGAAAAAATGTTAAGTATGGTGAAATTCTAGTTCCACTCGCAGTTACCAGCTGAGCTCTAGGTATAGGAAGAAACCACTGTATTTGTAAATGTACTGTGGATTAATATTTGTATAGCATAAAGTTAAGCGTTCATGTAGTTGGCTTGAGTGAGACTACCTTCCTCAGTGCTGCCACTTGAGTTCCCTGGATTAAGATCATGTAAATTGATGACTGGTTAGTTTCAAGAGGCAGTAATGTTTATAGACTGGTTTTATACGCTTTAGAAAGCAAAGTAGGCGTCATCTGTTTCCCAGTATACTAAAGGCTGAAGAAGAGAATATTCTCTATTTGTTTGATGCTCCGTTTTTGTCCAACACTGTCTTTTTAAACTTTCTCTCTATGAAATGTAGAGTTTCATATTAAGTCATATGAAATAAAGAATAGTGCTTTTCTTTGATATCAAGATTATTTGGCAGTCTTATCCAACTATAGCTTCACCTTTGCTCTGTTGTGTATTCCAAACTAAAAAAAAAAAAAAAGAAAAGAAAAAAAGAATTCTTACATTTTTTTCCCTCCAGTGTTGATTCCACAATCCAAGTAAGCATTTGGCACTGGGTTCTGTTGGAGAAAGGATATTGTAAAAGCTGGACCTGCAGTTTGGTCCAGAGTTACGAATATTTTGTTTACAGGGCTCTGTGACTAACAGTATGAGTAAATGCAAGTCAACACTATATAAAGCTGCACCTCTGGGAATATTAGTAAAAATCTTTTGTATGACATTATTTCAAATAGAAAAAAAAGGTTGAAATAGTTAAAATGAGAATGAAGATACAATTTTTACATAAATACATGCCTTTAATTCCTATTCCCTTTCTCAATGACTTTAATAGGATTGCTCAGTTATAAAGAAACAAAATCATTCTAAAAATCTTATTTTCTTAATGAATTAGTAACATTGTTCAGTTACTAACAGACAGGATCATGACACAGCTTCTATATGTATTAAAAGCTCTGATACTGTACATTTTTACTGCATACATGTAATGGCTTAAATGACAACAACTTAAATAGAAAATTACTGGAGGCAAATTTTAAAAACATCTCATGGCAGGGTTTCTATTGCTTATAGTATATCCATCATTTAATAAAGTGCATAGGAAATGCTCATTAATTCTTCAGTTAATTGATTGATTAACTTTCAAATATAGGATCCATTTCTGAGCAGCTACACACTATAGAAATATTGATCCCATGACTAAAACAATTCCACTTGAAGCAAATAATCTTGAAATAGAATCACTGTATTTTTTTTTCTTCTGACAATAATCTATGATCTCAGGAAAAAATACATTTACTTGCCTATCTGCTGTAACCAGCTGTTTAAGTTTTTGTCCTGAATTTCAAATGCTGAAGAAGTTTAAGGGCTGAACAGGTACGTAATCAAAGAACATCATTTTGGGGCTGCAAAACATTCTATGAAACATTCTGTCTTATTAATTAAAAAATGTAAGTTAATTCTTCATGGGTATATCATTAAATGTCCTGGTAGTGTTTCAAATAGTAAATTGCTGAAATTTCAATATGTAGGTCAACATACAATTGAGACTGGGAAGCTGATCCACCCAAGTTAGTATGTGGTAATATCTTTCCTGGGAGAAACCCTGGCTAGCAAAGAAGAGCAAGTTTTTCAACTCATCTCATATATCATTTTGACAATAAACACAACAGTTTGTCTTAAGTTGCAAAATTCACTATCTGGAACTACATCTCATCAGTTTTGGAAAACTCCTATTGCTAACTTTCTTCCTCATTATAAATAGAAGAGCAAGGTTTATATAAAATATAGTTTCTATTAAATGACCAAGTTATGGCGCTCTTTAGTTTAACATTTTTCATTCACTTCTGAAATATAAAATCAACAACAACTATCCTGTGAGTGAATGTAACATCAGAATGTAGTACAAATCATTGATCCTTATCCATTGCCTCATGTGCCATATTTTTGTGTCTTGGGGGCAGCTCAAATCAGAATTTCTTTTCTCTAGGATGTGAAAGATGACTTACACTGTGTGTCACCAATCCAGAAAAAAAAAAAAGGATAGTTTGATGAGCCGAGGGAAAATATATTTTTCTAGTAAATATAACTTCATAGGCAGATTTTCAATGGTAACTACTTTAGAATGTGGAGCCAAGGAATATATGTCGCCAAACAGTCAGATGTCAAGAGGAAGCAATAGATTTGATTTCACCTCTTGTAGATAACAGTTTTACCCAGTTGTGCCTGCAGTCTAAGAGCTTTTGTCAGATAAAAGCTCCTCCCTCAGTCTTGTTCCTGATCCAAATGGAACACATCATGGCACAGAGGATCCTCTTTTTCCCAGTACTGTTTTTTTCAAGTATTAAATTATTCTTACTGTTCTCTGTCAATATCAAAACAGAAAATAATGTCATAAAATTCTGGCTTATTTCTAGCTGGAAATTTTTTAGGTTTGCCCCTAGACACTATTTTGGTTTTTAAACTGTATTTTCTTTGCTAGACCAAGAAGCCATTAGAATGCACTGGCTTTTTTCTGCAACCGTCCTTACTCAGGATAGTCAGTTTACGTGTCATTATTTCAGGTAATGTAAGTACGTTGAGTTCCCTTAGGCTTATTATGGTATGGTAAGGTACCATCTCCAGCCCCTGAAATGTTTTGTGTACTTCTTTCACAGACCCTGGGATTTCAATATTTCTTATCAAAAGTAAATATCAAGACTGGATGTTATTCTCTCATTAACATTACCAGTGTCAAAAACAGACAAAAATTTGATCTCTCAGTTCTACATCCCTCTTGTGCCTCATTCTACCCCTCCTTGTGACAGTACTACACTGGAAGCTAATACTTGCTTATTTGTTATAACTTCCAAACCAAAAAAAAAAAAAAAAAAAAGACATGAAATGAAACTGTGTCTTGGAACCACCTCATCAGCTGATCTGAATCCTCAGGATTTTCTCTGACGAGTTAGAAAATAACTTTATGTATTGGTCTACCTAACTTACTAAAGCTTTCCCAGTATGCCAGCTGCTATTACATGTATTTGCAGTTGTTGCTTGTATCAAAGTTGAGTGAGTCATAGGTAGCTTTGGAGCAGCACAAACATGGCAAGAAGTATGACAGCTGTCTTCATCCAGGCAAAGGTCAGCTCAGCTTTACTAGATCTTTGAATGATGCCAGCACTGTACACAGTTAAACAAGAAACAGCAAAATCTTGTAATTTTCCAGGCATTCATTGTTCTTTTCACCTTCTTGCAACAGCTCTCATCAGTTTAACACAATAAAAGCAAGGAGGCTTAGAGAAGCAATTTCTTAGGAAAGCAGTGAATATTATTCATGGGGAATAAAACCTCAAAGATAAATGTTTACAACTGCCATGTTTTTGTGGCTTTTTGGCATCAATACGGGACAAAACTCCCTATTTTCTCCTTCTCTCTGAAGCAAATTTGGACACACATTTTTTCTCCCAGCATCCACCGCACACTTGTTTGGATAATATAAACAAGTGCATCCAATTTGCTTTTGAAAAGATTGATGTGCACTGTTATTAATAATGCTTCATCGTATTGCAAGCAATCTGTAACCAGTTTATAGAAGAACCCAGATTTTCATAGCATGACTTTCTCACTTTCGGTTTCCCCATGCATTTATCCTAAAATTCACCCAAATAGTGAATGGTACTTAGGCAACTAGAAGATTCATAGGAAAAAAACCACAAACAAACAAACCAACCAACAAAAAACCAAACTAAAACAACAACATAAAAACCCACAAAAACAAAACAAAAAGCCCCACTGCTTAGATTTTACAGCTTAGATTTTTTTTTCAGAAACATACAAATGAAAATAACTTTTGTAGACTAGATTTTCAGGTACAATCTGAATGACAGTTTCAAAACTATTGTTAAAAGCTCTATTTTTTTGTGTATCTAGAGTGTCTCTAAATGGGACTAAAATGTACTTCATAGCAATGGTAAGCTTGATTTGACTGGTCATTTCTATATGGATAAATACTAGAGATAATACAGAGAATGAGAGCAACATGGGGAAGTAAAATTGTTCATTTATCATCAAACAAAATTCATTGTATACCATTCCATCCTTTGGATGAATTCACACATCGGATTTCATTGTACTAAATTATCTGAACATTGTACAGTAAACTAACTAGCCCACATAGACACCCACAAGCAAGATTAATAATATCTGCCTTAAGCTTCCTGTCTTCCCTTTCTGAGAGAATCTAAAAAAATATCGTAACATTTCTTCACTGCTGGTTTGAGAGCCTCACAGAAATAATTCAGTCTGAGAGAGGGTGGAGAAGCAGGTGAAGACTAAATTGCTACATTCTCAGTTGCCAGGGTCCTCTAAAGACCAAATTATTTTTCCATGGGCATAGATGTTTTGCCATCAAGTCTTACCACCTCCCCTTGCCAACTCCAGCCTCCTGAGTCTTGTCCAGTCCTTACATGAACATGACGTAGGTCTTGGGAAACCAGCAGTGTGGCTCCTGCAACCAGAATGTTTTCCTGCAGTGCAGCTGTGAAGCACACAGCTAAAGGGCCAAGTGAAATCCTGATAACCAAGCCCATCAGTTTCATATTGTATTTGTACAATTCACATGATTGGTCAAAAAAGAAGTGGAACTGTTTAACACACACATATACACAGGTGTTCATGTGGGCATTATTAAGTATGTTCTGATGAAGGAGGCATCGGACCTCTACCTGATTACAGAACTCACAACTATAGAGCAAGAGAGAAGATGAACTAAAAGTCAGAATACAATTTCTGTATGACTCCTGGTTTCATCCATTTCACTTTGTATGTATCTATATATTGTTTATCTTTTAGGCAGCTCTAAGTAGTCATATTATTTATATTTTGATCTAATTTCTATGTGCTCACCTAGGCCGATTGAATTAATTGGCTTTTTAAAAGAAAACTGTACAGATGATACCTTAAACTAAAATCTAAGATTCAACTCCATAGCACTGTAGAAAACAGATTTAATGATTCCCCTCATTAAGGAGAAGAGGCATCAGTTTTGGAGGGGAAGTAGCAGTTTGGAGAGCTCTTAGATATTAGAAATATTAGGCCAATTGTCATTATGGCATGCCGGAGGTAATTAAGAGACATGCGAGGGCAGGAGCTGTAAATTAGAGATAAGAATGAACCCAACTCCACAGTAGAAATCTCTTAGTTGGCAAAGATTAGTGTGCTCTAAGCTATAATAGCCCATGCTGATCCCAGTACTTTTTGTTTTCTTGGAAAGAAAGGTACTGTACCTTTAATGGGAGGATGATCCTGTTCCTGAAGAGACTCATGCGCGCACTAGTGAGTATTTGAGAAGTCTATGATCCTAGACCCCACAGACAAGATGGTGATTTTAAATCACCTATTAATATATGAAAGGATTTCTTTAATTCAGTTAGAAAGACACAGTGCATATTCTAGGTTTATGGAAAAGGAGCTAGCTACCTAAGATGGCATGCCGAAAGTAAAAAATAAACCAGTTTATTTTATCTTTGTCACAGAAATAAAAATGCACAGTATGCAGTGCAATGGCTAATGCTGATGGAGCGGGGAATAGGTAGGTCCTCCAGGAAATGGTAGTTGATATCCTTTGCTCTTCCATGCAGGTCCAACATCAAGCCTATTCTTCGTGGATCTCCACAATCCTTTCTCTGGTCTTTTTGTTCTAATTTTAGTCTTTTTGCCTTTCCATGGTAGCAGCAGATCAACTTTTGATCCTTCTCCAAGGGAAGGTAAAATTAGTCCATCTGGCTAAGAAGTCTCTGGCCAGCCCTGATGAAAGTTCCATGTTCTATTACAGGTCAACATAAACTCACCATGCGTATTATTTTCTCATATGCTACCATTGCGTTTTCTCATCTGACCCTATGGAAATATTTTCTTGAAATCCCATGAAAAATGAGCAAACAAAATTGGCACAGAAACAGATCATACTGTGAGTAGCCAAGAGTAATTTGCTTTTATATCATTGTTTTATAACATAATTTTGCTTTATAACAGAGAATAGTTTGCTGTGTTTTACTGAAGCGAGGATTCAGATTAAAAGGAGGATAGAATAGCATCTATGCTTACACTACACTGGATGAAATTTGAGGGTTATCAAACTTGCTTCTGGGAGATATACAGTGATAATCAGCTAACATCAAGCACAGATGCTGAAACAAAGAATCACACATTTGCAATATCAGAGGTATTGTGCATCCATGGTGAAACAGTAAACAGAAACGTACACTGAAAGCACATGAGCTCATATACACACCAAATACACTTTATAGAGAAGCATTTTGCCCAGGCTTCTCTAAGGGAGAGAGAATCAGCTTATATGGTACATACTGTGCTTTCATATTTCAGGAGTTAAGTTCCCTTTATAATGCAGTGATTTCTCACTCTCTTTTTATTCAGAAATGCTGGCTGAAAGTTGCTGCAGGCGTGAGACTTAACAGGCTGTTCATAATGACTGGCAAGTTCTAGCTGGAACACAGAAAAAGGTAACGAAACACAAACATAATAAGCCTTAAGTAAAGAAATAGCTTCCCTTTATTGAGATTAGAGTGGGTGAGGTGGTTAGTCCTTTGGAAATGAGATAGTTAATGTAAAATAGAGTCTTACTATATTTTTGTTTTTCATTACAAGATAGAAAAGGCAATAAACATATCCATATGAATCTGTTATTTGGTCACTAGCAACTAAATAAAAATGTTGAACTTTAAAGGAAAAGGAATGCACATTTCTGTCAAGGCTAACTTCCACCAAAATTAGTTCTTTCGGTCTTAAGTTTGTATCTCTTCCTTAGTAAATGTAACTTCACCTTTACTCTGTGATATTTTTTCATGAAAAGTCATTTCTTATATTTACAGTTCTTTGCAAACAAAAGAGCTTTCAGCTCTTATAAATCTGATGACTGCTTTTATCCTCTTCATCCAGATTTTTCTGAAGGAAGTTAATAGAGGTCATCTAGATAAATGATTACCCTGCAGAATTGGAGGACCTTTTGAACAGTAAATAAAGCTGCAGAGAGAGAGATGTTATGGGGAATTCTAGCCAGCTATGGAACTGTGTTATCAAGAATTAACATCCTGTGTGGCTCAGGTTTGAATCATTGCTTTATTGCAAACTTTGTGTAAAAACAATGCATAGATTAACTATTCCAGGAGCTCATCATGGCACATAATTGCTGCAATATAGATAAAAGTTATACAATGTATAATATATTTGTAGGGTTTTTTTGTATTAGTTATGGTAGTAACTAGAAACCAAAACCCCATTCTACTAAACCCTGTAAGAAGTTACGACTGAAGAACCTATTTGTATGATTCTGACTAATCTCAAAAGCAGCTATGGACCTTAATGGGAAATATTTTTAGAAAAGGATTGAAAAAGAAGTTATACGCAGTGTGAAAGACTATACAGTTTTTCCTTCCACGTAACTAATTAATTTCAAAATTTTAGTAATTCCCTATAAAATCTTTTTGTTTGTTACCAAACTGTTGTATTTTTCTAATTCTTCTGCTTCAAATGACACTTTTGTCATTATGGGACCAAACATACGCTACTTAACTTTAAAAACCAGTTACTGACTAGTTGGTATGTCCTAATCAATATAAAAAAGTCATCATCTCCATAAAGGCCAATGGTGATGTCCATCTTTATTGATAAACAAGGTTGCAAAGCCTGAGTCTTCATGCTTTCTCCATCGACACCTAAATGATTCCCTCCCAGATCTTTTTTGCCTGAGTTACTTCATGCTGTATTGCCTATTGGCCTTTGGTAGCTGTGTCTACATTTGAGATTGAGTTCACAGTGGCTTGATTTCCTAGTAATCCTCTACTTGAATGATTTTAGACTATCAGCTCTTTGAGAGAGTCTCTCTATGTTCTGCATTTGTACAATGTTGTGATAATAAAATAGAAAAGAAGAAAGCTAATGGAGATGCCGCAAATATGTCCAGTGGAGTAAGTCAGGACAGCAGAGCTTCCAGAAACAGTATGCATAACATAAATGATACAACGTGCAGTTCGTCAAGATCAAAGAAGGAAAAACATCAATAGTCAAGATACTTGACAATTTACAGTTCTTTATGGTTCTTTTGGAAAGTACTACTTCACTTTTTAACATTTTCATTACTTCTACAAGCCAGCACACACAAATGTGTGCTGCTTTTGCTTCATGCCTGCTCTTGCTGTGTACTCTGTATGCCCTGTGAACAGGGAGATGTCTGAATGCTTCAGTCTGCAGAAGTCCCTGTGTATTTTACATTTGAACCACAGCTTTGCTACAAACTCTGTGTAAGAACAGTGCATAGAGGAACTACTTGAGGAACACATAACAGATTGAGCTGAAACTACGAGAGGTATCTAATTTCTTTTATCCAGAAAGAAAATATCTCCAGCTGCATATTTATAATTGAACATGCTTTCAAAATGCGAATGCAGATCACTCCTAGTTTCTTTGCCTGAATCTTACCAATTGCTTTTTCAAAAGCAAGATATTCAGATCATGCTGGCTAGGAAACAAACAAGCAAACAAACAAAAACAAAACAAAAGATACCTTTTTTTGTTTGTTAAAGAAAAAAAAAATTGAAGCAAATATTTTCAGTAAGGTCTGAAGCAAGCCTTTATTGAACTTTGCTGAAAGTTTGCATACAGACTGTGTGAACAATGATCATACCATATGCATGAGGCAGAAAAGAGAGAGAGTAGATAACTCAAACTAAAATATTAGTCAGGTACAAGATACGTTATTAGAAAATGCTTAGACACAGTCATTAATGAAGGTGGTGCACATTAAGACACCTTTCGTATGAAGTTGAACCAAACATTGTTATAGGACAGCTGTATGCAGGGAGCTAACACAGTGGATTAAGAATTTCCATCTTGGCTTATGTGTTCAGTCACTAATAAAGTCCCAGTCAAGTGCTCAGAGTGTTTCATGCACTGTGAAGAATATTTTGTAACAGCTAGTCCTGGTGAAATCCCATTAATTTTGAAGGTACTGCTTGCTTGAGGTATGTGTTATGTCCCGAATATATATACTCTGTACAACAGGTTTAGGATCATTTGTCTACTATTTTATAGAGAAAGACAGGCATCTCATATTATAAGGATGAGAAAGACAGTTATTTCAGTTACCTTGGAAAATAATGCATTCTCTTCTTGCCATTCCAATACAAGAAAGATGTGAAGACACTGGTAGAATTTCAGAGGAAAAGAAATATGACTAAGGGGTTTCCTCATTTGCAGTGAGGAATCTTGTGGAAGTTTTGTCTTCTACAAGTAGAGTTTTAGCTGCCCTTCTAGAGCAGCTTTAGTTAAAGCCATACAAGAATATGCAGTACTGGAAAATACAGCCATCTCATGGAACACGTTGCTGGGTAGCAATACTTGAATATTAGGATCAGTCTGGTTGCAATAACAATGGTCCCTGTGAGGGAAAATTTATTCTGCAGATAAAAGAACTATTATAGAGAGCCTCACCATCATTGCAAGCTTCAGACAGCTGAGCTAGCTAGGTATGATTAAACTGAACCTGTACTTGAATGAAAAGTTGGAATATTCTTCATTCCTTGAGGGAGATATTGCAGAACATTTTTGTTGTCGTTTCACAATAGAAATGACTTGCTTGGGTTGTATTTTTTTTTTGTTTGGAAAATAAATGAAAAGCTTCAGATCTGTGGTATTAATTTCCTTCCTTTGAAATACAGACAAACGAAATGGGGTAAAAGGTACCTTAATATGCTGACTTTTGCCCTTTTTTTAAAGCATATAAAACAGGCAGCAAGATTCAATTTGTATTCAGATATTGATATGTTTGGTAGCAGTGTGAGAACATAATTGTACTAATTAGAATTTCCTGTGCCTAATTATCTTCTGTTCTTCTTACAGTCTTGATATGTGAAAACAAAACAAAACAAAACAACCTAAATATTTAACACTGAATGATGGATAATTATATCATTATCATTCATTGTATTGATTATTTCATTTTTGTTTCTATATTCCAATTAATTTATTTTTGAACTTTGTAATTTATAGGTATTACAAACTTTCTATAAGTCTAAGAAATTCAGTAAGAAAATATAGTTTATTAAAGTTAAGTTATATATATATGCTCTTTAACACTATTCAGTATTTTTTTTCAGAATAAATAGCATGTATTTTAGAGCATCAAGAGATTATTAAAAGACTACTTCTTTCTTGACTTACTAAATGCCATTTTGTTCCTCTGGTGTGCTGACATTATATCAAATTAACTTCAGCTTACCAAAAGTTCTGCAACTGATGTCCTAAAATACATCTGAAAATAATTGTATTACTGATTTCTTGTTTTTTAGACAAATTTGCCACAGCAGTAAATTAAGCATAACAGGCTTTATGACATACTTGTTGTTTGTTTTTTCATATAAACAGAAAACTGGCCAGCTTGCGGCTAGTCTGCATGGAGATGATATGAAACATTAATGTGAAGCACCAAAAGGCATGATGATACAGTCTGTAAGTTAGTTAGGTTAATGCTATCACTTCCAACCACATGAGTGCTTTTAGTTAGAAATAGTCATATAAAAGTACTATAATTTAATTACTCCTCTCTGTTTATGTGTGGGGAGGGTGTACAGAGAGTTTTAAACTAATTTCTGAGAACATTCTATTCCATTTAATTTCCATGCACAGTCAAATCCTAAATTCCTTAAGAAAACCAAGGTATGTCTATTTTGTCACATTTAAAATTTTCTGTTTGCAAAAGCAGCCGTCACTGGCAGAGAACAGATTAAAATTCTACCCATTACAGCTGGTTTATGGCTGGAATATAAATGTGTTTCTTACGTGTGTTCCTTGCCATCCATTGAAGATGTAAAAGCTACTGTCATTTCTGGGCTGTATTATAAAGGTTCATTCTCAAACTTACAGACATCCTCTGTAAAAATATTTTTCCAGTAAATTTGCACTTACAAGTAAACAAATAAAGTAATTGTAAATGGAACATGACAAAAATATTTTTTGATTTCTCTGTTTTATGTTTCATATATTTAAAATGCAAAGAGAAACATAGCAGATAAAGTCTTCATTGAATTTGGAAAACTCTGACAGTGACCTCCCACCTTATGATTTAGAGAAAAGTGGCTGGCTGACAATTGTTTTCTAATACAATCTTGTTTATATAGTAAATTGAAAATAAACACATAATAAAAAAGGTGGATGAGCATGACAACTGAAGTTGAAATATGAATATATGCACATATTAAGGTAGGCTAAAGTGTTTTTCTTGTAGACATAGAAGTAGTATGTATAACAAAATGAGGAATTTATTAGTTAAATGTCTGGATATGTTGTCCATTGTTATCAATTTCTATGCAAATTCTTCCACAGAAACAAGAATAAGTAAGGTATTTGGCGATCAGTCTTACTTTCACTGCATTTTGTAACAAAACTAACATTAATTTCTAATGAATGCAAGATCAGACCCTGGAAAAACACCAGTAAAGCATGCAGCATGACCAGCCATACAAAGGTTATTAAGATGAAGGGGAACCTATATGAGGGTATATATCTTACAGGTTCCAAAACTTGTAGTCTGACCCATCTTCCGTCTAAACACCTTAACAGAGGGTATTACCAAAGCTTTCTTAGTATCTGCTAATGCCACACAAACCCTTCACAGAGATAGGAATGGCAGGGGAGGGAGAGAGGTAGCAGCAGTCCTGTGAGGGAGTGGTAGACAGGGTTGGTGAGGAAAGGGCCAAAGTAGAGCTTCAGCAGGGTCACCTCAAACATTTGCTTGTAAGGAAGGATGTACCTACTAGGCATCATTATGAAAAAAACGCTCATCCCTGCTGACAGAAGACATTGAAAAGGCTGAGATACTGAAGGTCTTCTTCACCTGTATCTTTACTAGTAGGATTAGCCTACAGAAATCCAAGGATGCAGAAGCCACAGAGAAAATCTGGAGCAAGACATACTATTGCAAGAAAATCAGATCAGATGATATTTAATCAAACTTGTCATACTTAAGTCTATGGGCCCTCATAGGATGCACCCATAAGTGCTGAGGAAGCTGGCTGATGCCATTGTGTGGCTACTCCTGATAATCTTTGAATGAGCAAGGTGTTAGGAAGAGGAGTCTGAAAACAGGAGGAATGCAGATGTCACTCCTATCCTCAAAAAGGGCAAGAGGGAGGACAAAAAGAACCACAGCCCAGTCAGCCTCACCTCAATCCCTGCAAAGGCAACAGAACAACAAATCCTGGAAACCATTGCTAGGTACATGAAGGGCAAGGGGATGATCAAGAGTAGTCAGAAAGGATTCACAAAGGGGAAGCCACGTTTGATCAGTCTGATAAGCTTCTATGATGAAATGGCTGGCCTGGTAGATGAGGGAAGAGCAGTGGATGTTGTCTACCTTGACTTCAGTGAGGCTTTTAACACTGTCTCCCTTGAGATCATAGAAAAGCTATTGAAGAATGTGCTGGATGAACAGACACTGAAGTGGGTTGAAAACTGGCTGAAAAGCCAGCCCCAGAGTGTGGTGGTTATGAATTCTTGCTGGAGGCCAATAACTAATAGTCTAACCCAGGAGCTTATACTGGGTCCAAGCCTCTATTAATTATCTGGAAGCTGGGCTGATGCACCAGAGGATTGTTTTGTCATCCAGAGGGATCTTGTTAGACTGAAGAAATGGTCTGACGGGAACCTCACACAGTTCAACAAAGGGAAGTGCAAAGTCCTGCAACTAGGCAGGAACAACCCCATGTACCAGTTTATGCTGGGGGCCACCCAGCTGGAAAGCAGCTTTGCAGCAAAGGCCATGAAGGCCTGGATGGACACGAAGTTGAACATGAGTCAGCAATGTGCCCTTGCAGCAAAGAAGGCATGCTGGGCTGCATGAGGAGCAGTGTTGCCAGCAGATCAAGGGAAGTGGTCCTGCCCCTCTACTCAACCCTTGGTGCGGCCACACTGGAGTACTGTGTCCAGTTCTGGGCTCCTCAGTACAAGAGAGACACAGGCATCCTGGAGAGAGCCCACCAAAGGGCCACCGGGATGATTAAGGAACTGGAGCACCTCATGTGTAAGGAGAAGCTGGGAGAGCTGGGACTATTCTACATGGAGGAGAGAAGGCTCAAGTGAGATCTCATCAATATATATAGACACTTGAAGGGAATGTGCAAAGAAGACAGAGCCAGGATCTTTTTTGTGGTGCCTAGTGACAGGACAAGAGGCAATGGGCACAAACTGAAACACGAGAGGATTTCCATGAACATCAGGAAACTCTTTTTGACTGTGAGGGTGACTGAGTGGGTGACTGAGGACTGTTACAGGTTTCCCAGAGCCGTTATGGAGTCTCCATCTCTAATCAAAAGCTGTCTGGACGTAGACTTGTGCGACTGGCTCTATGTGGTCAAAGTTGACCAGAGGGGTTGGATCATGTGAGCTCCGGAGGTGCCTTCCAACATTAGTTTTTCTATGATTCTGTCATCCTCTTCTTGACAGTCATGAGCATCTCTGCAGCCAGAGATATAGGAACAAGTTTTGGTCCTAATCAAGCACAGAGTAGGTGTGGCACTGGCTATTTGTTGAGAGATTTACTAAAAAAAGATTAGTCAGAAAAGTCAATGAAATATTTAGAACAATTTTGTGACAGTTGAATCTACAGAATAGTTACACAGTACATCAGTCATATTAGGTAAGTAAAGTATGTAAAGTGAACAAAGGACTAACTAGACAAGCAGACCACTTGAAAAGACTAGTAAATCAAAAATAAAACAAAGCTTTTCATCATCACTAAAACATGATATAAGAAAATTTTTTGAAAACACCAACACATGACTGAAAGAAATTTTGGCAAAAGAGTTGGACTGCAGAATGAAATGGTACAGAAAATAGAAGAGAAGGCAAATTGAAAGGAACAGACACAAGGCAGCTACCAAGACCTGCAAACATATAAAGTGATACATGCAATACATAATGATTAGAATATGCCAGATAATGGAATCAAAGGAAGTAAGAAAAGATTGTCTATATATATTTAGAAGAAAAACAGCATTGTGAAGAGACAGAAATGCTAGGCGAATGCAGTAGGTAAGAAGTAAATAAAAAACTCACAAGATTGATTTTTTAAATAGATATTTTACTTGTTTTTCTCTTTAAAAATGAAGAAGAAATGAGAGAATATGATGCAAGAATCAGAAACAGTGCTTAATGATAATAGCTGGAGAGGCTGACACCAAAGAGTAAACAGAGTATCTGACCACATGCTGTTTGAACAGTGAATAATTCATAGAGAACAATCAGTATCTCACTGCTGTAAAAATTATTTTAGAATCCACCTCTTGCAGTAGGATATTGCCCCAGTAGCTAATTTTTGAAGTTAACAATTCTCTTGGACAGAAGAAATATGAGAAACAGTGTAAAAGCAATGCAATGAGTTATAAAATTACAGGAGCTGTAGGACCAAGTGGTGTAAATTACCCTGGTCTGCACTCCTTTCAGACTGAGAACTCTGAAAAATAAGCCCGGTATGTTAAATGACAGCTCTTAGCTATTCAGATAGTTTTTGAAGTTTCCTTTAGTTGCAACATTATTGTGCTTTAATCAGGCAGGCAGCTAAACACCACACAGCAGTTTGCTCACTCTCCCCCACAATGGGATGGGGGATACAACTGGAAAAAAAAAAAAAAAAAGGTAAAACTTGTGGGTTGAGATAAAGACAATTTAATAGGACAAAAATGGAAGGTAAAATAAGAATAATGATAAAAGAATATACAAAAGAAGGGATGCACAAATGCAATTGCTTACCACCCAATGACTGACGCCTAGCCGGTCCCAGGGCAGTGGCCTCCCAGCTAATTTTCACCCTAGATTATATACTAAGTATGACATCATACGATATGGAATATCCCTTTGGTCAGTTGGGGTCAGCTGTCCCAATTGTGTCCCCTCCCAGCTTCTTCTGCAGTCCCAGCCTGCTCACTGTCAGGGCATTATGAGAAGCTGGAATGTCCTTGACTTAGTGCAAGTACTGCTCAGTAACAACTAAAACATCAGTGTATTATCCACAGTGTTCTCATCCTAAATCCAAAACACAACACTATACCAGCTACTAGGAAGAAAATTAACTCTATCCCAGCTGAAACAAGGACGGACATCCAATTAATGTGACCACATGGTCCTGAAACATTTGTGCATAGAACATCAACTGCCAAGAGGTTCTAAGTAACTAAACCATCAACTTTCCCATTATAATTGATCTATGAAAAAAGTTTTGTGTGGCAGATACAAAGATAGAATGTGGAACTGAAGCCACATCTATGTGACAAATTTCTATGGTGTAGTTTTTGGGAGAGTGGTATAAGAATATTTGATCGACGTCGTTCAGAAAGTCTTCATGTAGCTTTTCTTATACACACAGCCATATATATGTGTGTATACACACATTTATGCATACACACCACTTTTACATTCATACTAGCACATTCCTGTAAAGTTCTGCTAGCAAAGTTGTCCAGCTATAGATCTGCTTTCACAGAATCACAGAACGGTTGTGGTTGGAAGGGACCTCTGGAGATCATCTAGTCCAAACCACCTGCTAAAGAATGTTCACCTAGAGCAGATGCACAGGAATGTGTCCAGGCGGGTTTTGAATGTCTCCAGAGAAGGAGACTCCACAACCTCTCTGGGCAGCCTGTTCCAGTGCTCTGGCACTCTCAAAGTAAAGAAGTTTTTCCTCATATTCAGATGCAACCTCCTATGCTTCAGCCTGTGCCCACTGCCCCTCATCCTATTGTTGGGCACGACTGAAAGGAGTCTGGTCCCATCCTCTTGACATCCACCCCCGAGATATTTATAAACATTGATGAGATCCCCTCTCAGCCTTCTCTTCTCCAGGCTGAACAGACCCAGCTATCTCAGTGTCTCTTCATAAGAAAGGTGCTCTCGGCCCCTAATCATCTTCGTAGCCTGCCGCTGGACTCCTTCCAGTAGTTCCTTATCTTTCTTAAACTGGGGAGCCCAGAGCTGGGCTTTGACTAATGCCGTTAAAGCATAGAGGAGTTTAACATAATAGAACACACAGCTGTATGGTCCAAAAATCATGAAAATCTTTAGAAAAAACAATCCCACTCTGTCATTCAGCAAAGTGACTTACAAAAAAACCCAAAAGGCTGAATCTATTGATTTCACTAGTGCCTACATCTCTTATTAGAGAAGCATTCCTTTGTATGGTAGCCTTTTTGTAGGGGATCCTTTATTTCAAGATCTAAACAATAGGAAGAGGAAAGGTGTAGGCATCTTTTTTGGTACGTGACAGTAGATCTACCCCTCTCTGGGAAAAACGTGAAATGTTAATTTACACTACACTGAACTTATGTATTGGTGAATAAAAACAGCAACTATGCAGTGTTTCAATAGCACAGTGGATGATTAACATTTAATCTAATCTCATTTTAAATGATTCGTATAGATTAGTTTCTATGAGATTCATTCACCTGCCCTTATGCTAGTCATTTTAAAAATAACTTGCTGCTTGTCACTCTGCTAACTAATGAATTCTCATCAGTTCTGTATTCCTTTGAGAGTTATTTCAAAATGCAATGTTACATGAAATGTATGTTCCTGATTAAAAAAGAAAAAATGCACATGAGAATATGAATCCTAAAATCACGGTGTTAGTTTTTAGAATCAAGCCTTGCAAAAAGCCCTGCCACCTGTGAGTTGTCACCTGGTTTTCCCAGATTCCTTGTTGTCCAGCCCACCTTCCTGGATGTCTTGCCAGGTAGCAACCGACAGCTGGCTCAAGCATATTTCCTCTCTGTTTGGTGCCCTCTTTGCCCCCATCAGTGAGCCCTTTCTACATGTAGCTCTGAACATATTTTTTCTAGGGACAGAGCTATATATCTTGAAGAAGCTCCAGGTGTTATAGACCCAGGAGACCGCTGCTTTGGAAGACAAAGTGTCCTCAGTTTGTTAGTGTCCTGAGTAGTCCTGCTTTTCTTTGAAAACAGACTCATTGAGACTTTTTATCATCTAATTGCTTATGGCCTGAAATGCAAATAACCGAACATGTTATTTAATAATTTTAAAATTCCAGAGTAGAGAAGAACACGGTCACTCGGATGCGAACAGTTTCAGCCACGACCAGTGAACATAAGAGAGTCCTGCTCCTTTTTAAGGCTTCACCCGTATTGGGCAAACAATAAAGAACTGTTTGATAAACTGACTCCAGAAAAGAAGAGGCAGGTGAACACATCAAACTCTGGTGCATTCTGGGAGCAACACACAACCTAAGATTTTAGTGGTTAATTTTTCACCATTACTATTGTTAGAAACAGGAAAAAGCTCTTAAACTGGCCATCTCTATATTATGAATTGTCAGGCCTAAGCTTAGGTGAGGCATTAGTAAATTTGATTCTCAGATGTCCAAACACAACAAAGAGAAGTTTCAGTGTCCCAGGTCTGCAAAGTTTTAAAATTTTGATTTGATCCTAAGAGACCAAAGGATTCTTCTTATTAGAAGTGTACTAAATTTAGGATGCTGAAGCTATTAACAGTTGCTTTTCAAATTATAATCCAGAATCACAGATGTTTTAGCCAGAAAGCAGACCTACTGTTTTTTACTAAACTCTAATCATTTAATTAATTCTCACTTTTGTTGGGATCAGTCCTATCCTACTTTTTTTATTGTTTGGTTCACTCCATATTTCAATATCCTGTCAGACTCCTTGTGCTAATCACACAGAGGAGGGCTGCAGCTGACCTAAAGTAATATGCATTTATTGAAGGCAGTGCAGGTATGCTACTTTGCATCAATTACAGGTCACATCCTATATTCAGAAGACAGTGAATATGCACTCATTCATGAAATTACCTTCGATGTATTAACATAAATGCAGCTGACTGGGATGTAAGTACCGTTCTGAGCGCTCACTCAAACCGTCCCTATCCACTCTGATTTCCCAGGCTTATGCACTCTGGGTTTGAGATGGGTTAAAGCTGAGACTGCTATAGTAATCATTCCTCTTCCTGGCCTTAGACCTTCATTTCTAGTATACGTATTTCCTATATGTAAGCAAGGAGAAAACTAATCCAGCAACAGAACACAAGCATCTTCCTCCTGGCTTGGTAAGCTGAGCTCACTCATCAAAGGGTGAGATGTGTTCTGGTGTTCACAAAAGTAAAGACGACGACACTTAAGGATGGACCATATCAGAATCATATTCTTAGCTTATAATGCATCAATACATACATTTTCTTATTATACTATATAAAAATTAGCTCAATATAACCAGCATTACATTTATGGAAATGCATTTCATGTGATCATTTCACGTGATCATTTCACATTCTTAGTGATTAAATTCGTTCATTCATTGTTTTAATGCTTTATATTTTCTACATGTAATCATCCAAATTTCATTGAGTATTTTACCTGTGTGATGAGCATTTTGGTGGAGACAGAAACACGGTAACAGATTACGTTGGGAATACCTGCTTTCGTTAGGTTTACTTTACTTCATTTTTCTGGATTGTCTGTTTAAACAATCCAGCCGCCTTCAAAAATAAGGGAAACGCATATCTTGTAATCAGGAAAGTACTGCTGCACTATTAAGAAAGAGTCTTTGATAATAACAGATTCTGGCATCTCTTGAACTGTAGTTAGTCCCTCTGCTTATGTAAGTTATTTACATTTTTTTTGCTACACTCATCTTCACGCCTCCATCATGTTGTATTTTCCTTGTCATTCTAGCGAATATACCCAGATATGATACAAAAAAGATCCCTAGGTAAATTAAAGGAGTCCTGAAGTAGGCAGTATGGGACCAGTCAAGACTGAAGATAAATTTGGGCTAGACTTCATGCTTTTCATGCCAAATCTCAGGCAGTGGGGAGTTTTGACATACAGTCATGCCCAGATCAGGTGAGAAAAACATCTCTTACTCAGCATAAAGGATAGATAATGTTAAAATCACAGGGTCACAGCATGTTAAGAAAGAGAGAAAATAGTCTCAGAAAAAAAGTATTTTAAGACAAGAACTACAGTGCTTCTGACATCAATATCTGAGTGGCGTCTCTGCCTGCTACACATGCAGTAATCAACCCGGGGTTTGGAGAGGTTTTAACTTGCTTCAGTAAAACATTTCTTAGTGTGATGAAAGTCTTGTATTTGATAAATGTTGTTTCATGTAAATTTTCACAGGAGGGCTACATGACATGGTTTTCCTCTTTATTGTGGCCAACACCAAAACATACCAAGACCAGAAAATATGTGATTTTTTTAAATGAAAAAAGCTTTTGACAGACTGGAATCAATGTTTCATAAAATGCTTTTAAAGACAGAAAAAATCAAGTTGCTTTTGAGAATTTGAACCTCTTTCTTTCTTTCTTTTTTTTTTTCCTTGGAGGGTGATATTTCTAGGTTTTAATTTTGGGTTTGGTATGTTTCTGATAAAGACAACTCATTTACAGTAAATCAGGTTTAATCTTTATATTTGTTCTGCATTCAGCAGTTAAAATAACTTGAAACATCACAGACAAAGATGATGTACTCAAGTTCTGACCTTAATGTTCTGATGACTTAAACGGAGAAACTGTACTGCTGCAATTACACAATATGTAAACCAGAGTCTACTGAATCCACATACGTTTTACCACATACATTATACTTTTATGGACTAGGATATGTAGCTTTTGTTTCTTGGTCAAGTGTCTGAAATTATTTGAAGTAAAAGATTCCTAAAAATACACCTTAATAAAACAAACAGAAAAGAATTTAATTCATTGGATGTAAAAAGCAGAAATGGAAAAAACCAGTTGATTAATTATTTCATAATTTCTAACATTTCTTTCAGGATTTAAAAAGGTAGCTTTGACAGAAAAAATAAAGAACACAAATGGAATTACTTACTTTCACAGAAACATTCACTACTGGCTTTATGTTATGGATCATCTGCTTGAATGTTGGCTACTGGTCCCTGTAACACTGGGCTAGATGAAACACCTCATCGAATCAGGACAACTATTTTTATATTTTAGAAAATAAATTAGTTTCTTCTTTCCTGGTAGACATAAGCACGAGTTCAGATAGTTACCCTTACTAAAAATAGAGCTGAAAAAGTTGTTGGAGTGAACATTTATCTGCCTGTCATGAGTACAATTGTATGAGCAAGTAGCTGAAAAGCAGACAATGCTCAGAGCAGAAACATCCAGAAGTCAACTGCTAATGCACTCTCATCATACAGCACAGAATGGTTAATATAGGTGAAGATAGGCAATGAACAAAGAGAGCAAACATCCTACATCTGTACCAGTGCAGACGTTATGGCATCATCCTGAACGTGTAAATAGCTGCTGCTTCTGAGCTCATTGATATGTGCCCAACATTTATATCAGCAAGGCCTAGCAATGTTTTGTTTCTTAAGAATGCCAAAGGGAAGATAAGAATGATAAAGTTTTAAACTCATCAATGAATCTGAAAGCTGTAACCCTTCTATCTAAACCCAAAAATCTTAGTTCAGAATCTGTCAAGCAACCAATATGTTCAGAAAATGGTCAGTATAAAATAAACCGAGAGTAATATGGCAATCAGGAGAACAGCTTTGTTACCCATCCTATCACATTTCACTACCCATTGTTCTCACTAGTTAGGGGTCCTTCTTCGGTACGCTTCATCCTTAAATTAAATGAGGCTGCTAGGAAAAATTATTTAAGAAGGGTTGATGAAAATGGACTAAATATTAAAGAATGCTGTCATAAAAGTATTAGTTTTATTATCATGAAACCAGAGCATCCCCCCAAACAAATAAAATATATTTCATTTTGAATTTTAACTGAGAGATTAGCACTGCAGGTAGAAGAAGGTTTTGCTGAAGAAGCTATTATCTGATCACATTGGATTTCAATTGCCTAAGAGAGTGAAGTCAAAATGAAAATTACACATGGATAAACTGATGTTTTGATAACTTTGTGTTGTACAAGGAACAGGTAGGTAGAAACATGCTAATTCCAGCACTTAAGAAAAGTAAATTCTTGGTTTTTCTGTGTTTGTGGCTGCCTATTTAAAGAATCTGAACGATACATACTGTCCTAAAACTGTCTAGTTTTACATAAGAAAGAAACAAAACATAAATAGCACCTTAATTTGAGAAGCCATAATCAAGAATTCCTCAAATGTACAGTTAAAATGAGAAAAGGAATAAAGAGACAACAAAGAAATAGGGCTCAGTTCTCCTAGTGCCAACTTCTCACAATTTCCTTACTCAATTTAATTCATGTGTCTATATCAAAAGTCTCCAAAAAGACAAATATGAGAAATAAACCACTTGCTCACCTCATTCAATACAAAGTAAAGCTGGGATTTTCTGAGCACGACAAATTTAATACAGAATTACGTAACAGAATTACATATAGCTCTTTATTAACTCTCTCTGACTTAAGCAAGCATGAAGATCATAGTGCCAGAAAAATGGTTTAACATCTAAATCCAAGAAGGCCCCAAACTGATCTCTGTGTTTATGAGGTTGCATGCAGAGGTGGGAACATACTGTAATTCTTATTTAACTACTTTACACTGTATACAAAAATGAGCAAGTGGGTAGAAATGCAGAGGACAGAGTGCTTGAGAGCCTTTCCTGCCACTGCTGAGGTAGTTGGAATGTTGGCTGATGGATGAAGGGACGGAGTTGTGATTAAAGACAGACCAGTATCTCTACTAATATTGAGTGGTAAACTTTGAAGGCCTCTTGGTAAAATCTAAATCTGAAACAGTGCAAGATCTCTTTTGTTTCACCATTAGTTTGTTCTCCCAGGTAACCAAAGCACGGGCAATGCATTTCATGACAGTTACAGTGACCTAAATTAATATGCCATGAACTTACTTTGCTCTCCCCCAACTTTCCCCTCCGTTGCTGTGTGTTTCTGTCTTCTCTAGGACTGCTGACAATCCAAGTATGAGGTGGGCTGTTCAGGGAGATGTACTAGAAACTTGATGTACTTCTCACAAGATGTGTATCATTCTCTTAAGGTTTCTTAAGAGAATATCCTTGGAGCCACTAGCTCATGCAAATATAATTTTTTGCCTGCTCCAACAATTCAAACTGTAACATGTCTTGTTCAAATATTTTGTTTTTCATTCATCTATTCAGCAAATAAAGTAGAAATTGGTAAATGCAAAATGACTATAGCTGTGGATAGAGAGAGAAAAGTGACTCAACTTATATTGCCATAGGCTGACTGCTCAGCTAGTTTTTCTGTTAGCTGGAATACTCCTTACAACAGCTAGGAAGAAAGAAAGAGGTAATGTGTTTTGGATGAGTTACTACAATCTGAAAATTAGACAGTCTGAGGTTGTCTGATGGTTCTAACTTCCTTTAACAGGAGTGGCTTCTCTGTAGGTCCTGTCATTCTTCTTTTCTTAGTGGCAGCATGACCTTTCTGCTGCAGAGTCTGGTTTCCCATGCACTCGTTTTTCTGACCTTTATGGGAGCCTCGGTAGAATGACTTAGAGGCATAGTAAGTGTACTTCACTCTTAGATACATAACAAACCCCTTTTTTTTTAGATCACTTATGTGCATTTGCAGCAACAGAACAAGTAGAGCAATAAATAAAACAGGGATCATGTCTGAGTGGAAAATCTGAACAAGCTAAAATTAAAACAACTTGAATTAAAATACACACAATAAAGTCAATAAGGTTATATGCAACTGTTTGATCAATGCAGAGTTCAAACACATTTTTCTTTCCTTATTTGACACCAAGGCTGTTTTCCCCATCACTGTCAACCATGCAATCCCCCATCTTCCTCACCTACTACCATGATTTGACAAGGACTTCCTTTCACCTTGAAACACACTAGTAGAAATTCAGTTGAAGCCTTGCTTTTCTAGTAGGCCATAGTGAAGCACTAAAAATCACTTTTCTGGTTCTCCAGAGACAAGTTGAACATAAGAAAAGTATTTGTCCAATTTCCTTCTCTATCTATGAATACTTTTAATTTTATTTATTTATTTATTTATTTATTTATTTATTTATTTATTTATTTATGATTACAAGTGAGCTTTTACCTAAAAATAATACAAAAAACATCACAGGCAGTAAAGCAATGTCAATGATAATTTTTTAATGTAAAATAACCTCAAAATTTCAAATGGATAGAGGAAAGAAAACCTGGTTGGAAGTCCTTGTTAATGTTAGACATAGAAGCCAAGAGAGAACTGAGAATGTTGGAGAAAGTTAGGAAAACTTAGTGAAGATGCTCACTCTGTTTTTTAGACATTTGGTCAAAATGACAAATTCATTCATATAGCTACCTATTTGTTGAAATTAAAATGATGGTTGTACCTCCTGAAAATAATAAGAATGCAGTAGCTAAGACCCCTTTTAATTTAAAAGTGCTCTGCATACAGGAATTGTTCAGAACATTAGTTGTGTTTGAAGGAGCAAATTCAGTCTTATGCTTTTATAGGTATACTTAGAAGAGCTCAGTTTCTTTATTCCTCTGAAAGAATTCTGATTTAGACACTCTACAGACTTGTTTATAAATATGTATGTACAGAGATATATATGACCCATTCATAAAATACTTCTAAGAAGAGTCTTTTTGGAAAATTAAATAAGCTTGTAATCAAAATTTTTAAACTTCCAAGTTTTTTTAAAACAGTTTGGTAAAGGTCTGGATTTCTATTTCTGTTTCTCATCACTGTATTTCAAAATATGCCAAATTGGATGAAACAGTAATAATCTACATAGTGGATAAATGAAATGTTCAGCTTAAGTTCAAATAAAAGGAACAAGTGGATCAATAAAAGTGGAAAAACTCTTAAACCCACAGTACAAGAGAATATGAAAGGACATTAGTGAATCAAAAAATAAAGAGGCTTAGGAAACAAAAAAGAATAAGTACAAATATAAATAGTATTTTTTACTAGATAGGATTTTCAAAAGCAGGCTGCATGCAGGCTTTTTTGTGCTCACACTGAGGCCAGTAAGCAGACTCCCGTGGAATTCACAGAGAACAGATCTAAGCCAACAGCGGGCACCTTCAAGATCCCACCACTAACCATACACTGAACCATCAAATGATTAAAGAAATCTTTCATATTCCTTCAGATAGCAAATAACATTCTTGCTACTATATTCTCTGAGAACCTAGTAAGGTTAGAGATTACTTCAAGTATATTCAATACAGAAAGCACCAATGTCCTATATGCTTAATAGCAGATTTCCTACATATTTTTATTAATAAAACCAATGACCTACAGGGTAATTGTGAAAACATTTTTGAGACTGAAGTTGAGCAATATGGCTAGGATGAACATTAGCAGCAGGTGTCACAACAGACAAAGTGGCAAAGATTTTATCATTAATTGTCATGACTGTATACTAGGAAGACCACAGGATGCCCAAGAGTTGGATTGCAGCCTCTGAGAATTCATTACATTGGTCAACCAGTTGGAAGACAGCTGTCTAGAATACCGCTCCTTTCACAAACAATTTTAAGGTGTCTGTGTCATTTGTAACAAGAGAAAAACCTAGTGTCCTCAAAAAATTGGAGAAGATCATGTTGTTTCCCATCTGGGTTTTGGGAAGCAAGGACCTGAACATGTTTCAAATCAATACTTTCACAACATGGACACGAGTCTGTCTCTCTCAGCCTCCTTAATGGAGCTGTTCTGGTTTATACAAATCATTAATTATAAATGAAGTAAGAAAAGATTCTATATGAAGCTGACTGGTCTTCGCAGTATGCATCCACAAGACATGAGCCAATAATGAGAAAAAGACATGAAATCATGGGGGTAACATATCAGAGATGACATTGTGTCTTGTGTTGACTCTTTAGCTTGGACAAATCTAAGGACAGTCTACCTATCTATCTACCAAGTGTTGATTGATGCGTATTGGCAGGCAAGAAAGCAAAACTACGTGTTGGGAGGACCTATATGTTCGGTTACCAGCTTGGTACCTTGACAAGCTGGGAAAGGAGCCTCATGCAGTTCAACAAAAGGAAGTGCAAAGTTCTGCACCTGTGGAGGAACACCATGCACTGTTATATGCTGGAAGCCAATGAGCTGGAAAGCAGCTTTGCAGAAAAGGCCCTGAGGGTCCTGGTGAACACCAAGTTGAACATGAGCCAGCAATGCACCCTTACAGAAAAGATCATCAACATCCTAGGTTTCATTAAGCAGAACACTGCTAGCAGATCCTTCCCCTCTGCCCAGCCCTGGTGAGGCATGTCTGGAGCACTGTGTCCTGTTCTGGAATCCCTAGTTCAAAAGACATGAACATACCGGAGAGAGTCCAGTAAAACACCATGAAGAGGATTAATGGCTTGGAGCATCTCTCCTGTGAGGAGAAGCTGAAAGATCTGGGAATGCTCATCCTGGAGAAGAGAAAGGTCGGGGAGACCTTACCAATACATGAAAATACTTGAAGGGAGGGTGAAAATACTTGAAGGGAGGGTGAAAATACTTGAAGGGAGGGTGAAAAAAGAACAGAGCCAGACTCTTTCTAGTGACTCTTTAAGATGAAAGGGTTGAATATTTTTCAAGGAATGAATAACAGAGGGAGAAAAGACAGATATAGAAGCTGAAGAAGCATGAGAATAGATAATAGTTTATAGGAAAACATTCATAGGACATTATACCAGTAAGCATGTATTTGCAAAAGCTAAATGCAATTGGGATGCAAACTGTGTAGAAAGAATGAGATCGTTTTAAATACCAGATTTCAGGCCTGACCTTCTAGAGGGTATTTTCTGATATAAAAGATCCATTTGGTAGTATTGTAGGTAGAGGGTAAAATAAATATTCCAACTACACATTTAGTGTAAATTAGGTAAATTAAGTTACGGAGGTTTGCCAAGGTATTTAGCCTATTAAATGAATTTGCAGCCAGTAGAAACCTCAACCTTGCTGTGTTTTAAAGGAATTTATCAAAAGATTCACCTAAAGCTCTTGGGAAATAGAAATATTTTCTTATATCTCTTTCAGAATTCACTGAACAACTTGTGATTCTGGCTTAGAACCATACCATAAATTGCAATTATTGATCATGATCTACCTCTGGCTTAAAAAGGACTTGTCAAATTAAGGCGTGAACTGGTTTTTGTAGACCTCAAAATAGAGTGGAATGATTTAGCTATTTTCATTTCTGACACTTCGGTGCAACAGCCAAGCCTGATTAACATGCTTGGACTTTCAAGCCTGTGAAAGTGATCAAATATGCTGGAAATAAACCAATCAGAGGTATTTTTATTCAGCTGTAGCTCGCATACTGAAAGGCAAAGCATCTTAACTTGTAGAAGACCATTTCTCTGTACCAAACATAATTTATCACTTTCTCTCCAATCAGCAAATCAATGAGAGAAGGATACAATGTAGAGGCAAGGAAGAGAACATGAGCTAAGAGGTTCTCCCAAGGGTCACTTTGTGGCTGTAAAAAAAAAAAAAGCTAAGGCCAAGCAAAACAAACCAACAAGCCCTACAAAATTAAAAAGAAAGGAAAGTATACCAGAATGAAACCAAACAAGCAAAAATATAAAACCCCAAACCCAGCTCCCTCCCCCACCCAGAAAAAAAAAACCACAACAAACCAAACAAAAAACAATCTGGCCTTTTCAGCCCTCTGTCCTATCCCAGATGGTTCAACTGAGAGGAACAGAGCTGCCAGTAAAATACTTTTCACTTCATGTGACTTCACTGAAAATGCAGTACAAGTAAAGACTGCTCTGGTATTCGTTGCTGGAGTGGCAAAGTGGTGGGAGCAGCTAGATAAACATTCATGTTTCTAAACTGTTCATTCACAGTTTAGAGGATGTTCATCAGTAAATCAAGCCCCTGTACCACGGAAAACCTGCTCAGTTCATGTAGTTTAAACCAAATTAAGACTGAAGTGGTTTTACTGATTTATTAATGAGGTGTAATTAACTGAGAATCACTGAACTATATATTCAGGATCAATACTAGCAATACGACAGATAAACCACAATACTATTGCAAAGGTTAATAAGCAACAAAGCCTTTTCTAAATACCTTCTGTAATGCAAATAAATCTTAATCCCTCCTTTTATCCCCGAAACAGTGATACCTGCACATGCACCACTTCAGAGGCCATGGCGGTGGAGGGCCCCCTCATCTAGGTATGTGGGACGCCCTGCCTATGTCCTCCGCTCTGGAAGATGTGAGTGCAGTGGCTTGCCCCCATTCTCCCAGAAGCGGGTGCAAGTCTCCGAATGTCCCCGTGGTGGCTGTGGGCAAGCTGGAGGCAGTGGCTGCGGGCAGAGGCAGTGGCCCATGGGCGTGCCATGTTGCCAGGCCCAGGCAGAGCCCCTGGTGCCATGGGGCCACATCTGGCAGGGTGACACCAGTGGTCGTTGCTGCCCTCTTCTGTGCTGGTGACACGCCAAACTACCGACATTGAAACACACCGTAAGATCAGAAGTGGAAATGAGACAGAGCTGTTATGCATCTGTAATTTCTATGCCATTTTCATATATGCACAAATAAATTCCAAGGCTGCAGCTACAGAAAAGAAGAATCAAATCTTGTTACCAAAATATAGCATCTGTTTTTTTCTATCTTCTATGACTTAGGGTCCTTGAACAACAAGTATCAGTAGTTACGGCTGAACTTTACATTCTGAAAGCAAGTAAGCAGCTAGATTTAGGTTTTTTAAATGGATGTTTTTATGCCATTTTATAAATATTTCAACAGTTCTGAGGGAGAACTGAAATAGCACTTCTTGAACAGAAAAGAATATGACTGCAGAAATTCACAAAATATTTACAGCTGCATTGAAACCCTACAGTTGAAGACTACATAATACAAGTCACAACTTTGAGATTGCTGAAGAAATGGAGCAGTTACGGTGCAACTAAATGAAAAGTATAACCCGTCTAGTTATTATAAAAGAGAAATTGACAACTCCTTCCCTTTCTGCAAGCTCTAGCGGAGAATCAGTAAACACACTGATGCTCTACACTTTGTTAACAGCTGTATATATTTGTAGTGCTTCTGCAAAATCCTAAACCACCCAAATTAAAGGTAGCTTGATGCATGTGAACACCTGTGTAAAGAAAAAAAATCCATTAAAAGCAAATCATTATTTTTCAGGATGGTTTGGTTTTAATGACAAAAAGCAATTTTTGCTTCACTGCTCAGAATGTCTAAGTTCTTGCCCTCTTAGCTCAGAAACCATTTGACTCTGAAAACAACAATGGAGGAATGTGACAGCGTAAAACAAGCCTAGTGACACTGTTGATTCACTTCTTGCTTGATAAACTGAGTAATCACAAATACACCTGTGCATCAGGGTAGACTATACCTATACCTTTTAGTATATGCATGGTTAAACAAAGAAACCTTATCAATTTAAACTGTAGTTACATGTGCATGGTAAGTGAGCAATCTAATAAATCTTACAATGCAAAGAATCAGATGAATAAACAGCTGCTGCTGGATAATTCTGCACTTACACCATTTTATAGCTTGAAATATTATGCTATATTTTCCTCTAGTGGTAAGAATTTTTTCCCCAATTTCGTGTACATTTCATTGTATTCTCACAAAACAAACAAACAAACGGAAACCTAACTTATAATTAATGATGCATTATCCTTAAAAATATTTTTTGGTATTTTTTAAAACCTTAGGTTGTAAATGTTTTCTTTAGACTTTTGGCATTATATTTGCAATTGCATTTCTAGTACTCTTATGTCTGCCAGCCTTACACTTGGAGTTCACTCGAATTTTTTGCCTCACAAAATTTAAAATCATATTGGTATTTTAATGAATTTTATACTTACTCAAGGTATTCAAACCATTCCCATATATATTTAGCACACAAAATTTCTTTTGTTCATCAGGTAGATGTCAGGGCAAATTGCAGGGAAAGCTGGCAGATGGATCCATCTATCCACTCTATGTAATTTCCAACAGCAGGAATTTAATAGTTGACTGATGATAGCCAATTGCTTCTCATGTATTTTTGCCAAGCGGTCAGAGAAACAGAAGAAAGCATCCACAGTGCTGTTCTGCTATATTAACTGGGAGACAGTAGTGGCAGTGTGCGAGGACCCTCCTTGTCACCTCTCTAATGAATGCAGTAAGCATTGCAAAAGGTTATATGCTGTAGCTTTCCTTTCTGTATTTACCTGAAATTCACATCTGTTAACATCTGTTGGGCTTGCTTATAATTTTCCAGTACCTGCTTCTGGTCAATGCAGCTCTGTAGCTCCAGAATAGATGCCTACCTGCAGAGGAAGACAAAATCCAAGGACTCAAGGTAAGGTGATACTAAGGGAATTATTTGAGCATGAATCATACCTGGAAGGTAATATGTTTTAGACCAACAGTTCTAGATTAATATTTTACTGGTGCTAACCTGGCTACCAAACATACAGAGACAGACAAAGAAGTTATAAATAGGTATTTTAGTTTAACATCAACTTGGAGAGTTTTCAAAACCCTGAAATCAATGTGGGAGAGATGCATGAGGAAAACAATCTGATTATGCATTGTCAGTGTGGTTTAGGAAGCGATCAAGATCAC
Source organism: Caloenas nicobarica (assembly GCF_036013445.1). NCBI lineage: Eukaryota > Metazoa > Chordata > Aves > Columbiformes > Columbidae > Caloenas > Caloenas nicobarica. The sequence continues at coordinate 136,181,381 of NC_088246.1, read as the reverse complement.
ACCTGACTAGTTTGTTGAAATCCTTTAAAATTATTACCACCATGGCAGACAAGGTGACACAGTGGGAGCTCTCTGAGCTTCTCAGTAAAAGTTCTGCAGCCACTTCAGGGGAGTCTTAGCAAACAATGTATATATTTTAAAATGGAACCCAGACACATAAATAAGGCCAGTGGAGATGGTGAACAGCAGGAAAAAAATGCAAGAAACATTTGTGGATATTGCATTAGTAGCTCACACTGTGTTTAGTACCGATTTGCCAGACAGCTTTCACTGCCACAATTTAGGTCCTGACTGCTCCCCAAGAGGTGGGTGGGCAGCCTTGCACCACACATCACCTCAGAGGATCAAACACCTCAGTGCCACTGACCCTTTTACACTCCAAAGGGTGACTTATTGCAGATTCACCTCTTCAAATGGATGATAAGCGGTTTTAGAGGGGATACCTCTTGCTGTATCGGATATAAATGGCAGGGTGCTGGCAGCAGGAGCTGCAGGGCAGTCTCTGTGAGGAGGATGCCCCATGCCAAACACAGCTGGTTCCAGTCAGATGCGCTGCAGGGCCCTCAGCCCCTCAGCCAGGTGGATGGCACCTCTGGGAAAACATATTTAAGAAAGGTCAGTAAAACGCTGAAAGAATAAGGATCAATGATGTGAGAGCAGACGAGGTGCCCCGTGCTGGAGCTGGCATTGGCCACAGTGGGGCTGCAGACCACAGAGAACTCACACAGAGACACCAGAGAGGAGGAAACGAGCAGGAAGGATGGAGCAGTGGCAGAGTAAGGAACAACAAGAGGCCGGAAACACTTTTGTGTCATAGAATCATAGAATCATTTCAGTTGGAAGAGACCTCCAGGATCATCAAGTCCAACCATAACCTAACCTAACTCTAACACTAAACCATGCCCCTAAGAACCTCGTCTAACAGCCTTTTAAACACCTCCAGGGATGGTGACTCCACCACTTCCCTGGGCAGCCTGTTCCAATGCCTGACAACTCTTTCCGTGAAGATTTTTTTCCTAATATCCAATCTAAACCTCCTCTGGCGCAACTTGAGGCCATTTCCTCTTGTCCTGTCACCTGCTACTTGGGAGGTATACAACCTCCTTTCAGGTAGTTGTAGTGACTGATAAGGTCTCCCCTCAGCCTCCTTTTCTCCAAGCTAAACAGCCCCAGTTTCCTCAGCCGCTCCTCATAAGACTTGTGCTCCAGACCCTTCACCAGTTTTGTCCTGACTCCAACCCCCTGCCCCATGTGTCTCCTCACCAAAGGGACTGAGTGTGACCTGTAGTAATAACAAGGTGGGAGGAGAGGCCTGCAGTGAAGGTGAATTGGGGAAAGCAGGAGGAAAGGTGTTTTCTCTAGGTGTTTAAATGTCTACTTTGTTTCCCAATACCCAAATCAGTAATTTATTTTTTTAAATTAAGTCAAATTCCCCAGACTATAGTTGAGCATAGTTGAGTCTGTTTTCCTGTGATGGTAATTACTGCATGATTTCCCTGCTTTTATTTCAACCCATGTGTTTTGTTATTTCCCATCCTGCTGGCAGGGTGGGGAGTGAGTGAGCAAACAGCCATGTGGGTGCTTGGCTGCCAGCCGGGGCCAACCCACCACACTCACCCAGTCTCAGATAACTAAAACTTTAGTTATCCAGTCACCTAGACAACTTCTATAAGACTAGCTACAAGCAGAGAGAGATTCATCCCATTTAAGATAATGATTGGGGAAATGACCTCAACATTTTAAGAAGGTTCTAATTTATAGCTCTTTCCTTTCCAAGGCAGTGACCTGGCTGGCTTGATACAGTTTGTTTTGTGAGAGCATAGGTTTCATAATTTGCGGCCCAGTAATGAGAACTATTCTCTTGTAGCAGGGAGACTAGTCTCTCAAATCTTTGTATATTTTAATATTTAATTAATCAAGCATAGCCCTGAAATGTGTCCAAGACTCTGGCAGTTTTGAGTAAGCAGAAAAACAAACCTAGAAGTGCATGTTAAAATTAAATGCATTCATAAAATCTTGGCATTAAACTATGCATGGATTTGTAGATTATCCTCTTCAATGGGCACAAGTCCCATTTTAGATACCTGCATACTTTATACGTTAGGACATAGAACTCCAGCTCACAGCAAGTGTGTGTCTTTGCTTATGGAAACTGAGGGGTCATGGGATATCTTATGAAATAAAACACTTAAATTCTGTACCTCATTGTCAGTATCTTCATGTAAGCCATGTGCCTAAACTTGCATTATATTTGATATGGTCAATGGGGTCCATAATGGTAATCAGCTGAATGACAAATCTGAATCTAGTGTATCACAGAATCACAGAATCACAGAACGGTTATAGGATTGGAAGGGACCTCTGGAGATCATCTAGTCCAACCCACCTGCTAAAGAATGTTCACCTAGAGCAGATGCACAGGAATGTGTCCAGGCGGGTCTTGAATGTCTCCAGAGAAGGAGACTCCACAACCTCTCTGGGCAGCCTGTTCCAGTGCTCTGTCACTCTCAAAGTAAAGAAGTTTTTCCTCATATTCAGATGGAACCTCCTTTGCTTCAGCCTGTGCCCACTGCCCCTCATCCTATCGTTGGGCACCACCTGAAAGGAGTCTGGTCCCATCCTCTTGACACTCATCCTTGAGATATTTATAAACACTGATGCGATCCCCTCTCAGCCTTCTCTTCTCCAGGTTGAACATACCCAGCTCTCTCAGTCTCTCCTCATAAGAAAGGTGCTCTAGGCCCCTCATCATCTTCGTAGCCCGCTGCTGCACTCCCTCCAGTAATTCCTTGTACTTCTTAAACTGGGGAGCCCGGAACTGGACACAGTACTCCAGATGTGGCCTCATCAGGGCAGAGTAGAGCGGGAGGATAACCTCCCTCGACCTGCTGGTCACACTCTGCTTAAAGCACCCCAGGATACTGTTGACCTTCTTGGCCACAAGGGCACATTGTTGACACATGGTCAACCTGTTGTCAATCAGAACTCACAAGTCCTTCTCTGCAGTACTGTTTTGCAGCAGGTCTTCCCCCAACCTGTACTGGTGCCTGGGGTTATTCCTCCCCAGGTGCAGGACCCTACACTTGCCCTTGTTAAACTTCATTAGGTTCTTCTCTGCCCAGTCCTCCAACCTGTCCAGGTCTCGCTGAATGGCAGCACAGACTTCTGGTGTGTCAGTCCTTCCACCCAATTTGGTATCATCAGCAAACTTGCTGAGGGTGCACTCAGTCTCTTCATCCAGGTCATTGATGAACAGGTTGAACAGGACTAGACCTAACACTGACCTGTGGGGAACCCCACTAACTACAGGCTTCCAACCAGACTCTGCACCATTGATCACAACCCTCTGAGCTCTGTCATCTGGCCAGTTCATGATCCATCTCACCGTGCATTCCTCCAGCCCGCACTTCCTGATCTTGCCTATGAGGATGTCGTGAGAGACAGTATCAAAAGCCTTGCTGAAGTCAAGGTAGAAAACGTCCACTACTCTTCCCTCATCTACCCAGGCAGTCATACCATCATAGAAGGCTATCAGGTTGGTCAGACATGATTTCCCATTAGTGAACCCATGCTGACTACTGCTGATAACCGTCTTTTCCTCCGCTTGCTTGGAGATGACTTCCAGAATGAGCTGTTCCACCACCTTTCCAGGAATGGAGGTGAGACTGATGGAGGTGAGGCTACTGTAGGGTGAAATGAATAGTTTTTCACACTCTTTGTACTGTATTGACCAGATATTCATTGATTATAAGGGGAGATTAGTCACCAAGAACATAATTCAGGTGTCCAAACATAGGCAGCATGTGCCATTTAAGCTATCCTAGGATGCTCATTTCTCCATAGAGGTGATAGACATATCATTTTTGGGACTCACACCCATGCCTATGCTCTTCAAGAGCAGCAACTAGACACTAACAGGAGCAGCAGGATATTCTACAGTCTCAAATGGCAGTAGATACCAATGCTTGGGAATCTTAATTGAACTCTTGGTTGACATGGAAACAAACAAATGTGTCTTTACCAGGTACTGGATGCTATGTTATGCACCTATAACCATAGTCAAGAATTGACTTATCTCTAAAACAAATGGATGTGGAGGAAAAGGCTGCATAATCATGCAATCATGTTGTACGGTGTAGAAACATGTGGTGTACCACCCATGTGATTCAGGAGGTGAATTTTCGATCAAGCCCATCCTGGTAAATCTGGTCATAATAATATATTCAGTAACACAGAGTCACTTGCCTTTGAAAATTTGGCCTAAGTCTTTTAGAGGATATAAGAACTTATTTCTTGGTCAATTATCTTTAATTCAACTGCTATTTTAACTTTGAATATGTGCAATGGAAAGTAAGAAATAGGTCTATATGACAGTAAACAAAGGCTGAAAATGTTTGTACTGCATTTTGAGGGAGTGCTGCAAGGGAGATAACATACCAACTGAATATTCCATCAATATTTGAAAAGCTATTGTGCTGTGCATACAGTTTTCAAGATAGCAATGAGATAAATATGCAAGGAAAGCTGTTTGTGTTTGTGATATGAAGCAGTGTTACTATAGATCCCAACCTGAGAGCATCTGAAAAAGCAGGCCCAGGGGAGTGCTGCAGGCAGCTAGCTGATGCAAGACTATCAAAATTCAAGGACTTTCAGGACATTTTCTTAAATGAAAAAGAGACAGAAAATTGCAAATTTACTTCTTTGAAGCACTTCTGTTTCATCTGTGGTGATTACTAGGGTGTTTTGCGTTGCCTAAAGATTTCTCTGAACTTAAAATAGCACAGACTAAATTCTTCCTCTCCTCTTTAGACTTGGAGTACTTAGATATCCTTACAGTAAATGGACAACAATTTGGGAGGATATGCAGAGAATAAATTCTTTTTCATATTTTAGTATTAAAAGCAACATAGGTTCAAAATTTAAAATAATGATTAGTTTTTTGTTGGGCATTTGTTTGCAAAGAATGAAAAATATTGTTATTGGAATATTTTCAACTGTGGTTTTTGAGTGACTGTAAGTAGCTCTTTTGGAACAGCTTGGATTACTCACTGTGCATCAAGGAAAACAAAATTCATAGCACAGAAAAGTGTGAATCTAGGTCATGTTTGCTCAGCTATGCCTCTCACATGTCTGAAGTCAAAACCCTATTTTCAGACTGAATATAAAGAAGTGAGTTGTTCTTCACTTGAGACTGTTCTTCACTTAGTCATTAACAGGAACTGAACTGCCAGATTCATTCTCACTACTAAAATCACATCACGTCATTTACACTAGCAGGCTCTTGCTGTAAACTTGTAGCAGGGAGCTGAACAGGATGCAAAGGCAAGACATCAGAAATCCAATAACGTAGCTGAGAACTATGGAATCCCTGTTTGCTAAGGGTTGTTTTGTCCTTAGCATAACTTTCTTTTGGAGAGGCTATGTAGGATTCCTCGTGTCTCCAGCTCTCCTACTTGTTCAATTCTTTTTCCCTCTTGATCTCGCCTTGTCAGCTGTCAAAACATGAGGTCCTAGCTAATTATTTTCCCTTATCTGATAATTTTCATCATTCTGACTTATCCACTTAGCACTCATATTTAGCAAAGAAATGATGGAAAAAATGTTTAATAGTTTCATACTGTTAAAATTGTCCATTTGCAATAGCAGGTAGACCAATGGAAACAAGATAGAAGACTGCAGCTCATCTTAGTAAGTGTTCTTGCTTTTGGAGATTTTTATTACTTTAGTTCAGGGATTTTTTTTTTGCTTCTTTTCACCATTTTATTTTCTTAAAGATTTCTGACTCTTTTCCTTATGCCTACATTGAACTGACATTTAAAAGATCTTATTTTAAACACAGTAATTTGCATACAGAAATACAAAAAATTATCTCCTCTAAGGACAGTCTATTGTCTTTGAGTAAATTTACCAAATGCATTCAAAATGTTCAGAATTCAGGCAAGAAACATTCTCCTGTTCTTATGTGAGGAATCTTGTATTAATCCATATTTTACCACTTTTAAGCATATGCTCTTACCCAGACATAAAATATTCAATATTCTGATAAGTTAGTACTTGCTGTATAAAATATAGTAAGTTTAACATCTTGTCCTAGGTTTAAGAAATGATCTTTTTTTTTGTATTCATCTGTGCATATACAAATAATTGAGCTTGAATTTCTGCATGCATAATTCATAACAGGTGCAAATATTCTTTGGTTGATTAGATAACGACTAATATTTGTGCTCACATTCACTTTAGGCACATGAATACAGGTCAGTGATTTGTGAGCACAAAATTGCCTCAAACTGTGAAGGCAGGCAGACACATGTAAATCAAGCCTTGATTTTGCTGACTGATAGAGGGTAGATTTGTTCCTGCAAAGTGTGGAGAACTTTGAGAATGTGCTACTGCTCTTGTGGTAGTTAGGAGTGCAGAGTGATCGGCACCTTGCAGGATTGGGAACTATGATGTCCCAGAAACATCCTTTATGAACAAACTCACTTTCAAGCTACGATTCAGAAAGCATATGTTTAACTTAAAGGGCAAGTGAAGTGTCATTGTAATGAATGGACTCACTTATGTGCTTTAAATTAACGACATATTTAAGTACCTTGGTAAATCATGGCAGTTTATTAAGGGATTTGTAATAGGGGAACAAGCCCATTAACATCGAAAAGGCACAGGACATTCAGGAGAACGTAAAGAAAAAATAACCATTGCACACTTGCTACAGGTCATTAAAGCTTGAGATAGTGAAGAAAGGTCACTTTACTCCTGAAGGAAGTCACAGAATATTTTAATTTGCTTTAATTTTGTTTTATCGTTTCTAAGTATAATAGAAGCATGTGTACACATACGCAGGCACATCGCAAGAAGAGCCAGAGGTCACGAATGCATTGTAAAGAGCAAGTTTTATTTTAGTTACCTCTCTACTGGGGGATCTCCGAAGTCGCACCTAAGCTCCCAGGCAGAGGTGACACAAGCGGGGACGCAGGCGCTGTAAGTTCAGCCCTGCTGGAAGATCACTGGGCCTGCTGAGCTCGCCTGGATTTCAAGGCTTCAGGCAGGAGCAACCTCCCGCTCTTTCTCACAACAAAGCAGGAATCTCAGACATAGTGATAAGGTGCCTAGAGTTTCTCACAGGCCTATGTTATCTAACACAGAGGTTCTACTCATCAAGCACACAAGGTCAGTAAAACAATTAGTGTGATATGTGTGCTTTTTCTACAGACAGGTGCAAGTCACTTGAGCGTATTTATGTTTACTTAACCTCCTTGCCAAATCTTCCGCCACATTCCCATACAGAGCAATACAATACATTTAGGATGAAATAGCTATTTGTAAGACATTTACAGTTCATTGACTGCAAAATATTTTGTATGGATCCTCTAAAGCTCTTACAGGAGGCTCAGCTGAACACACCAGCCCCTGTCACCCTGAGGTGCTGAACCAAGGGCTGAAGGTTCCAGGAGCCACAGTTCTAGCTCAGGTTCGGCTCCCCAGCTCTAAGAAAGAAAGGAGAGACAGAAAGCCTCATTGAAGCCAGCATTGTCAGTTTCATAAACCCTGCTGCAGAGCCCAAACTAAACTGAACTCTAACAGCATTTATTTGGATAATAACCAAACCAAAATAAAATAGAAATGAAACAACTTTCCTTAACCTGTCCTATTCCTCACCATTCTTGCAGACTTATTTCAGAAGACCCTTCTAGAGACGGTTTATTTGCTCAGAAAATTAGAAGCTGGAGACTGGTAACAGTAAGATATTCTTTAGTTTGTTTATTTTTTTGTTGTGTATATCTGAGTTCTATATATCTCAGTTATATCTATAATAGCCTATTAAATATCATTATATATGCATATAACTTTTTCATTATCAATTACATATACATATCAGTTATATCAATAATTAAAAGAAGATTACTACAAGGACTGATAGAAGAAATTTCAAGTGTTATCAGCATAGGATTAATTCCTTTGGTTGAACATTCACCAACTTGCCACACATCAAAAGAAATTTCCTTAATGGACAATAACCATAGAAGCAAATTGAGATAAAATGTGTGGATCAAGAACTTAATTGAAAATGTTGTCATTTATTGTTTTGGAAGGATGTTGAATTAGAATAATGTCATAATGTCCCTCATACTAATGACAGGTTTTCATATGTGAACCCAGTGTCTCCTAGAGAATATAAGTGAAGGTTCTACTAAGAGGGAGAGGACTGACATCCATGCTCTTACCCTGCACAGATGTAAGGCACTCCATGTGCTGCACTGGAGCAGAGTACTGACTTTGCAGCCTTATGAGGTTGTGTTCCTTCTTTACAGGCACCTAGTTGGAGATGAACAGTGTTACCATACTATTGTGCAGTATAATTGAGTTTACTTTCATACTATAAGGCAGGATTCTTCATGCTTAGTTGGCATACAGCAGGTTTTTTTGTTACTGATGACTTCTTTTGTTTTTTTCTGGTGTTATTCTCAGGCATAATTATAAGTAAAGAAGGAATCTACTACTGCTGTAAATAAAAAGTAAAGGTCAAATCACCAGACTGCACAGAACGACATCCTATACTTCAGTAGTTATGAAAGAAAATAGGCAGGACTTCTAGGAGGCAGAGAAAGAGGGAGAGATCTGAACCACGTAGTAAAGGCCACATTGGCTCCTGTCTCTCACTGATTAACCTCAGAAAATCTAGGCTTCTGTCCAGAGAAGAAGGAACTGTAGAACCTCTTTAGAAAGCACAGTGGAAGAAAGCTAAGCCCTTCATTATTAATACAATCTAGCTAGAAAAAGTCCCAGTGTTACGATACTGTGTTCAGCATATTAAACCATTCACATTTTCTTAAACGGAGATCTGTAGAAGTCCTTGATTGTAATTAATATCTTTATATCTACTTATATATCGTGAGGAGCTGCAAGGAAACTCTTTGCAATGAAACTGGGGCCATTTGTGAAGGGGCTTCTAAATGTCTCTGAAAACTAAATCTTTGAAGATGTCTTGTCCCAGGAATGCTGATTCTTACAGACCAGATACCCTGCCTCAAAGTCTGAGTCACCTGCCCCACTGAAACTTCTATTACTTCAGATATTTCAACTGAGTGGATGTGAAATTGGATTTTTCACCCTTGGATGCCTTTTAAGGCCTTCTTGCGCCACTAGCATTGGACAAAGGAGATTTGAATTACTTAATTCAGCTGCTGAGGAGCTCACTACAACAGAGGAGAACTGGTGCATCTAGGCAAGGCTTGCCATGCACAACCCACATCTGGTCTCAGCTGCTTAGAGGAAATTTCAAAGACAGATGGAGGTCAAAAGGAAGAAAAATGAAGTCAACACATTGTGGTAACCCTGATGTAGGAAATATTCATGGCTTGCAAAAATGAACTAGGGAAGTCCTGCAAGTTTGGGGTTTAATTCCTGAAAATGAAAGATTAGGATATGTGGAACTGTGGTAGAAACACCTATGGTGTCCTTTCCTTATCTCTGTGAAATTAATATATGCTTTTTTAGAGAGACCTGTGTCTATTTGGGAGTGGAAAGTGCTTTGGTACAGTTTTTATTCACTTTAAAGTAGGATTTTTGATATAGTCTTGCAGAGAGGAATCTTGTTGCTTTAGTTTGTCGCTAGCAACATATATATATTATGTATGTATGCAGATATTGTTTCGTGCCTTTAACTGAGCATTTTTATTTGCTATGAACCTAAATATCTCATTTTGCCTTGTGGCTCAGAGGTGTAGCTAGCCAAGTTCAAGACACTGTAGAGCCTCTGCAATGCAATGGAGAGGGTATATACATGAAGAAGAAAGAGAAAACTTATGTCAAACCACAGAACTATACTGTGCGATTAATATAATGCATGATGATTTCAAAAATGAGTTTGATGGATCTTAACAATAAAATACACAACCAGGAACCCATGATTACCATTGGGATTTTTTTAACGATCTGTTTTCATTCTGATCTTTATTACAGTTCATTGCAATTGTTTAACCTATTTATTATTACTACCCATAGCAGGGAAACATAACACACTGATTCACCCAGAAAGAATACAGTAAAGCAGGTGAAAAAAAAATTCCACCCCTACCAGACACTAGCAGAAAATACACACTGCAGAGGAATAAGTACTCAGACCAAACCATTATCATTAAAAAATGGCATTATACTACATATTATGTACATGCGGAAATATTCCTGAAAGAAAACTCAGTGAGATTAATATATTTTCCCTTGAAAATATATTTTCCCTTAGAAGTTTTACTTCTGTTGTATCTGGAGTTTATAATGGCAAAAATGACTAATACCAAACCATGAAATTCGTTTCACCCTTAGCTTAATTTCTCATGTACCTTGGATACATCTAGAGGTCTTGGTTGTGTATGTGATGGGAAGGAATCAGCGTTCAGATGATTTGAAAGGAGAATCTCTTAATCTCTGTATCAAAATGCTGGAACCACCACATATTTCAACTTCTCAAACAACTGGCAGCTATTTTTTTGCCTTCAGAATGGCAAAGGCTTGGCTTGTGAAGCTTCTGACCTAGCACTTTACAATAGCATGAGTTCCCCTATTTGCTTTTTTCTATAAGCTTCCTGAATAATTTGGAACCAGTAACTTCAAGTCTTTGTGACTTGGTCTCCATGCTTTTTTGAATTGGCTTTGATATTGACCTACTTTGTAGAAAGTGCTAGCTCATAGATAGGAAATATTAAGTCTTTTTGCTGTATTCAACGACAGAATGGTACATTATAACAAAAGCAGTAAGAAAACCTGAGGATTAAGTTAGACACCTATTTTTCCTTAATTATGTTGGCTCCTGGTGATTTCAGTGGTAAAGCACCAACTGTCAGATAGCTAAAGAACATATTAGTCACCATGCAGTGTATCAGATACTGAAATGTGACGATAAGTGTCAGAATTTTCTTACTAAACAGCATTGTCACACAGCATGTCCAGATGCATAAATTAAAGGGGGCCCAGAGAGCCTAAGCTAGCAGGAGTGATACGTTTAACTCAGTTTGGACAGCTCATAACTAAGGCAAATATTTTTAATCACGAACATTTCTGTTGCCTTTTTTACAGCAAACAAAGCATTTTCCTTTTTAGACTCAGCTTTGATTCCATTGAAGACACTGGGAATTTTATCACAATCTTAATGGATCTTTAATTAATCAGTCTTAGAATCACTTACATGTTAGAAATCAAAGTCTTGATTCAACAGCTCTTAATTTTGTAAGAAATTCATAGTCATAAAGGTAAACATATTAATGCCAATGTGATTATTCCATATATAAGAGGTCCGGATAACATTATTAAGGTATCTAAAACAAGTAAAAAATTAATTCTCACTGTTTTCTGTCAAGGTTAGGTATCTCAATAGATCATCTTTCTAGAGTTCAATCTCCTTGTTTTCATGTTTAAATGTGTATCAAAAGCTGTCTCTATCTGCAGCAGTAAGACTTACAGCAATACGATTTGGTATCACAGTCCTGCCACTTCTTTTCAGATACTCATGTATATGAGTATGTGATCCTTTTCATAGCTATTTTCAGAAAGGAAGATGTTATTTTCATTACACACATGGATTAGCCTTGGAATTCAATCTGATGACCCTCACAAAAGCCTTGAGAATGCCTTTGCCTGCAGTGTCTTCTGTAAGGATGTCAGAGTGTGAATTAAATGTTCTAATTTGTTTTAATAGCTGTAAAAGGCTGAATGGAAGTAGGGTTTGTACTGGTTTTATGACTAATGTGGGAAACTAGCCAAAGAGACTTCTGAAAGGTTAGAATGACTTTGGTAGTGTTGGTGCCTAATCATTGCATAGCATATTAGTCTGACAGACGGGCGCTTTGTAAAGTCCTTTTTTAAATGAAGTAGTGAGTTAGTAAAAGGCGAAAGTATTTCAAAGTTTGAGTCTAAATAATGTCACTGTTTATAATTCCTTGACATTGGTTTCTAAAGTCAAGGATTACATTTCTTTTTAATATTTTGCAAACAGCAGCTTTATAGAGATTTTATAAGATATACTACCAGTGTGCATAAACACTAAACTGTGATTGAGCTAATTTTGATTTTGATTTAATTTGACATGTTGGGAGCCTTGTCTCAACATGTGTTATTGTGTTATCTTTTAACCAGTGTCAGTTGAATCCAAAAGCCAGTTTTATACCTGCACTAAAACCTTGACTATGCAACAGAACTTAGACACTGGCACAATTATTTCATTTTGGTTTTAGTGACAAATTAAAACTGACAAAGGAGAAAGAAAATTAACAAACTTTGAAATGGAAGCATGTATAGTCTAATGGATTAAGCTCTAAATTCACCTGCCATCTTTCTGTTTCTGTAATAATCCTGGGGAAAAAGAACGAATGGAGTAAGATGAGCACAGAAGATTTCCACAGGACTCAAGCACGATATTTAAGAATCTGCCAGTTTTCCCAGTGTTAACTCATTTGAAAGGTAGAGTTTAGCCACAAGGATTTACCCAATTTAAAATGCATTCTACAAAGACTCATATTAGTCATAGGTTTTTAAAGGATAGTTACTTGATGAATTATGGAGCTTATTAAATAAAATTTGTGAACTATATCAGAAGCTATAGGTTGCATTAGGTAATGTGATAAAGAATAATTTGTTTAGATATCATTAATATTGGCTTTAGATTTTGTAGACTTATTAAAAATTAGGCACAGTGTGGCTATAAGTACAATGAATTTCATGATTAGCATAAACATCCTTATTAATATAATTGTGTGGGGACAAAATGGCACTGTAGGTCCCTCTTTTCTGGGGAGGTTTCCAACTCCAGAACAAATTCTTACTTGTCTCTGTTGTCACAGACACATGTATCGCTGTCATATGTTTGTCTTCCTTGCTCTTTTAATTTACATAAAGTGTTTCATACTCTAGTAAAACTCTTGATTTTTACTACCTCTTCATTTTGGTATTTTAGTCCTCTGTTTGCCTTTTATCTCGGTCTTTCACTTTCATCATACTTTAGTGGTTCCAACTTTAGAGTCAATTACCTTCAGAATCCTTTAGGTAAGGAACTAGCTTTTTTTTTTTCTTGAGAAAATGAACAGTGATTAGAAAGGTGAATGCTAGTTCCTCATTTTCTAATTTGTTTATGGTAGTGAAGTGTGTCGTTCCATCATAATTCCAGTTCTCTAGACTTAAAAGAAGCATCATAAAGTAGTGCTCCGTTGTGCAGTGGTCAGGCATTCAGTCAGAGGCTTTTTCCTGACATCTCTTAACACAGCTTTTTAAAAATAGTTTAATTCTCTTCTGGAAACTGTGCCACTTCACTAGATCAACACACTCATGTAGGTCAGAGTTATATGATTTGCTTTCTAAACAGGTTCAGGAAAAAATAACTTCATGAGCAGTGAAGGAGCAACAAAGAGGATGAGCTCTAAAACAGAAAGGGAAAAATAAGAAAATGTGGGCTGGTCAGCAAATTTCACCTGACTAATACGTGTTGAATGCTGCTACATTTCCACAACATTAACAGTGCAGATTTGCATATAGCTCAGTCAAATTATAATTCTGCAAGTAGACATAAATGTGTATGTCAGCTTGAAACTTTACAGTTACATGTTAATATTGCAACATTACTGTATAGTGGTGTCCAGCAAGTTGATTTGCTTGTCATCAGTGTATCATATTTTAGCATAATATTTTTTATATCCCTGAAGTAAGATAACTTGCACATTTCTTTATATTCTGGTCAGCTTTTTTTTTTTGTTTTGCTTTGTTTTGTTTTTGCCATAGAATCATTTCAGTTGGAAGAGACCCTTAAGATCATCATGTCCAACTATAACCTAACCTAACTCTAGCACTAAACCACGTCCCTAAGAACCTCATCTAAACACCTTTTAAACACCTTCAGGGATGGTGACTCCATCACTTTACTAGGCAGCCTGTTCCAATGCCTGACAACCCTTTCCTTTTTGTTTTTATTTAAGCAGTAGATTCATTGATTAAAAACCCCAGTCCATTATGCCATTTTATAATTCTAAAGGCAGTATTTTTTTAATTTGGTTTGCTTAGTTTTGTTTATTTTAATTCTTGATTAACCTAAGTATTTGATACAAAGTTCATTGTCTGGTAATGGTCACAACTGGTAGTTTTTCTTCTGGAATGACAGTACTCTGCTTTACAGAAAGCTGCACTTTTTAATTACATATCCGTCTGGCAATTCAAGTCATGAACAACAAAAATAAATCACACTGCTGCTTAGGCAAGACATTGTCATTTTGTTGTAATAAATATGTGTTTGCTATCATTGTACCGGAAATAAAAAAGCAGTAACTACATCAAGAGTAATGAGCAATCAAGGTAATCTGAAATATATGAGGGGTATGTGGCTGGATCAGAAGGCACAGAAGAACAGTAAATTCAAAGTTGTCACTACTCTACATTGGTCATGGTCCTGTGAGAAGGTTTGCAGATAATCTCAGGTTTAATGTTTCCAGGTGGCACATTAACAACATACCTAACACACGATGACAGACCTAGGTTCCCTCCAAAATGCTGCTCCTGAAGAATAAAAACAAGTTGCCTATTAGCCTCACTATTTAAATGCTTTGCCCAGGAGTTGAGACTAATATGTTCTGCTTGGCTTAGAAGTCTTAAAATCTATGGCTTTTGCATGTCAGGAGAGCACTTGAATGAGGTGGAAGCTAGATTTGCCTCCAGAAATTAGGATCCTAAACCACAGGAATCTAACATACAGAAGTTTAAGTTTTTTCTAGACATGTTGTACATGTATTTTGCATGGATATTCTTTTTAGACATTCCTTTATCTGCATTATTATTAATAACTCAAATGCCTATTTTTTCTTCATTTTATGAAAAACAAAACAAAACAAAACAAAAACCAAACCAACAAAACAAAACCCTTGTTGTTAAAACTTCACAACAAAACACATAAAATCTTTGCAATATTTGGGAAGGCCTTAATCATATCTTCTTTGTTTCATTGTTCCTAATGTCCTTTTCAGGTATGAAAGGCCTAGATGATTAAATCAAGCATTTAAGGCTATAAAAATCACAGATTAATTATCACAATCAGATTCATTTCATAAGAAAAATAAGCCTCATATTCTCGTGCTTTCTAATGTATTACAAACACACCTTCTGTTCTTCAATGTCCTCAAACTTTAGAGACATTTTTTAACTATGTTTTTCAAAGCAACTGGACCTCATTTAAAAATTTGTTGGTTTTTTTATAATATTGCTTATGTATTTTTGATGACCAGCATGACACAACCTATTCCTGCTTACCTGGCATAAATTGATCTCCACCATCTCATTCTGAAAAGCAACCTGAAAGCCAACATACTGCATGTTCAAAACCTGTTGTGTCCCATCTAATAGTGTGCCCAACATAGAAATCCTACTCAGCTGTATCTTTCCAGCTTTCTTATTCAAAAGGTCTTTTCTTTTTTTCTTAAGTAAATAATCATCCCCATGAGATTGGTATTGACATCAGGGTCAGCTCTTTCCCTGTACTCCTCCTGGGCAATTAGAAAATGGAAGGCAAGTGAACAGAGGAATGGTAGACACTGGAATTAATAGATGACCTGTGCTCTCCAACTTATATGTTGAAGTTCTGTAACCTGGTCTCACAACAAATGAAAGAAGGTAAAAAATAATGTAATAAATTAAAGCTGGGTCTAGCAGGTGGTCTGTCCAGATTAGTGTTCCAACATTTCCCTGGTAAAGATGATTAAAGAAAGAGCTTTGGGGAAAATACAGAAAAAACCCCAACATCTTCTGATGTCCTCTCCCAGCTTCCAGAATCAGAGGTATAACACGCACATGCCAGCAGCCTCATATCCGAGACAGGAAGAGGTGACTTACACACTGTTTGCTATTAAAAAGCATCTCTAAATATTATACTCTTTTCAGGTCTTTGGACAAGAGAAGACCATTATAATAATTTAATTTGGCTTTATGAATAATATAGGTCATAAAATGTCATCAAGTGATTCCTCTGTCATGGCTTTTAAAAGATTAATCTTGATTTCAACTATAAATCAAATACACATTCCACTGATTCTTCTGTGTATATATAGATATTAGTGACTAATTACTGATATGCTAGAATTGCCCATTTTCATCTTCTGTCCTTGTTTAGATAAACTTCACACTCACAATGACATCTCATCTGTTTCTTTCCTTGTAAAGTCCAGGAGTCAGTTCTGGTATTCACCACTGGCTTTTGACTCACAGTTTTCCCTTTTCTTTACATTTCTTTCTCTTCAAACTCACTTTCCACAATTTTACTATCTTACCATCTCTGCTTATCATCTTTGTTTCAGATTCTATGCTCTATCTTCTGTCTCCTGCTCTTTGCTACCCATTGTTTTCCAAGCATATATATTGTTCTTCCTTGCTGTTTCAGCAGAAACACTGTGAACATAGCTACATGAGACACATTCCAGTTCCAATTTCTAAATGGCACAGTAGCTTGAAGCAGCTATTGAGGGGAAAAATTGTTCAGGTTTGAAAATTCTGAAATGAAGAAAGATCAGAATGTTTGGAAACATAGAGGCCAAAATTGTTCAGATTTCTCCTGAGCAAAAACTGTCATCTTTTAAATGGCTGGATTTATTTACTGGATCTTAAGTTTATAGAACCTGCAGGTCTTAATGAAGGAAAGTATTGTTTCAATTTAAATACAAAATCCCTTTGCTTTAAAATCATACAGTGAAAATTATGCCGAAAGATTCATGTTAGGGAAGTGGGTAGCTTCATGAACAACTGAAGATTGTGGGGAAACACGTCTTCCTTTCTCAACAGCAGAGAGGAATTGGGGCATTCAGTCTAATTTATTTTCACCATTAGGAAGTTTTATTTCGTAACCAGAATTTCAGACATGATTCTGTGTTATTGCAACACATTTCTTGGTTTAAGTTCTCCCATTAGTATCACACTGGAAATTATTGATATTGCAACTTCTTTAGTTAATTAACTATGTAGTTGACTTAGTGTGAAACAATATATACTGCTGCCATTCAAAATGGCCCTCTACCAACTACTGCTATTCCTGAATATTAGAAAGTATATTTTATAAGAGAATGTGAAGAACATAGGCAAAATCTGACTTTTGAGATTATAATATTGTATGTAAATATATGAGAAACACTTCTTGAAACTAAGTCCTTTGTAATTTTTTTTCCTTAACTCTGCTATTCTTGCTTTTTTTAAGTGCTACTATATGCTTTAGTTACATCTCTGCGCTGCCCATGTCTCCTTTGACACGTATCTTTTCATGGTTGTTTCAATTGTTTCCTTATCTATTTTAACAAAACAGCAAGAAATGTGAGAACTGACAAATTGCTTCTTTCTAGAACAGAGGGGTCATCAAATGTCTAGATAGTGGCTAACAATCACTGTGTCTTTGTCTATGAACAGATAGGAAATGTTTGAGGCAGAGCTCCTGTCACAGATTGAGTTAATGTATTTTCAAAGAAGTCGTCTTTAAATGAATAATGGATTACCTTAATGGGGTTTAGGACCTCATAATTTTTAAAAGTGCTCTGCATTTTTCCAGACACCTTAGTTAGATTTTTCATCTGTGATGTACTATATTTTCATACTAAGGTGGAAGTTAACATTAAGAACTTCAGAACGATATTTAATTTCACTTTCTGTCAAGATATTTCTACTCTGAAAGATTCCGTTTGGTTTCTTTTTCATTTTCAATGTACATTTTACTCTTTCTCAAAAGTATCACCCTTCTTATAAGAGTATTACCTAAGTAGTATTGAAAATAGTTAACAATCTTCTACCTGCAAAATTATTTATTTATGAATTATACTATTTCTGAAAAGTAATGATGTCACTATTAACAATAAATGTTATTATTTAAAAAAAAAAAAAAAAACAACAAAACCACAACAAACTAAGACATATTAAAAAAAGTCTTATTTTTTATGGTTCCTTGAGTTCTCTCCATTAATTTAAAACATTTGAAATTTATCCCAGGAATTAGACAGAAAGCAATAGGAAATGACATTTCAAACCATAGTTTCAAATTTCTATTTTCATTCAACAATACTCCTGTTTTTCTATAAACACTGAAAATGCCACATGAGCCCTAAATCCTTTTGACTACCAGGTCATTGTCTACTGTGATGCTGATTTATCACTTTGGATGCAACAGAGTTCAGACATTACTTTTACGCATACAAAAGGCCCCCATGCTTTACTAACACACAGGTTAAGTTATAAATGCCCCACCAAACTCTATGCTGCCTATATTTTCATGAGAACTTTATAGAAAGGAAAATGAGGAAAAAAAAGAAAATGCAAAAGCTCAGTTCTAGGAAATTAAGAATTCCAGAGACCATCTCTTTGTGATCTTCACTTTGCCCAGTCTAACGTCCATCTTAATAAATCCCCTAGGAAGCGTTTTCTGGTGAAACACATAAGCTTTCAAGGGCCCATTAGAGATATGATCAGGAATACTCATCTGGAATGGAGACAGTAGTAGGCAGAGGAGTTCCAATATGGACGAGTGAGGTTATACAACGTTCTTGTTGTCTCCTGGCATCCCCTCATGGGAGGCAGTTCTGATGAACTGAGGAGTGTGATTTATCTGTATTTCCTTTTTTTCTGACAGATTTGAGCACATGGAATGTAGAGTCATAAAATCATAGAATATCCTGAGTTGTAAGGAACCCATGAGGATTGTTGAGTCCAACTCCTGAAATGTACATTTTGAAATCATTAGATTTCCAAATAGGTGCATTTGTTAGTCATGACTAAATGTTTTAAGGACAAAGGATTTCTATATGCACATACTTTTTGTGTGTATTTAGATGGACAGGTCTAATAAACCTCTACCAGAAAAATGTGTCACTGTCCTACATTTTTAAGATAACAAATGACCCACTCTTCTGTTCAGGAAATAATAAATTATTTATACTACTAATAGTGTGTGCCCAAATCAAAAGCTTTTAAGAGTTTTAACTCAAAAAATATACATATGTACCTATCTCATCTACATTAGCTCAGCCTAATTCTCTGATTAATTGCATTTCTTTGCCATATGTGTTTCAGTCTTACAGGATACCAGGAAGGCTGAAGTGTCTCAAATCTATATCACACATAAATTACGAATTACAGAGAATATACTAATAGAGACTTTTAAGGGTCTTTCAGGTACTTTCTCCAATTGGATGGTTTCCTTCAAGCAACAGAAGTAGTGTTCTGCTAAATCCCTAGGAACATTTATTTTAGGTATGAATATTTCAGGATTTTGTAAAAAAGGAAAGAAATACCTATTAACATGGCCTACTGCAGAAATGCAAAAGCACAGGTGTTGAATCACATGAGAAGCATCTGGTGGACCAGCTGTTGCCACCATTTCAGCGCAAGCTGGTGCCCAGGAGTGTTTTTTCCTGCAGTTTTGTTTGTTCATTTGGGAAGAAGGATAGATGATTGACTGCCAAGCTGAGATGTGATTATTGTATTAAAGTGTGATTTGGTTGACCTCAGGTGTACCATTTTGTTAGTGACTCCCATAATTGGACTGCTGCCAAGACATATTTATTGGGGAGTGGACAGATTTATTGAGTGGGACAAGAGGGAAAATAATGCCCATTTGTTATAGTGTAGAATCTATATGAGCTGTTAGCCAAGATATTACAGTAGAGATGACTAAATAGTCATGAGAGCAGAAAAACAATAATAATGTCTAGCCTTTGGGTTAATGTTAATTCACTGAGTGAAAAAAGCACCTAAGCAGTACTTTATTTTTAGCAAAGAAGGATGAAATGAAGTAGAATCTGATTTCTGTGAACTGTTAGGCATCTACAGCTGCCTTGGAATGCAGTTACATAGGTATTGTGGCAGGTGCACCCCCCTGCCCCACCTCAAAAGCACCAGAAACTTCTAGACCTGTGCACCACTGTGGTCATGTACACTAACCTTGGTTGATGGACGGGGCTCTTAGCCAATGAAACGCCTCAGTCAAGAGAAGTTTCTAGACCACTGACCATATATGACCACAGAACAGATTCAACTATGGTATAAATGGAGACCCATTAGAAACCACATTTTGATTAGATCTTCCTTGCGGCAGGAGGTCTGCAGCTGGGGATTCTCCCCTTATGTAGAGACACCGTCTAAGGAAACTCCTCAAGGTTGAGAGCCCCCATCTTGTAGGTGAGTGTGCATTTTGAATCATCGTTCTAAACTTCTGGGGATCCCCTGAATCAGCTGTGTAGTAATTGGATGCCCCTTGGTATCTTGAAGCTGTGGTTTACTAAATGTTTGTTGGAGTGCAAAGTAATTTTGATTGAGAACACACCTTATCCTTGATTTATCACTGGTTAAACAATTTTGTTTGGGAGATGAAAAATAAATTCCCGTATGAGTTTGCCATCTGCCTGGATTGATTTTTTTTGTGTGCCTCCATGACACGTACATGGCTAGCATTGCAGAAAATCAAGCACTCAATGTTTTATTTCTATTCTTAGGAAGCTGTGACAGAAATCACAGAATCACAGAATGTTAGAGATTGGAAGGGACCTCAAAAGATCATCTAGTCCAATCCTCCTGCCAGATCAGGAACACCTAGATGAGGTTACACAGGAGGCGTCCAGGCGGGTTTTGAATATCTCCAAAAAAGGAGACTCCACAACCTCCCTGGGCAGCCTGTTCCAGTGTTCCGTCACCCTCACTGAGAAGAAGTTTCTTCTCAAATTTAAGTGGAACCTCTTGTGTTCCAGCTTGAACCCATTACCCCTTGTCTTACTGTTGGTTGTCACCAAGAGCCTGGCTCCATCCTTGTGACACCCACCCTTTATATATTTAAAAACATTAATGAGGTCACCCCTCAGACTCCTCTTCTCCAAGGTAAAGAGACCCAGCTCCCTCAGCCTTTCCTCATAAGGGAGATGCTCCACTCCCTTCATCATCTTCGTTGCCCTGTGCTGAACTCTCTCCAGCAGTTCCCTGTCCTTCTTGAACTGCGGGGCCCAGAACTGGACACAATATTCCAGATGAGGTCTCACCAGGGCAGAGTAGAGGGGAAGGAGAACCTCTCTCGACCTACTAACCACCCCCCTTCTAATACACCCCAGGATGCCATTGGCCTTCTTGGCCGCAAGGGCACAGTGCTGGCTCATGGTCATCCTGCTGTCCACCAGGACCCCCATGTCCCTTTCCTCTACGCTGCTCTCTAATAGGTCATTCCCCAACCTATACTGGAACCTGAGGTTGTTCCTGCCCAGATGTAAGACTCTACATTTTCCCTTGTTATATTTCATTAAATTTTTCCCTGCCCAACTCTCCAGCCTGTCCAGGTCTCACTGGATGGCAGCACAGCCTTCTGGTGTGTCAGCCACTCCTCCTAGCTTGGTGTCATCAGCAAACTTGCTGATAGTACACTCAATTCCCTCATCCAAGTCGTTGATGAATATATTGAATAATACTGGTCCCAGTACTGACCCTTGAGGGACTCCACTAGATACAGGCCTCCAACCAGACTCCACCCCATTGACCACGACTCTCTGGCTTCTTTCCTTCAGCCAGTTTGTCGTCCACCTCACTACCCGATCGTCCAGTCCACACTTCCTCAGTTTAGCTGTGAGGATGCTGTGGGAGACGGTGTCAAATGCTTTACTGAAGTCAAGGTAGACCACATCCACCACTCTGCCATCATCAATCCACCTTGTTATGACTGAGAAAGAAAGGTATGACTGAGATACTTGGGATACCTGAAAGGAGTTCAAGAGCATCAGGTTCCTTACAGAGTGATGCAGGGAGCTATCATGGCTTTAAATAATTATGGAGGAAATATGCCACAGATTGATAATGAGTCAGAACTTTTGGTAAACTTTTACTAACAGTTTATGAACTTAAGAGACAAAAAGCTTTAGGTGTTGCAATACTTGGTGTGGCAGTGCCTTATTTTAGATATTTTCTATTGTGTTGGGAAATCCAGCTCTTCTAGTATGTTTCAGAATATATACCTTAAAATAGTATATTTTCATTGTACAATGCAAATATTTCAAAGAAATTTTTAAAAAGTGCAAGATTTTTTACTCTGCATCATCTTGCAGGATCGTAGTTTGATGTTTATACTCCACTTACATTTCACCTTTTTTCAGCTTCTACTAAGAAGGTAGTTTTGCAGGTGTAATGATAAAACCATTTCCATGGGATTATGTGTTAATTCTCACAGGCTGTGAATAGTGATAATGACAGGTTCCTGTATTGCTTAGATTGAAGTTTCCATTAGTATCAATAATTTCATCAATATCATGAGGACTATGGATTACGTTGCAGTAAAGATGTGTTTTGCAAACAGCTAGCCAGTGAGGTCATGAAATTCATTTTACGACAACTTACTTGAGCATCTGATGAGGTCAATAGTTTACCTCTTATTAGTGTTCATTACAAACCTTTGCCACCAGCAGTGAAAGATAGATGTTTAATTTAAACACGCGATTCCCTTTATTAATGGATTTTCAGTATATATTTGTAATGCTCTATTTAGCTTTATGTTGCATTCTCCAGACTTGGCTGTTACAGATTCTAATATATTTAATAAAATGTTCTATAAACAACATTACTAAAATGCAAGTCTGATAGCAGACTACAAGGGAAGAGTTTACATTATGAATGTCATAGTCTAAACAATTTATAACAGCTGTAGATATGTAATATGGGTGGGTGAGAATATACTCAGGGATGTTCAGAGTTTTGTTTCAACTTTTTCAGTAGAATTATTTCTTTCAAAATTGTTTCTTGTAGGACAAGGTTTCACATGGACTATACCCAGTACAGCATTGCTTACCTATACTTCTCTTGTGTTTCTTCGTGGTTATTACACCATATATATTAAGATCTCATAGGAAGTGTGGTGTGGTGTGGTGCGTGGATTTTGCTCCCTTGCCCCACCCCTCCAATCTGTCAGTGGTGAGTCTTAGTCTGCAATCTGAAAGTGACTGTGCTTGCAAAAATCATATTGCGACAACACAAGTTTCATCTTTCTCCCTCGTCCATGCTGTCTGGAATAGAAACAGGAACTGGTGTATTTTGACAACTGCCAGGAAGATAGGACTCCAAATAAATGTAGGAGATGAAATCTCAGCTACCTGGAACGTATCAGGAGTTTTGTCATTGGCTTCATCAGTTAGAGGTTCACCTGAGGAGTATATGTTTTGAGGTAATTGGTATTGTTTTCACATTGTTAACTTCATGGTAATGGTACTTCAAGTATAGCTATTCTATTGGGGAAATAATGGCGAAACTAGGAACTATCCTTGGTTTGTTTCCTTATTTCCTCATACATAATGGTTTAAAACATAAGCATTGATCTTTCAGTCGAATATTGCTCATGCATAGATCAAACTTCCATTCATCATATGTAGTCTCCATTGCATGTCTGACCCTCAGCCTAACAAAAGCTACTTGATTATGATCTGCACATTTGATGTCTACTGAAAGCACCTTTACACTTGTTTATTACATTTTTACCTGTTTATTATTAACTGCCAATATTATTCTGCAGCTAACAATTTCTGTCATATAAACTACCTTGCAACGCTTTTCAAAATGGATATTGAATTACTGTAACGTAGAAGTTTTTCCCAGCTATTCTTGAAGATGTGAATTGTCAATCAAAAACCAAAACTACCCTTATTCCTGTAGCTATTGTCTTCTGTAGCTACTTCTCTGACCTCAGTGTAAATGTTTTTTAGCCTACACTTAGTGTTATTTCGTCCTTCTGCAGTGGGGTATCTCTACTGTCACTAGAGATTTTAAGGTGTCCACTATGTCTCCACTGTACATGTTGTATAAGATCTGCTCTCCTTTAGCTTCATGAGACACCCCTCATGTCTCTGGATAATGTATTGGCTTAAAGCAGCTCTTTATCTATGAAGGTACACTGGGATTAGAATTAGTATTCTTTGGAATTTCTCAGATGCTTCAGGCTTTTTGAACAGTGGCATCTTCGTAACATTAACAACATAAATAATGATTGTTTAGGACAGATTTGTGTCCTACAGAATTTACTGGTGTAGACGTATATAAACCAAGCATAAAAAATGCAACAGTTTTTTAGCATAAACCTTTAGAATATTTCTCAGTCCTGACCTGAGAACATATCTTTCACAGATATGGATGTGATATCTTGGTGCAACAACAGTGGCTTGATAAGTCTTCTGCAAATAAAGTGAAGTAATATCCATTTCATTTATTGTCAAAGGCTGTGGTAGTTATTTGTCCATATCCAGTGTCCCTTGCATGTTTTTCATATTCAGGAGCTAAAATTGGAGTTATGACTGTATTCTTGATTTCACTGGGTCTGTCCTTCAGGTAGTTCAACAGATCAGCTGGAAGTTGTTCCTGAGATGTTCTGGACTGGGTATGTTCTTTGTCAAATATGATGTTTTCATTTTTTCTTTTTTAAATTACATTATTTGGCTACCATTCTTTTTAGTCTGCTTGGATGAACCACTAGCCACATTCCCAACAATTATAATTACTAAAGAAATATTTCATTTGATTTATCAGTTTTATATTTAGTCTAATATGGTAATCTGTAAGGCAATGTATCTAGTATCCTATTTGTTATTCAGTACACAGGACAAGAGAATTCAACATCCAGTTTTACTTATCAGAACTGATATTCACATCTAGAATTATTATAGAAAGTCTGTCTGCCAACTGCCTGTGAATGTCTGTAGTCACAGATAATTTCTGCTTATCAATAAATTTAGCTTCTGCTTGCGTATTGTCCTTAGAAACTACTAAGCTATTGAGTAGGAATAACTATTTTCTTAAAGGTGACCAAGAGAAACAAAAAAAGTTACTCTTTTCTTCTACTGTAGAAGGAATCTGAACTTGTATACTCTAAGGAAGAAATACTTACTCTTAAATAAGGTGGCTATTTGGAAAAACTGTAGGAGTCTTTTCAATCTTTGAGTAAAGGAAATAAAACAGTTAAATATTTACAAGAATTCTTATTCCAGCTGTATCTGAAAAGCTATTAGGCACTAATGTTAAATAGGTGAAACATGGCTGTAAAAGGATATAAAAAAAAGTTATTATTGTTTAATTTATCATGATTCTTTTTTAACATTCTGTGAGTGGTTATTTTAGGAGTTTCCTAGCTATTGATAGCATTTCAAGTGAAAGGGTTAAGGTAGGAGAGAGTTGAACTTCCCAGAGCCATCTTCTTTATTTCTCTTAGGAAAACCAATATTTCTTTTTACTTTTACTTCTAAGCCTATTCAACCTAAAACTGTGTTAACATAAGTATACTTTTCATTCATAAAGGACATGTTTATAATTTTAGATGTTGTAGGATAATTTTGCACATAATCTGTTTCACTTGTTGTCTGATACTTTCCATAGCATTTTTCATATGCACCTTATCAGACTTTGTAAACCTGTTCACTTACTGTCTTCAGGACTGTCGTAGTTTAAATCTATCTAGCAATGAAACCACAATAGCTGCTTGCTCACTCCCCCCACCCCCGAGTGGGGTAGCTAGAAAACAGAAAGTGGACGGAGAAACTCGTGGATTGAGATAAAAACAGTTTAATAAGACAACAGAATAATAGGAATATACTACTAATAATGATATATATATATATGGAATAAAATAAATGATAGTGCAATCCCCCATGGAACTCCAGTCAAGCTGAACATCCAGTCCCAGAGAGGGCAGCACGCTGGTCCTGAAGAGCTGATCCCAGCAGGAGAGCAGAAAGAGAAGGTGGCAGAAAGGTCCAAAGACCCAACTGCAAAACAGTAGAACAGCAAAAGGCTGAACTAATACCAAATTGAACTCCTGAATGGAACTGAACCAGAATGGAACCAAACTGCCTAGCTGGGAGAGCCAACTCTCATTTTATACAGAGCATGACACTAATAGTAGGCAATATTTAGTTGAGCAATCTGGATGTCAGTCTGAGGTACTGTTCTGTGTGAGTCTCCCTCCTATCAATTTGCACCTGCGGCTGGAGGGCCAAAGAAGTCCTTGGTTTTCCTGTCAACAGCCAAGATATCAGTGAGTTCTTACATTCTCTTCATACCAACTGAAAAAGATTATTGAAAGAAACATTATTGAACACTATTGAAAGAAAAACATTAACTCTCTCCCAGGAGGAAACAGCATTATCTCATTATCCTTATACTAAATCCAAAATAAAAGACTGTGCTAGCTACGAAGAAGAAAAAATTCTAACTGCATGGAAAATTAACTCAATTTCATTCAAACTAGCTCAATGACATAAGCAAAAACCTCTCTCTCCTGCCATTGGAAGCCAGGAAGGGATGTGAGAATTTGAGTCACATTTCCTGTCTTGCTTCCCTTTCCTGTTCTTCAGTTTTTCCTCTGGAATTACTTCAGAAAAAATATCTTGATATAATGCAAAATAAATTGTACCAGAGGTTCATAGAACAATTCTGGTTAGAAGGAACTGCTGAAGGTCATCTAGTCCCAAACCACTGCTCAGAGGATGTCTAATTAGATTATGTTGCTCAGGGCTATGTCCACTCATCTCAGACACCACCAAGGATGGCGATTTCATCTCTTCCCAACTTGTGCTCATTTCTTCTTGTTCTATTACCATATACGTTCAAGAAGAGTACGGTTTCATCTTCTCTCTATCTTCCAATCAGTTGTCAACAGAAATAAGGTCTCCTTTGAGCCTTCTCTTGTGGCTAAACAAAACCATTCCCTCAGCTTCTCTTCATAAGTCATGTGCTCCAGCCATTACCGGCTTAGTTGCCCTCCATGTGACTCACCGTGGCATGTCAATATCTTTCTTGCTGTGTCCTGTGTATTGACTGTCCCCCAACCTCAAGTTTGTTGCCATCTGCAAAATTGCTGAGAGTGCTCTCCACTCTGGCTAGTTAACGAAGACATTAAAGAGTATTGGCCCCAATGTCAATCTCTAAGGGTTGCTACTAGTTACTGGCTGCCAGCTAGATTTTGCACCACTGATCACAACTCTTCAAGCCCAGCAATCAAGCCAGTGTTCCAACTCACCTTTATTAGATGTTATCCAGTCAGTATCTCATCAACTTGGTGACAAGGAGCCTACAGAAGACTATCTCAAAGACCTTACTAAAGTTAAGGTATACGAAAGCTATTGCCAGTTATCATACAAGACGATCAGGTTAGACATGATTTGTTCTTGCTAAACCCATGTTAGCGATTCTTAACCATCTTCATGTTCTTGCCCTTTATGTATCTCGAATTGGCTTCTAAGATCTTCCCAGAGACTGAAATTTGGCTGACTTCGGTTACCTGGATCTTGCTTATTGCCGTTCTTAAAGATGAGTGTGATATTTGCATTTCTCCTGTCATCAAAAACCCATGCTGTTGCTCATCTCCTCCTGCAGTTCCTCCAGCTGGTGACTCCGGGCTATGACCAAGGCACAGGCTGCCCTGGCCCCAGGAGAGGCACCAACCCTTCCTCCAGCCCCAGAAGTGGACAGAGGTGTCCTACCTGCCAGAAGTCTCTGTGACACAGATGTTTGCACCAGTCAGTGACAGAGGACGTGCCATGTGTTGTACTGAGACCATCTCTCTTCTATCTTAAAGCACCATCAGCAGAGGTGCTCTGTGCCCTGCCTGTGCAACTGCACTAGCTGGGCGTTTCTGTTGGCCTCAAGGTATGTTACAGAGTGGTTTGAAATTCAAAACCTTTGCAAAAAAAAAACCAACCCACCCCAACTGAGAACAGAAAAGCCAGAGCACAAACTTGCCTGTATCTGAGAATTACAGAGAATAATCCTATTTCACAACAGAACTCTTTCCCTGTGTATAGGCAGATGAAGATATTTAATGATTGTATCTTAATTTATTCCCCTGCTCCCTGTCTCTCATAATCCCTACCTACTTGGATTAGGATGCCACATTTTTTTCCCCCAGAAAGGAATATGAGTAACCGTAGTGAATTTTCCATAAGACTGATATTTCCTAAAAATATTATATTTACTGTGTATGCATAAATCAACACTTGTGAAAAAAATCAGATGTTTTCAGGAAGTGTCAAAATTTCTGCACTTGTACTCTGCTGTTCAGCACTGTGTACTTTCACAGTTTCCAAAAGTATGACAGCCTAGTCATAATTAGTTTCATGGTTCTGACACAAGCATCTGGTACCCTCTGTCAACTTAAAAAAAACCACAAAGCAACTTTAAATTTTACTTTAACAAAATATACAGGTGAAAACGGAGATACACCTATAGAAATCTGACATATATTAGCCCTATACTTGGAGATTTCATAGGCAGAATGTTCCCTCCTTTGAGAATCTGCAATCTGTTCTTTACATTTATTTTCCTAATAGTCATGATGTATTATGTGCTTAATTTGTTACTATCTATTCTGAGAAGTCAGAGAAAAATGCTATTTCATATCAACACCATGGTGATCAACAGCAGTTTTCAAGAATGAAAGGGGTTTTCTTATTGGAATTAATTGATCAAAGAGATTGATAAAATGTAAAAAGTGATATTAGCAAGCACCTGATAAACTAACAGGTGTTTCATGGAAAGAATATTTCAATTTTTATTACTATATCCTAACCTTGGACTACTAGACTGTGGTTAGGAATATGTATTATTCTGCTTACACCTATTGTCAACAATAGGAATTCTATCTGGTTAACTCATTTTCTTTTTCTATACCCTCATGTTTTCCACTTGCTTTGTGAATTTAGGTACCTGAACAGGCAGAAAACTTGGAGACCAATGTTACTTAATAATTAGATTTCTTGGTATGATGAATGAAGCTTATCTTTTTGACAATAATGTTCATTGTATCTTTTGTATCAAATTGTCAACATGATCCTTGTCTAACGCAGGGGTGAATCTTATCCAGCACACTAGAAATCATAATGATTTAAAAATACTTATAATAGTTACTAAATAGCTTAGTAATGCTCCAGCCAAAATGAGTTCACAGTGATTTAGCCAGAATTTTATGTCTCTATTCAAAGATGACATTTGACTGTTTTTAAACTACTAAGGAAGAACAACCAACTCTGATCTATTCCTCTATTTGAAAGAACTGAAAATATTACACAGAAAGTAAAAACTTTAATTACATTTAATAGGAATATTTTGTTTTCAAGAACTTCAAGGAACAAACCATGCCTGCTGAGAAAGCTCAGGCAGAACCTAAGGAATTCCCTTCAAACTCCATCATCTATATCAACTACAGACATTCACATTAGAGTCTGGACTTCCTCCTGTATGTTTTTCTCCCTAGAACACTGGCATTCACAAATAAGATCAGTGGTTGTGGTCTGTCCCTTATCTCTTTGGAAGTCTCTCCAGATTCTAGAGAAAGGTAGTTCATGAAATATGTAGAAAAAGAAAGTGAGACACGAATTCATAATAGATTATCCACCTTACAGGAATTCAGGATAAACACCAGGTTATCTCATTCTGCTTCTATACTCTCCTAACTGTTTCTCACTTGTGAATCTGTACTCCACTGGAAAACTTTTGAAGGTATTCGGAAATGGTATATGGTATGTCATTGCCTCAACAAGGGTATATATTACCATTTTAAATGCCTTATTGTAACCAGCACTTTTTCATTGGTCTGGCAGATTGAAATATTTTTTGACTGGATCTGTGCTATTCTGTAGTGGTGACACAAATCAAATGAGATATCCTTGGATTGCTGAAATGTCACTAAGTGCTTACCTGCATCCCATTCAAACACTTTTTAATTTTCCTGTGAGTGTTTTAGATTGTACTAATCGTCAGACCCCAACTTTTTTTCTTATGTAGTAAATTAGCTTGTACAGATGGTAAACTAAAAATTAAGTTCTATTTTTACATAGGTATGTGTAGTCTGGACATGGAGTTTGGAGAATTACAACTTGATATTTTATTGCAAATTATTGATCCTGCGTGTAGAATTTATAGCACTGCATCATACAAATTATATGGAAATTTATTATTGGCATAATTGCTCATCATATAGCAGGCTTAATTGGTTTTCTCCTGGATTAGAAAAAAAACAGTGTGTGAATATATAGATAGATAGATAGATAACACACACTTTTTTGTTACCATATTCGCAGAAAGGATGCAAAAATTATTGACTTATAGTTAATTATATAGACTTTCATGTAAACATTAGTTGATAGAAAAACTGGTCTGCCTCAGAGTGTTATAGTGAGACCCAGTCAATTAATGCTAATACCAAAGGCTGATTTGCCTGGAAGAAAACTGAAAATGCATCTGGATTTCATTTACAGTGAAGAGCACTCAATTTTGTACAGCTTAGACTTTATGGAAGTTCATCCACCTTTCCATTGCTCTGTCTACAGAAATTTTCATTTTGAGCTCAATGAACCAAACTTCTATGCAAGGTTTTTGCAGTTATTGCAATATATGTTTTCTAAAACTTGTATTTTGGAACTGGTACATATCTTGGATATGATTCTGAGCCTTTTTTCTGTCTCTGGGGAAAATTTCTGTAGATAGAGCCATGGAAAGGTGGATGAACTTCTACAGAGTCCAAGCTGTGCAAAATTGAGTTCAAGGAAGACAAAAAACCAGGATCGCTCCTCAAACTCTAATTTTCTTTGTCTTCCTGTACTGGTTTTGTGTGGGATAGAGTTGATTTTCTTTGTAGTAGCTTGTATGGTGTTATGTTTTGGGTATGTGATGAAAATAGTGTTGGTAACACACCATTTTTTCAGTTATTGCTGAGCTAAGCTTACACAGCGTCAAGGACTTTTCTGCTTCTCGCACTGCCCTGTCAGTGAGTAGTCTGGAGGTGTACAAGAAGCTGGTAGGGGACACAGATGGAACAGCTGACCCCCACTGACCAAGGGGATATTCCATACCATATGATGTCATGCTCAGCAATAAAAGCTGCAGGGAAGAAGGAGGAATGGGGCATATTTGGGGTTATGGCGTTTATCTTCCCAAGTAACCGTTACACGTGATGAAGGACAGCTTTCCTGGAGATGGCTAAACATCTGCCTGTCAATGGGAAGCAGTGAATGGATTCTTTGTTTTGCTTGCACATGCAGCTTTTGCTTTACCCATCTTTATCTGAATTAATGAGTTTTTGTTCTTTTACCCTTCTGATTTTCTTTCTCTTCCTGCTGTGGGGGAGTGAGCGAGCAGCTGTGTGGTGCTTAGCAGCCTACCAGGGTTAAACCACAACACTTCCTTTAAACCCAAGGATATGAATTAGGAAAGTAAGACCATAAATCAAATGAGCAAACAAACAAAAAAATACCAATGGAAAACAATGCCTCCGAAGTCCTAAGGAGACAAACATATTGAAAATTATCCAGTCTCATGAAGTAAATTCCAGTGATAGATGTAAGCCATCTGCTGTCATAGCTGCGAAAAAAAAAAGAAACTCTTAGCATGGCAAACAGTTCTGCCCATCCAGCTGGGTAGTTAGTAGGTATGTTTTACAGATTACACTGAATCGCTCTCCATTGACATTCGAAATGTAGACTTCTATAGAATAAGCAAACAGCTAAATTTAGATGTCTAAATCTGGAGGAGAGTCTCTCAGTTAGAATGTTGTGCTTTCTTTGAAAACATCATCCATCGAATGTTCAAAGCGAGAAGGTTGCACAAGGATGTTGCATAACTGCAATCATAGAGCCACAGCCATAGGCTTCCACAGGCACATATTTGGAGTATGAATGTGCAGGGACTACTTAAGGACATTAAATACCTTTGTACTGAGTTACATTTTTACAGAAAAGAAGACAGAGGTGAATTATGAAACACATCAGTGATACACTTATGAAAAAGGCTAGAACAGGGGTGTCAATCTCATTTTCACCAGGGGCCACATCAGCCTTGCAGTTGCCTTCAAAGGACCAAATGTAATTTTAGGACTGTAACCACTGCTACATTTATACAGTCCTAAAATTACATTCAGCCCTTTGAAGGCAACCGCAAGGCTGATGTGGTGGCTAATGAAAATGAGTTTAACAGCCCTGGGCTAGAACATAGGAAACAACAAATTGACTTGGGCTTTTAAAATGAAAATAAACCTTACTGAAAGATAAATTCAGTAAAGTGAAGATGTTCTTCTTCATTGACAGTGAATGTTACACATCATCCAGTGCTAAGAATTCTGAGAGTTTTTCCAGTATAATAGAGTATAGAAGGGAAGAACAAAATTAGAGTTCATAAGTATAAAGTGCCCTACAATATGAAAAAGTGCCTATCAGGTTTAGACCTAAAGGATGCAATAAATGGGAGTATAGCTCTCTCTCTACAGCTAGACTAAATGTGTGTAACATTTTAGACAACCGTACTTCTTTATCAAACTCACTACAGATTTTCTGCAGGACTAACAACACGAACTGTTTTCTGATTTGACACCTAAGGAAATATTAATATACAAAAGAATTTTAAATGTTGACCTGCTGTTATCAAAATTCAACCTGAAGTTGGAAATCTAGTATTATATAATTTATTATGAAAACTGCAATAAAGAAAAGGGCCTATATTTTTCCATTTGTATTTCTGGCTAATAGCCCCAAAAGTGATAATTTATACTTCGAGTAGGACAAAATACCAACTAGCTTTCAATTAGAATATCAAAATGTATTAAGAGGAATAGATAGTTTTAAAGTTTTAAATAGATGCTAAATGATAGAAGGATAGATTATCTGAGTCATATTCATCTGTTGCTGAGAGTCTGTCAGAAGATTCCATTAAGCTGGAACAGAGACTGCAGAGCAACAACAGCAGCTTGCCTGAAGCCTTGATTCTGCATTTTAATGGCGCTTCAGACATACACTGTAGAATGGCTGTTACTGCATGGTATGGAGAAATTTAGCACTGCTTAGAAGAGTATTTCGTCTAGAACTACTACCATGTAAAATAAAAGTAGGAATTTCTGATGATAAACTAGAAATGCATATTCAGACATTACAAATTTTCATTGGCTGTTTTTCCATATTTTTACATTTTTCCTAATGCTGATAATAACTTCGTGTGTCATTATATGTTGGAGGTGCTGACCAAAAAAACTACCTGTGTGTTTTTATGTGCAGTAGTTTTTATTCCGTTATTTATATGAAATGACAAAAAAAGGCAAAGCATTTAATTCCAGTATACTTCACTTTTTTCTTTTAGCTCTTCATTCTCATTTCTTGGCTTGCAAAAGAGGCAGGAGGATGTTCATCCTTTGCAATATGGCTGGCTGAGAATCCTAGTGTTTCACAGATTGTTTTAGGGTGGCAGCAGCAGCAGTGATAGGTAGGTAATCTGCTACTCCCACCTATAGCAAAGGGGATGTGCTGGTTTGACTGAAAATGGGTTAATTTTCTTCATGCAGTTAAAAACCTTTCTTTTCCATAGCTAGCATGCTCATTATTTGGACATAGTTTGAGAACAAGGAGATAACACCCCAGCACAGAGCTAAAGTTTTAATTGCTCTGGTCTGAGAGCCAAGGACACTCTGAGCACTCTGCCCACAGGTGTGAGGCATCAAGGAAGGGGGCGTGGATGGGGCAGAGCTTGACTGACATCCAGACTGATCAATAAGAGTATTCCATCCCATTAGTGTCATGCTTGAGATATAAGGAGAGTTAGGTCTTTCACTCACTCTCTTGGCCGCTTTCTCTTGTGCGCATTGTATTTTTTTTTCTTTACTCTTTCTTGTCGGAGCCAGGGCAGTTTTGGTTGGAACATTTAGTCCGGCCTTTTGCCACTTCGCAGAGGTCTCTGAGCCTTTCTGCCTTTTCCCTCTCTTTTCTCTCTCTGGGATCAGCTGTGGGACCAGGTGCTGTTTCCTCAGACTGGCTGCTCAGGGTGTTTGTGAGGAATTGCCTTGAGTATCTTTTATTTCTATTATATATATTTATTTACTAGTAGTGTATTAGTATTTTGTGATTTTATTAAACTGTGTTTGTCTCAATCCAAGTTTCTCCCTTCCCTTTTGATTCACTCCCCTCTTGGAGGAGGTGGGGGAGGGGGTGAGTGAGGGGCTATTGTGGTTGTATTGCTAGCTTGGGTTAAACCATGACAAGGGAGTTGGGCGAGCCCAGCATCTTTGGTTTAACTTCATGCTTAGCTCATTGTATGAGACTGAATGTAGCAGATGGTAGTAGGTGTTGGGCTTTACTGGTGGCAGGGGTTAAAACCATAGGCATTCAAAACCAAGCAGAGCAAAAAATTAGAAATTTAGAAAAAATTAGAAATCAGAAATTAGAAAAAAAAATTAGAAAGTTAGAAAAAAATTCAGTAAAAGAGTTATTCAACAGAAAAACACTAATTTGATGCATTCATTTTACATTGGTTAGTCACTGAGTAAAATACACAATGAACTTGGGCACAAAGGCTTAGTGGTGTGTGCTCCATTGAATCACAAGGCTTCAGTTGCACTCCATGGACTCTTTTTCACAGGAACACAGTTTTGACAAAAGAGGTTAAAGAGGCAGGTGATTTCTCTTCCTCTTCTCCATTTTTCAATGAAACCAGCCTACAGCACCTTATCTGGTTCACTCGTGGCAGTTGTGGTTGCAGGGTGCTTGATGTGTTCTGTGTACAAACAAAACCCTGGGTTTTCCTGTCCTGGCATGAGTACTTTAATTACACTCTGACTTGCCACCTTCCATTTTCTCCTAGCAGTACTTGAAAGAAAATGGAAGCTGTAAATGTCTTTTGTTAATCCCTATTCATATGAATTAGATGAGGGTGAAAACATATATTTTGTTGAGGTTCTAAACTGAATGGCCACATTCTTGTCACCAGGGAGACTGAGACATGAGAGAGGACCCCAGCAGAGTTCTCCCTGGTACTAAGGTGCCACCACAGTTCTGCAATAGCTCAGCAGGGATTTTCAGAGCCCTTGATTTGAACAGAAGGTCTTAAAAATTGCTCTGATCCTTTTATAGCTGTATAAGTTGCATTTGGGTACTTCTGTGTTTTTATACATAAGGCAGAGGAACTATCACATTTTGGACATACTGGCTTGGTGTTCTATTTTTTGAAAATTTTGTTCGTAAACTGAAATTTAGAAGGAAGCTGCAATTTAGATAAGGAAGAAGTAGATAATTAAACAAACAGATGTCTAAGATATTTTTCCATAATTTTTGCCATCTGCTTTTAAGGAATAAAGAACGAACACAACCCTAGCAAAATGGTGTAAAGGAATGAGATGTCATGATTAAAACAAATATAAAAGAATTATTATTTTCATTTCTGGTCAAAGAATATTCCATCTGCTATTATCAATTTTTCATTATCTCATCTAAGTTACAGGGTACATATGCATGAATTTGTGGTGGTGTGGGTTTGTATCGTTTTTTTTTTTTCTTTATCTGTTAAAACTGTTTTTAATAAAAAGAAAGCAAAATGCTTTCAATCTGCAGGGGTGATCCATAGTGTTACTGAAAACAATCAAACTCTGAATCTATACTTGTGAGCATTTAGACCAGATTTTATGAAAGAGACCTCCATCCACATTAAACACAACTGTATAATACTTAAAAATAAAGTCATGATTTTGAAAGTGGGTCAATATCTCAGCATTGTTAATGTTTAAAGAATTTAGCTGTATGTGATGTAGCACATATCTAAACAGCAAATATTAATATTTAAGAATGTGTTCCTTTACCTTGCAATTAATTAAGGCTGGAGATTTTTTGAAACATTGACCCCAGCTACAGGAACTGAACACATCACAATCTGGATGTGTGAATATCTTTTAATATCTTGGTTTCTTTTGGTTACAATTTGAATTGAATGTCAGTGAATACACTCATTGAATGGATTCCCTTGTTCGTTCTGTATGACTGTATCTGAGGAATTATCCAGGCCTCTGTGCAGATTTCGCACTATTTTCTAACTCAAACGTGGTTCATTTTGTTCAGTTGTCTAAAAAGAGTGATTAAATACTGGGATGTGGGAGGATAAAAAAACCCCCAAAACCAAAAAACAAACCAAACCAAAAACCCAGACAGCAAATGTGTTGCAGAAACCCTCTCAAAATTTAATCGAACCATTATTATCCAATACTCCAAGGAAAAATCATCTACTGACTTAAAATTTGAACATTCTTCAATCAGTAGTTGGTTGCATACAATTTCCACTTGAAAAACAGATGCAAGTTAAAGGTCTTGCAAAATTTCTAAATGCTATTGCAAGGAAAAAAAATAGAAATAGAAACAGAAATAGAAATATAGAAATAGAAATAACCCTCTTAGAAACTTTTTTTTTTAAGATCTGACTAAGATTTGCAGAATTTTCAGCTGGCCGATGATAAACCAAGTCATCTTGGACTGGTACTTTGTTGTTGCTTAAAGCCAGGAAAGACCAGTTCTGCTTGAGATTTCTCTGAGGTTTTTTAGTTTTTTAGCACCCAGTGCTCACAGAGAAACTCAACACATGGAAACCCACGTATTTGGCCTGAAAAAATCTTTGTCTTTACTGGCAAAGTAAACAAGCTACTCATTTCTGCAGTGTTATGGTTATTAATACTACTCCTTTGGAAGAGACAAGTTTGCTACGAAAGAGCAAGGTAAGGCTTCTTACAGAAGTTTCTAAGATGATCACACATGCCAAGTGAACAACGACATTTTATTTTGCAGATTTATGAGAAGCAAACAAGTTTACCCTGAACATTATTGGTAAATACTGGGATAGAGAAGCAGAAAACATCCTTACAAGATTTATGTCTTAACAGATTTTCAAATATAGATTCATTGCAGAGCATTTATCTGAGCTATTTAAAACAGACTAAAAGAGACAAGAAAAATCAGCATTGGTAGCAGAATGTATTAGGTGGTTTAACCAGGGTTATTTTAGTTGGTAATCATTGTGATTTGAGTCTTTCTGTGAACACTTGATTTTGGATGGTGCTTTCTTGATTCCAGGATCCTAATAATTTACACTAAATATGATTACTTCCATTCTGATAAATTACTGATAAATTACTTAAGTAATATAGATCATTATATGCCAGAGTTATTAAATAATTGTCAACATTATTGGTAAAGATTTAAACATTTAAAATTTAATAGGTGACCTCCAGTGTCTCTGTGAAAAGTCAGTATCTTAACAATGAATGAACATCATAATGACTATGTGTGTTTTCACAGTTCTACTGATCAGTTATCTCAACATTCTATGCAATATATCTACTACTTAAAGATTTCATGTAGTTAGAGAAAAAAATGCTTTCTCTCATTCTAAAGAGTAATATTTAACGAGAAAAATACATTAGCCTATAGGTAAAATGATCAGGACAGCGTGAGCTACCATGGTTACCTTTGCTATCTTCTGTAGTGTTTAACAGTGATAGGCTGTAGTCTTCCAAACAATGCAAAGAAGACCAGTCCAGGTTCAGTAACCACCTCTGAAGACTTAGCACTGAAAACATTCAAATAACATCATTGGCAAAATGTTGTAATAAATTAATAAAGTAATCTCGAATTCTGCTGTAATTTGATGCTTTTAAAGCACAAACACATATGTACAAAGAAAAATTCAAACCCCATAGAAGTTCCTTGGTAATCTCCCAGGCCTTTCCAGAAGCTCTGTGATTTAAAATGCTCAGGGCAAGTCTGTGGGAAAAAAAAAAAAACACCAAAAACCACTGTGTTTTTGGGTAATGATATTCATGAAGAATAAAGGGACTTTCAGACTTTGCTTCATTTTTGTGGGTTTTTTTTTTGTTTTCTTTCTTTTTTGTGTGTGTGTGTGTGTGTGTGTACTGCACACAGTATGCTCATTTAATATAGATACCAAAAGGAAAAAAGTATGTGTGCACTTGGAGCTCTAATGCATTGACTAACAAATGATAAATATAATTCATGTAAGATACAAGTGCAATAGAACTTGAACCAAAAATGCAATGAAAATATCTTCTGTTAAGCTGTGACATACTGCAGCATACTTAGCAGAAAAGAGATTAAACTCACCCCCCCACACATACAAAAAACCCCACAAAAACAAACAAAGAAACCAAACGAAGAGGGCAAAAAGACATTACCTTTTATTGGAAGACGAATACAGCATAAATCAAGGAAAGGGATAGTAAACCACTGCTTATATTTTATGTCAAATACCATGTAAAACCCAGTTCAAAGTGCTTCATGAAAGATAAAGCAAGTGCCGTGCACAGTAGCTAAAGGGATATCCGGTTTCAAGGGTGTAAGAAACAGAGAAGTGCTGGGAAAACTGATGCTGGGAAGGCGCAGTTTGTAATGACCTGATATGTACAAGGATTCATCCTGTTCTTCTGACCACACAAGGCTTCATCCTGAAAACAAGGATGGTTTCAGAAAAATGAAAGGGATGAGAAACGCAACCCAGTGATATAATGAAAGTGATTCAATAATCTTGTTTTAAAAGAAAAGTTCAGTTTTGCTCTCTGGTGTGTCTACAGGACTTTTGTAGGTAAAAAGTCCCAGAGCATATGATTTGGGCACAAACAAACACAGAAGATGAGAGATAGATCCTCATTAAACGTTTTCAATCACTCTGGACTATCACTACTGTAAAAAAAGATACTTTAATGTCTCATCGTTATTTTAATTTAGGTCATCTCTTTTTAAATCTTCTATTTTTTTTCAGTTTGT
The DNA here is from genome assembly GCF_036013445.1 of Caloenas nicobarica. NCBI lineage: Eukaryota > Metazoa > Chordata > Aves > Columbiformes > Columbidae > Caloenas > Caloenas nicobarica. The sequence goes on along the minus strand of NC_088246.1, from coordinate 136,142,811 downwards.
GGTGATTTATTTTGGAAAGATTATATGTCCCTGTAATGTATTTAATGCAAAATTACAGATGCTTGTCGCATTCTCTGTTGCCTGGATAAACTTATTGCTAATGTGATAGCAGCAGTAGTACCATTTCAAATGGGAGACTGAATGAGATAATCTCCTAATTTCCTTCCTTCTGGCATTTCTGTGATTACATTAAATTTAAAGAGAACCTAATATTTGTAAGAGTGATGGGTTTTTTTTCCTGAAAATCCAGGATTAAAGATGACTGCAGAGCTAAAGACTTTTAAGTACAAAAACAGGTGTAGGTATACACATACACCTTAAATATTCTAAATAGTAGCACATTTGTTAAATCAACGCCTCTGAATCATTTTAAACAATATGATGTCAAAAAGGTGAAGAAGTAGACTAAAAACTGTGAAAGAAGTTTTCTTCACAGAAATTAATTTTAAAATGCAATATTGTGTGATATACAGTACTCAGACATCCAGAGCTGCAAGTTATATTCATAAAGAAGTGAAAAAGAAAAAATAATAAGGTAGATAAATTCCTAATCAAAGAGAATAAAGGTACAGGTAGAATAATTAACATGGCAAGTGAAAAAGGAAAATATGAACCTCAGTGACATATTTTGATTTTATTACTATAGCTGTAATTTTTTACTTAACTGGGATTCACACTGATTAATAGGTTGGCAGATGAAGAAACTGCCAAGAACTAGATAGCTATATAAATGCAGTTTGAAATATGAAGGGTATCAATATATATTTATGGATAGAATCCTTCCTTCATTTTGTATCAAAAACTCAGTGTCACAAAAACCTCAAAACCATAGCTAAATATGTCATTTCGTTATCTCTGAAGGAAAGAAAGGCCCAATTTAGACAATGTTAGTTTTCTGACAATATTATCCTAAATGCTACATTATCACATGAGTTTCTATTGTCAGTAAAAAGCTCTGTCACCAAATTTCTAAGTCGCCCCTTTAGGTTTTAGACTTAGAGAAAATGGCATGGTCTTCCAATTAGTTAAAATATCAGTTAGATCTGATATTAATGTATTTCAGAGTATTCCTAGTTGTTTAGCCACATTCACATGGAACTTTCAATAAAGGCCTTAGGATTGCAGAACAGGGCTTTTCAGTCCACTTAATGAGCTCTTAAACAAATACAGAAAATATTGGCTTTTTTCAAACCTGTAGCTGCATCATCTGTGACATGAGGAATATGGGGCATGGTGGTGACTAATAGGTCTCTGTGCACTGTAAGTGTGAGGTAGTAGAAAAGTTCGTCTGCTTTCAATAATTCTATTTATCAACTTTTAATTAGATCCTTTGCAGCTACATGTCCTTTGATCTGAGTTAATTGATCATGCATTGTGTTTTTAATAGGTTTCATAATAATAATGCTTGGCACTAATATAACGCTTTAGATTTTCAAAGCGCTATACAAACGTTAACTAATTAACCCACAGAAAGCCCTTTGGGAGGTAAGAATATTTTACTCACTTTATAAAAGAGGCATCTGAGAGACACAAAGTGATTTGCCCAAGATCAGGGAGTGAGATGACAGAAGGCTCCTCAAATAGAATGCAGGAGAAGCTGGTAAAGTGGGTTGCAAGTCAATATTTGCATTTTGCTGGAAATGTTGATAATTTGAAACATGTTTTATTTCCAGATTTGAACTAAATTGTGGTTTGCTTTCTGAAAAATAGAATATAAAAATTATAGATTTGACTTAAATCTTAAATATATATCTTAATTTTAAATATAAAGATTTAAATTCATTTTATTTTTTATCTTTTTAACATGTCTTTATTGTACAGCTTTTTCTCTTATAATGTTGTTCTTCATGACACATCTGTAGCTCTGTCAAGTTGCAATAGAACATGTGATAGTAGTAAAACCAGTAAATAATTTGGGTTTTATTAAAAAGTAAGAAAGGAAGCTGCTACAGAAAGAAATATTCTATTTCCATGGGACACTTAGTTGAAAATAACATGATTATTAAAAGTTACAGAAAAGCAACATTTTTTTGATTAATTAAAATAAGCACTTAACCAGTGAAGTTTCATTACAAGTCGACAGGGTCTTGATGTCAGCCAGGAATGTTAGCACTTAATGAAATTCAGGCACAAGCAAGGTCAAGATACTGTTATTCTTGCAAAAACAAACAAACAAACAAACAAAACCCAAGCAACCAACCAAAAACTTGATTTGACAGGTTGTTGTTGTTGTTTGGTTTTGTTTTTTTTTTTTCCCCACATGTGATTTTTTAAAAATGTATATTTACTAGACACAGTTTAGAGACTATAAACCCCTACATTTCAAAAACTGAACTGACAGAGGCCATTTAAATCAAACTGCCATGTTATTTCTATTATGAGAATGCCTCCATATTTGCTTGACAAATTGACTTTTTGTACCATTCGTATCACTGCACATTTCTTAGCTCAGTTGGTTAATTATTATTTCTCCTGCCAACTCGTATCTCCTTTTATAGAGAATTCATTATTGGTCTGTAATTAACTATTTATAGTATTCCAGGTTGTGCATGGTATTCTAGAACAAAGCCTCTAATTTCCAGAACACACACCTGAGACTTTACAATTTTATGTGATGATAAGAGGAAAGAAAGTCTGTTAGAAACCAGAGTAGGCATAACATAACAAGAGTAGGCATAATGTAACAGGCACTTAATAGAGAAACAATAGCTATATAGAGACTGGACATGAGGCAAAGCAGGTTGTCCTTGGTTTGCAAGCTGGGCAAACAGGATGTTCCACTACATAGAGCTATGTGGCTTTTTCTGTGTAGTAGCATAAAACAACAACACAGGTGCTCAAGAAATCAGGTCAACAAGTTGACACTTGGAATCCAAGGGGTGCCAGGCTGTGAAGGCCATCAGAGGCCACTAGAGACCCCAGAGATAGACCCTCGAATACCAAAATATTGACAAAAGGCATGATGATGTAAATAATCTATGTTTAATGCATGAACTAAGCAGTAGAAACTAATGAATATGCAATTGGTATGTGTAATAAATACCAGGAAGTGTGAGTCATATGTGCGCTCGATTAGAGGGAGGCTCCTCCGAGTGCATGACGGGCCTCAATAAAGAACGCCTGCTTTGTATCACTTCCAG